>NC_089821.1:8052217-8772217 GCF_035046505.1 Tiliqua scincoides | reverse complement strand
ATGGGATCCATCTTCCTTGTGTTTATTTTCATAGCTGCCAGTAATCAGGATCCTGTCATGCTCTTGTATGGCTAGATATTTAGAAATATGGCTTTTGGGGAAATAGCAAAGAGTTATGGGACGTAGTAAATTTCTCCAAGTTGCAGAAGCTTTCAGTATTAATTGATTCTGCAACCTTAGATGATCTGCAGCCTTAAATGATCTGCTGGCTTTCTAAGGCAGTAGAGAATTGAGTTTCATTGCATAGTGCATGTACTGCATAAGGCAATAGAGAATTGAGTCAAGGGACAAAATCTGTGTGCACGTTTAAGGCGGCTTCACCAATTGCTATGTCTTTCCCAGGTCATAAGAACATAAGAACAGCCCCACTGGATCAGGCCATAGGCCCATCTAGTTGAGTTTCCTGTATCTCACAGTGGCCCACCAAATGCCCCAGGGAGCACACCAGATAACAAGAGACCTCATCCTGGTGCCCTCCCTTGCGTCTGGCCTTCTGACATAGCCCATTTCTAAAATCAGGAGGTTGCGCATACACATCATGGCTTGTACCCCGTAATGGATTTTTCTGCCAGAAACTTGTCCAATCCCTTTTTAAAGGCATCCAGGCCAGATGCTGTCACCACATCCTGTGGCAAGGAGTTCCACAGACCAACCACACGCTGAGTAAAGAAATATTTTCTCTTGTCTGTTCTAACTCTCCCAACACTCAATTTGAGTGGATGTCCCCTGGTTCTGGTGTTATGTGAGAGTGTAAAGAGCATCTGCCTATCCACTCTGTCCATCCCCTGCATAATTTTGTATGTCTCAATCATGTCCCCCCCTCAGGCATAGTGACATAAGAATTTCTGATTCCTCTGCTTGTCTTCCCTGGGGAGAGCGAACCCCAGAGAGCAATGGCTGCTGTCGCTTGTCTTGGATGTGGAGAATCTCCTGAGCACTGTTCCCTATAAGGTGCATGACCATGCACCTTGCAGCCAGGCTCCTTGGAGCTCAGCTACCAGGACATTTTGACGATGACATATGATGTTATTGCCAAATGTCTGGAGGTCCTGCCCTGCTGATGTGCAACTGCAAAAAACTTAAAATGCACTTTGGAAACCTTCCTCTTGCAGTTTGCCATGCAGTGCTCTTAGTTTCTGGGCCATTGGGGATTGGCACACAATGCAACTCTCCCACTGACCTTTAGGTTTTACTAAAATCATGGCACAGTTGGTTGTTGTCCAATAAGGCCTGGGAAGTTGAAACTAGTTAGATATATTTTCCATTTTCCACTATGGTCTAAACTGGGATGTCAAACAATATCTTTACACGTGATTTGGCCTGTGGAAGCTTCATATCTGCCCCCCCCCCCCATGATAATTGGGCTTGTGATAATTGAACTGTGAATGACCTGTCTTAAGAGCTGGAAAAAAGTTGCCACTAATTTATCTCTTTCCTTTGCTGTCTAATCTCTCTTAGGCTGACGGGTCATGCAAGGTGTGCAGACCACTGACAGAGGTGATGTTTCTAAGTCAGTCCATGAAGTAGGGCAGGGGTCTCCAAACATTTTGGCCAGAGGGCCACATCAAATATCTAGCATGGTGCTAAGGGCTGGAAAAAAAAATTAAATATAAATTTTTTATAAATTAGAGATGGAACATAGATGAGTGAATAAATGAATGAATGGGCTCATTCATTCAAACTCTCTGGCCCTCAGAACACCCTCCAGATGCAACCAGAGCACAGTTCCAGTCATGTTTCGCCAAGTGGGCCAGAGGATTTCAGGGGACAAAAGGCTGGCTGCGGGCCGGATTGAGGCTGGCCGCGGGCTGCATCTGGCCCCCGGGCCAGGGTTTGGAGACCCCTAATGTAGGGCCAGAGTGTGGTGACTAAGGGAGGCAGCATTAGAGGGTGAGTACTGGTTGAGGGAGGATCAGAGTATGTGGTCATTGTAGTTAAGGCCCACTAGCCAGTGACCATTTTAAGATGTCAGTGGGCATGTACTCACAAAGTACATTTTCCAGACTCACAAAGAGAATCTGGTCCAACAAGAAGCTGACGGAACATACCAAGATCCAGGTCTACAGAGCTTGCGTCCTGAGTACACTTCTGTACTGCAGCGAGTCATGGACTCTCCGTTCACAACAGGGGAGGAAACTGAACGCTTTCCTCATGCGCTGCCTCCAACGCATTCTCGGCAACACCTGGCAGGACAAAGTTCCAAACAACACAGTCCTGGAACGTGCTGGAATCCCTAGCATGTATGCACTGCTGAATCCGGCCATCATCCATTCTCACGACATGACCAAGCCAACGCCTGCGTTGGCTTGGTCATGTCGTGAGAATGGATGATGGCCGGATCCCAAAGGATCTCCTCTATGGAGAACTCGTGCAAGGAAAGCACCCTACAGGTAGACCACAGCTGAGATACAAGGACATCTGCAAGAAGGATCTGAAGGCCTTAGGAGTGGACCTCAACAGGTGGGAAACCCTGGCCTCTGAGCGGCCTGCTTGGAGGCAGGCTGTGCAGCATGGCCTTTTCCAGTTTGGAGAGACACTTTGCCAGCAGTCTGAGGCAAAGAGGCAAAGAAGGAAGGCCCATAGCCAGGGAGACAGACCAGGGACAGACTGCACTTGCTCCCAGTGTGGAAGGGATTGTCACTCCTGAATCGGCCTTTTCAGCCACACTAGACGCTGTTCCAGAACCACCATTCAGAGCGCGATACCAGAGTCTTCCGAGACTGAAGGTTGCCATCAGTGGGTATGTACTGCTCAGGTTGTCAACTGCTCTGCGTGATGTGGGGTGAAAAATAAGGGGGGGCACTGCTCAGCAGAAGCAGTGCTGTTGAAAGTGCATCCCGCATGATAGGCTCTCCCACATCTTGAAAATATAATCAAGATTGGCATATTTTAACCTAATGTCATTAGCAACTGAGTTCTTAGATGAGACGAAAGTGTTGTAAAAATCCCTACGGGGGTTTAGAACAGCCTGCCTATGTAAACCGCCTTGGATTAAAGTCTGAGGAGAAATCAGATGACCAAAGAAAGGCAGTATATAAATAACTGTATAAATAAATAAAATATCTGCTATCTGGGGTCAAAGAAGATTTGTAGCCCTCCCAGACAAAATCAAATTTAATTAAGTAAATAAATAAAAAGTGTGCCCCTGATTGGTTCAAGACACTGTCATGATAACATGTCATTGCAACATGTCAATAACATAATAACATGTCATTGGCTCTCAGAACAATCAGACTCATAAGCCAGTTTTGAATTTTAAAAATCCACTTTTTGTTCCATAAGGCAGTCGTGTTTTCATTTTCTGGTTAATTGGTCATGACTTTTGACCGAATACAGATATTCCAGTGCAGTTTGTTTCATTGCATTCTGCATTAAATTACCTTTCCAATGATATATAACATGATGGTATTATTCATACAGACCAAGTTTTTCACAATTTTGGTCACTTACATCAAGCTCAGCTTGTTGCCCCCCTAAAGCTTGATGCCCGGTGCAACTGCTACCCCCTGCACCCCCTTAGCTATGCCACTAGTGCCTGGATCTGGCGCTCATTGTGCAAAGTCGTCCCAACGAGGCCGCCAGCACAGGTTGGCAGCAAAGCCACCCTCAGCTGGCAGAGGAGGAACATAGTTATTTCAGTATGGGAAAGAAGGCAGAATAGGAGGGGTGGCAGAACTCGCATGAAGCCATATCCTATCCCCTGTCCTTCTTCCTTACTCTCCTCAGTTCTGCACCAGCAAAGCCTGTACTAGCAGACTCCGACTCAGCATATTCGTAGGAAGAGTGAAGGCTTTCCCCAAGCCTTGAGGAACCTCTGACACTGACTCCCGCAGTAGAATGCAGCACACGCCTCCTTGGTGTGTGCGAGTGGGGAAGCCGTTTGGATTGGTTCCTTATTTAGATTGTTTGGCTTCTCCTTCCGGTAAACAAACATCATTTTTGGCCGATGTGATCGTTTTCTTGTGAATGCAGTTGTTTGTGAGTGACGGGGCCAATACAGACATAAAATAGCATCATAGGATAGAGGGGATTGGTATGATCAGAGGTAACACAGCTTTCACAAGGTGGAGCAGCTCACAATGGTAACTGTGATGCATGGGGATGAGCGTGAGAAGTTGCTGATAGGTTTTAAAAGTGGGTTGTTTCTGTCCCTGTGAGATTTGCAAAAGTAACGGCCTGCCTTCCCAGGGAGTGTACTTGTCTGGCCAGTCCATGACGGTCCTTTTGCCAGACCTATTATGCAGATACTTGAAAGGTCTGCACTTAAAAGGTCTATACTGGCTGTTTTTTCCCTTGCTTAGTCATGTTGCCGTGTACAGGGGGCCCCCATATCCGCAGAGTCAGTTATCCGTGGATCAGATCCGTGGAGCCTCCTCTCCGCACGCGCCCCCTCCATAGGCGAGGGGAACTCTGCTTCCCTCACTTCTGGAGGGTCCTCTGAGCTCAGCCGAGGCCGCGGACTTCCATCCACAGCCTCTGCTGGGCTCAGACTGAACTTCAGAGCTCAAAACACGACTTCCAGTTTCACCGGAAGAAACCAGAAGCGATGTTTTTAATGGCTTGTAAGGCATTGGGAAACCTGGGGAAGTTTCTCCTTTTTGCAACTGAAAGGGATAGGACTCAGTCAGAAAAGGCCTGCAACTTTAAACAATTTGAAATGGTCAGCTGCCACCAGTGATCCGGCCCACTTTAACTACAGTGCCATTCTAGGTTTGCGTACTTGCCCTCTTCCAGGGTCAGCGTCAGAATCAGCAGGGAGCAAGTCATAAGCGGTCAATTTTGTGTGTATGATGTCAGTATTGTAGCTGGGGTTAGTGGCACAGTAAATTCTGCAGCTGCCACAATGTGTCGTGTAAGAAGGCCCTCCCACGCGTCCTCCCAGTTGCCCTGCACGTTGCCATCACTGCCCAGAATGGCTCCAACAGCGAGTAGGAGGAGCCCTCTTACATGGCGCATTGTGGCACCTGCAGTACTTACCATTCCCCCTTTTGTCTGTGCTGCTGTGTGATGTTGCACTGGTGTATTAAAGCCCACATCAGAGCCTTCAGAACAAGAAATAGCTGAACTACCATCTTGAGACCAAGCAACCAAGAGGGAGAAACCAGGTGTGGTGGTCGATTGAACTGACCTTGCAATGGAAGTTGGGCGCCCTGACTAGGGAGCTTCCCCAAATTATTGGTTTGCTCCCCTCTTTTAAAAATCTTTGTAAATCCCTTGCAGAATAAGTGTATGAAAAATAGGCTGCATTCGTCTTTCCATTAAGGCAGGAAGGTAATGCAAAAAAAAAAAATGATTATAGCATAATTTTTCATATCCACTTAACCATTTATTCCTGCATAAAGTGTGTGTGTGTGTGTGTGTGTGTGTGTGTGTGTGTGTGTGTGTGTGTGTGTGTGTGTGTGTGTTGGGTTTCATTCTTGGCATTACAGTTGCATAAGGGACATTGTGTGTTTGTGTGTGTGTGTGTGTGTGTGTGTGTGTGTGTGTATTTAAATGATAGATATAATTCTATTTTATTTCCTTTTCATTCTGAAATACTGCACAGGATGCTATTTGTAATAAAGTTTTCTATTCCATTTTGTGTTAGGCTTGAAAAATGTACTCATTTATTTATTATTAAAACAAGCTCATTTTGTGGGAGAAGATAATTACAAGGAAAGATGTCTCATTAGGAACAGCGATTTCAAAAAAAAGTATTTTTTTATGATAGTCAAATATGAGGCTTTTTATGAATTACATTTCCTATCTATATATTCTAAGGTCTTTGATCCTAATGCTTTTAATGATATTTATTGCCATATCCACATGGCAACATATTATTAAAGCATGAATTGATATATGAGGAAGCCCTGTTTTAAGTCTGACTTTATTGAGGCCGAATACATTATGGAAATGCTTAGTTACAAAAGGGAATAATAGTACCTTTGCCCATTATTACAATGAAAGTAAAACTTGTATTTGCTGGGAACGTTTATGTCAAGCAGGAATCGCATTTGAGAAATCTGTGTACGAGTCCTGAGCTGACAGTTTCTGTGTAGATGCAGTGTTGAGCCACTTGCCAGGATTGTAGAGACTTGATTCAAGTAATTAATAAAACTGTAAAAGTAAGTGCAAGATAAAGAGTTAAGGACAGACTTGTTCCCACGGTCTATGAAATGTGTTTAATTTTATTTGTGGCATTTTTATCCTGCCCTTTTTCTATGATGGAGTTCAAGGTAACTTGCCCAGATTTCTGATCTCCTGTCCAGATACCAGCAAAATCTAAATTTCCTTAGTTTTAGCAAAGTTGCTGCTTCATATGAAAAGGTGCAGAAGAGAGCGACCAAAATGATTACTGGGCTGGGGCACCTCCCTCATGAGGAAAGGCTACAGCATTTGAGGCTCTTCAACCTAGAAAAAAGATGCCTCGGGGGAAATGATTGAGAAGTACAAAATTACGCAGGGGATAGGTAGAGTGGACAGAGGGGTGTTCTTTTCGCTCTCACACAGGACTGGAACCAGGGGACATCCACTGAAATTGAGTATTGGGAGAGTTAGAACAGGCAAAAGAAAATATTTCTTTCCCCAGTGTGCAATTACTCTGTGGAACTCCTTACCACAGGGTGTGGCGATAGCATCTGGCCTAAATGTCTTTAAAGGGGGGATTGGACAGATTTACTGAGGAAAAGTCCATCGCAGGTTGCAAGCCGTGATGGGTCTGTGCTGCCTCCTGGTTTTCGCAGTAGGCTACATCAGAATGCCAGATGCAAGGGAGTAAAAACAGGATGCAGGTAGCTTGTTGTTTTGTGTGTGCTCCCAAGGGATCTGGTGCGTCACTGTGTGATCCAGGAAGCTGAACTAGATGGGCCTTTTGGCCTGATCCAGCAGGGTTGTTCTTATGTTCTTAAGTCTTCACAGACTATTGTCCTGATGAGCAATCACAGCTGAGTCACAAGTCCATCTAAATCAGGGGTGCTCACACGTTTTTGGCTCGAGAGCTACTTTGAAACCCAGCAAGGCCCGGAGATCTACCAGAGTTTTTTTTACAATGTTCGCGCCATCATAACATATAACATTTATGTGTACAATGTATGTTGGTGTACCTTGAGCCCCACTGAGTATAACAGGACTTACTCCTGAGTAGACATGCCTAGGATTAGGCTGTGAGGCTGCAATCCTAGCTACACTTACCTGGGAGTAAGCCCCATTGAGTACAATAGGCCTTACTCCCGGCGTTTCCTCCCAGAGGCACCTGAAGGGGGGGGTCGGCACTCCGCAATCTACTCATTTTGCCTCGCGATCTACCAGTAGATCGCGATCCACCTATTGAGCACCCCTGATCTAAATTCTAACAGTGACCCCCTTTGAACAGTTCTGTAAAAGACATTAGAAGGAGAGAGGCTGGCATAAGAGAGAGAACCCTAAGAGTTAGTGGTATCAATTGGGAACTAAAGAACTAGGTCCCAGCCACAATCAGCCAGGAGAAAAATGTGAAGGGAGCTCCTTTGGAGTGTGTGTGAAGAGTGCTTGTTATTATGGGGGAAAAAAATACCAAGTGCACACCTGTGGGACGGGCAAAAAATGGGCTAATGCAATTACAGAGCAGTCCTATGCATGACTACTCAGAAGTCAGGCCATTATATTCAATGTGGCTTGCAACTCAATCCTAGCCAACATTCCATTGCAACAAACATTCCCTTACTTACCTTGAGGAGGCCTCTGTAACACCCCCACCCCACTGCAAATGCCTCCCACTGGGGTATTTGGTGGGCCACTGTGAGATACAGGAAGCTGGACTAGATGGGCCTATTGCCTGATCCAGTGGGGCTGTTCTTATGTTCTTATGTTATGTTCACTGGACTAGAAGCATGATTTTTGCTGAAGGTGTGCGATTTGATTCAGAACCCAGACAAGCCCTGGATCTAGGGAAATAACTTAGCTGCTTAGTGAGTGGTAGAGTATGGGCTGAAACAGAATCAGCAGGGATGGACCGAACGTGGCAGAATTGGCCCATGAGGCTGGCATACAATCTAGGCCAGATCGACCAGTAGGCTGAATCAGTTTGAGAAACCTCTCCATGGTGTTCCTTCTTTCTCTGTTATTTCTCCAGCTGCGCCACAGAGCTCACAAAACAGAGGCGAATGCCAGAGAAAAGATGTACATCTCCGTTTTGCTCTCATTGCCCAGAATGGCTCCAAAGGGGAGGGGCCGCTTGCACACCGTGGTGAGGCTCCCTGCAAAACTTAGTGCTTTGCACCCCCACTAGTTAAGTCATTGATTGTCTAGCATGTTCTCTGAAGCATTTGGTGGGCCACTGTGAGATACAGGAAGCCGGACTAGATGGGCCTATGGCCTGATCCAGCGGGGCTCTTCTTATGTTCAGAATGCAGCGCACACCTCATCGACACAGTTCTGTAGGCACAAGAAAGCTTATTGGGGTTGGGCTGCTACTCCCAGAACAGTGGGTATAGGATTGCAACCTCAGTGGGTTCTGGTTATCCTGGCTTAAATAAAATTTTGCATTGTGTCCATAGGGAGAAAAATCACAGATGGTCTTCCGGAAAGGATCAAGAATTCTTGCAAACTTTTTCCACTTTATTGCTTCAGCTGTAGGTCCACCATTCATATGAACATGTGCAAAGCAAACTGTGAGAGTTTCAAGGTGAACGAGACGACACTGTTTGACTTTTTTGGGGGGTGGATATTCTACCTTGAGCCGGTGTTTTCAGGTATCATCCATCATGGACGCAACCCAGTGGCATTCATGCGCGTCCGTTCAAGTTATGCGCGCCATTTCCCTGTCAGCAGCTTGCTCTAGCTTCACTGAGTTTATAGGTCAGTTTGATGATTTGGTGCGGGGGCTGCTGACCAGAAAACTTCCTCCGCAGTTCGCACATTTTCAAAGGATGGAAAAGAAAAGTAATAGGGGAAGAAAAATAGGAGAAGGCAGGGGATCGTGACAATAAACCAGAGGGGAGCAAATCCATCCCACCAGAAGCGGCCTTTCCTGTCAGTCATAACTAAGTATTGCCTCTGGAAAGGTCAGCCGAGGCATGGCGAAGCGGCAAAAGTGATAGGAGAGGGCCCACGTCATCTGACCAAAGGTAGGAAAGAAAAAGCTGAGAGGAGTTAAGGGAGAGAGACATCAAGCTGTATTTCTGTCACTTTCGCTCATAGGGTGCAGTCAGACATTTCTCCAACTGAATGGGCACTTCCATTAAATAGGCTGTTTTGTTGCCGCCTACCTAGTCAACCTGATGCCTTGTAGTGTATTTTAAGCGATGACGACTTTTTTTTTGGGGGGGGGGGGAATTGGAAGGCAAACAGAAGTAGGACATTTGAAAAAGCTGTATTTGGGGAAAGTGATAATAATGCTTACACTCTGAAGAGCAATCAGCCAGCGGTGTGATTTTAAAACACAAATAAACCAAGCCAAGATATGAAGTTAACAGTTTTTGAACTGATATTGATATTGCAGAATCCAACTGCTTTGCTCCAAGCATAGTTCTTAACCATTTTGATTTCTTACATTCCTTATGGATAACATGCCTATTTAACGTTTACCCAAATGCAGGATACCTTATAAATTATTTGCGTTCAGCTCTGGTTGTGCTAACAATCAGATTGGGTAGTAGTGTCAAGAAGCTGGTCACGGACCCTATTTTAATATGAGTGGATGTCAGGGACATGCGGTGGGTGGGGAGGCAGGTGAGGCAGAGCCTCCCTGCCTGAGTCCTTCGAAAAGCACCACCGCATGTGAGGTGCGCAAGCTGCACACATGGGTTGTGTCTGCTTGTCCACCTCACACATGGCAGCCCTTTGCTAAGGACACTGGTGGAGAGGCTCTGCCTCACCTGCATCCCCACCCCCTGCATGTGGTGAATGTTTCCACCTGCTTTTCATCCAGAGGACCACGTTAATAATTTGCTGGCAGTGCACCCCAAATATTTTGCTCTACGTCCATGGAATTTGCAGGCAAGACGGTGTTTTATCTATACTGCTGTGATTTCCTCTGCTTGGTGTTGCCTTTCACTTTAGATGCTGTGTTTTTAATTTCATTTTACTCTGGGGTTGCTAGCAAGTATTTATTATTTTGGCAGTTATTAATAAATGGAAGGAGCACTGAATAAACAAATAGAAAGCAGCATGATAAACGTTGTGACCTAGTGAGAAAACTGTATGGCGTGCATAAAAGCCCACTGCATTAGTCAAGAGGTGGTGGGGGGGGGAGAGAGAGAGAAGGAAGAGGGTAATTATTTGAAGCGGTGCTTTTACTGTTGTTGGAATGAAACAGACTAGCAGTGGCAGCAGTCATTTTGCTGAATCAAAGTCCATGTTAGTTGCATTATACAGTGCCACAAAAGGTTGTTAAGGCTGGTATTAGCATGTACCACTGAGGACATTGGAAGGACTCGATCTGTCACACTAAATCGCCTTCTTGCCCTCAACCATTGAAGTCTCCAGCTCCTCTGACATGTTCTTTCATTAATGGCCTGGCCTTGACAACTGATCCTAATTGCCTCTGAACCACACTTCATGTATTATTGGTGCCTGCCTGCCCTGGTTCATGTCAACAAGCTGCAGCATGCTCAGGGTGTACCCGGTGCCTTTTTTGAAAGGGTGCGCACAGAGTCATTTACCTCTGAGGGTTTGAGCCTCACTGGGAGTGATGTATAAAATGAAAGATCTTCTTGTCTCTACTTACTAATACAGTAATGGGGATCCCTCCTCTGTATTTATTAGGCATGCACGGAGATTCAGTAACGCATCAAACCAATTATGCAGGATTTCCTTTCAAGGTTGGCATGCGAAAGCTAACCAAAAACTTGCCCATATTTGATCTGCTGCTTCAGGTGCGTGTCTGCTCCTTCGGAAAAGCTTACTCACTTAGAAAAAAAGTCTGGCTTTGTGCTTCATTTTTCAAAAATAGCTATTGTGTTCTGATTTAAAGTAGCAGCACGAGAGGAAATTTTATCTATAGTGCTGGAAACATAGACCTTCAACTTCAACTGTACTCGCTAGTGATGAAAACTCTTACTTGAGGCATAAAATAGATTGAGGGCTTCTAATTCCTTCAAATCCTTTCTTTCCTTTTAAATGAAGGGGGGCAGGAATAGATGGAAAATCCATGCCCCCACCCAGACAACATATTTTCTGTGAAATACAACAGATCAGTAATTAAGAAATGAAATTGTTTTGTAAGTTCTTCTTTGGAAACTGTTATGCAAGAATGGGTAATTTGTTTAGGATGAACAGGATTCTTTTAGTGCTAAAAATAATACTTCCAGCTACCAGAGATGTTTTGGTATTTGTTTTTGTCTTCCTTTATTCTGTGTGTGCCCATAATGAAAGATTTGCATCTGTCTACTTGAGAAAAAAAAATACAGAATCTCACCAAATAAATAATATAGCGTTTTATTTCATTTCCAACTTCTGATACTCAAAGGACTCCCCCCCTTCCCATACTTTTAAAGCCTGATGATGAGGATGATAAAGATGATGAATAAATCACAGGTGATCTCTGGTGCTTGGTATCATTTAATCTAATCTCGACAGTAATGTTTGGGCCACTAACGGCATAATCAGGGTTATTGCGGCAAATTGTTTCATGTTTGAGTTTTAATGCTATAAGTAAATTATGCCACAGGATAAAATATATGTTTCTCCGGGAATTAAACATGTTTACTTCTGAAACATGGGATTAGAGTATCATGTAAGTCTCTTTTCTTCCCTTTCGTGTCGTAACACTGCCACCTTCTGAATTGCCAGGGAATTGTTTGAGAGTCATCTTTCTTAGGAGACTTTTTCCCCAAGTCTCCTTTTTTCTGCAGGTTGAGCCAGCAGCTTAACATCCCAAAGTCAAAAGTGTCTGAGACTGGAAATTGCCTGAATCCTATCATTGAAATGATTGCTTCAAAAGCCACTGTGGGAGGAGGTTTAACTTCTCAGAGAGGCTGCATTCCCAATGTGACAGGCTGACAGCCTTGGAGAAGTCAGCAGGAAGACACAGTGGGCAACGTTTGTTTAAGAATACTGTTCTAAAAATAAAATACCCTTTAACTCCAAGACCATAGAATCAGCCTTGGTGGTATTTTATTACTAGCTGGGAAAGAGAGAGGTGGGGGGGGAGAGCCTGCATAGATCCCAAGTTAATTCTGGGCAGGAAATTCTATAGTGGAAAAGGTTGCATGGTGGTTGTAGGGCAGAGGTGGTCACAGCTGGGATTAGAGAATGGGAGGGGGGGGTTGCGAATGTTCTTTCACCATCATTCAATCAGACAACGTGCCCTTCAGCAGAACAGCAAACCCTCCCGATTCTCTCGAATTAGGAAGATTAGCATGAAGTGCATAATGCAGGATGATGGAATTTGTCATAATTTGCATTGTCCTGGAAAGATTCAGTTTGATAGAGCAATGCGTCTTGGAGCATGTCATGTCCCACGGGCAGGTCGTGGAGGAAGCTTGGCAGAAATAATTTTGCGATATGTGCATCAGTTGTAAATGCCTCACAACCAATTTGTCACACACACACACAAAAGTGGAGGTCAGAGGAGTTGAAAGAGGTGGGCATTTGCCCAACACATGGCGAAGTTTGACAAAAGATGGTTGTAGATGATACATTAGAATCGTGGTATAACATTGCACGTGGTTTTAATTTAGTGTGTACATCTGCCTCTATATACATAATATATACATGTACGGTCCTTGCACTTCAATAGATAGTTTCAGTATTCTTGTGAAATGTGCCTTTTTATGAGATTTTTATTTTATTTTAAGGGGGGGGAAAGATTCATTCGCTATGCATTATTTTGTGTCGTTTATTTCCAAAACCGTCTTACGGAAACTGCTAGATACACGCGGATCAGGAGAGGCTTTCTGAGCGATTGCTCCTGACCTTGATAACGTTCCCAAACCGCAGAAAGCAAAGGATCATCAGCATGTCGTTGACAAAACGGACATGACAGTGTTACTTATCTGCTGCGGCATTTCTGAAGATGGGCATGTAGAATTCAGACAGGCAAGGGGAACATGCTTATTTACAGTAGTATAGCATGAAGGAAAAGGTCCAGAGTCATCAATTGAATATAGTTTGTTTATGGACCACCTGACAACGATGCCACTATCTTTGATAGTTAGAAATTTCTTCCACCCAACAGCATGGCAACCAGTGTTTGTAGGTTGCGTTATTTATCATCCCAATATCTGGTGCTTCTTTGGGATGATATTTTGTGATGTTTCCTTTATTTGTCTGTCTTCATACACTTCAAACAAAAGATTAATGCTGGCGGTTCACTAACACTGATCTTTTGTGACAGTTGAGCATTTGCAATTTGAGGGGACTAATATGAAAAAATCAAAATAAAAAAGAGGGGTGAAATAAAATTGCAGCTCTTGAAACATAAAAATCTCCATGCATGGAATTTGATGTTTATTTTCAGTTTAAGAGGACAATAGTCTGTTCCTTTTTTTTTTTTTTTGTCATCTTCTGTGGATTGTTATAATTGTAGAATTCAGATTTATTTAAAAACCAAATTACCTTAGGGCGCAACTCAAGATGAATAAATCTTTCAACACCCTCTGTCTGGAAACACATGAGAAACTCATAACATTGTGTTATTTAGAGCTAGGTCAAGAAGAACTATATAAACTTTTTCTTAACTTGTTATTTATTGGATTCTGTGGCATGCAGGTAGATTTTATTAATGCTCAGACTATTTAAAAATCTCTTTTTGTTTGCAAAACGATAGCCTTCTCAAGAGACTTCATAAAATGTTAATCTCAATTCTCTCTTAGTCAGTAGTTCAGTTTGCAGTTATAAGTTAAAATAAGTTGCTAGGTTTGTGGGAGTGAGGAAAAATGTGCTGCTGCTCATGGATGGATATTAGTTTTGTAAAAATATAGGAGTGCACACTTCAAAATCTGTGGAACAAGTCTTTTTCACTTCATAGCAATACGTACAACTTTTATCATCGTACATGAACTAATAATGCATTATGTTTCACAGACAAAATAGCATATTTTCCAATTGCACAAATTTTTTTTAACTTTACATGGCCTTCCCCCCCCAGGTGAAATTTTAAAAACCTGCAACTTTTACACCTGTTGCATTTTTTGTTAAAGTATTTAAAGTCTTAAAAAGCTCTCCATCTATTTGCATTTCATCTTTTTTCCCCTTGCACACTGAACTTGTACGGGTTTTTTAAATATTTTAAATGAAGAAGGACAGTTTAATTTGACAAACTAGTAATGAAATTGTGAAACACAATTTTCAGTACTTTAGGAGCAGTGCATATACTACAGGTTTGGAGATTTCCGTAAAATTCCGCACAAGAACTTGTCGCTATAGGATCACATGGATTTTAGTGACGTTTGAAAACATATTTTCTCCTCCTGCTACAATCCAGCACTCAGTGAGATGTTGATTTTTAAAGAAACCTACATGGACTTTTTGGAGTTTGTTGTTCTTTGTGGTCTCCATGCAGACCGCATGCCTGGGGTCTGCCTGGGATACATCTGTTAAAACAAGACAAAAAGACCCAAGGGGCAGCTTTGTGTCCACACACACTGCAGGAGGAATGGGTAAAAGGAAGTTTTCTCTCACTTGTTTCTAATTTGTAAGGACGATATGTTTTGTATTTTCGAACAAACAAAAACCCTTTGACAAAGGGTCGATCCATGCCCTTGCCCTTTGCATAGCGGTGCATGCTGACTTCTGCTGTCAGAAGTACGGTTATCATTAACATGGGGTCTACACAAGCAGACAGTCTGGGACGGATAAGTAAAAATATATTTTATCTCACCCTCAGTGGGCTGCCAGGTTACCAGTGGGAATCTTCTGACCTATGCTGGCTATTTAACAGGGGCAAGTTTGAGGAGGGAAAAGGGGCAGCGTGGATGCTGCCAGAGGGGACAGGATTCAGAACATGTCATTGCCACCAGATCTGCCCCCTTCCACAGCTTCCCTGCCCCTGTTCCACCCTCCCCGAATGTCCTGTCTGCTTCAGTGGATCCAGGGGTCTCCACCAACAGGAAGGCCCTAGCCTTTCCACTGGTACTTCAGCAGCATGCTTTGTGCGCTGCTGGAGTGCCTTTTACAGCAGCCGTAAAGGCGATAGTGCTGGCAAAACACTACACGTCAGTACTACAAGCGTGTAAGATTGGGCTGTTAAAGATTGTCCAGCTCAGCTTCATAGACACTGTATCTGACACAGCT
Organism: Tiliqua scincoides; assembly: GCF_035046505.1. Lineage (NCBI taxonomy): Eukaryota > Metazoa > Chordata > Lepidosauria > Squamata > Scincidae > Tiliqua > Tiliqua scincoides. The sequence goes on along the minus strand of NC_089821.1, from coordinate 8,757,025 downwards.
ACGAGCTCTGTAACCCCAGGTGCAAAAACAGCCAAACCAGTCTAGGGCTGCTGGTGGAGAAGCCGATCCTTGTGGAAAACCCAAGGTACGCCTCTCCAGCTTTGCCCTTGCAGCATTCTAATGTTGCTCCTAATGAGTGTAATAAAACTTGATTACTTTAAAACAGATAAATTAAGCCATTTCTGCCCAACATTGCATATACACAACAGGGACCAAATGTGTACACCTGTGGGCAAAAATGGGTTAAGAGGCTGAGAAAGGCATCTTCTTTCTGGATGTTAATAAGAACCATAGGAACAGCCCCGCTGGATCAGGCCAAAGGCCCATCTAGTCCAGTTTCCTGTATCTCACCGTGGCCCACCAAGTGCACCAGAGAGTACACAAGACAGCAAGACACAACCTGCGTCCTGGTGCCCTCCACTGCATTTGGCACTCTGAGGTAGCCTGCCTCTCAAACCAAGAGCTTGCACATACTTAACATGACTTGTAACCCATGATGGACTTTTCCTCCAGAAATTTGTCCAATCCCCTCTTAAAAGCATTTAGGCAAAATGCCATCAGTGCTTCTTGTGGCAAGGCGTTCCACAGACTTAATTACACTCTAGGTAAAGAAATATTTCTTAACTCAGAAAATTAATCTGAGAGCCTTCTCCCCCCCCCCCCCCCGGAGGATCATGAATCATTTTCTAATTGATTTGAGGGATGCTTGGGAGAGGGCACCCACGTCCACTTTCAGTTCTAGCCCTTAGCACTGAAGGGATCCACAGTCATATAAATTGAGAGTACAATCCAACCAGATAATTTGTTTCAGATTCACCTGTGAAACATGAAAGGTCGCAACTCCTGAGTGATCCTGCTGACGCAGGCAAAATTCCGTGCCCACATTGAAAAGTCTGGCTTTGTGCTGGTATGGGGTGACCTTGCAGTACACGCTGAATTTGTACAAAAGCAATGGGGAAAGTTCCAAAAGTCTTAGAAGAGAGGTTGAGAAGACAGAATAGCATGCCAGTTTTCCTTTTCTTTTAAATGATGTGCCCAAATAATGTTCCATAATTTCTCATACTCTGTCAGGACGTGGGCTCTTTGACAGACAGCTGAAATGTGAAATAGTTTGTGGCTTCAGCGATGTCAGTTTTCTACTTTTTATGTACCGGCTCTGCAGAAGCTGTGTGTTTTTTTTTGGTTTGTTTTTGAGATGGGGTCATTAGACTGCTATGCAGTTAATGTGTGAAGTGCCTCTTAACCAAAGAATGTGTTAACAATCTAATAAGTCTGGAGTTAACTTCACACAATAAAGTGCATTTTGAATGCGCTCATACTTCTCCCCCCCCTTCTGTATTTGAGCTCCCTTGGAATTGCAGGGATGCTAATGAAGTCATAAAGTGGGAGTTTTGACAGAGATTGAATGTTAAATAAAAGCGTTCAAAAAGAACAATATCCGGTTGGACTCCTATTTCGGACACAGGGTTCCCTTCCCCTCTCAACCCAGCTTATCTGCATGGATGTGTGACCCAGTCAGTGCAAAAAAAAAACTGGAGAGCTTTGACGCAGCAATAACCAGTTATCCCATAATTTACAGCAAATGAGACTTCAAGAATAGTCATGCTTTCCAGGCTCTGGAGAAAATTTGTCTTTTTTCCTGCTTTATTTTTTTGCATGCCTTTCCTGCCTATCGTCTCTTTCCCGTTTGGCAGGTTTCCTAATTGGTCAATACCCAGAGGTGTAAATATTTTATCGTGCAATTGATTTTGGTTCTGTCTTGAGAAATTATTTTGTCCAAGTGGTATTGTGTAGCATAATGCTTGGCATCTGGTTTTACAAGCACAGGATGTTGATATTTACTTTTCCTTAACTGCGAGCCTTTCAGAACTCATTCAGGGGTCTGTAAGTAATCCTGCTGGGATTGTGTTCTTTATGCGCTTTGGATGTAATCAAGAGTTGTGATTTTATCTATCAAAACCTTTCTTCGCTTGCTCCCAGATGATCATTACTTTCTTGCAGTTGCTCCCATCCAGATTTACTCAACACTGGAAGGGTTTCATAGCCATTGTGGAAGGACGGGATGAAACGACCGTGAAACTAAACTAGCCTAAACAAATAACTACTGGGGGGAATTTCTCGCCTACGCTCAGACTTTTTCTATCCACTTTTTCTATCTTTTTCTATCAAGAGCTTGCAGTTCTTTCCTGTCCTATTTGTTTGATCCTGCTATCAATAGTGTAGACGGGGGGGGGGGAATCACGGTAAGTATTGCAGGTGTTGCAGCATGGCTTGTAAGTGGCCCCTCTCACTTGCCGTCGGAGCCATTAGGGCAATGCTGGCAATGCACAGGTGCTCATCAAACCTCAGAAGCACTATGAATGCTAACTTTGTGATGCATTCTGGGGTGAACCTAGGAGGCACAAGGGGCCCCAGCGCAACCCAGAACTGTGTGATACAATGCTAAAAAAAGTTTCTCAGCCTTGGAAATGGCACAGTTTGCCGGGGACAAGGTAGAAACCCAGATTTTCACACCTTTTTTCGTTTTTTAGAACATTTAAACTCCCTGTATCCACTGGCAACCATGGTAAGTCAGATCTCTTCAGCGGATGCCAGACTCACGGATACTGCAGGTCGACTGTATTGGAAGCTCATACCATGGTGCTCATTCTTCATTATAGTTAGGACAATGCTAATGGTGTACATTTTACAATAACAATTTACAATACATTTTGCAATCAAAAACTAATAAGAGGTTTCAAACTAATTTATACATAATTTTGATGAAACATCTTTTAAAAAATTGCAATCTCATATTGTGTGGAAACTTTATAAGCACTAGATGAGCTTCTTGCCACCAATGCATAAATCAAGAGGGATGTCGGGATTAAGCATACAGAGTGTTCTATTTTTTTTTTCTTCATTGACATTTGAAAATATTTATTTATGAATTTATAGAAGGTTAACATGTTCCTAACAAAAGAGCAACAAGATTTAAGTTTAGTGGTGTTTTTAAATAATTTTAAAAGTTTTCATCTAATTAAAAACAAAAAAAAAATCCCGTTCTATTTATTCATTTAACAGATTTCTAGCTCATGAGCCACCTGGGTGTCTTACAACAGATATTAAACCATAAAAAGAGGACAAACCTATGAAAGTCAACCTATGAAAATAATGCAGTCCAATAATAAAAACATCAGGATGGCCACTGCACAAGGTTTGTCCAGCCATGTAAGCCAGGGTCTGCCTCTGTTGTGCACAGCTACCAATGGGGTTGTACGTGAAGTCTCGCAGGATGGGAAGGCCTGGAAAAGGCTCTCCCTGCACAAGTAGCGAAAGGGATTGTGATTCTCTAACTGCGGTGAGAGGGGAGGGGCACAGTCCATAAGAACATGCCCCACTGGATCAGGCCATAGGCCCATCTAGTCCAGCTTCCTGTATCTCACAGCGGCCCACCAAATGCCCCAGGGAGCACACCAGATAACAAGAGACCTGCAAGGCTTCCTGGGAATTGTAGTTAAGAACATAAGAACAGCCCCACTGGATCAGGCCACAGGCCCATCTAGTCCAGCTTCCTGTATCTCACAGCGGCCCACCAAATGCCCCAGGGAGCACACCAGATAACAAGAGACCTGCAAAGCTTCCTGGGAATTGTAGTTAAGAACATAAGAACAGCCCCACTGGATCAGGCCACAGGCCCATCTAGTCCAGCTTCCTGTATCTCACAGCGGCCCACCAAATGCCCCAGGGAGCACACCAGATGACAAGAGACCTCATCCTGGTGCCCTCCCTTGGGCACCAGTCCAAATTGGGGGAGCATGGTAGTCTCAGCAGTTCATGCTCAAGCAATTCACTTTCCCAACCCTGCCAATCAAAGTCTCTGAGCATCCTGAAATGCCACTTTGGCGGGGTGGGGACCGCCCACAGTAGCACAGAACACACCGGGAGTGGGGAATAAAATGAAACTGCAAGAGGAATTGTGAATATAGCTATCACTCACTTCTCAAAATCTTACTTTCAGTTTTGTTTAAAAAATTGCAGTACAATTGTATCATTTCATCAGCCACGATATTTGTAGTCTAATCACCTTCACAATGGATCCTTAATAAGTTTTTGTTGTTATTGTAATGGCATATTCTAGTGGGGATTGTGAGTCATTTTAGAAAGCAAAAATGCATTTACTGCCTTGTAATAGGCTGTTTGTTCTTTAAAATATAATTTCTTACATTTTTTTTTACTACAAAATAGTTTTATCACTGCCAAATTGTTCTATTTTATGTATATATTTTTTAAAGGAATGCTTTTTCTCAATTTTACTTTTAATTACTTGCCTGTGATAGAGTGCTATAATTTAAATGGGGGGGGGAAGAAATCATAGAAGCATTGTAATTTAACACAACTGCACACAAACTACAATGACGATTTGGGAAAAAGTTATGTACTCTTCCCAAAATTCTTACAGTTTGTTATTCCCAGTACCATGGCTGACAAACACTTGAAATCGACCGTCTGCCTCTCAAAACAAACATACTCAGAATTGGGATAGTTTTCAGTCTGGGTGAGATAATCGCCACATAAAACATTTGCAAACAACAATTGAGAAAATTGAGCCCTAATGGTGTGAAAGTTTATTCATCAAAGAGAAGGCTACTTGGTTGGGTGGTCCAGTCATGTCATTTGCAATTATCGCGGATAGTTTCCATCAAGAGGAAGGGGTTAAAATTTGGGAACCTTTGCACATGTGCCTAGGAAACAACTGGTGTTGAGCCCTTGTGCAGAATCTTGACTCACATTACATGCAGAGGAAGAGCAACTGGGGAAAGGTGCAGCTCAGCTGGCAATGCACAGAGAATTCCAAGCTGCAACATTTTGTATCCTAAACCCAGCAGTGATGTGTCACTGGTTGGTGGTGCCCATAGGTGAGCACCTAACCTGCAAACTGCCTCTTCTGCTCCCGGAACCTTCCTTTCTGCAGAGAGCTACACATAAAAGGCCCGAGCGCTACGGCAACTGGGTGTCTAGCTCTGATTCTCCCCTGTGAGACAACATAGCAGCATGGAAGGAGAAGCTGGACAATAGCAGACAGAGCACAGTGGAGGTGGGTGGTTGGCTATCCCTAAAGAATTAAGCAGACCTGCAAAACTGAGGGTCAGAAAAACTTTTTTTTTTTTAAGTTATGGTGGTTTTTTATGTATTTGGGGTGCTGATTCCAAAAATGGAATCACGTCTAGTTTTGGAGGTACAGCACAGCTTCAGCATAAACCACAGCCTTTGGAGTGGTTTATGCAGCTTCCTAGTGAGGAAGCCATTGTGTAGGCTTCCTCCCAATGAAACTGCTTGAACCATTCACTAATTTTGCCCCATCCCTGAAACTAGAAATGTTGGGGGAAAAGATACCATTTTTGGAATCAGCACCCCAAATATAGGTGGGGCCTCCGTATCTGCGGATTTTGCACCCGCAGATCTAGCTCAACGTGGGTCGCCTGGAGGTTGCCTCCAGTTACTCCCCCCCGGGAGGCTTCTGGAGGGCTTTCTGAAGCTTGCAGAGGCAGTGCTCATCCGCCCACCACCTCTGCAGGCATCAGAATAGCCGTTTCTGGCTTTAAAATGCTACTTGCGGTTTCTGACCACAGCTCTGGTCTCCTTCAGAGGGCTTATGGGGCTGAAAATCAAGGATTTGATTATCCATGATTTTCAGTATCCACAGGGGGATCTGATCCCCCTGTGGATATTGAGGATCCCCCACGGATACTGAGGCCCCCACCTGTATACCTAGGAATAGGTCTGATCTTTAAGACGGCAAAATGTGTGTTGGCCTTTGTTATTTGCAAAGCTACTTTAAATAGCCAGGACGGAGAAACACCCGAAATAAACTTACTTAAAAACATAATCTTTAAAAGAAAACTAAATCTACTGCTTCTAATCTATGCCATATTGCCTTGATGTATTTTGGAAGACGCTGTGGTTCCTCTACTGCTTGTGAACAGTAAAAGATTATATTTCTTTTATCTAGCTCCCCTCCTGCATAAAAAGCAGTGAGTGGCAGCCTGTAAATATGTAATAAGACCAGATCACCGGAGAGTTCAAAACTAAAGAGCTGGAAATGTGACAAGAGCTCAGGAGAAGGTTAAAAGAGCATGATAATTTTGAGCCATTTGGTGAGTGGGTGCCAGCTTGGCAGGGAAGAAGCGGGTCAGAAACCAGCAGAGCAGGTAGTGGCATCATCAAAGGCGATTCTGACAGATGGGAACCTCAGTCCAGAGTTAATGCATTAAACTCTTGCCAGCGCTTTGGAAACAGGAGAGTAATACTGAAATGTGGTGTTGTGTGGAGAACAAAGCAAGAGGCAGAGACCTCCTGTTATGAACACCATCACTTCACCAGTATTTATAATAAATTTGCACAGTTAACAGTTTGACTTTGACACAAAGGCCAGCTAGACCTTTGATCTGTCCCAGCCCGTTCACTTCCGTTTTGCCCCCCCGCCTGGAGTGGTTCCGAGGGGGGGGGCTTGCATGCTATGTTGAGGCTCCCTGCAAAATGTAGTGCTTTGCACCACCTCTAGCTACACCACTGTCCCAGTATATAGTTACAACAGTGATTTTCAACCTTTTTCATCACGGCACACTGGCAAGGCACTACAGTGTCAAGGCGCACCATCAACCTTCTAACAATTGACAAGGCACACCGTTCTGCCAATGGGAGCTCACATCCCCAATAGTCCTACTAATAAATGACCCCCTCCCAAATTCCCACAGCACACCTGAGGACCATTTGCGACACACCAGTGTGCCGTGGCACAGTGGGTGAAAATGGCTGAATTACATTATTGAGATTTTTATATGAAATAATTTTTTTTCTGCCACTATCCAGATCTAATCTGGATCTATTTTCGTCCAGATAGTTTCCCCTCCCCCAAATTGTTTTACCGTTTTGGGGCATTTGCTTCAACGTGGGAAAGGTGGGATATAATTATTTTTGTTAATAAATAAATACAAAGAGAACCAAACTGAAGTGTATATTTTGAAGATCATGAGCTCCAGAGACCTCTTCCCTTTCTCTTCTCCATATTCCTTCCAGTTGCCCTTTTCCCTTCACTAGTCACTGCACTGAGTGTACCTGGAAAGAATACATTGACTAACCATGCACACAGGATTGAATCCTAAGCTTCTGTCTGTGGTGTCCTTGTCCAGGAATATCTTTATATGCTCAAACAATGTTCCTTTCATGGCATTCCTAGTGAGATTTCACACTACTTCAGTTGGGAGCTTATAAAACCAATATACCTGTTCACTGACCCTGGTGTAGGTCAGTGCTGATTGTGTAGTTATGCCAAAAGTGTAGTTCAGGTGTGTTTTATATGGTTGATTTTCTGGGATAGGGTTTTTTGTTGTTTTGCTTTCTGTCCATAGAGATCTTGCAGAGAGATCTACCTTCAATTTAGCCTGTAATTATTGGAATGATTCAGAGCGTAGTCAACATAATATACTTTAAGAAACATGTAATTCAAATAGCAAGTAAGAGATAAACTAGTGAATATATTTCTGAGTATGTTGGACTCAGAACAGCTTAATTTCATTAACTTGGGAGAATATCCATCCCGTGCATTGTAGCATTCTGGATGCTTTTGAGAATCACAAGACTACTCAGGGATAACCTCATTCGTTGATCTATAAATAACATTCTTGGGGCTGTAGCCTAATGGTTTCAGCATATGAACAAGGTGTGGCTTGGTTAGCAATATCTTTAAAAATATAAGTATAATATTTAAGCAATATCTTTAAAAATATAAGTGAAAAAGGATAAAAGTTTTTCTCAGATTATAAGTGTTTGGTTTTCAGAATTATTCAGATGCAAACCTGAAGGCACTTTCCCAAGAATTAGATGGTAGCTTTTAGAACAATTGGGTAGATGTTGTTAGAGATTTGAGGTTGGATCCAAACTTACTGCTCCAAGAATGGAAACCCTTTCCTTTTGTGAACAGAAGGAACTTTCGTTCATGGAGCAATAAATTACAATCCAAACCACTAGCTTGGCAGCCAGTGTTTCTTTCCCACCATGTTGCAGCAAAGTTAGCATTAGATGAGGAAATGCTTGTACTACCTGGCTAGATAGCAAGTAAAACCATGAAGATTACACATAAAAGAAAGTTCTAGTTTCTCCAGCTAAACCATACTTTGTTTAAATATCTTAACTGATGTTTGTCCACAAACTGGGGATTGACAAACTAAATCCAAAACCATTGTTTGAAGCTGGTTTGCAAACCAGAATTTATTCTGCCTGAAACCACAGACTAGTGATAAACCACAATTAGGACCATTGTTCTGCCTCAAGAGTGCTGCTGCACTGTGCAAATGTGTACACCTTAAGAAGCTGCTACGTCATGGAGATGGGAGTGAATTTGTGGAACTGAATCCCGAGCAGATCAGAAACCAAAAACAGACAAGCATTTCTAAACCATGTTGTGTTGTATGTTTGGAAGCTCTAACCACAATGTAGTCTCATAACTACAGTTAGTGCAAACCGTGTTTTCGCATTTCATCTGAACTCAGCCTAAATGTGGCCCTGGAATTTGTTTCTGGGGGAAAAATGTTGAGAAACTTTCTTCTAGTATGGGCTTCAGATGCCAGTTGTTTTGTGGCAGCCATTCAAAAAACACATGAAAGCTTTATTTCTTGCCAACTTGCTTTTGCTCTTTTTCATATATTCCCAGTAAAGAAGTGAATTTTAGTCATGCCAAATTGAACTCTGACAAATGTGTTTGTTCTGAGAAGATAGACTGAACATCATCTCTTCGTGAAAAAAAAAACATACAAAGTTATGAAGAGAGAACTATAATAGAATGTGTCTTCTTTGGTGTTAGCATTTTTTTCCCCCAATTTGGTAGCCGTATATTTCTCTTGTAAAGGAGAGGTTTCAGATTGTCTGGTGTGAACACTTCGCAGTTCTTCTCCTTTATTTTCAGGCTACGTTCCACTTTGCCATTTCTCACACACAATGCAAAAGAGCCTGTCAGATATGTTCTTTGTGGTTTAAGAACTGCTGAAAGTCTTCAAGACTTTTAAGACTGTAATTTTCGTAAAAGCCATAAGAACATAAGAACATAAGAACAGCCCCACTGGATCAGGCCATAGGCCCATCTAGTCCAGCTTCCTGTATCTCACAGCGGCCCACCAAATGCCCCAGGGAGCACACCAGATAACAAGAGACCTCATCCTGGTGCTCTCCCCTACATCTGGCATTCTGACTTAACCCATTCCTAAAATCAGGAGGTTGCGCATACGCATCATGGTTTGTACCCCATAATGGAATTTTCCTCCAGAAACTCGTCCAATCCCCTTTTAAAGGCGTCTAGGCTAGACGCCAGCACCACATCCTGTGGCAAGGAGTTCCACAGACCGACCACGCGCTAAGTAAAGAAATATTTTCTTTTGTCTGTCCTAACCCGCCCAACACTCAATTTTAGTGGATGTCCCCTGGTTCTGGTATTATGTGAGAGTGTAAAGAGCATCTCCCTATCCACTCTGTCCATCCCCTGCATCATTTTGTATGTCTCAATCATGTCCCCCCTCAAGCGTCTCTTTTCTAGGCTGAAGAGGCCCAAACGCCATAGCCTTTCCTCATAAGGAAGGTGCCCCAGCCCCGTAATCATCTTAGTCGCTCTCTTTTGCACCTTTTCCATTTCCACTATGTCTTTTTTGAGATGCGGCGACCAGAACTGGACACAATACTCCAGGTGTGGCCTTACCATCAGTTTGTATAACGGCATTATAATATTAGCCGTTTTGTTCTCAATACCCTTCCTAATGATCCCAAGCATAGAATTGGCCTTCTTCACTGCCACCGCACATTGGGTCGACACTTTCATCGACCTGTCCACCACCACCCCAAGATCTCTCTCCTGATCTGTCACAGACAGCTCAGAACCCATCAGCCTATATCTAAAGTTTTGATTTTTTGCCCCAATGTGCATGACTTTACACTTACTGACATTGAAGCGCATCTGCCATTTTGCTGCCCATTCTGCCAGTCTGGAGAGATCCTTCTGGAGCTCCTCACAATCACTTCTGGTCTTTACCACTCGGAAAAGTTTGGTGTCGTCTGCAAACTTAGCCACTTCACTGCTCAACCCTGTCTCCAGGTCATTTATGAAGAGGTTGAAAAGCACCGGTCCCAGGACAGATCCTTGGGGCACACCGCTTTTCACCTCTCTCCATTGTGAAAATTGCCCATTGACACCCACTCTCTGCTTCCTGGCCTCCAACCAGTTCTCAATCCACGAGAGGACCTGTCCTCTAATTCCCTGACTGTGCAGTTTTTTCAGTAGCCTTTGGTGAGGGACCGTGTCAAACGCCTTCTGAAAGTCCAGATATATAATGTCCACGGGTTCTCCCGCATCCACATGCCTGTTGACCTTTTCAAAGAATTCTATAAGGTTTGTGAGGCAAGACTTACCCTTACAGAAGCCATGCTGACTCTCCCTCAGCAAGGCCTGTTCGTCCAGGCCTGCTGGATCAGGCCAAACTCCATGTAGTCCAGCATCCTGTTCAGCTACATCCCAGGACCTAATGGTATCCAGGATGGGGCAATGCATTGGGGCAGCAATGTAACCCCTTGCATCATCACATCACCCCCACACCTACAAACTACACCCCCCTCCTGGAAATTACCTTTCTGAGGTAGCCTACTTCTAAAATCAGAAGGTTGCACATACCCATCATGGCTTGTAACCTGTGATTGACTTTTCTTCTAGAAATCCCCTTTTAAAAGAATCTAGGCCAGATGCCATCACCACATCCTGTGGCAAGGAGTTCCTGTGGGAAAGGAGGGAAGAAGGATGGGGGACAGGAATCTTGTGATTGGAACAAACATCTGGAGCGATTTTTTTTCTGTACAAGCCAGGGAAGGGCGAAAGGAGGTGGGGAAGTTTTGCTCACAAAAGTTCTTGGCTCGCAACTTGTCTCATTTCTCAAAATGACTCTTGACTTCAGACTTGAAAAACTCAAAATTTTTCTAAAGTTGAGTTATAATGGCCATGCTGTATGACTTGCGAGTTGAGCTGGGTCAAGTCGTGGAGTCGCTGACTCATGGCTCAACTCGCACCTGGGCTCAGTGATTTCAGCACATCCCCAGATTAAAGCTTAGTCTTGCTTAGTCTTTCCACTGAAATTCTGGATCATGTCCTAAGTAGTACCGTAAGTCTGCAATTCTATACACACCTATCTGTAAGTAGGTCCCACTGAACTCATTGAACTCATTCTCTGAGCAGACATGCCCTGGATTGTGCTGTAAATCTATCATCTCATCCAGTTGTATCTCTGACTAACAAATGTACATCACATTAAAATAGATTTTTATAAACATTCACTGTAGCAGCGCAATGCTGCTATGGGAAACAACCAAGGCTTCTGGGACCTTGTTGTTTGGTGGGAGTGCAGAGTGCACTGAAAAAGTTTAGACTATAAACAGGGGCAGCGAGGCGCAGAGCAATGAATGAGAGCCGGGAGACAGGTCTCAGAAGGTTGATGCAGGAAGAGCTGAGCCGGAAGTAGGATGGTATGAGATCGAGAGAGAAGTCCGTCCTCCCGGCTAGCTTCCTTAGACTTTTATTCATTCTCAAAACACATAATGCAAAGCTATGCAATAGGGAAAATTACTGAAGGCTGCTAAGATTATACTGGCTGCCTACTAGCTAGTTTTAGCTTGACCACAATACACATTCCTGAGATATGATTTTGTTGTTTACAGCACTGGGTTTAGAGTCATCACTAAGGCCTAGAGTTTGCTCTTGCTGTGCAGGTGCAGAATGTGTTCTGCTGTTGCCACATATGTCAAGGCATTTCAAAACCTAGTGCTTGTGCATTCTATATTTACTACATTCACAACAAAACAAAGCAAAAATTAACATTGATCGCATTCAACATCTAATGCTGTATAAATACTAGTAATCAGGAACTGTTGGACTATGTGTGTGTCAGTTTCCAGCATTCCATCCATTAAGGTGGATTCCATATCCACCTTAATTTGGACTATGTGTGCACCAGTTTCCAGCATTCCATATCAAATGGAAAGAAGCAAAACCCACCAGCCAAGTGAGTTGTTCTTGGCCAGCAGCCATTTTTTAAAATTTTTCTTTTAACCCCAAAGCACCTTAGAATGATGTAATACACCACACCAGACTAGTGACTTTAGCCCTTCCACAGCAAAATTGCTGAAATGGCCTCTCACTTTCATGGGTTATGAAATAGACATTTCCGTTCTGAACTAATTCATATAGAAAATGTTCCACCATCTACTAACTGGGCTATGTTAAACTTCCCATATGTTAAATTTCAACTGTGGCTTGAATCCAAAGGTACAGTTGCATGAGCAGAAGGTACTTCTGTTTGTTCAAGGGCGGGTTCCTGCTTTTCAATCATTTCCTCCATCTCACTCCAATCCCCCACACTATGTTCCATCTCATTAAAAGGATTCCCTAGTCCACAGGGGAAACTTTGGGGTATGTAGAGTTAAAGGGACAATGGGAAAGCCCCATTCTATGAGCAGATGACCACTAATAGAAGCTAGTATTCAGGCCTATGGGTTGAAGTGCCCAAACTCGATGCTTCTCAAACTGTGGGTCTGTGACCCGCCAGTGAGTCATGACCCAATTTTTGGTGGTTCGTGAAACTGACAAGGAAGATTAGGCTATGTGCATTAAGGGTTAAACGACCTGCAACTTGGGGGGGGGAGCACTGCTGCACAATCACCATAATAATAATAATAATAACAGGTATTTATATACCGCCTTTCTTGGTCTTTATTCAAGACTTTATTCAAGGCGGTTTACATAGGCAGGCTTTATTAAATCCTTATTAAATAGGGATTTTTACAATTTCAAAGAAGGTTCTTTCTTTCAAGGACTACTACATTCAAGGTGTTTCAATTCTGATCTGGCTTCACATTCTGGCCTCCATCCTCCCACGCTCAGAGCAGATGGAATGGCTTGGCTTCAGCTTGTCAGCTGCTCCAAGGTCGCACGGTGCCGGTGGCCTCGAACTGGCGACCTTGTGGATGTTATCTTCAGGCAGACGGAGGCTCCACCCTCTAGACCAGACCTCCTGCCCATTATAGCCATAGAGGCTTGAGCACCTAATAAAGTGATTTTTTTTTGGGGGGGGGGGTTCCTTATGCTAAAAAGTTTTGAGAATCACTGCCCTAGCCATTTGGGAAACGCCATCAATGAGCAAGTCTGTGAGTTGCAAGTATTTATTTATTTATTTAAAGAATTTTTTTATACCGCTTTTCTGATACCCAAAGAAGTGTATATCTGTTGACCAGTGTTTCTCAAAGTGTGGGTCGGGACCCACTAGGTGGGTCAAGAGCCAATTTCAGGTGGGTCCCCATTCATTTCAATATTTATTTTTAATGTAATTGACTTGATGCTACCATGTTATGTGACTAAATTTGGGGGAATCTCACAGATCTGTACTTTTATCAGGCTACTACATATATTCTTTTAACAATGATAGTAAATGGGACTTACTCCTGGGTAAGTGTAGGTAGGATCGCAGCCTAGGATTGTTAAAAAATTTTCTGCTTGATGACGTCATTTCTAGTCATGACATCACTTCTGGTGGGTCCTGACAGATTATCATTCTAAAAAGTGGGTCCTGGTACTAAAAGAGTGAGAACCACTGCTATAGACATACTGAAGTATGCCCAAAGCAGTGTATTTATATATATCTATAGTATATTGAAAGAACATGTGTAGGATTTCATCACATGCATAGAGCACATGCATACATTTTGCTGTTAAGTAACTCCCGAAACATGGTTTTTCATCTGAACCAGGCAGATGAAAATGTGTACATTTTACACACGGATGAGGGCTGGAACCTCAGTGTAGCTCTGAAAAAGTGCCCAGTAGCCATCATGTGACATTATATCCTTTGAGGAAGCTATCAAAGCTAATATCTCTAATTTGGACTATGTGTAATCCTCCCATAATAGCATTTCAAGATGATTCGGTATTATCATCATCCCAGTGATTTACTCTGTTCAGATTTTGCAAAGGATTTATAATTTTTGTCAGTGCTTTTCACTTTACATATTAATTGGTAGAACAATAGAAGTGATTATTTCTCTCTGTTGGTATTATATTTCTATTACAGATAGCAGAGTGGTATTAGTTCAGCTGTGCCACTGTCCAGAATTAGATTGAACTTGCAGTTACATTAAAGCCTGGAAATTGCTTCTTAGATTGGTGGGTTGAAAGTAATAAGACTTAAGATTTTAAACATTAACATTTTATTTTAGTGTTAAGACATCTCTTGTTCCATCCAGGGCATACTGGAATTTAAAAGAACATTTGCAATTTCCTAAATTTTATGCTCACTGTTGCTCAACATTTCACAAAACACTTTTCAGTGCTCCTGGTTGGTTTGGAGTTTTGTTTTGCTTTTCCCCCCTCATATTCATATTGCTGATTCTCAGATTTCTCAATTTGTCCTTGCAACAGATTATGTACATATTTTTTTAAAAAATTGTGGGATACATCTAGTGCATAGTATAAATAGCCCCAAGGAAAGGTCATTATAGCCTAATTTTTCTTAAATGTTTTTCACACTGCTGGGCTAATTTTTCATAGCTTATAAGTCTGGTTTCAGCTACTTAGGTTTGCTGTGCTCAGACATAACTTCAGACATTGAGCTAACCACTTGCAGGATTCAATGAAACTGAATACCCATCAAATCAATTATAACAGGAAACAATTTGTGATCTTTCGTGATGTCTAACAGCCCACCTAAGTTTCCCAGTGCTGCAGGCTGCAGTGGCGGCGAAATGGCTGCCACTGTATCCAACAGGGCTAGGGAAACCTCTAGAGGTTTCACTGGGGGAAGGGGACATTTTCCCCAAGTAAAACCCCAGCCTGTGCAATGGGGCTTCCCTGAGTAAAACCTGGTGTTCCCTGGTGTTGACCTTAGGGCCAGAGGCCAGAGATTCTTCTGCAGTGATAGCTGGGCAGCGCAGGCCTCCCTGCCAGCACTGCTTACTCAAAAGGTGCCGCAAATATGCATTAAGGCACGTTTGCAACAACTAATACCAGTAGTTGGAGTGTACTGCCAACACTAGAGCCGTTAGGATTGGGCACTAAGGGCCCAATCCTATCCAACTTTCCTGTGCTGGTGTAACTGCAATGCTGCCCTGTGGTTAAGGGAACAAATGTTCCCATGCCATGAGGAGGACTTCGTGACTTCCTCTCCACCAAAGGATGCAGTGCTTGCCCCATTGGCGCGGCTGCACCGGCACTGGAAAGTTGGATAGGATTGGGCCCTAAGTCTCCTAGTTGCAAATACTGATGCATATTAAAACACACATACAGAGATACACACACACACATGCAGAGAGAGAGAGATACATATTTTTGCTGATAATGACAAATAATATGTGCATGTAAATATATACTTACATACAAGGAGCCTCTGTATCTGGATCCTGTATCCTCGGTTTCAGTTAACCATGGATCAGGTCCACGGGACCCTTGTGTGCGCCCACCGCACTCCGCTCCCCTGCCTCCAGAAGATTTTCTGAGCCCAGTTGAGGCCTGGACCTTCCTATGCCTTATAAGGCATTAAAAACATCACTTCTGGTTTTCACCAGAAGTTATTTTTTTTGATACGTACAGTCATTCTGAGCCCAGCAGTTAGAAATTGTAATGTAATGGTTTTTGGCTACTAGATATGGGAGTGTGTCTTCACAAGTTACGCATAAAATAATGCTGCAGGCATAATAACACCTGAAATGAAAATACATTTTTTTTGTTAAATACATTTCTGTCGGTAGTACATTTGAGTATCACTGGTTTTAGATGTCCATTCCTAGATAACTTTCATCCCCCTCTCCTTCCTGCATGAGTAACTATGGCCATATAAATGCTAGGCATTCCTCGAACTCAGAATACTGGCATCTCCTGCTTTCTGACGGTTCTTTTTTCAACATGCTGCTGTTTCAGCACGCTTCAGTTATACCCAGAAGTCATTCATTCAACTCATGCTCCACTATTTCAACCTTTCTCTGCTTCTCTAAAGACTAAAATTGCCTCCCCCATGTTGATTTGCTTATGATTCAAACTGTTTTTGGGTGTGTGTGTGTGAGAGAGAGAGAGAGAGAGAGTGCGCACCAACTTTAGCTCTGGTCCTATTCCTATTCCCAAAGGCATTAATGAGAATCCATTTGCAGAAATCTTTGTGTGATAGCAGGAATTTGCAAAATAAAAAAGGCATTTGCAATTTGCTAGGTAAAAAAGCATTGGAAGCAACATTTGTAAACTAAAAAAATACTCAGCCATTTCCACTTTTCACCATGGCTTCAGTCCCTAAGCTGTCCAATGAGCAGGGGATGCTTGTATTGCATTGCCACCCAGGGTTCTCTGCACTCGTCAGGAGAACATGAAGACCCAGTTAGTTTGTAGCTACTACCTGGGAGCTGTCCCAACTGTACTTGAAGAAGAAGGTATTGGTGCGGCTGGATTTGTGGATACCAGTATTTACCGGAGCTGCAGGGACACCTGCGTTGGCTCGGTCATGTCGTGAGAATGAATGATGGCCGGATCCCAAAGGATCTCCTCTATGGAGAACTCGTGCAAGGAAAGCGCCCTACAGGTAGACCACAGCTGCGATACAAGGACATCTGCAAGAGGGATCTGAAGGCCTTAGGGATGGACCTCAACAAGTGGGAAACCCTGGCCTCTGAGCGGCCCGCTTGGAGGCAGGCTGTGCAGCATGGCCTTTCCCAGTTGGAAGAGACACTTGGCCAACAGTCTGAGGCAAAGAGGCAAAGAAGGAAGGCCCATAGCCAGGGAGACAGACCAGGGACAGACTGCACTTGCTCCCAGTGTGGAAGGGATTGTCACTCCCGGATTGGCCTTTTCAGCCACACTAGACGCTGTGCCAGAACCATCATCCAGAGCGCGATACCAGAGTCTTTCGAGACTGAAGGTTGCCAACAGACAGACCAGTATTTACCACTTGTCATCTACAGTTGTGTTGATAAGCTTTGGATGTTTGTTCATTGTCAAGAAATATTTTCCAAGATGAGTTCCTTAAATGTTGGTTAAGCAAGGAATAGTGAGCGGTACATGGCATTTCAGCGTATCTGTGCAAATACTTATCTTTCCCTTGGTTTGATATTTGGCTGCTTGCCACAAGTGTGTGTTTGATACATAAGCCAGAATGTTTTGCATTCAGCTTACCTTTTTTTTTCCCAATGCCATTTACAGACAGAACTAAGGTAAGGAAAAAAAAATGTATAGTACTTTAAATTTCTCTTTGTACCCTAGTGATGCCAGGGTAGAGTTCTATACCTTGGCTGCGAATGAGATAGCTAACGAATTTTGCATAAGGCAAAAAATTAATGTTGTAATAATTATTTCCTGAGAAGCACAACTTTTCCCAGTGCTCTTTTAGAATAACAAAGGAACTAGGTCAGGGAAATTTAGGATATTTTAGAGTACATACAGTATTATATTGCTTGCCAGTACCTAATTTACAATTACACAGTTCCATGAATATTGAAATGATTCAGCTTCCCATTATAAATGTATGTGGCAGTTTGCTTGTTGATCAGTTTATGAAGTTAATGCAAATGAAACTGTCTTCCTGTCAGCATTTGAAATATATAATGCAGTCATGTTGTATATTCAGGGACAGGCCATTGACAGTCAATTAACAAGTTTGATTGGTATGTCAACTCATTCTTTTGAATTGTTAATAGTATGTTAATAGCATTCATTTCTTTGTGCAGTCCCATTTGCAGCTTCACAGTTACAGCTATTTTTTAATAATTCTGAGTAACCTAAAATAGTGCCTTAATAATAGATTATTAAACACCTGTCTGGTGTAGCTTAGGGAGGTTTTTCTAGACTGGAAGTTTGCAGTGCATCCCTTTGATATTCAAATCAACAAATGATAGCCTTTTTATTCAAAACGTAAGTTCTTTTGATGGTTAGCTTGTTAAGAAATATTCAGCTCCAGTCTGACCTGATCTGGTTTCCCATGGAAAAGATCTGATGCTGTTTGAAGGCTCATAAATGTAATGCCAATGACAATTTGTTGTTGACGTTCTTCAGCCTCAGATGCTCTTGGTTGATGTGCGGCTTGAGCTTCGCCAAATAATGCTAGCAGGTAAATGATCTTCTGATTTATCCGATAGTTTCAAAGCAAAGAGCTCTCTTCTGTGGTCTGCAGTCATGGTTTTTCAGGCTTGGAGGGGTGCTTTAAAAGGCACATCAAAGTTGACAGTTGAATCTGGAGGCAAGGGATGATGGGAGGCTGTAGGATTGTGGGAATATTTTTTAGTGAATAACATATTACCGAGTGTGTTGAAGACTTTCAAAGGTTTATCAAGCCAGTTCCCCCATAGCAGGTTTATTTCCACCTTTTAAAAAATATATTGGATATATAGATTAACTCTCGGCTTCCTGGACAAGCCATTCCAGAATTGACATATATGAGTCTATATTTTATGCAATATATTTCATGTTTAATGAGTCGTTTGCCCATTTAAAAATTCCCTATATGGAAACTTGAAGCTTCAGTTAAATCAAGACACCAGACAAGCTATGTTTGAATAGAGTTAGTTGGTCATTTGAGAAATCAGAATGAATGGATAATGAAAGAATCACATCAATTTGCCATTAATTAACTTTCATAAGTCTTTTGAATCATAACTATATTTCTATACTTTTTTCTACGTCATTAGATTTTTATTTTCTTTTCTGATGAGAGCCATATCTGGGCTCAATCCTATCCAATTTTCCAGCCCCGGTGCAGCCCCTATAGTAAGGGAACAAATGTTCCCATACCTTAAGGAGGCCACTGGGACTGCTGCCCCACCACAAGATGCAGTGCATACCCCACTGGCACAGCTGCACCAGCACTGGCAAATTGGATAGTATTGGGCCCTTTGTCCCCTTTCACCAGATAACACTTACTACTGGCTGTACAAGCAGTTACTAGGTATGACCCACTTATATTTATTAGCAAGTTTATTGTGGCAGTGAGTCGGCCTTTTTTTTTTTTTAACTTAAGGATAAGACAACTTCCCTGTCTGAAAGTGCTACAGAAGACACTACAGGTAGGCAACTGGCATTGATTGGCCAGAATACACTGCTATCTTTAGCTGCTATAGCTGCCAATCAACCCATGATGAAGAACACTAGCTAAACAGCACTAAAGGAAACAGCTTTATGGTGCTGTATTGGTACACCAACTGAAGGTAATTTCCGCATTAGATTAGGGAGGGTTTTGAAGAAGTGCACAAACCCATCTGTGACCACTTCCATAACACACATAGAAAAAATGATAACATTGCTGCATGTACACAAATGTAAGAATGATTCCAACATTTGGGGGGGGGGGGACACTTTAGCATAAAGTGGGCACTGACCCCAATAGTTTAATACCAAGTCTTAAATCAGCAATTTTCAACCTTTCTCATCTCACGGCACACTGCCAAGGCATTAAAAATGTCAAATGACACCATCAGTTTTTTGACAATTGACAATGCATGCAGTGCTACTGGTGTGGGACGCACATCCCCCAATGACCCTATTAATAAATGACCCCACTTAACTTCCATGGCACAGCTGCAGTCCATTCACAGCACAGCAATGTGTCCCAGCAGTAAAACTATTATATAGGAATTATAAATTATTATTCCAGATAGAGGAATAATGCAAAACCTTACTTTGTATTTAAAGACTTGCCAAATTAAGGGTATGGAATATCAAGGAGAAAACCTAAAGCACAGAGTGCCTAAATAGTCCCCAGTTCAGTAACCAAGGAATTGAATTGAACAATTCCCAGCAAACAAGCAGGTGAATATCAAAGGTGCAATAGAAGGCTGTTTTTATTTTTAAAAAATGACCCCACTTATTTCAAGTTTTCCCAACTCTTTTCCATGATTTCTTTCTTTGGAAACAGCTACAAAAGTAGAATACCTTGAAAGGAGTTCAAAAGTGGCAAACATCCTTTTAAATAAATAAAACCAGTATTCTATAGCATCTTTCGATATGGTTCTCTTAGTTTTATGGGCTTTCTTAGTGCAGGCGTTTAAGAAAACTTCAAGAAACCATTGTTTGAGACAGCCTGTGTGTCGTCCCCTCTCACTCTATGTCAACACTTTTCAACTGGTGTGCCATGGCACATTGGTGTGCTGCAAAACGTCCACAGGTGTGCCGCGGGAGTTTAGAAAACAGCATTGAAAAATCACTGAAAAACTCTTCCAGGTTCTGTGACTTTTTCTAGGCCAGTGGTCTCCAAACTGGTCTCCAAATTGGAGACCACTACATTATGGGAAAATGCTTCCTTGGCATGAACAGAATGCTCCATTCCGCCGAGGAGCTTCCTTACTATGCCACCAATCTCCCCCAATCTCCATGTGGGCCAGCCCGCATCTGCCCAGGAATCTGGATGCAAAGCCTGCTGGGGCTACTGATCATGAAAGCGGCTGGCCGGTGCATAGTTTGGGGGAGATTGGCGACATGGTAGAGAGGCTCCCCAGTGGAATGGAGTGTTCTGCTCACCCAGGGGATGGATTCGGCTGTGCGCCGGATCCAGCCTGCAGAACATGGTATGGAGAGCCCTGTTTTAGGGTAACTGCCAGCAGAGGAAGGGGGAACACAATTTGTTACTGCCGACAGTTGCCCTAGAAACAGAGCCAGAAGTGATTTCACAAGAGGTGAAGACCATAAAGAAGACCATAGAGATCAGTAAAAAAAAAAATACTGTAGCTGTTACCCTGTACATGCCCGATCTCGTCTGATCTCGGAAGCTAAGCAGGGTCAGACCTGGTTAGTATTTGGATGGGAGACCGCCTGGGAATACCGGGTGCTGTAGGCTTATACCAGAGTCTTTCGAGACTGAAGGTTGCCAACCATGTTATGGGGGACCTCTATATAAGAATCTTCACCATCTGTTTCAAATCTCAACCAAACCACTTTTGACTCTTCCAAGAAACTTCAGTGCCAATCTGTTCTAATGTTTTTTTGCAAATTACAGCAAATCTGGTCTGAAAGCTCTATGCCGGTGGTTAGTACAGCCAGTGTCTCACCTGAAATATATAAAGTAAACTTCTCCTCTCAGAGCAAGCTACAAATGAAGGCCCTGAAGTGCAATACTGCAGTAACTGATTATTGTCATAGTGAACTGTTTTGTGTGTGTGTGTGTGTGTGTGTGTGTGTGTGTGTGTGTGTGTGTGTGTGTGTTTTTGCATAAGTGTATTATCCTAAGGGGAGTAGGTTCTGTCTTTCTGTAGCTTGTGTAGGTTGTTCTTCAGCTAATTGTTAGTGACAGGTACAGAACAACAAGGCCACCTGTGTGTGTGTTCATAGACTTCCTGCTTAAACAACTTGACACCTGCATTCCCCTATGAAAGCCTGTTGTGGTCCTTGAAATAAGCTTGAAATAAGTCATCACCCCGTGCGTTGTAATGCATAGAACCAACAAAATGTGGTTGGATTCAGTATTAGTAGAAGTGGTTCTGCTACAGCTCTACAGTGTAAAAGTGAAGACTTTCTGAAGTTTGCTTGTTGAAGTTCAGTGGTGCTACATTTCAATATAAAAACTCGCTCTAGTCCACTCTTTCCTTATTCTTCTATTTCTAATCCTCCTCTCTGAGAGTGCGGAATCTGCACTTTCAAACCCATGGCTTAATGCCATTCACCCTTAACAATGCCATGACTGTTTCCCATGATGATCAAACATATCTAAATAGAGTAAGGACTGAGGAATCAGGATAGCTCTACTCTGCACATTTCTCCATAGGAAGAAAAGTTTCACAGAATCACCATTGGTGACAATCAGGTTGCCAGCTGGGGAGAATCTACAAAGTTCCATTGACATCATAGTATTACCAAATACAGATGTGCGCCAGTTTGCGACGTTCTGGCTTATGCCGGAATCACATAATTGACGACCACGTGTGGTCATCGGGGGCGCACACCCCAACTCTCTGAAAGCAAGGGGAGTTCCCTTGAAACTGAAAGTCACATGAGAGACGCCATTTTCTTCGGTCTGAGCCTTGCACAGGCAGCCCATGGAGGTGCACTGCCTCTGGGAGGCTCAGACAACCCTCTGGAAGGGAGCAGAGCATCCACTTCCCTACTGAAGGTTAGCATTGCATCAAGCGCTGCTTGACCACAGGATCGCTGTCCCGATCCCTATCATTAAGTGGTGCACGACTGTAATCTCTAACACCTCTAACACAGCTACTCTTTATAGCATACACTACTTTCAGTTGTGTTTGTAATGGATATTATGGAGCTGTAGAACCATTCTACATTCTAAAAGACCATTCTAAAAGACCTTTAAAGCCCTATACTGCTCTGGACCAGGGTATCTTAGAGATCGCCTGCTCCCGTACAATCCGGCTCGCCCTCTCAGGTCATCAGAGAAGGCCTTTTTACAAGTGCCGCCGCCTAGGGAGGTACGTGGGGCGGCTGCAAGAAATAGGGCCTTCTCAGTAGTGGCACCAACGCTATGGAACTCCCTTCCCCTTGACTTAAGAATGGCTCCCTCTCTTGAGACCTTTCGGCAAGGCCTGAAGACCCTTCTGTTTAAACAGGCCTTCTGAGTTCTTGGCCTTTTAACATTTTTTTAACATCTTTTAATATTTTTTTTTACAGGCCTGATTCTTTTATGACTTGCTGCTGCTCTATGCTCTTTTTACCTATTTTTACTCTGACTGCTGTTTTTAGTATGTGTTAATATGTTTTTATTTGTTTTTAAATTGTTTTTAATATGTTGTAAGCCGCCTTGAGTCCCTTCGGGGAGAAAGGCGGGGTAGAAATAAAGTTATTATTATTATTATTATTATTCTGTACCTAAAATACGTTTTTTTTTCTCTGAGAAAGATGTCTGCATTGCACCTGTTATGCCTAATAGTAAATCTAAATGCGGATTGTACAGCTGCTATTCATCAAACGAAATCCTAAGGTGTGCTTGAACTGGCATGGCTGTCCCCGTGCCGGCTCAGTGTTGTAAATGTACCATAAGGCACATTTTAGAAATGGGCTATGTCAGAATGCCAGATGCAAGGGAGGGCACCAGGATGCAGGACTCTTGTTGTCTTGTGTGCTCCCTGGGGCATTTGGTGGACCACTGTGAGATACAGGAAGCTGGACTAGATGGGTCTATGGCCTGATCCAGCGGGGCTGTTCTTATGTTCTTATTTGCATCTACTCAGGAGCCAATGGGGCTAGCAGGAAGCCTGGCCCTGCAGCACCACATCCAAAACCTGTTGGTGGGAAGACATTTTGGAGATGGGGAGAAGATGTTTCTGGGTAGGAAGAGGATGAAATAAGGGGAGGATTGGGCCCGGAGTGAGGTGGAATCAGTGGCAGTGGCACATGCTATATCCTAACCCCCCTTCCAGTCCACCTGCTGTTACATTGGGCTTTCTGGATTTGTGCCACCTATAGAGCTGGCACAGATCTGAAAAGCCTCATGGGATGGCTGGGGTAAGGGGTATCCCCTTACCCAGAAGAGATCTCCAGCCTACTCCTAAACTGCAGTGCTAAACCAGCACAGTTTAGGATTGGGCTGCCCGACTGCGTGTGGCTGCCCATCATTATTATCCAAAACCAGCATTTTAGAAGAGCCAATGACATTCACGAAAGACACACATTTGAGTTTGATTATCGAGTCAGGTGTCTGCTGGGAAAGAGCATCCTGCTATGAGAATAGAGTGTCACACTGTTAATGTGTTTCATACACTGTGAATTACTGGGGTGTGATGTAGTGCTTTCACCTTTCTTACAGAATATTTTGGCTGCCTAGCCATCCCTCTTCTGTTTATAATCACACTCATTTAGGGAGATGGGTTGGCAGAGTAAAGACAGGTAGGAATGGCAAAAATCTAACTCATTCTTCATTAAATTTTATGACTGCAATCTCCAGTCTCCTTGAATGCCAAGTTTTCAGCATAATGTCACAGCCTTGAATGGAAGTGTCAATGGGAACCCGAGTTTAGAAAATTTTGGTCAGCTATCCTTGGCTGTTTTTATTGTAGTGATCTTGAGAGGTTTTAATATATGGTGCAAGGAACTGATATGTTCTTAGGGGTAAGTTTTTATTCTTTGAGTCATACAGTTAGGTGAGATTTTAAAAAATCCAGATAGAAATAATATTTGTACTTATGTACACATAAAAATAACTAGAAAAAGATGTTCCAACAGATATCTCTCTATATTTGCATTTGCTTACTCCTTGTAGGGCAATTCTAATTTTTGAAAAACCTCAGGGCTTGAGGCCATTAGTTATCTGATCCTTCCATCACCTGTGTTTTCATGGGAGGCTCTGCTCAGCTGCTTCAGTTCCACCAAAAATCAGGTTGCAACCCACCAGTGGGTCCCAATCTACATTTTGGGAAGCACTGATGTAGTGTTTATATTGCTGTGTGCAAAACATTTTCCGTTATGGAAAGGAGAAATATTTTTCAATTATATATATTTTAATTTTTAGTTAATTTTTAAAAAAATTTTAAATATATTTTTTAATGTTAAACTGCGGATAATTGTATGTTTTCTGTCCTATTCTTTGTATGACAGTACTAAATAAAATCCCTAAACAGTATTTGCACCATGTACTATGAAGTGTTTAGTCTGCTATATGCTTACTTCAGGATAATAAAATGTAATCGAAAAGACGGAAATAATTAAAATAATTTACTATTAATGTTCCAGCTACATTGTAACATACTGGAATTCTTGAGTAATAGATCTCTAGATATGGAACTCCGGATTGTGTGCATATACTAAATACCAATCTTGTGTGGCACACCATTGACAAGGTAATATCAACACAGTTGCATCAAAAATGGCTGTCGGAACACGAGCTAAGTGTGAAGATAATGACAAAGAATTTGCAGTCATGAAAAGCAACCAAGGGCCCAATCCGATCCAGTTTTCCAGTGCCAATTCTGCTGTGCCAATGGGGCGTGTGCTGCATCCTGTAGTGGGAGGCAGTCACAGAGGCCTCATCAACATAAGGGAACATTTGTTGCCTTACTCGGGACTGCATTACGGTTGCACCAGTGCTGGATAGGATTGGGCCCCAAACTGGCTATGATATGGAACCCCTGTTTCCATTTTTCCAGTTCTTTATTTTCCATTTCTAATTTCCATTTTTTTTTTTATTCTTTGATGAAATTTCTTGCAACCTTTCAGATTTTTCTTATGTAGGGTAAGAAACCTTTTTTAAAAAATTAATTAATTAAGAACATAAGAACAGCCCCACTGGATCAGGCCATAGGCCCATCTAGTCCAGCTTCCTGTATCTCACAGCGGCCCACCAAATGTCCCAATTAATTGACAGTATTTATATACCACTTTTCAACAAAAAGTTCACAAAGCGGTTTACAGAAAAAAATCAAATAACCAATGGCTCCCTGTCCCAAAAGGGCTCACAATCTGAAAGATGCAAAACACCAGCAGACACCACGAGAAAAGACACTGCTGGGGTAAGGTGGGCCAGTTACTCTCCCCCTGCTAGATAAAAGAGGAGCACCCACTTGAAAAAGTGCCAATTAACCAGTTAGCAAGGGACTGCTAGCTGGTTTTAAAATTGAAGTTCATATTATCTACATCCAGTACGACCTAAAAGATCTTGCCTTGGATACCAGGTGGCACGTAGCATGGCATAGCATGCAGAATTCAAAGCTCCATTTTGATCCCAGGTGTGAGCGTGACATGAAAATAGTCATTATAATAGATCATTGTACTTACTGCTTGGTAAAAGTGAACTACAAGTCATAATTAAAGACATCCCAGTTAGCACATGGTTGGGGTTGTTACCTGAGTGAAACTCGACACTGAAGAATATACCATATGAATAGAGATCACCATATACAACTATCTGCATTTCTCAGTAACTTTAGGATAACTGTATTTAATTTCTTCATCTTCAAAATCTGGGTAACCTGCATATTTGTGAACCAGTAGAAGTCGGCCCAATAAATGATGCCCAATTTATATTCCTTATACTCTGTGACTTTTAGGCCATCATCTATCTTAGAATAAGCAATCAGTCACCCTGATAGAAGTCACACAAGGTCTGCTGAATGTACACTCGGTGTGATGGACGATTCCTTGGGGCAAAGACCCATACAATCTGTATTCCTCTGTTGGCAAACATGTATTCAGTAACTAATAATGATGACTCATCTTCAAGCAGCCGCTACCCTCTCTGTCTCAGTAATATGTCTTTCTCTTCTACAGCGAGAGCATCTCCAAAATATGGTCAGTATCAGGATCTCTTTGTCATTAGCTTTCTCTTAAAATCCTGTCTTATCAGTCAGGTCCCTTCAGGGGCTGCCTTGTTCTTCAACTATAAATTTCCTCCATCATAACTCTTGTTCTGAGGTTTCCAAAACCAGAGGCAGTTATCTAGTGTGTCCATCACCTCTCTGCTTTTTATTGTGGTGCCTTAAAACATAAAATCGGGAACCCAATGTATGATGTCTAAATGGCTGCCTGTAATCACCATACCTAAAGGTCATTTTCATTTTCTTTCAACCAAATGTTCTCCTTTTCTTTTAATACATTTCAGAGATTTTATGGAATCTGGGCCCTAGGATTTTTATTTTGCACTTTCCCAAATCAAATCACATATTCCTGTTTCCAGCTGTGATTTCTAACCTGTCTACGGCTCTTGGTCTTATTTCTCTATTCTCATTTATGTTAATAAAACCCCGCATCTTAGCATGCTCTGTGGATTTCATTAGTATGCCACTAATCCCATCTTCCATTGCATTAATGAAGATGTTAAACACAATCAGTCCTAGCATCAATCCCTACGGCACCCCACTAAACTCCTGTCCTAAGTTAATATGTTGGGATTCCTCATTAAACTTCTTGCATTCCCCTGGCTAGTTAAAAAGTATTTATATCCACGCTGATTTAAATTATGTTCTTCAGTTACTGTATCATGAACTATTAAAATCCAGAAGTTACTGCATTTCTTTCATTCATCAGTTTCAGAATTTATCTTAAAATGCTGTCAAATCTGACTAGTCTAGTATATTCTGTAGACATTCTGCAGGGACACTTAAATTCCTCATCCAATAATGCAATTTTTCCTTCTCCTTCCAGTCTTTCCCTGTTTAAAAATTGGACATGCTTATGTATTTGTTTAATAAAAAAACATTTTAATTGATGTTTGTCTCGTTTCATTTAGCACTCAGAGCTTTTAGAAATATTATATATGCATGCAGAAGTCCTAATTATGTTTTAGAACTTCAGATGGCTTCTCTGTTCTGTTTTAGTTGGATCAGTACTGATTAAAGTTAAATCATTATGTGAGCCATAAGATTAATAGTCTATATTTTGACATGAGTGGGACGATGATAGCTCATTACTGTCCTGTTGCAGTATCTTGAAATGTTTCTGTGATTTGATTGAAAAAAGAGCTACTTCATTACAACTGGGCCTAACTATGTATTACATGCAAAAGAGCATTTGTAGATACTTTATTTTATATTATTTAAAGGAAAGGATCTGAAGAAGGTGATGGGAATCAGAGAAGCAACCACTGAGTGTTTCACCTGACCACTTGTCTGCTTGAAATGATCCCCCCTTTTTATTTTATTCAATTGTTTATTATATTTCTGTCTTGCCCTTCCCCCAAAGAGTTCAGGATAGTGCCCAAGTTCCTTTGTACCCCTTTGCCTTTTATCCTTGCAACAAAGGGTGAAAGAAAGTCCCCCAATGAACAGAGTGGAAGTTTGAGTAAGCCCCCTCCTGGTCACCCAACTATCCTGCCCAGATCTACAACTCCAGCCCGATTTGAGTGAATTACTATACCAACAGTGTTTGCCACAATTGAGGCTCTTGTCTACATATACTACATATACAGCTGAGATAGTAAGAGTGTTTCTGAATACAGTACTTCTACTAGTAGTTCCACTAATTCCATTAGATACAAAGAGGTGGCAGCGAGATGTAAGTGTCTTGTGGTCTTGTGAGTGTTCCCAGAGGCACCTGGTGCCACTGTGAGATACAGGGAACTGGAGCAGATGGGTTCTGGGTCTGATCCAGCAGGGCTCTTCTTATGTTCTTATGTTCACTTTTGAACTTGCTGTTCACTTGATTGAATGCTTCCCCCCCCTTCTTCTTCTTAAACCCTCTTCATAGAAAAGAAAAAAAGTCTTCTCTTAAATTCTGTGTGTGTGGGGTTGTATTTTTCCCCCAGTGGGGAAAAAGTGCAAACATGTGACTGTCACCATGATACAGGCAGCCCCTATATCATAAGATAGTACAGTTCAGAAATAGTTTTACCACCTTGCAATCTGCAGGAGACTTCCACCTCTGTCATTGTGAGTGTTTCAGTTTCAGTGGAGGGGGCAGACCTTTCAACAGTCTGCATTTTCTTCTTGATGCTTTTGGGTGGAGGCGGTTAGTGGTCAAACTACACAATACATGCAAACATATATAACTGCAGTCCATCTGTAATCCTTTGGTGGGAAAAGCTATTTGGGGGAGGGTGTGGAGCCAGGATTAGTTGTGTGAGGAATAAACCCCCCCACCCACTTCTCCACTGTCAGTTTCATCCTCCCAAAGCTGCTTATAAGATACAGAAATCTAGTTATTCATGTCTGCATGCAATGTGTAGCTTGATATTTCATGGATTTGCACTCCAAAGGTGTCATATCAGCAGCGAACTTAGCATAAGGTGAACAGGGCAAATGCGCTGAGCCCGTGTGACGCTAGGACTGCGCAGGAAGCCTTACTGAGGCTCCCGCGTGATCGGAAACTATGCTTCCGGTTTTCCGAAAGTACAGTTTAAGACAGTGGGGAAGTCTCAGAATACTTCCCCTGCTGGTCTTAGCGTCACATGAGGCTCCCTTGCACTTTGTGATTGTGGGGGGTGGCGTCACATGGGGGGCGCCATCAATAACCTTTGCCCTGGGCGCATGTTACTGCATGATATAGACCAGTGTTTCTCAAACTGTGGGTCAGGACCCACTTGGTGGGTTGCGAGCCAGTTTCAAGTGGGTCCCCATTCATTTCAATATTTTATTTTTTAATATAATTAGACTTGATGCTATCATGGTATATGACTGCATCTGGGGAAATGTTGCAGTCCTGTACTTTTAACAAATTACTCTGTATATTCTTTTAACAATGATAGTAAATGTGGGTAGGATTGCAACCTAGGGTTATTAAAAATTTTCCTGCTTGATAATGTCACTTCCGGTCATGACATCACTTCCAGTGGGTCCTGACAGATTTTCATTGTGGTTGGGTCCCGGTGCTAAATGTGTGAGAACCAGTGCTATAACATTTCTGATGAGTCTTAATACTCAGTGGTTTTTCGTTTTAAACCTGCAGACAGGTATTCCTTTTGCTTTGTAATTTTTTCCACGTGAAAATGGTGAGTGCTCACCATTTTCAAGTGGGAAGGATTTTTTGTGTGTGCGTAATAAAATCAGGCTGAAATTAATTGCATTCCCCCTCCGAGTCTGCTTTCAAGCCCACTCAGCTTGTTGTGAAGACTTTCTTAGTCTTCTTTTTGTGTAGAAAATGATTTTCATCTCAATAGCAGACAACAAATTTGTAAACTAAATACAGATTAATTACTGCTGAACTGTGAAGTTGACCTCTGGTTTTAATTTCATTAAAGACGATTAAAGTAACAAATATTTCTTCATAATAGTCACAGAACTATTCTTACAGCCCACTCCTAGTCAAGCTTGGGCTGCCGGCCAGAGCGCATTATGACAGTGGAAGACACTTCTGCTGTTGCAAAATGGCTGCCAACGGTACGCAGAGTGCTCCGTCAGCGGCTGTTTTGGGAGCACTGCCACAGTGCTCCCTGACTGTTGTCAATTTCCACCCTGCCCACCAGAACTAAAGTAGTGGGAGGGGTGGGCAGTGAGAAACTAGATGTGGAAGGGGAGCAACAGGGCATGGGGAGGCTCTAGGAGGGGGTGGATCCAATGGCGATGGCATGCACCTGATCCGTGCCCTTGTTTTTCAGCCTCCCTGTTCCTTTATCCTCCTTGGACTTAAGCCAGCTAAAGAGCTGGCATGGGAAAGGGATGTTTATGGAGGGGTAAGGGAGTGGGAGGCTTACAGTGGCTGGCTTACAGAGGAGTAAAGGAATTCTCCTTTCTCCTCCCCAGCCTCCTGATCCATACCCCCTCCACTGGATACAGCGCACTTGGTTTTTGGAGCAGCTGCTTCAGCCCTTAGCTTATGCATCAGCTGCATCAGCCCTTAGCTTATGTTATGTGTAGCACAATCCTATCTTGCACTGGAACAAGCAGGCCAGGAGGACTGCACTGTATCCAGCACAAGATAGGGCCCCAAAGTGGCTCAGCCAGAGGCAAGAGGAAACTCTTCCCCTGACCCCCGGGTGAGCCACTGCAGCCCCAATGGGTTTCCTTGGACTTGCGCCACCTCTGGAGGTGGCATAAGTCCAAGGAGAGCAAAGCAACTTGCAGGCTCTCTGCACTGCTTACAAACAGGGGCTAGGATTTGGCATATCTGCTGGGTCCCAGCCCCGCCTCCCACTCCCCACCTGCCTGCTTACCCCCAGGACCACCGTCCCCCACCTCAGAACACCTCCTCTCCACCTCCCCCCTGCCCACGCCAGAGCCTTGTGTCAGCCAACGCAAGGCTCCCTGTCAGAGTCAGCACAGAGGCTGGATTCAGTGTCTGCAGCCCAGCGCGCATCCCTGCATCCCGGCCCAGCCAACTCTCAAGGAGGCACAAACGAACTTTGCAGCACGTTTGCAACCCTCCTGGATCGGACAAGGGACTTGCGCCGGCCCAAGGGCGACTTAGGATTGTGCCCTTAACTGCATAAAGTATTTTTCTGTTTGTAAGACACAAGCATATTGTTGCATTAGTTCCGTTGTAATCTTCCCAATCCTCTCAAACCATGGTTTGGAAGCTCAAATATGTATTGCAAACTTCTATGCTCTATCATGCTCATTTCTCATCTCCTCACATGCTCCAGTTGTCTCCCTCCACTTTTTGTTAGTGCAATCCATCATATAGCCAAGCACACAATTTGTTTGTAAACCATGAATCCAAACCTTGTTGGTCCCTGGTTCTGAGTCAAACTATGGTTTGTGCAAACTATAGTTTGTCTGATTAGAACAGTGCAAAATTTGTCTCTGAAATGAAAATAGCTGATCTTTACTAGTTTTGATGTGCTGAACACAAAAATGACAATGAAATCTGTTGATTGACTCTAGTTTAGGAGGAGATTAAATGCATTGCGTACATAAGTTGTGGGAAAGATGCAGACATTGACCAGTACATGTCTATGCAATTGTCTGTTGTGGATCTTTCACTAACCATAGCCAATCTTGCATTGTCGTATTCATGTTCAACACCTTAAAATATATAAGAAATTACTAAGGGCCCAGTCCTATCCAACTTTCCAGCTCTGGTGTAGCCACAATGCAGCCCCATGATAAGGGAACACATGTTCCCATACCTTAAGAAAGCTCCAATGACTGCCCCTCCACCACAAGATGCAGTGCACACCCCACTGACACAACTGCACCGGCACTGGAAAATTGGATAAGATTGGACCCTAACTTAATGGGGGGGGGTCATGACCTTTTAAAAAATTTGTTGTCCATTGATTATGTCCTCCAAAACCTGGTTTGGAGAATCAAGAATGCTGCAACTGAAATGACCCATTAATATAATTATGTGCTTTTAAATATGAAAAAAATATTTAATTCAATATTGTGAATCAAACACATTTTTAAAGAGAACAGAATTTTGTATTCATTACCCATCTTTACAAAAAGAAGCCAGTAGTGGTCCATCAATGAAAAGCAATTTATCCGTTTTCCAAATGTAATACCTTTCTGATCATTTCATAGAGAGAAAAGACTATCCACTTTTGGATAGACTGTGGTACTATCCACTTCCCACAAACGAAGTGTTCAGCCGGAATCAGTTGCATTACAAAGCTGTGCATCTTTCTGAACAAAGCAATATGGCAGTGTGGATTCCTGGACTTTGAAGTTATTGAGCATGTATCAGTTGTTTCAGCCAAAGCTTTCTGAAAATTCTATTTGCCCGAGAAAGTTCAATAAGAGATTCCACATTACCAAATGCAGCTTCACCACTGTTAGCTTAATACGGGGGACGTAGGCAGAAGGAATTACCATATATTAAATTAAAGTCTCACCACCTTAAAGCTGTAATCTCTTTAGAAAAGATAATTTCTATCTAACTTAATCAGCAAGAGGTCTTTATTGCCTGAAGTATTAATTGATTTAAACCCTCTATAAGGTCAGAGGTACACATGGCTGACCAGAGGCAGCCAATTAACACATTGTCAGTTGTGCTTATTTACCTTGACTGAACATAATGGTGGGTTATTTGACTGGCAGGGGTGGGGAGTGGGTGCCACTGAATCGTCTATGAACTTTAACCTCTGAAAGGGCAGCAGTCAGTCAGGCATCAGATTGCCCTCGCAACAAATGTTTAGGTTATTGCATTTTGGCTTGGTTATTATTTTAGAGACAGGTGAACTGCTCTTTCTGAGCAATTAGTATTACGCTAGCCCAAAAGTACTCCTTAGTCAGTGCCTAGTTGGCTAGTTCAAAAAAATCCTTCATTTTTTTGTACATCCTTAGTTCCTTTTTATTTTATGTGCTTGTGATGGGCCACAGTTTAGTCATTTAAATAATTTTAGAACATGCTCATGTGCATCAAGAAAATCTCACTTCCATTAAATTCAGCAGATCTTATTTGCACTTAAGTTGGATGGCAACCTTCAGTCTCGAAAGACTATGGTATAAGCCTACAGCACCCAGTATTCCCAGGCGGTCTCCCATCCAAGTACTAACCAGGCCTGACCCTGCTTAGCTTCCAAGATCAGACAAGATCAGGCATGTGCAGGGTAACAGTTGCTGCGCAGTTGCCTTGGGTCTTTCCATATGGCAGGTCACACTGTCGTTGGCAAACCAACAGAACCTTAAATAAGCCATACATTTTGT
Source organism: Tiliqua scincoides (assembly GCF_035046505.1). Taxonomy (NCBI): domain Eukaryota; kingdom Metazoa; phylum Chordata; class Lepidosauria; order Squamata; family Scincidae; genus Tiliqua; species Tiliqua scincoides. The sequence continues at coordinate 8,724,037 of NC_089821.1, read as the reverse complement.
TACAGGCACAGCTATTAAGGACATAGTGATTATTAGATAATGTTGTGAAAGATGGGGTAGTAGGAAGAATGTGCTTTATCAAGTTATGCTCATACGCCACTAATGGTAAGCATTCCCCCAGCAAATTGTTGTGCTCTATAAGTAATATTACTCTCTATACCATCACAATACAATGGGCCTTCAGTATCCACGGTGAATTGGCACTCGCGTAGATTCAGATTCCAGGACTTTCCAGGGCAAGGGTGTCAACCATAAGGCCCGCGGGTTGAATGTGGCCCCTGGAAGCAATCTCTCCAGCCCCTGTTATAATTGGGCTCTCCCATCTTGGTAATTGGGCTCTCTCATATCTTGAAATTATGTTATTTGCAGCAGATGAGTTTCTGTGCTCAAACGAAGTGTGTATTTCTGGTCATCATCTGCTTAATGATGTCACTTTCTGCTTAATGATGTCACATCTGGCCCTCAGCAGGCACCCTAAATGTTAACTTTGGCTCTCTGTATGAAACAGGTTTGACATCCCTGTCCTGGACACAGAAGAAGGAAAGAAACTTCCCAGTACTATTTTCTTACAACCAGGTGTTTTTGGTCAAGCTGAGGCTGAAGCTCTCTGTATGACCAACTCCTGAGAAACTTCAAATCCTTCTTAGACCTGTTGGGGCAGCCCTTCCCCTACCTTCCCAAGTGCAACTTCTGCAACTATCTTGGATGCTATCTTTTCTTGACACTGTGCCCTGAGGGAAGGCAAGAAGGGGAGAGCCCAGACCGTGGAACTCAGTCACCAGCTCTGAGAAACCATCAAGGGTCTGAGATACTCCATTGTTAAAAATCCTTTTTTTTCATTAGCATTGTAAACTGCCTTGAATGCCTTTGCCAAGGCAGTACCTAAGCACAATAAATAAATGGGTTCATACATGTTTTCCCTTATGTATATTTTATTTACTTATACTAGGACCAAACAAGTATTTTATTTATTTATACTATGACAAAAAGGAATATGCAGCAAGTTTTTGAGCTCTCCCAGTGTCATTTTTTTTTTAACATTGGAAGCATTTTGAGAATGGTTGCTGAAACTGTTCCTGTGTTCTGTCGATGGGTTCTGTGCACAAAGCTAAGTGTGATTCTTGGACCAGAATTAGGTTACATGCATTTACTTCAAGCAGCGAAGTATCAAGTTGTAGAACTCCAGGCTATGTTCTACAATATAATTGGCACCCTCAGTCAGATCATCCCATTTCAGTCTTGCTAGGCTTGACATTTCTCATTCCTTTTCCACTGGCAAGCCACAGTATGATTGATCTACTGCATGGACAAACAAGCTTGATTTTCTTTGCTGCAGATGTCATATTGATTTGTAACCTAGTCATTTTATTCAAAACCTGAAATTGTTTGTTTTTTTTAAAGTAATAAATGCTTGGAAATCAAGCACTTCAGAATTAATAAGGTATAACCTACGATTAGTATGCAATACTTGATAATGCTGACACTGTAGGACTTGGGGTCTGTATCAAAGTTTTATCAGCAAAACCACTTTGGGACAACAAAAAACTAATGTTTTCTTATTGATTGCAACCACTACTCGACATGCATGACACATGCTTTTGGAGTTTCCAAAACCACTCATATCAACCACTGGAAATACAATCCAAATTAACTTCACTTAATGAAGTTATACTTTATTACTTTAATTGCACTCCAGCATTCCAGTACATTACTATGCTTAACAAGATGTTTACATTACAAAATGTACATAAGCACGCACCCCAGTTGGAAATCACAGCACGTTTGACAATGAAATTGCACATCTTTGGAAACGGTACATATCAACAAGGGGGGATTGATGTGTGCTCAATGTACAATTGAAGCAAGTCTATTAACTTATTATTCAGTTATATTTCTATTATTTCTATTACAAATTATTAAATGCTATACAACCTTTATTAAAAATCGACCATTTTGTAAAACAACTACAGCAGCCAAAAAAGCCAAATTCAGGCACTTTCTAGACCCACACACTAAAGGGTGTGGTGAGTACTGCAGGTGCCGCAGTGCACCATGTAAGCTGTCCCTCCCACTTGCTTTTGGAGCAGTTCTGGGCAGCGACAGCAACATGCAGGTCTCCTGCGCATTGCTGTCACTGCCCAGAATGACTCTGACGGTGAACGGGGGGGCTGCTTACACGGGGTGTTGAGGTGCATGTAGTACTTCCCCCGTAGCCTCACTGTACCCTCTTTTAATAAGCACGACAAATGCTGCATTTGTTCCCATTACCATGCTTTCACTTGGTCCAAGTGAACATTTCCCCACTGAAATATCTGCTTCTATTCTAGATCACTCTGCCATCTTAGATATTTGTCAGGATGTGAGCTATTATTACAAGCACGGGAGGCTGTTGCCTTGGAACGAGAGCCCAGAGCTTTGCCAGTTTCTGCAAAGTACTCTTGAGATTTGTTTTGAACTTTTCTTTAGAACGACAGGGGTTAATTTTGCCAGAAGTATCCAGGAGACTTTTAAGACGGTGTTATCTTGGTACATATTTCAAAACACTGACAGCTATTTTATCAGTAATTAGTATTCATATTATGTCTCAAACAATCTGTTCAGGAACGGGAGAGAAATGAACTGGTTGAACAGCTCTTTCTATCTGATAATTAATGTTTGGTGGGGGTGCCTGCAAAATTGAGGTCAAATGGGAATGTTTGTGTTTTTTTAAAAAGTAGAATAATGGAAATGACCTGCACCCGGGGCTTCGCTTTGTCTGCTGAGTTAACTTTGGAATCCACCCTTCTTAAGAAATAAAATATCACCTCTGAATAATTTCATTCTGGATTTGTTGCTCATCTTGTCAGTATGACACTTGATAGCTGGCTGGACTCCCTTGTTCAATGGCACATATTTTTAAATAGCACACATCCTCCCCTCACCCCCCACAACGACCATTTGTTCTTTTTCACAAAAATATTAATTGCATTCATTTTTCTTCCAATTCTCCATGGTTATATATAGCATGACAAAACAATATTTTAGACATCTTAAACAATTTAAAAATATAATTGACGAGTGTCAGCTGATCTGGTCTTTCTTTTTTCTCTCTCTCTTCGCCACCTCCCCCTCTTCAGCTGCTAATCATAGAATTTGATTGCCAAATAGTTTTAACATACTCATCCAATAGTTACATGTGTGAGTCTTCTGTGAGACACAGGAGGTTTATAAGGACAGATTTGGAGTTGCATATGGGTTTGTCACATGGTTTGATTGCTGTGTCTTTGAGGACATCGGGCTTTTTTTTCTTTTAACACAATTCCCCCCCCCCCCAAATAATTTCTCCCAAATAATTTATGCTAAATTCATTTTTTGTATTATATATAGTTTGGGCTGGAACTGCATGTGATCAGAAAGGAGTGGCATAGCTGAGCCATCTGGCACCCAGGACACAAAATTTTTTAACATCTCCCATAAACCAAATCAAATTTAACACCCCCAACTGTGTCCAATCATATCTAGTCACACCCGGGAGGGGGTCTGAGGCGCAGGGTGGCCTCCCCATACCTCCGAAGTCCTCCTGGAGGCCTTACAAAGGCACTTTGGGTTTTCACTAAAGTGAGACTCAAAATGTCTTTCTCAGGATCCTGGAAGTTTTTTAAAGCTCCAGCTCTTCCTCAGGATCTGCCATCGGAGTGTAGGTTGGCAGTCCCTCAAGACGTGGTACCTGGGGCAATGTACCTCCACCCCCCCTTAAGTATGCCACTGAATGGCATCAAAAGCCGTAGCTCAGCATTTCTTTCTACTTTTCCCCCGGCAATATCTAGTATGACAAAATATGTTTTGTGACATCACCATACTGTGAGTTTTCCCACCTATATTTCACTTGTTGAAATGAAAAGTAAGAGCCCTGAATGTAGTGGGAATATTTTGCCCTGTAGCAATGCTGTTGGTGTTGATTGAGGGCGCAATAGAGTCTGTGACATGGTGTGGTGTGTTTGCCCGTGAGTTATTGTTACAGGTTTCGGGGTTACCCATATGCTATACCCTGTCCATGCCTCTTTGAAGAACCAGTCATTTTTTCAAGAACATCATGTAGGTCTGTTATGGTGACTGCAAAATGCTCAGCTGACAGCAAGGTACCTCCATCCAGCATTTGCTGATTTGCCTCTCTCCCATTGCAGCCCTCCACACCATATCCTTGCACCATTCTGGCACATCCCCTGACCTTCAGAAGCCACTTTTTGGAACCAAAGGGATGATGTGGGAAAATCCCTTGCATGAAATCCTTCTGTTTGTGCCTGTCTGGATTTGAGCTACATAGGGCGCAATCCTAACCCACGCTGGAGCAGGCAAGCCAGGAGGCTTGCGCTGCATCCAACGCAGGGTTGCAGCGAGCAGCAGCTCAGCCACAGACAAGGGGAAGCTCCTCCCCTTACCCGTGGGTAAGGGCTGCGCGCCCCTATGCATCTCCTGTGGTGGCGCAAGTCTGAGGAAAGTGGAACGGCTTGAACTGCCAGGTCCCAGCCCCACCCCAGCTCCCCACGCGCCTGCCCTCCCCACACGCAATAACGCCCCCTCCCATCCCCTCCCCACGCCTCCCCAAGTGGCGGCGCGGGAGCCACGGCGGAGGCTTCTGCCTCCGTCCACGCAGCGGCGCGTCTGAATGCACCGACGCAGCTCCCTCCTAAGGAGGCGCAAACGTGCTTTATGGCCCGTTTGCAACCCTCCAGGGCCACCTATACCGGCATTACTGCCGGTTAGGATTGCACCCATAGATGCATAAATCCCATGAAAATGAGCATGCAATGAGGTTACCGTATCTTCGACAGTAAACACATCCAATGACGCTGCAGCCCTATCCTATCCCGACACATCCGCTGTGGCAAAATGGCCACCGACAGCGTGTGGAGCACTCCGTCAGTGCCCATTTCAAGAGCACTTTGTGGCCATTGCTGGTTCCCGATGTGCCCACTGGAGCAGGTAAAGCAGTGGCAGGGACAGGGGTGGGCATGGAGAGAAGAATGGGGGCAGAAAGGCTGCTGCAGGGGGGTGGATCCAATGTGATGGCGCATGCTGAATTCTATCCCCTCTTTTAGTAACCCCTTTGTCCTTTTCTTCTCCTTGTGCAGCTGCGGAGCTGGCTCAGGTTCAAGGAGACCCATTGCAGAGCAGGAGGCTTATGGAGGAGGAAGGGGAATAATTCCTCTTTCCCCTCTGAAGTCACCTGATCCACCACCACCCCACTGGATACAGCGCAGACATTTTTCTTGCGGCTTCCTCAGCATGGGGAGCATAGAATTGGTCCCTTAATCTTGCAAAAATACTCATATTAATCATTAATTTAAAAAAAATACAACACTACTATACTACAGGGAACTATTGTGGCCTTAGCTGTTTTAGATGGGCTTTTGGCCTCATTCAGTGGGGCTCTTCTTATGTTCTTACGAAGCCCTTGAAATCTCATCTTACAATGTGGAATACTGCTCAAATAAGAACATAAGAAGAGTGCCACTGGATCAGGCCAAAGGCCCATCTAGTCCAGCTTCCTGTATCTCACAGCGGCCCAGCAAATGCCCCAGGGAGCACACAAGACAACAGACACATACGCACACAAAACACAACATAGCCAATAAGGGTATGGGCAAGTTGCCAGGTTGTAAACAAATTTACTTGAAAAGTGAGAGAAGATCTTCCATTGATATCTTAGAAATACTGTGACATTGTGAAAGGTTAAATTTACATATTTCGAGGCTTACCTATTCAGTTCACCGCCGAGTTGTTTGAAGGTGATTATGTGTCTACGGACATCCTGTATTACCTTTCAGGTCCAAGCTTATTAAAATGCTGTACTTTTTTATGATACTGCTAAATCCTTGTCAGAAATGACCTTTACGCTGGTATACCTGCTCCTTTTGTACCAAAGTTAAAGGAAAATTTTGTTACAGCCTCTTGTGGCAAATGTAAAAGCATAATTCCAACAGGTTCCTTGTACTTTTTCCCCACTAGGTTGGTGATGTCCTCTACTGTGCAGGACAGATTGCCCTGGTGCCATGTACCATGCAGCTTACAAGTGCTGGCATAGAAGCAGAAGCCTGGGTTTCCTTGTGCCACGTGGAGAAAGTCCTTAAAGCCATGAGCCACGATGCTGAACTTCACCATGTACTTCTGGCAAACTGTTATGTAACTGACAGCAAGTACATATCTGTCGCTCAAGCTACATGGCAGAAGAAATTAAGAGAACTTAAAAAGGTATATATAATATCAATTTTCTTCCTGCTTTGAAAATAACAGTTTATGATTTTTTTTTCTCTCTCTCTCTCTCTTTCCAACTTGAAGCAATATCAGAATATACTCAGTGCATTTCGCTGGGGTTCAAATAAGACCGATATAATAAGGTTTGATTGAGCTGTTATGTTCTGGATCATAAGTGGCTGTGCACAGATGAGAAAGAAAATTGCTTAATAGAAAGTTATATTCATCACCAACTTTGTCTTAATTCCCCAGAGCAATGAGTTAGAAAAAAGTCTTAAAGAGCCACCAATTCCAGCTGGGAAGCTTTGGAGGATGTTTAACACATGAAATGAATGCCCATGTCCATTTCTTTGGGGCTATAGCTTATTTTCTTACTTTATGAATTCTGCAATTATTTTCATATTTATTATCTGTAAAGTTCATCTTTTGTTAGGTAAACTTCATTTTTTTCTATATTACTCACCGTATTATTATTTAAATGTTATATTCATAAGACCCAAAGATATTCATAAGACCTGAATATAAGTCTTATATTCATAAGACCCAAAGATAATAAAAGGCACCCATCTCTGATCCTGGAAGAGTGCTGCCAGTGAACTAGATGGACCAAGGCTATCTAAGGGCCCAATCCTAAAGAGTGTGCGCTGGCTTTCCGCTGGCACGCACTGTCGCTAACGTGTCGTAAGGCATGTTTGCGGGCCCTAGCACCATTGCTCCTCCGGTGCTAGCCCAACGCTGTCTGGCACCGGACTAGCGCCAGAGCTCTGCTGTGGACTGCTGAGCATCAGAAAGGTAGGTGGGGGCGTGGAGGGAGGCAGGGAGGAGGTATTCCAGGGCAGGAGAAGGAGGAGGGATGGCAGGGAGAGTGCTGGTGGGAGGCGTTCTGGGGAGAGAGAGTGGGGCAGGAGGGAGTCAGGACTGGTGGAACTTTGCTCCACCAGATCCAGAGCCTCCGTGTCAGGCTGGCCACCTGACACAGAGGCTCTTCATTCTACACCAACCTTCAGGTCGCTGTAGAATCGAGTAGCCCCATTGCAGGGCTACTCAGTTTACCTGGGGGAAGGGGACGAGTGTCCCCTTCTCCCGAGAAGGAGGTGGTGGCTGCCTGGAGCACGCAGGATGCAGCGGCAGCCATTTTCATCGCAGCTGCAGCCCTGTACCCTGGGCATCTCAGGATTGGGCTGTAAGTCAATAGATGGCCATATGTTCAAGTCTTGGGTTCACATGCTCCCTTCCTCCTGCTTTCCTGACTTTATGTGCTGAAATGGGAAAAATTTGGCGTCCGTTTATACAAACCTTTTGTCCTGGCCCAGCAAACCATAGTTCCCCTGAAGATTTGATTCAAACTCTGGTTTGCCATTTGGGTTTATGGTTTGCAATTTGGGCTTACAGGTGATGATTTGCTTCAAAATGAGATCAGACACTTCCGAGCTCAGTGTGCAAGGGGAGGAGGGAATCCGTGAGCTTACACAAGCTGTGAGCTTACACGAGTTGAGCATCCTTATCTGAAAATCCAAAACCCTCTGAAACCCAAGACTTTTTGAGCGCCAACTTGACAGCACAAGTGGAAAATTTCACCTGACAAGCAATCATAAGATTGCAATCATCGATGATTGCTTATCAATAGCATATAAATTCAGAGTCAGGAATGAAGGTAATGCCAAACAATCAGAGACAGTCCATATGTGTGGCTGAGATAGTGACACCTTTGCTTTCTGATGGTTCAATATACAGGTATAACCTAATTATCCATGGATTTTTTTACCTGCGGTTTTATCTCAGCGCGTTGAGAAGGGCCCTTTAAATTAAAGGGAAAACATCATTTTAAAACAGCCTTGTTAATGCGAGAGAGAGCAACTGCCTGACAATCCATCAATCATTCTGTCTCCAGGCACTTAGAACAGCTTCACTCCAAGGCAAGGACCCCTTCCTTCCCCCTGAGCATGTGAAAGAATGATAATCACTTTGCATTCTTTCCCAGAGCTGTGCTCTGGGTGAAGGGAGGGGTCGCTGGCTCAGAGTGAAGACTTTCTAAGCGCTTGGAGAGAGGCTGATTGATGGATCGTCTGCCTAATAACTCTGTCTTTCATCACCAAGTTCTGCAAGGCTGTTTTTAAATCGCCTAGCAAAGGGACATTGCTTTAATGCAATTTTTGCCATCCACTTGAGTTCTGTTATTCATCCTCATAAATAACAAGACTCAACCTGTACACAAACTTTGTTTCATGCACAAAATTTTTTTTTTTAATTGTATAAAACTACATTCAGGCTCTGTGTGTGAGGAGTATATAAAACATAAATGAATTTTCGTATTAGACCAGTCCCATCTCCAAGATCTCTCATTATATGCAGATATTGCAAAATCTGAAAAAAAAAATTGAAACACTTTTGGTCCCGAGAAGGTATAACTCAACTTGTAACACCAAAGCATGAACTTTGGTTACATCCGAATAACCCCATAAAGAACTATCTTCACTTGGGCCAGTGATGGCCTCGGGATAATGATTTGTGAAGTTGATGTGGTAAGGTGTGGGTGTGCTATGTGAGCAACAAGCCTGTCGTTGTCGTCGCAGTAGTTTTTAGGCACCTGCTACCATTAACTTTTTATCTAGCTTCACAAAATACATGAATTACTTCCTTCTCCCCTTAGAAAAGGTATGTCAAAATATTTAAATGTACCCAAGATTTATACCTTATTCTCATATCTTGCAGCAGTGGTCTGCAGTTGCTTCTCTCTCCCCCTCCCACCCTTCAACTCTACTACTTAAAGTGACAATAATTCATGTCTACAAAAGCTTGCATGGATGAAAGGAGGGGGAAAAAAAGACATGTTTTGCTTTAGAAAAGTCACCGTCAGAAACGGCAAGAGAATATCTTTCAGCAATTCTGTAGGAAAAGTGTTGTCGTCTTAAAGCTTTTGCAAAGCTGATACCAGATATAGGAGACACAAAAGCGGCAGATGAGAGCATTGTGCTTTCAAGCTGGCAAGTACATTTCCTGTTCGAGGTGACCTCCCATGACGCAACAGGAGGGGCACAAGTAAGTGGTGGGTGACTCCCTCATTCCCTACCATCATTCTTTACATTGGATTGTAAGCTGAGATGTTCCATAGCATCCCTTAATCCAGTGGCGTAGCTAGAGGGGGTGCAAAGCACTAAGTTTTGCAGGAAGCCTCACCATGGCGTTGAAGCAATCCCTCCCCTTCAGAGCTATTTCTGCCAGTGGGAGCAAATGGAGGTGAAGTTGCTTTGAAGGAGAGGGGAAGGGACCGCTTGCACGCCACAGTGATGCTCCCTGCAAATCATAGTGCTTTTCACCCCCCTCTAGCTACACCACTGCCTTGCACTGCTTGCCCTTCATGGGAGCTAAGAGGGCAACCTGGGAATTGATACTGTGGCTTTGTGGTGCACAAGAACCCTGCACCCCAAGAAGAGAGCCCCTAATATGTATGTAAGACATACATGGCCCATCCATGAGCCAACTGAAGCGATTGCCTCTGGCAGCGGATTGGAGGGGGGAGCCCCTTTCCTATCTCCTCCTCCTTCTCCCTGGATTAGAAATGGAAAGGGGGAAAGAGAGGAAGGGGAAATGTGGAATGGATGAGAGTGCTGTATCAGATCTTTGGAGAGTGGGAGGAGCAGTGGCTGGCCCATCATTGGGTAAGGGAGGGCAGCATTTGGCATGTCTCTTGGAGGTCTTGGACCAGCCCTGCCTTTTGGCATCAGTTGCTGTATTTGGTTACTGGGATTCTGGTCGAGGACATAGCCATATGGTCGGAGCCGTATGGCTCCATTTTGCTCCCCCCGCTGGGAATGGCTCTGAAGGGAGGGGCCACTTGCACGCCACGCTGAGGCTCCCTGCCAGACTGAGTGCTCCACCCACCCTCCAGCCACACCACCACTTCTGGTCCCACCTTTCATCTACTCCTTCTTCATGGAACATGCAGCTGGGATCTACAGAACTCTGGAATCTGATGCAAGAGTAATAACTACCAAGAAGTCCCTTGAAATGATAACAACTTCTTCATGCTTGTTTTGCCAGATTCCAAGGCCAAGCTCTGCCTGGAGAATTATGCCCACTTTAAGCAAATTAGCTCCCCTTCTTTCCCCCAACAAATGACCCTGGTTCTGCCCTGCAGTCCTGCTGGACCCCACCTCCAGGGTAGCTTGCCTGTTCAACCTGCAGAGGTCCTCTCTCCTGCCAGCAGCCTCCCACCACTACAGCAGACCCTCGGTCCTCAGCAGGTCTTGGGCACAGCAGCCACACACCAAACTCCAGTGTCTCTAGCAGTCCATTAGTCAGTCCGTTAGTCACAAAGTCAGTCAGAGTATCCAGGGCAGAATCCAAAGTCAATAAGCCAAGTCACAGTCCAAGGTCAGATTCCAAAGTCAATAAGCCAAGTCAGTCAATCTCCTCTCCTACCTCCAATCTGCACTCCTTCTACAACCCACAAACCCTTCCTGCCTCAGGTGCTCCTTATATCCTTAGGTACCTCATTGCCTCTAGTGGCTGCAGCTGTGCAGCACACCCTCTGCTGAAAGCCTAGGCCTTAACTCTTAAAGGGGCCACTGCAGACACCACATTTTATCTCCTCTCCAGATCTTTTGCTATTCCACTACAAGGCTCATATATCAGCTGTTTTTCCTCCTCTTTATCTGGATCTACTTTAGCTTCTCTACATTTCTTACTACTCTTCCCCATTCCTCTCCCACCATCAGTCATCTATCTGTCTGTCCATCCTCACTGTCCTAGACATGAATTATCTTTCACACACTGATGCTACAGCCCTGGCTCAGCATTTTTAATCTGCATGGGTTTATCCCTGTTCTGCAGTCCAATTTCTCGCACTACACAGCTGTCCAGAATCTAATCTTTGCTGACACCCCAAACACGCTCCATCCTGTCGCACGGACTTCTTTACTTTGATTTCCCTGCATCTTTTCAGCGCTTTCACATAGAATTTACACCTTGGTCACATATTTGAGACATGTATTTGGAACTCTTTCCTACCTCTGTCATAGCAGGTTACTCTGCAAAGGACTCGGATTTTTAAAGGGCTTGGTGAGAAGGTAAACCCATCTGTCCTTGAGTTTGTTGTTGTCGTGGCCACATGGTCATCTCCTAACTTCATCTGCTGTTGCCACTTGTTTTTAGCTGTGTCTAGCGACAGTTTCTGTCACTTACATGCTCCAGCATTCACCTCTCTATTCTTGTGGATAACTCTCCCATTATAATTACAGTTGCTCGAGAGGAAGGAAATGCAACAAGAACAATTCCTTTGCATTCCACTCTTCAACCTTTTTTATTGCTCCTCCTTCTGTGTTGCTTCAAACTTCCCAGTTCGTTGCCCCATAATTGTATTCTCTGTTACCTGTGCAGATCAATAACTGGAAAGGAAGTGGGTGAATTAAGTATATGTGCCTTCCGTGCTTTTGTAAGAGAGTGTCATAATGTTTGCTGTAATTGCAGAATACAAATAGAAAATTGTGCAATGTCGTAAGCAGGACATACTATTAAGTGTGGTACACAATTCTGATGGCATAATAGCCAAGTGGGGGGGAGCTTAGAGTCAACTCACAGAGTTTGGATTTCTTGAGTTGAAAAAGGACACAATCCAGAGAATGACATGTGAATGCCGTAAAGCACGTTTGCGCCTTCTCGGGAGCAGTGTCTCAGAGGAATTTTATCAGGGGGTACGAAGTTTATTTTGGACCCCTTTGCAAAGGTGGAGGGGTGAAACAGAGAGGGGAGGGTGGTGACAGGTGAGCAGAATTGGGGCAGGGGGGGTGAAGCAGGGTAAGGGGAGGGTAGAGACGGCTGGAAAAGTCTTTGGAGCTCAGATCTACCTACCCATGTGGCATCAATATGTCCCCCGCATCCCGTACAGGCAACAAGTTTGAGTAGATAGAAAATAGATAAATAGAATAGATATAGATATCTATATCTATCTGAATAGATAGATAGAAAAAAGATCCCAGGAAATTTCTGGGCCCCCTCCTTTGGCTCCTGGGCCCCCCTTTTGACCCTGGGCCCAGGTACAAATTACCCCCTTTACCCCCTTCTCCTGCCTTTGTGGCAGCTTCTGCAGCAAGCCTTGTGCAGCAAGGCTCCTGGCGCAGTCAGAAACTGTGCTTGTGGTTTGCCGGAAGCACAGTTTAAGATGTCAGGGAAGCCTGACGAGGTTTCTCCAATGCGTCCTGGAGTTGTGCAAGACTCCACAATGTTTTGGTGAGTGGGGGCCAGATTGGCATGCGGGGGTGGCAGCATCCGCGGTGTGCTATCGTGGACCCTTGCGGGGGGCTGGGGAGCTTCACCACTGGCCATGTGGCCCAATTAGACAATGCAGAATGGTTCTGTTGGCGCTGGCCACAAGTATAGTGGGCCCTTGGTATCTGCAGAGGATCACTTTCAGGACCTGCTGGGGATACCAAAATTTGCAGATACTGGAATCTGAGGGGAGCTGGCGCAGCACTGCAATTACTCACCTGAAGGCAGCACTTGCTCGTACAAAGGTTGTGTCCCCTTCCCAGCCTTCTCAGAGGGCCTCCCACACAAGACCAGAAGCAAATTTCGTTTTGCACCTGTGCTTCTGGGAGGTGTTCAGAAGCCACATGTGGCCTCCCCATGCCTGAGAACACCTCCATTTGTGACCGGTTTTCACCAGCACAAACCAAAGTTGCCTCTGGTCATGTCTGGGAGGCCCTCTGAGACGTGGTCTTGGCATGCGTGGCTGCTCAAATCTGCGAATAAGGAAGGCCCACTGTAATACCAAACTTGCGGTGGGGGGAGGTATAGAGACAGTGAATGGTAGTTCTCGACCACAGGGCTTAATCCTTCAACTGTGGTTTTTTCACATCCCCTTTGGTGCGTTGTGTGAACATCCCACAGGAATTTGAGATCATTTCCACTGTCTGGAACAGAGTTTTAAAATGAACAGGTCATTATTTGGAGTCAACAATGTACATGCCTTTCACTAACCCACCTAATAAACAGGTGTGTGCCACTTAACGAAGGGGATATGTTCTCCAATCCTGTTGATATGTGATTAGGTCATTAAGTGAACATTCAGTCCAATCTATTGCCTTTGTTGTATAAACAGACACTCCCTGCCAGACGCTAGCTGGCTGCACAGGCTACTGGAGATAGTTGGCCTCTTCTGTTGTGTAAAGAGACACTCTGCTGCAGGCTATGGGAGATTCAGTTGCCTCATTAAGAGTATCTGTATTGTGCTTTGACCACTGTCGTATATGCGGCCCATCGTTAAGTGAACGGTTGTTAAGCAGTGCAGCCTTTATATGGTATTCTTGGTAGGTTGTCAACAGTTCCTTGACAGAGGCTCTATTAACAATTGCACAGCAGGCAGAAATTCTGCTAGTATAACATTTCCTGCCCATGGATATATAGTGATGAGGAAAACACTACCTGTTGAATTTCTTAAGTGCAACTGTTAAAGACTTGTAGTCTGTTTGGAAAACCATTACACATTACACATTCTTTCCATTACACATTCACAATATAATGTGAGTGCTATACTATAAACTCTTCTACACTTCATATCCCATAAATCACTGCAGGAGTTGCTGCAATATAAACAATGTGTTTTAATAATATAGCATGGGTAAATAAAATTCAGTAACTTTTCTACTACTACTACTAAAATTTTTCTGCTACTTAAAAAAGTCTAAAACTTTTGGTAGACAATTTTCTAGTTACCTTGTGTTTTGGATTTGTGTTTTACACCTTTTCACGTTTTTAATGACAGTGTCATATAAGATGATGATTTTGAGTGATTTTTGCTAGCTCATTCATCAGAGTAATCAATAGGGAGAAAATAAGCCATATGGGTTATAGTCCACTTTTTTTGTGATGGGACAGATGGCATTATTGATAGGTGGAAGCATTCCAACTATTTATGGTAAAACAAAATAGTGGTGACTGGCTGCAGAAGTTAATTTTAATTCACTGAAGTGTATTACTGAGTCTGGGATGAATTTGTGTTACTTCCCAGCAGTTCTCTGAAGACATTGCAGAGCTGAGTCATTCAAAGGGTAGCCCAGTTTAAAAAAACAACTCCCAGTATCACAATAGGTGTAGTGCCACTATCACTTGGGTCAAACTTCATTGTGAATTCCCTACCTTTCCGAAGAAGTGGCAGTTTGTAAAGTGAAGCTAGCGCAGAGAAACACAAGCACAAAGGCATCATGTCTCTTATGTACTGAACTTTGTGCAGTGTTTCCCAAACTGTGGGTCGCAACTAGACCCAATTTTTGTGGCTTGCATAACGCCGTCCACCTGCACACCAAAATGTCTGGCTTGCTGAGTTTTTGCCTTTTTTTTTACATGCGCCGTGGTCTTCAGCCCGCTCTGGGCCTCTTCAGGATGTGTTCTCACTGATGAAAACATGCTTGCTTTACAAAAATTCCTCTGCAGCCATGTCTTTGAGCTATCTTTGAAAGGAGTGGGATTCCTGTCGTTGTCTCCCTTCCCCATGTCTACTGCTGGAGTGAACTGGAAGCTTCTTTTCTTCCATGTCTAGTACTATTTCACCAATGGTCAAAGGACGCTAGCACAGCAACACTGGAGAAAGAGCCAGAGCCTGGGGGGGGGAGGAACAGGGCTGGTTCAAATGGTGGAGACTGGGTGAGGAGTGGAACGGGGCAGGTGCTGAATGGCTGGAATAAGGGCAGAATTTGGAGGCTGAGCAGGAAATGTGGGGGCAAAGGAGAAAGGAGCAATCCCTTCCCCACCCCCAAACCACCATCACACTCATTAAAACACATGGACCTTTCTGCATTCATTGTGTCATCCAGTTGCATTCTGCCTGTTCTTTGATCGTGAGCTCCAAATTATGGTGCAAATATGTATAAAGCCCTACAAAAAATTTCAGCGGAAAGATTACATGTATATTGTTTTGTCTTTTGTCTCATAATCCATATCAGGATTATTGAGATGTTAGGAATATTGCCCGATGCCAGTTTTTAAGCAGTTTGAGCTTGTGTACAGAACATGCACTGTGTTCAGGCAGCACAATAATGGTGGGCCTTTCATCTTGGGCTTTGTGAATTTCATCTCCCAAGGGTCAGGATTAAATGAAGCTTTAGTATTCTTTGGAGGTAATTATAATGTAAATATTTAACACAGGTCACACTTAGATAGTGGAACTCTGGATGTCTTTGGGATTATCATTCCTTTCAACAGTGGCCCTCAGTGGAACATGAAAAGATAGTCATGCTGCTTTTTTTTTCCCCTTTCAAACAAACAAACAAGCAAACAAATGAGTATAATTTGGAGAGAAAGGGCAGTATTGAAATACGCATAAATTGAAGAATTTGTAATTGAACGTTGTCACCAAGGAGAACAATGAAATTAGCTTTAGCTATAGCTTAATTGGTTTTAGCTATAGCTTAATTGTAAAGTATTTCTTCTGTATCTTTTTAGATTGCAGCCCTTCTGGGACAGTGAACCATTTATTTACCTTTGTAAACTACTTTAGGAACTTGTTTTATTGAAAATCGATATATAACTATTTTGAGGATAATGTTGATCAGGGGTGTCCAGACTTTCTGGCAGGAGGACAACATCATCTGTCTGACACTGTATGAAGGACCAGGAAAAAAAACAGTTAATTTACATTTAAAATTTGAATAAATTTACATAAATGAATGTGTTATAGATGAAACTTATATGAATGAATGAAGGTCTTGCAATATCTTAAGGCAGGGGTCTCTAAATATTTCGGCTGAAGGGCCGCTTCAAATATCTGGCGCGGTGTCGAGGGCTGGAAAAAAAATGAAATATAAAATTTAAATAAATACATTAGAGATGGAACTTAGATGAATGACTGAAATGAATGAATGGGTTCAAATGTCCAGGATTTCTCCAAGCACCAACACAGCCCAAGAAATAAAGGACACACACTTAAATGGACCCCCATTCCCCCACCCCACAAGCACAACTCTGGTTGTGTTTGGTCAACTGGGCCAGAGGCTCTCAGGGGATCAGAGGCTGGCCGCGGGCCAGATAGAAGCTCTCCATGGGCTGCATCTGTCCTCCGGGCCAGGGTTTGGAGACCCTTGTCTTAAGGCCTATAAAAGGCCTTGTACAAAACAAAGCCAGCCTTTCCTTTGCTGCCACTACTGCTTCACAGACGTAAAACAGCAAGCAGTGAAGGGAGCACTCATCCCACAGCTAGCACAAGAGGTTGAACAGTCACTCTCATGCTGATAGCAGTACTGTTGGGTCAGCACGGGCTCCAGCAAGTCTCCGTAGGGCCTGAGGCTCATTGGAGATTGGGGGCTCCCCACGGGCCGGATTGGAGGTCCCCGAGGGCCTCAAGTCAAGTGGCTTCTGGGCCGGGGTTTGGGCACCCCTGGTGTTGATGATGCACAAGATTATAAAGCTGTCAGGGTCAGGCTGCCAGTAACTGCACACAGATCCAGGCAGTAGTGGTTAGCAGACTTATTTCCTTCCCAGAAAGCGGAGTTGCATGTTTTTATTCAAAATTTACATGATACTTATAAATTATAATCGTTTTAAAAGTGTACTCGATAGGTGCTGTAGGGAGTGTAGTGTTGGCAGATGCAGCCACAGTCATTAAACGTGCGCCCTTCATTAAATAATAAATAAAAACCAAATAAAACGGTTTTATATTCTTTACCGTTTGTAGCGTACCTGTTTGGAAGGTCGCTATATGAACAGCACAACACTGAACTTGTGAAAAAAAACCTAATTTAATTAGTAGGAATGGACAGACACATACGCACAAACATGCACTCTCACACTTACAAAGCTGTTTTAGGATGGGTCCATTTAAACTGGACCTGTTTCAGATCGGTTCATATATAGTTATGTCTGCTTATACGCACATACGTATGTATGCAGACATATTTACACATACACAGAGAAAGAGAGAAAGAGTCCTACTGAGTTCACTGGAACTTACTCCTAAGCTTACTTTCAAGGCCCAATTTCCAGTTGGGCCTTAGAAATTTCAGAGTATCCAAGTAGTGTGTTGTATCATCTATCGTTAAGGACTTTTCCCCCTGTTTGCCTTGTTCTCATTCAGGCTTGGGCATTAAGAGTGCTTTGAATGTGAACTAATATTGCTTCAATGCTGCTTTAAACTTTCACACAGCGCGTAGTGCCAGCTACTGACCCAGCAACATGGATGCCAGCTCAGCAGTGAATAATCTCTTTAACTACACTGAGTTTTTCTTCTTCATCCATGAAGCAGAATAAATGCTTTTGGCTGGATGTAGTGCATTCTTGTAGCTCTATGTCAGATCTCTACTCGTGATTTACTTTTTTTTTTTTTAATTCTCCCCCTTTTGTGTGTGTG
Source organism: Tiliqua scincoides (assembly GCF_035046505.1). NCBI lineage: Eukaryota > Metazoa > Chordata > Lepidosauria > Squamata > Scincidae > Tiliqua > Tiliqua scincoides. The sequence continues at coordinate 8,706,465 of NC_089821.1, read as the reverse complement.
TGCGTGTGCGTGTGCGTGTGTGTGTGTGAAGATCAAGGAGAAAAAATTAACTGCCTTAGGTTTCTTGTAGCATAGGGCTTATATAGGTGAAACCTGAAAGCTAGTTTCCAATATCGGATACCGAAATGTTTCTTTAAAAAATCTTGTTTTCCAGTTAGCTGTTCATTTATATAACAGAAGTAATGTGCAATATATTGTAAGCCGCTTTGAATGCCTTCGGGGAGATAAAATGGGGTAGGAATTTGGTAAATAATAAATAAAATACGTAATATATAGCACCTGCAGTTGTGCAGTGAGTAAGATATCATTAAACAGAGACCTGAAGTTGAGCATTTACAAATACTATCTTCCAAGGCTTAGAGATTGACATGGGAAACTGCTGGGCCTATTAGATCTTTCAGCAACTTTTTAATACTATGGGGGAGGGTGTGTTTGTGCCATTACTGCTAAACCTGGCAAACATTTGTGGCACACTTGAGTCTTCCATTCCTTCCCAACAGGCAACTGCTAAGAAACCGCTAGTGATCTTTCCGGGACCTTCTCTGCAAGGCTCTGTAGGATTCCATCCTGAACTTCCTCTTCTTCTTTGGACAGTATCCATGACAGTGGACAACAACAAACCAATTGAAGCTGAATTTAGACCAGAACCAAAATTATAATAGCAATTGGGTTGACTCATATGGGGAAAGGTAGTGATGATTGGTGATGAGGTTTGGTCTCTCTAGGTGATTTAGAAACCAGTCCTAATTCAACTTTCCAGCACGAATGCAGCCATGCCCACAGAGTGTGTGCAGCATCCTGGGGTGGAGGGGCAGTCACAGAGGACCTCCTTAAGGTAAGGGAACCTTTGCTTCCTTTCCTCAGGGCTGCATTGTGGCTGAATCGGCGCTGAAAAGTTGGATTGGACCCTTAGACTGAACACCATAACAGGTTTCAAAGAAAGACATCACTGAATTGGAATTTCAAAGTTTGTCAATAATCAGAAAACCTTTAGCAAGCACCGTTGGGTATTTGTTGGAAAACAGAATATAAATATTTTAAATAATAATAATCGTAATATTTTTAAAGGCTGGTTTGTGCAATTCCCAGCCCAATCCTAACTTAACGCTGATGCGGTCAGGCCGCATGGCCTGCAATGTACCCAGTGCAAGTTAGGAGCTGGCAGGAGGTCTCCTCAAGGTAGGGGGATATTTTTCCCTTTACCCCAAGTAATGGTGAACCTGCCCTATGGGGCTACTCTGTTCTCTGCTAGCTGTTTAGCTGGTGGAAGTGAGAGCAGCCTCATAGTAGGTTCCCTGGCCCAGGAAGGGAGGATATGTCAGAGAAGATCTCCACTGACCCCACCTCCTCCCGGGCCAAATCCACCCACATTCTGCCCTCCCCTTTCTTAGAAATGCCTCTCCCCACCACCCTCCTCACACCCCTGATCAACACCTTACCTACTTGCACCAGCAACTGGGGGCTCAGAATGCAGCATCTGTGGGGCAGCGCAGGCCTCCTTGCCAACGCTGCTTACTCATGCAGTGTTGCAAACATTCTTTACATAAGAACATAAGAAAAGCCCTGCTGGATCAGGCCAAAGGTCCATCTAGTCCAGCTTCCTGTATCTCACAGTGGCCCACCAAATGCTTCAGGGAGCACCCAAGACAGCAAGACACAACCTGTATCCTGGTGCCTGTCCCTGCATCTGGCACTCTGAGGTAGGCTACCTCTAAGACCAGGAGCTTGCACATACCTACCCATGATGAACTTTTCCTCCAGAAATTTGTCCAATCCCCTCTTAAAGGCATCTAGGTAAGATGCCATCACCACATCCTGTGGCAAGGAGTTCCACAGACCAACCACACGCTGAGTAAAGAAATATTTTCTTTTGACTGTCCTAACTCCCCCAACACTCAATTTTAGGGAATGTCCCCTGGTTCTGGTGTTATGTGAGGGCCCAATCCTATCCAATTTTCCAGTGCCGGTGCAGCCATGCCAGTGGGGCATGCACTGCATCCTGTGGTGGGGAGGCAGTCACACAGGCCTCCGCAAGGTATTGGAACATTTGTTCTCTTACCTTGGAGCTGCATTGTGGCATCACTGGTGCTGAAAAGTTGGATAGGATTGGGCCCTGAGAGGGCACATCTGCAACACCTTTGGCCAGCACAGCAACTGCTTCTCCAACTGAACCCTCAGTTTGGATTGCGCTCACTCTCATTAACTAAACATGCATGTTCTGGAAGTTCAAATTTGGTTAGACTAGTAACTAAATTCTCCCATGTACTAAGTTGATCCTCAGAAGTCCTTCTGGAGTAAGGTGGATGGCAATTGGAAAAGTGCCTTTTCTGTAGGGCTGCTCCCTTTATGAAAATCTCTCCCTAGAGACAGACACCTGGTGCCAAGTCTTAGTTCTTAACCTGGTGCTGAAAGTACAATGTTATTTATCCGTGCCTTTTAATCTTTCACTGACTTTAATGGAAATTGCTCTTAATTCCCCTTTGTAGTCTCTTGCGGTTTTTTTTTTTTAGTTTCAGTGTTTTTGTTCATGTTTTTATTTTTTCTGTAAACTGACCTGGGAACTCAGCAGAGCTGAAGGATGGGATATTACATTTTGTAAATAAAATAAGCTGTCTTTGGGGACATAAGTTGATTTTGCGGTGCGTACGCTGATATACAGAAATTGCCAAGTAACACCAAAATCACAGAAGGTGTACGGAAATTGCTTAAGCTTGCATTAGTGGGCTTTGTAAGGCGGGTGCGAGGCAAATGAGCACTGCGCAATGGCTGGTTTGGTGAATTTTTTAAAATAATTTTTCAATTGAGGTCGTTCAAATCTGTGAATGTCAAGCCCATGGATAAGGAGGGCCTATTGTATAGGCAGAATACATTTGAGTGGTCTTTATGTTTTTTGTCCAGTAAAACTGCTGTCAAATATTCTTTGTCTTCATGAGAGTTGGTATCTTCCCCCCCCCATCCTCTGTGAAAAAGAGAGCTTATATTCCTGCAATATGTTGTGACTGCTCATCTTCTAGGATAGTACAAAGCCACATATTAGCACATGGTAACTACATTTTACAGTAGGGTTTCATGGGAAACTTAAGGTTGCAATAAAAGCTTTATTGTACAAGCTCAGCTCTCGCTAGTTAAGATGAATTCAACAGCATGAAGGCCAGGCTTTCAAAGATAGTGTCTTAACAAATACCTTTTGAGTTCCCCTCGGAATCGTAAAATAAAATAAAATTTATACCCGCAGACCATTTTGGAGATTGAATTTTCTGACTTTTTCTTCATGTGAGTCTCTCTTCCCAACTGGTTTTCATCACTTATACCTCTTCCATCTTAAAAAACACCTTTAACTCAGTTGAGCTGTCTTCCTCCAAGAGGGCTTATTTTTTAACAGTACACGGAACAAAACTTAGAGTCTGATAGTCTGTGATCATATTCCATGTGACAGTCTTGATTTGCTTCCACTTTATATCGCTACCAATTTATGGCTTTGTTCCTTAAATAGTTATCTTTTCCCTTCACATTGTAACAGATATATTGAATTATGTATGTTTGAAAGGTATTTCAAGGAATCTTAACTTTAATCATTATCTTTACCTTGGCTTCGAAACCTATAGTTTGGCAAGGAAAAAGACCCTTTTTCAATATGGCAATTATTTTCTTATCAATTTCATATTTCCATATCCTAGTGTTTATCTGGCATGCCACACTTGACTTTACACTTAGCTCTGCAGGAAATATTTTAAACATTATTATTACAAAGCATAAAATCAAAAGAATCAAAGTGAATTCTTAGCACGGCGCTTTGGTGCAGAGAAGGTGCAATAGCTGTTAACAGCAGCCCATGTTACACTCCAGAACTAAGTCACAGCTTGAAAGAAAGTCCCTGCTGAGGAAGAAATGTAGGGGAACCGGGAAGAGTTTTGCCACATCTGCTCCCTGCTGCTAATAAGCTTTAACCTGTTTCATTTTTATTATGCTTACTGTTTAGATATTTTGCTTCCAAAATTATTTCTGCAGCTCTGAGAATACTTAAAAGAGATCGTGGCATGAAGGGCTGTTTAAATATGTAAGACTGTCAGCAAGGGAGATTATCGGCCATAATGAGTAAGGAGGCTGCCTTCTGTTCCTCACGCTTTCAGAGTTCAAGCACTGGGGGCTCCAGAAAGATGGAGGGTAAAGAATAGGTAATGTGTGTATTTTTCGCTGCATCTGAATGCGTTGGAAGCAATATGTACATTGGTGCTGACAGCGCAAGTTTTTCTACCAAACATAGCAGTGACATCGTATCTTTAAAAAAGGAGTCTTTTGACAAACAAAATACAGGTATGTTGTCTCTATAACAGGGCTATATTTTAATAGAGTAGGCCCTCCTCGTACGCAGGCTCAGAACCAGTGGATTTGATTTACTGCAGGATCCAAAACCACATCTGGAGGGCCTCACTGAACCCCCCCCCCCAGATACCACTGGAAGTATCTGGCATCCGGGAGATGTTCCGGGATGTTCCGGCATCAGGGAGAAGTACCACTGACATCCAGGAGATGTTCTGATGTTCTACACAACTCAGAACACCTCCCAAAGGCTTCTGACAGACCAATCCTGAGCTGCCCGGAGCATGAGGCTGCTACGGCACCAAAAATAGCTACCGTGACATTCAGCGCTCCCCAGGTGGCCACCGCCACCTCAGGAGAAGGCAACTTTCACCCTCTTCCCCTTGAGTAAAGGAAGTAGCCCCGCAAAGAGGCTACTCAATTCTATGGCAGCTCTGGAGCCGCAGAATCAAAGAGTTCCATGTTGGGTCACGCAGTCCAACACGGAGCTCAGAATCTAGTGGAGCTGAGCTCCTCCAGTCCCACCCTCCTCCTGCTCTGTTCCCTCCCTCCGGAACACCTCCTCCCCACTCTCTCCCCACCACGCAACTCTCATTACCAAAATGCTTATACTAAAATGTCTGCATTTTCAGATGTATTTTGACTTATACATGAAATAAATAAGTGAAATTTTAAAAAGTAGAGTTGTCTCTAAAAGGTTGGGATTTTATTACAATCCTCCTGTTCCTACTCCCATTTGTAAATACCAACAGTTTACCTGGTTACCTCTTTTGCTGTCCAAGGAATCTGAGTTTTCGTTCTTTGTTATAGATCAGATATATACAAACTGGGAGGGGGGAGTTTTAGCCTTATCCCTTTCAAGTTTAAATATAACAACTATTGAATTGGAAGTTCTGCGAAGAACTGATTGGATTGTGAAAAAGAGATAATGTTACATTACGTAGTTATAGTTTTTGATAACTTTAGTGGCAGTTTTGATTATGTTGGTGGAAGGACTAATGATCCCATACATTATACATTTGAAAGTTTTCTCACACTCTCTGCCTAACACAGAGTGCAGTGGTTTAAGCTTCTGAACAAAGAATCCTACCAACAATAAAGTTGTCACTTAAATTGAAGATTCCACTAACTAGGAAAACGGAAAAGAACTAAAAAGTGAAAGTTTGTTTACAGCCCCATCCTACTTAAATCCCCTTGCGGCAGTGCAGTAGTGCAGCTCCTGCTATATCCTATGGGTGATTTTGGGTTGCCCAAGGTCTCCTCAGGGTAAGGGGACATTGGTACCCCTTGCCCCCTGGGTAAGCCGCAACAATTGCTATAGGGCAACTGGGACCTGAGCTAGCCCAATCACTAGCACAGATTCACGTTGTCCCATGCAGGCAGCTCAAGCTTGGGAAGGATTTGGTTTCTGCCGCTACCGCCGACTCCACCCCCCTCCCAGGCCTGATCCACCCTCCTTCCCATCACCCTATAACCATCCCTTCTCGGCCACACCCCTTCCTGTTTAGCCCCTTCCCTACCGCACTTCAATTCCCTGCATGGGCTTACCTGCTTTGGCAGGTCTTCATTAGCAGGTCCGCTGCCCAATACGCGGGGAGGGGATAGTATTGGGCCATTAGAAAACAAAAACAAAACTGATTTTCTTCATGACTTTTTCAATTGACCACATAATTGAATATAGTTCAATTATAGTTATAGTTCTATTATTCACAGGCTGCTTCATCACCTCTGCTCTGCTTGTACTGTGAGCAACGTGAAACAATACGTTACTCAACCATTTCTGAATTATCTTATTATCCCAAAATAAGGATGTAGTATTTGGCACCATTTAAAAACAGGTCCTCAATTTCAATCATGTTTAAATCGGATGTCATGCTTTCAAAGGGTTGGTTTGGATAATATTTTTGAGGCTGAACTAACCTCACACCGTAATTGATGTGGGTATATGTCTTTGGTCTGTCCCTTGGCTTCTCCCACTTTCCTTTAAAACCTCCTTAATCCAGCCATTTTCAACCACTGTGGAAACAGTCTATCCATATCTACTTTACCCAGGCTTCACGCTCTGGAGAGGACATTCTGTTCCAGAACCACCATTCAGGGCGTGATACCATAGTCTTCCGAGACTGAAGGATGCCTATGACAGGGCCGCGAATGGTCTGCAGGTGTGCCATGGGAATTTGGGGGAGGGTCATTATTAGTAGGACCATTGGGGCATGTGAGCCTCCCACCGACAGCATGGTGTGCCTTGTCAATTGTCAAAAAAGTGATGGTGTGCCTTGAGAATTTTAGTACCTTGTCAGTGTGCCGTGAGACAAGAAAGGTTGAAAATCACTGTCTCAATCATTTGGGGATGGTTCATCCAAATTTAATTGCGCCGCTAAACATCCTTTTAAAGTTGATTAGAAAGATTTTTAAAGAAAGTGGGGCAAGCAAAGGCAGGACCCAGAATGCAAGTGTGGATATCTTTTAACACAGGGGCCTCCAGCCCGCAGGTCAGATCCGACCCACTGGAATATTCATTCTGGGCACGGCAGTGACAAAATCTTATCATTCCAGTGCATGGCAATCAATTTTTGTGACGTGTTTGCAGAGCCTTACGTTGGAAAGCCACTTCTTCAGGAAATCGGGGCAGAAAGCTGTTGGCAGTGGAAGCGGCTTCCCAGCGTGAGGCTCTACGATCAGAAGGCATGAAAACTACACACAAGGCATGAAGGGTAAGGCTTCACCACCGCCGCACCCGTAATGAATATTCCAGCAGACCAACAAACTGGCATTTGGAGGTCCCTGATTTCACACATGGGGCTGGTTCAGGGGGGAAATATTGTTTGAACCAGCCCAAAGTTGAAAGGGAAATCAAGTTCAAAACTCAGATTTCTAACTCAAATTCCAGGTGTGAATCTCTCTGGCATTAGCTATGTATTGGGTGTGCTAATTTAACTAGGAATTTCCTCTAGGTACATATTCTACCTGAATAGCAAAAGTTTCAGGAAAGAACATTTGACTTGCATCCTGTTTTGCAAATTAAATACATGCTATATTGGCAACCTTCAGTCTCGAAAGACTATGGTATCGCGCTCTGAATGGTGGTTCTGGCACAGCGTCTAGTGTGGCTGAAAAGGCCAATCCGAGAGTGACAATCCCTTCCACACTGGGAGCAAGTGCAGTCTGTCCCTGGTCTGTCTCCCTGGCTATGGGCCTTCCTTCTTTGCCTCTTAGCCTCAGACTGTTGGCAAAGTGTCTCTTCAAACTGGGAAAGGCCATGCTGCACAGCCTGCCTCCAAGCGGGCCGCTCAGAGGCCAGGGTTTCCCACTTGTTGAGGTCCATCCCTACGGCCTTCAGATCCCTCTTGCAGATGTCCTTGTATCGCAGCTGTGGTCTACCTGTAGGGCGCTTTCCTTGCACGAGTTCTCCATAGAGGAGATCCTTTGGGATCCGGCCATCATCCATTCTCACGACATGACCAAGCCAACGCAGGCGTCTCTGTTTCAGCAGTGAATACATGCTAGGGATTCCAGCACGTTCCAGGACTGTGTTGTTTGGAACTTTGTCCTGCCAGGTGATGCCGAGGATGCGTCGGAGGCAGCGCATGTGGAAAGCGCTCAGTTTCCTCTCCTGTTGTGAGCGAAGAGTCCATGACTCGCTGCAGTACAGAAGTGTACTCAGGACGCAAGCTCTGTAGACCTGGATCTTGGTATGTTCCGTCAGCTTCTTGTTGGACCAGACTCTCTTTGTGAGTCTGGAAAACGTGGTAGCTGCTTTACCGATGCGCTTGTTTAGCTCGGTATCGAGAGAATGAGTGTCGGAGATCGTTGAGCCAAGGTACACAAAGTCATGGACAACCTCCAGTTCATGCTCAGAGATTGTAATGCAGGGAGGTGAGTCCACATCCTGAACCATGACCTGTGTTTTCTTCAGGCTGATTGTCAGTCCAAAATCTTGGCAGGCCTTGCTAAAACGATCCATGAGCTGCTGGAGATCTTTGGCAGAGTGGGTAGTGACAGCTGCATCGTCGGCAAAGAGGAAGTCACGCAGACATTTCATTTAAATACATGAGATTTAAATTTAAATTTAAATACATTTAAATTTAAATACATCTCATTTAAATACATGAGATTTAAAAAAAAAAAATGAAGTGTTTCCTATTTGGTCTGGCTAATAAATTTGACAGCAGATTTCCTATAATATATTATGTAATTATTTATGCTGATGGTTCCAGTTTTCAGATAAAAAATACAGATATCATAGAGATGAACATTTCCATGGATCCTTAAGAGCAGGTGTTACATGAAACTGCTTTAATTCTTTTTTGCAAATCAGCAGGTTTAGCTCATTAAGACTTACCGCAGATACTCGCCTATAAGTCGACCCAACAGATAAGTCGAGGGCAGGTTTTGAGCCAACAATCATGTAATTTTCTATGACCCTTGGATAAGTCGGGGGTTAAACTTAGGGGGTGTCTGACTATAGATTTTACCCAAAGCCAGATCCTGAAAAATAACCTACCACTAATTGTTACCTAAGAATTGTAGTCTCTAATTTATTAAAAACATAATAAAAGATCATAAGAGACATTTTTATTCTTTTTTAAATTCTGGTCTTCACCACCTTTTTGTAAGCACTATCAGAGTAAGTGCACTGTAAACAACATACCAGTAAAACAGTGGTTCCCAACCTGGTATTCACGTACTCCCAGGGACACTCAAACAGGACCTGTAGGGGTACTTGAAAAAGAATGGAATAATGGCAGAAAAAGGCAGGTTGTGCTCCAGAATGCTTTGCAGGGCCAGCAAGGCAGGAAGCAAGGTAGCTAGTTGGCTGTGAAAGCCCCACCAATAGCTAGTTTTTGGTCATCAATTCATGTATGAACCAGTGATTGAAAACCAGCACAGTAAAAAAGCTGAAACATAATATGGAGAGTGATCAATCACCCAGAATTTCTCAGAACTTGGGGACATCCACTAACATGGAGTGTTAGAACAGACAAAAGAAAACATTTCTTTATCCAGTGTGTAATCAGTCTGTGGAACTCCTTGCCACATGATGTGGTGATGGTGTCTGACCTAGATGCCTTTAAACGGGAATTAGTCATATTTCTAGAAGAAACATCCATCACAGGTTACAAGCCATGACATGCAACCTCCTGGTTTTAGAAGTAGCTTACCTCTGCCCTGCCTGCCTGGTGCCTGCCTGCTGCTTGAGAAACTTGGCACCTGTCTACCGCTTGAGAAACTGTTCAGAGTTGAAAGGCTCTGCCCTCTGACTGACCCAGAGATCAGGCAAAGTGAGAATTGGAGCTTGATTACTTGGCAAAAATTTCACGTACTATACGTGAGTATCTACGGTAAATCATGTCCTAACTGATCTGTATTGAGGCTCTTTGCTGAAATGAAGCTTTTCTATATCCATGTGTAAAATTATATGGTGAGTGTTGCTTGTGGTGTAATTTGGACTTCTAAATAACTGAGCATACTGTCTAACATCGGCTGTGGATACAGACTGGTTGACCAATGAAAAGGTTGAACTGGGCTGTCAGTAACACTTCTGGAGTGTTACTCAAGGCCAAGCTAGCCCAGTGCTGAAAGTAAGGGATCTTAACAAGTGATAAATGGAAATTGTTTATCAAAAGGGGACATTCTTTGTTCTGAAAATATAACTTCCCTTTTAAAATGTGTTAGAGCAGCAGGATCCCAAACTGTGGGTCAAAACCCACCAGTGGGTCATGACCTGATTTCTGGTGGGTCGTGACAAGCTGATAGCTGACAAGGAAAATGTATTGGGCCCAATGGAAAGTGAAACTGAGCTGCGTGTGCACATTTACTCATTAGTAGGCAAATGTGCCTCGATCCACTTCAAAGGGCAGGCGAAGGGGAATGCAAGGTCTCCAGAATGAACGTGAAGGTCAAACACATCAGAAGGTCATGCCCCCCCCCAATAGTAGTAGTAGTTGGCATCCTTCAGTCTCAGAAGACTATGGTATCGCACTCTGAATGGTGGTTCCGGAACAGTGTCCCTTCCAGTGTGCGAAGCCTGGGTAAAGTAGATATGGAGGATAGACTGTTACCCATGCAGCAAATCCCCCCTCTCCACATCGCTGAAATGGTCCAATGGAAAGGCAGAAGCCAATTTGGTTGGTTCCAGCGGCGTCGTAGGAGTTGGCAGAATGTGACTGTGTTCAGCCATGAACTGCCTCAGGGACTCCAGCTCCGGATTTTGCCTCGAGGTTGACTCCTGAAGCCTTTTCCATAACTGGATGTAGCCACAAGGCAGTGGAGGTTTGGGATCAGAGTATTCCTTCTCTCGGATGAGCCACCTTCCCAGGCTGACGAGTCCCATCTCCCCGGTGGCTGTTTAGTCGCCTCTTACGACAAGTACAGCCAAACTGAGGGCCTATTCTTATCCCCAGCCCCCAGGGGAATAGTACCCCAATAGTTGTTGTTGGCAACCTTCAGTCTCGAAAGACTCTGGTATCGCGCTCTGAATGGTGGTTCTGGAAAAGCGTCTAGTGTGGCTGAAAAGGCCAATCCGGGAGTGACAATCCCTTCCACACTGGGACCAAGTGCAGTCTGTCCCTGGTCTGTCTCCCTGGCTATGGGCCTTCCTTCTTTGCCTCAGTCTGTTGGCCAAGTGTCTCTTCAAACTGGGAAAGGCCATGCTGCACAGCCTGCCTCCAAGCGGGCCACTCAGAGGCCAGGGTTTCCCACATGCTGAGGTCCACTCCTAAGGTCTTCATATCCCTCTTGCAGATGTCCTTGTATCGCAGCTGTGATCTACCTGTAGGGCGCTTTCCTTGCACGAGTTCTCCATAGAGGAGATCCTTTGGGATCCGGCCATCATCCATTCTCACAACATGACCGAGCCAACGCAGGCATCTCTGTTTCAGCAGTGCATACATGCTAGGGATTCCAGCTCGTTCCAGGACTGTGTTGTTTGGAACTTTGTCCTGCCAGGTGATGCCGAGAATGCGTCGGAGGCAGCGCACGTGGAAAGCGTTCAGTTTCCTCTCCTGTTGTGAGCGAAGAGTCCATGACTCGCTGCAGTACAGAAGTGTACTCAGGACGCAAGCTTGTAGACCTGGATCTTGGTAAGATTTTGGACTGACAATCAGCCTGAAGAAAACACAGGTCATGGTTCAGGATGTGGACTCACCTCCCTGCATTACAATCTCTGAGCATGAACTGGAGGTTGTCCATGACTTTGTGTACCTTGGCTCAACGATCTCCGACACTCTTTCTCTCGATACCGAGCTCAACAAACGCATCGGTAAAGCAGCTACCACGTTTTCCAGACTCACAAAGAGAGTCTGGTCTAACAAGAAGCTGACGGAACATACCAAGATCCAAGTCTACAGAGCTTGCGTCCTGAGTACACCCCAATAGTAAAAAGGATAAGAACAGAGGCTTGAGCACTTGGTAAAGTGAAACATTTTTATAGCACAATCCTATCCACGTTTATTCGGGAGTAAGTTCCATTGAGTCCAATGAGACTTTCTCTTAGGTAAACGTCTATAGGAGGTGTGCCCAAACCCCAGCCCAGGAGCCACTTGCAACCCTCGGGGATTCCCAGTCCAGCCCACAGGGAGCCCCCAGTCTCCAATGAGCCTCTGGCCCTCCAGAGAATTACTAGAACCTGCACTGGCCCGATGCAACTGCTCTCAGTGTGAGGGCAGCTGTTCAACTTCTTGCATGAGCTGTGGGACAAGGGCTCCCTCCACTGTTTCACATCTGTGATGCAGCAGCAGCAGCAAAGGAAAGGCCGGCCTCGCTTATTGCAAGGCCTTTTATAGGCCTTGAGCTTCTGCAAGGCCTTCATTCATTCATATAAGTTCCATTTCTAATAAATTCATTTATGTAAATTTATTCAAATTTGAAATGTAAATCAATTCATTTCCCCCCCCTCCCCGGTCCCCGGCACAGTTTCAGAGAGATGGTGTGGCCATCCTGTCAAAAAGTTTGAACATCCCTGGTCTGTAGGATTGAAGCTTCACAGCCCAATATTGAGCTGCCTGGCACCCAGAGCTGCAGCAGCACCAAAATGGTGACCGCAGCATCCTAAGGGCTTCAGGCAGCCACCAGTGGCTCCTTGGTGGAAGGGGAAGGCTCAGGTCTCACAATGGGTCTACTCAAGTCTGCGCCGGCTATTTAGCCGGTGCAGAGTTGATTGGTCCCATGTCGGGCTGGGAGGTCTGATGCAAGGTTCTGGATCCGGTGGAGGTCTTCTCCACCAGTCCTGCCTCCTCCTGCCCCACTCCCTCTCCTCTCCGCCCTCACTAACCTCTCCACTGCCAGAGCTTGGCCCTTGCGGCGACATGCGGTGGGCCTCCGATGGGTGCTTACCCAGCTCTGACTCTCGCAGACGTGCCTTATGGCATGTTTGCGACAGTCAGAGCTGGCAGAGGGCCAGCCCTGGCTCTTCAGGATCAGGCCTTCAGTCTGATAAAGCTAAGTGGGTCCTGACAGAGTTTCATTGTAAGAAGTGGATCCTGGTGCTGAAAAGTTTGGGAGTCCCTGAGATAGAGACCGTTTGACGAAGTTTCCACAACACAGAAGAAGAAAATGGTTAATCCCTGGAAGCTCCATCAACCAAATCCCTACTTTTAAAGGTTGAGGCATCCGTAAAATGCGAGCCCATGTGAATATGTGGGTGCGCTGCGCACAGTCTTTCACTTGGAATAATGATCATTGGTTGAGTTTGAAATTGTACTTTTGTCTTGGCCTAATTCCCTTCTGTTTCTTCCCAGATTCTAAATGGCAGTTCAAGGCAAGCAGAAATGCAAAGTAATTGATTTAACAACCTAAGACAAGTACAAGAAAGTAGCAAAGTTTTGTCTCAATGCTTGACTTGACCCGAGACAGCGTCTTTAGACTTATTTTCTAAACAGTACCTCAGCACCTTGGGCCAACCAAGTGGCCTTTAAGCCTGAATGAGCATGACTTTTTCCCCACCGTAGAGCTCCAGTATTCATCTTTTCAGTCTGTTTTGCAGCATTGGGAGCAGAATTATATTGACAAGGTTAGAATTCATCTCCTGGAGGGAGAATACTGCGCTACTGTTAAGTGCTAATATAACATTTATGTGTTGGTACCTTAATAACAGCCCCAGCTTACCTAATGAAAGTACTGAAAGCAAACAGTACTCAGCGAGATTTTATTATGACTGAAGTGACTGCAATTTGTGGCAAATTATCCCTATTTCTGTTCCCGTATCAAACACAGGCACGCTAAAGAAATTGCCACAAGTTTTGGTGTGGAATTAGAGTTTACTATTGTTAATCTAGATGTAAGTGCATTTTTTTCATGTAAACAGCTCACAAGGGTCAAGCAAGCAGAGACTTTTCTGTGGGGGGAGAAAAAGGCTTGTCAATAACTTTGTGAGTGAATTTTGAAATTAAATGCCTGCAACCTGTCATTATTCCTTCCTCTCGCAGTGGCAAGCGAGTGGATGAAAATTGAGCATGTGAATGGAAAGCTGAGTGAGTGTTATGGCCTTATCGACCTTAGGTAAAATTACTGTTTTAGCTTGTAATTATTTTTCCATTCAGAGGTCAGACAATGTACAGTATTTAGTGTTGGGAACTGCAGTGTAAGCAAATTGGTATATAACAAGTTGTTACCAATACACACAGGGAAAGAAAGCCTAAGTCCCTCATATCAGCAGTGCTTAACATGTGGCGTCTCTCTTTAGCCAGGAAAAAGAAAAAAAATAGAGGTAGAAAGAGAGACATTTGACAAGCAGGAGTTTTGATAGTGTCATATTTGTTTGACTCCAAAATCAAAATCATATTTGCAAAATCAAAATCATATATGCTTAAATAAAGGCTTAGTTGTCCATAAAACCAATTCTATAAAGTCATAGAATTGGAAGGGACTTAATAGGTCATCTAGTTCAACCCCCGGCCTGTAGCAGGTAATCCTTCTAGCATCTCTAACAGGTACTTGTCGAGCCTCTGTTTAAAGAACTCCAGTGAAGCGGAGTCTACCACCTTCCTAGGCAATCCGTTCCACTGCCAAACCGCCATTACCATCAGGAATTATTTTCCTGATGTCCAGTTGGGATCTCTTCTCTTGCAGTTTGTACTCATTGGATTTAGTTCTGCTTTCAGAAGCAACTGACAACAAATTTGTCCCTTCTTTCATACGACAGCCCTTTAGGTATTTGAAGAGTGCTATCGTATTTGAAGATATTTGAATATAGATAAATATAGGTACATTTGAAGACCGCTATTGTATCTATCACTACCCACTCTGCCAAACATCTCCAGCAGCTCATTGATCATTTTAGCAAGGCCTGCCAAGATTTTGGACTGACAATCAGCCTGAAGAAAACACAGGTCATGGTTCAGGATGTGGACTCATCTCCCTGCATTGCAATCTCTGCGCATGAACTGGAGGTTGTGCATGACTTTGTGTACCTTGGCTCAACGAACTCCAACACTCTTTCTCTCGATTCCGAGCTAAACAAATGCATTGGTAAAGCAGCTACCACGTTTTCCAGACTCACAAAGAGAGTCTGGTCCAACAAGAAGCTGACGGAACATACCAAGATCCAGGTCTACAGAGCTTGCGTCCTGAGTACACTTCTGTACTGCAGCGAGTCATTGACTCTTCGCTCACAACAGGAGAGGAAACTGAACGCTTTCCACATGCGCTGCCTCCGACGCATTCTCGGCATCACCTGGCAGGACAAAGTTCCAAACAACACAGTCCTGGAACGTGCTGGAATTCCTAGCATGTATGCACTGCTGAAACAGACACGCCTGCGTTGGTTTGGTCATGTCGTGAGAATGGATGATGGCCGGATCCCAAAGGATCTCCTCTATGGAGAACTCGTGCAAGGAAAGCACCCTACAGGTAGACCACAGCTGCGATACAAGGACATCTGCAAGAGGGATCTGAAGGCCTTAGGAGTGGACCTCAACAAGTGGGAAACCCTGGCCTCTGAGAGTCCCGCTTGGAGGCAGGCTGTGCAGCATGGCCTTTCCCAGTTTGAAGAGACACTTTGCCAACAGTCTGAGGCAAAGAGGCAAAGAAGGGAGGCCCATAGCCAGGGAGACAGGCCAGGGACAGACTGCACTTGCTCCCAGTGTGGAAGGGATTGTCACTCCTGAATTGGCATTTTCAGCCACACTAGACGCTGTTCCAGAACCACCATTCAGAGCGCGATACCATAGTCTTTCGAGACTGAGGGTTGCCAACAGTATGCCAATGTTCCAGTTGTATCCTAAAGATTTATATGGGAATTCTTACTTCTTTCTATAAATGCATTCACTGACGTATGAAACGTCAGTGAAAGTATGTACTATACTGTACGTATAGTACAGTAGCCCTCCCATATCCACAGGGAATGCATTCCAAGACTTACCACGGTTGCCCAAAACCGTGAATAGCTGTGAACCCCGTATACAGTACAATATTTGCAGATGACGGGCTTTAAGTCCCAGAGGTGTCCTGGCTGAGTCAGTGATGGACTGGTTAGCTGATTCCATATTGACAGCCTCCAAAGCATCCCCAGGTTGGAGGGAACCATTGGGTGAAGTGCTGTGAGAGGCAGAGAGGAAAGCATAGCGGTCAAGGGAGGAGAGAAGGACGAAAATGTACTTCCTGTAATTTTTAAAATATTTTTTTTCACTGATAGCTGAAAACGTGGCTACGGAACCTTCAGATACAGGAAAGAGGGAGGCTGCTGTATATGACTTAAGATGGCATGTTCAGATAGGTTCTTTCTCTTGTGTAGCTTCTGTTCATTTCAGTGTGTCCTGTACTGAAAAATTTCTGACAGATTATGGGATCTTGGGCCCCATATTATCCCATATTAATATTTAACCTATTATTTATCCCACAGATGCCTTTATCTCATCTCAGGAAAGCATATGCACCTGCCCACCCATCCACTGCGAGTGAGGGTGGAAAACAAGAGGGGGCACGATGAGTTTGCGCCCCCCTGTGGAAAGGGAGAGCAAAGCACCCCTTGCTCCCTTCTTTTGTCTGGAACTCTGTGTCTAACCTCCCTCTCCATATCATCCCAGCTCACTTCCCCTTGCCTTTCCTTCGCTTACCTGGAGCTTTGTAAGCACTAGGTGGGCAGGGAGAAATGCTTTGGAGCCATAACAGTTTTTCTTTGTCTTCCTCTTTTTCTTCCAGCAGCACTATCTAATTTTGGGGTACCCTCATTTTGCTTGTAATTTAATAGATGTTCAACCACCTGCAGTTTCTACCAGTATATGTGATGACAGAGCAGGGTTCAGCTGAAACAGATGGCCTTCCTATACTGAAAGCACGGGCAGGTGGCTCTATGTTAAGATGCTTTCTTATAATTATAATATGTATTTGTGAAGCTGTGTACAAAAAGACCAAACCCTACCCCAATGTGTTTACAATATAATCTGAATAGCCTTTTTTTATGCCTGGCCTACATATGCAGCACAGCAAGGTGGGAATCAGGTGGTAGAGTCCTGACATGAGCAAACAGACTATGCCACTTCAGACTGCAGAGAGAGGCTCACATTTTGATTGGTCTCCTGTGCAAAAGCTTCTGCACATAGGACTTCGGCATAGTAAACTGCATGAAAATCACAGCACAGTCCTGTCTTAATGAAGCGTTAATGGAGCAGTTGTGAAAGTGCTGTATTAGAAAGTAACTTGGGATAAAGCAGCACCAGCAGAACAGCCTGTGCCAGTCTACCAGCGCCACATCTGAGCCCCTGGCCAGGAGCTGCGTATCACACTGACCAGTGCAGGAGCTGGGAGAGGGTGGTAGGAGGGCATTTCAGAGGTAAAGAGGGTACGTTGCTGGACGGGGGGGGGGGCAGAATAGTTGGCAGATTGGTCCTAGGAGGTAGGCGGGATTGGTGGAGGCCTTCTCCTCCATATCCTGTCCTCTCTTCCAGGCCAGTTGGCATTAAACTAGGTACTTGGACTTCCGCCAGCTATATAGCTGGTGGAGATCCAAGTAGCCCTATAGTGTCACGGGGCTCCAGTAACCCTGGAGTGTTACTTGAGATAAAGGGAAATATATCCCCTTACCCTGAGGAGACCTCTAACCTCCTCCTAACTGCACTGGATGCAGCGCAGGCAACACAGCCTGTCTGCACCAGCGCAGGTTAGGATTGGACTACCAGTCAGATAAGTGTACTGTTGGGAATTGAAGGTGCACAGTATGTCGGAGGGTGAAGATTTCGCCACCACTACCCCCAAAGTCACATCTGTGTTTCATGGTATTCTTCAGAAGTAGAGCTGTTCATTTTCTTTTAAGATTGTAAAATGGATTTTACGTACATCCTATTGAATTGTTTAATACTCAGATGCTGATCTTCTTTGGAATGGATACAAAAAAATAATAGTATTAGCTTGGTCTACTGGACCACGGCAATAGTGCAATGCCCACTATTTCACTATTATAGTGTAGTGCCCACTATTATAATATTATATTATATTATAATATTATAATATAATTATTATATAATTATTATAATATATATTATATTATAATAGTGTACTAGATTTTCTCATTAATATTTGTACTCTTGTTTGTTTGTTTTGCCCTTTTATAGTTGTACACCCCATTTTCTTCATGCAGAGCTCTGTGAAATCATAAATATTGTGCACACTATTGTGAAAAGAGGATCTCCACTCTGCTTGCATCGCTCACTATTTTTTGTTCATTCTTTAGAAAACTAGCTTTGTTGTATTATAAAAAATGTATTTTGTTGGTTCCTGATTTGGATATATGCAATTTCTTTACAAGAACTTTGTGGCTGGTAAGTTCAAATATATTATAAATTATTAAGTATCTGCAACCATTTTTTCTGCATATAAAAAACAATGGTTTTGTCTAGTGCTTTTCTAATGCTCGAAGCATTCTGTTTAACTTCTAGACAGAGGATGAAGACTTGCAGAGTGATGTACCTGCAGTGTGTGGAGAACTGTCTGTGATTGTGGTGCCGTTCCTTCCCAGAGCCGCAGCCATTGAATGGCATGTCATAGCAATAGTCAATGAGCAACAGCAAAGACAACAGCTTGTGTTGATGAGGTCATTGGAGAACCGCCAGATTAAATGTGAAGCGGTGCAATCCCATCCAACTTTGAGTACAGCTATTGTCCTTTCCTTGAGCATCACTTCACCATCAACTTCTACAATCAGTTTAGACCAAGTAGCGCATGACACGGTGGAACTGTTTAAGCAAGCTGTTGAGAAGGTGTCAGGAAATGCTGCCATAACTCCGTTGGGTTTTAGGACTTTCTACCGGATGAATATAGTCGAAGGGACAACACTGCAAGCAGGTAAGTCTTTGACTTATTTTGTTTAGTTTTCCAATAAATGTTAAGAACATAAGAACAGCCCCACTGGATCAGGCCATAGGCCCATCTAGTCCAGCTTCCTGTATAATACCAAATCTTGACATCTTCCAATAGCTATATTAGAACTATGCAGATTTTTATTATCTATACTTTTTCCCCAAAGCAGTTTCATGGCTAGTTTCTTTGTGTTTTACTATGTGGCTTACCTGTACAACTGACTGGAGTCTAAAGCAATGGAGCCACAGAATTGTCCATTGAGCCCCCCAGTGGCATAGTTAGAAGGGATTTGAAGCTATAAGTTTTGCAGGGAGCCTCACCACGGCTTGCAAGCGTCCCCTCCCCTTCGGAGCCATTCCAGCCAGGGGAGCAAAACGGAGGCGTTTGCCTTGACTGCCCTTGTGCTCCATTCTGCGCTCGCCTGTTTTGCTCCCACCGCCTGAAATGGCTCCAAAGGGGAGAGGGAGGAGCCGCTTGCACACCGCGGTGAGGCTCACTGCAAAACGTAATGTGATGCACCCCCTCTAGCTATGCCACTGGAGCCCCCCTTCCTCAAAGCTAGCATCCTCAGAAAAAGAGCTGGAGAAAGGCAAAGAACACGGCATTCTCTCTCCTTAGCTCGCTGGTGCTACCTGAGCCCAGTCGGCATGGTGACTATTTGTCCTCTTTTTTAGTCGTGTGTCCTGCAAAAGACTTTAATTGTCCTCCTTTTCTCTGTTAGCAGGCCCCTGCAGGCAGTGTGTAGCCTTCTTGTAATTAATAAATTATATGTAGTATAGTTTAAAATTTAATAATAATATAGTGTTTAAATTAACCACATGAAATCAATATAAGAGTGTTTTTAGCTTTTATTTTGTCATGTCCTACATTTTGGGGTGCCTTATCCCCTTTTGCAGTTATGACATCTGGTCACCCTTCTGGCTGGAGCTTCCACTTCTATTCTTTTACTTTCACTTTTTGGGGCAGTGTTCATGACCTACAAGTCACTCCATCAGAAAAAGGAGATGAGTCTAGTCTGACATGACTTCTTCCTGGCTGGCCCATTTTAGCTCCTGGAAATCAACCCATTTTTTTTTCCAAGGGCTCATGGACATTCTGCTTAATAGTTGACTCCAGAATCTTTCCAGGTATTGATATCAAGCCGACCAATCTGACTGTCTTGCGTCCTGTGGTATACAAGTCAGTATACAAGCTTTCATAAATGAATGTCTCATTAAATGAACATCTTTCCAGCAGAAAGGTCCAGCTAGCCTTCCAACAGAGCTTGCTATAATTTGGGTTTATTAAATGCAGATTTTCTGCAGAGAATACCGTCTACAAAGGACTCAATATTGTGCCTTCTTTTATATATGTTGTGACAGATTAGCAGAGAATGACCAGGTTATCTTCCTCAAGGACAACACCAAACGCATTCACGACTCTGGCTCAGTTGGGAAAGATACATCTTTTGAAGTGGTGGCACTTGCATATTAGCAAGGGGAAAGCAACCCAATATAGCAATAGCACTCCTCCAAGGCCCATGACAATGACATAACTCCCTGGTTCTCCCCTGAGGAGGTGATACTTGCTACGGCAGCTTTGTGCACCCCTGTTCCTTCTTCCTAGCCTCCTAGCCTGTTCCTTGTTCCCAGCCTGCACAGAAGAAGGAATGGATATGGGTGTGAAGGTGTCAGTGTCTCCTCTGTAACTAGGGTCGAACCTGGCGGCAGTCAAGGACCCCCATTTAGCTTAGCATCCGGGGCAGGCGCCCCTCAAGTTCTGCCCTAGTTACGCACCCAGTCTGTACAGTACCCCACATCCTGAAGTTTCCGCAAGCAAAAGGAAGCTGGAAAAATTCCAGTAGATGGGAGAAAAGCCAGTAAATCCTGTTGTCCAGTGGGGTATGAATCACTTCTAACAAAGTTCTTTAGTAATATTGAATTAGAAAAATAAACTCCAAAGTGCACTGGAAAAATGAGAGTGAAATGTTCTATGAAATTAACTAATAAATAGGACCGCAATTGTAGGACAAAAAACACTCCTAAACATGGCCCAGAGCTTGTCTTGGTGGTGTCTGTCAGCTCTTGTCCCACCCCAGAGCGTGGAACCTGGGGCAGTAAGCCCCGGCCGCCCCTGCTTAGAGATGCCAGTGTCATGACAGGAAAAAAAATGGTGTGTTCTCTTACTTTTGGTGGGTGAAAAAATTGGGATAAGCATATGGAGTAGAATAGCCATATCTTTTGTAATGCAAATTTATAAGGTGGACATAGGGCATGCTGCCTTCTATGTGAGTCTGTCTGTGACTGCTTGCATGATAGCAGACCAAAGAGAGAGAGCCATGGGGGTGTGTGTCTGTGTGTGCAAAATATGTTCATTATATGTCAGCCATATCCACGGATCTGTTGGTGTACAATGGATCTTCCTCTTCCACTTTGCTCACAGGGCTGCAGACGGGTTGCAGGTCTCATTTTCTTCTCATGAAAATCAATGGTGCTTTGCAATTGTCATCTGTGATGGGGATGAAGTCTGCATCACTGACTCACACGTACATGCTTTTTTTGGTGTGGGGGGGAGAGATTTGCAAAACTCAACTGATCCATATTAATTAGCTGACATAAATGTTAGCCCTCAAAGATTGTACTGTCCTATTTTTTTAAACCTAACCTGCAGCACTGTTCAGAGGAAATGCAAGTTGACATTGCTTAATAGATTTTAAATATAAAAATAGCAAGCGATAAAAGTGTGGTGCACGGCTAATGCACAGAACAAGGAATGAACATATAGCCTGACAGAACGTTATTTGTTGTACAGTGCTTTAAGAGCTGATAGAACATGCTTCTAGCATGCAAACTGCATTATCTTTTCTTTCTTTTTTTCCAACCTTCTGAGTCTCCAGTGTTTCAGGGGATATGTAGTAATTCTCATAATAGGATATGCTCTTTTATATCTAACCATGAGTAGTTTTTACAAAGACACATATATATATATATATAATAGGCAGAAAGGTTTGTTTTGTGAACTAATTTTAAGGATGCAACTGCAACCTGATCCTGTACACTTATTTTATGTTGGCTTGTGCTGTGACCACTAAGGCAATAGTTAACCAACTGTGAGTCAGAGTTGAGAACCGTGTACGTCTTTGCCAGAGGAGCGGGGATAGCAGCCACTTGATCCCCAAGATCATGCCACTGCTGGGGACAGAAGAGGAGGTTTACTTACCTAAGCCAGTGCCAGCCTCTGGGGGGGGGGTGCAGGGAGTCCCATGGACACCTCCTCAGGACTCACTAAGCTTTAGAGTAACTAAAAATAGTGATCAGAACCCACTTTTGATCACTAAACCAGAAGTGGTTTTTGATCACGAAAGCAGAAGTGAGTTCTGGTTGCTATTTTTAGTCATTCTTAGACTTGGTTGGCACTGTGGAGGCATCGGGGGGGGGGGCTCCCCACATCTCCCAGAGGCCAGTGCTGGCTTAGGTACTTTTTTTTTTTTAAAAAGTCGCCTGAGGATCATGTCGCTGCCATCCCGCCCCTTAAAAGCCAGAGACAAGCACTTCCCTAGCTGGTGAGTTGCAACCCACCAGTTTGGGACCACTGCATTAGAAGTTAAACAAGCTGCTACCAGGGAGGGGAAGCACTGCTGCCCATTCACCATTCTAGCTGCACCCCTTGGCATTTATAAATCAGGCAGCAACATCTAGGGCCTCTAAAAAGTTTGAGAACCACTGTACTAAAGCAATAATATAAGCTTGCTCAGATAAGACAGTCACCCAGTCTTTTCAACCAGGCCCTTTAGTACTTTCAGGAAGCCTGGGTTTTCCATGTGGTCATGAATTGATGGACAATCTATGGGCAGTGGCCTGGACTGCTCAAGAAAGGATCCTGGCATTTAGCAAAACAGTCCAAGGAATAGATTTTGCATTGTTGTTTAAATTAAGCGAGTGCATTAAGCAGGGCATTAACTTAAAATAATTTGTGGAGGTGTTCCTTTAGAAATAAATTCTGGTAGTGTGAGAGTCGGACCGCTAAGGCCAGACTCTGACATCAGACCCCTTTTTCTTTATTTTGTTGAACATCTTCTTGTAATGATTTTTAAATTATTACTGCCCAAACTTATTTTAGTTAAAGAACAATTTATATTCAGCGAGTGTAAATTGCTTTTATGTTAATTTAACACTAAGTCTTCAGATACTTTTTCTGCTTTATATGTATTATGCTAATTAGATTTTAAACTAAAATAAAAATAGTAGATGTTTATTTCACTGGGTCCTAAATTAGGTACTCCTTTTTTCCATTTGAGTATCTTTCAAGACTTGCCTAGATTTACTGCTACTTTAGAGACCCCTTCACTCAACCTCTTTGCCACATGGTGACTTGCAATGTGGGCTGACGCAATGTGGATTGTGCTTTGCACCCCCTCTAGCTACACCACTGCATGTCAGTGCAGCATATAGCTGGTTTTTTCAGTATACTGATCTGATCTACATTTCCTGCAGGTTCTATCTGTTTCTTTAAATACAGTATACATATTAGACTTTATCCAGCTGAAGGAAGCTTACTATGTTTTCAACCCCATCTCCCTTTAGTTTATCCGGCCTATAATGATTCCAGATAGCTTCCTATATCTATCTATGTGTTTGTCAGAAAATGGAACAAAAGCACACTTTGATTATTTTGAGTAACCCCCCAAAAATTGAGCACAATTCTAGCTGCCATTTTGGTTCCACAGAACAAAAACATGGAATAAGAAAACCTTTTTTAAAAAAAATTGTAACAAAAAATATGTGAAATCACACAAAACACTTTCTCTGACTTGGAACAAGAAAATAGTTTAATAGAAAAAAGTTGAGAGTTTCTATATTAATGAGTAACATAGCTCCTCTTTTCCAACATGCAAGTTACATCCAGTTCGTACTGACAAAGCTGTTAATTAGATCACAGTTAGGTTTTTCTGCTAGAAGTTGGAAATACAACTTTATTTTTGATGCGTTCTTGTATTTAGATTCTTATCCACCCCTGCAGATGTGGGCATCTGCAGTTCATTTTCTCATCAACATGCACACTCAAGGAGGATGGAAAGATGCTTTACTGAAGTAGAACTTGAAGTTATTGAGGTGGGAGGGGCAAGATAACTCTTCTGCAAATCTCAAATTAGCTGCTAATTAAAAGCATGCATTTTTCCCCCCCTTTTGTCACGGGAATGTCGATATTCATTTAGCCAAGTCGGAGCAAATTAGAGCAGCCCGTTGCAACTGACAGCATAAGATGAGAACTGAGAATATGTGCTCTCCATGTGTTGTAACAGATTACCGGGAAGTATTATATCCAGTGTTATTGATGTCAGAAGAAGCTAAAGGTTTGTGATGCAAATGTGAGAAAGATAGCTTTCTGTCAGCCTAAGATGAAATGTAAAGTTTTATTGAAGCAAGTGCGGCCCTGATGGTGAGCTTCTCCAAGGCAATCCCTCATAACATATGAGAGTATTATAGGCTCCGTGCTGAGACCACAGGATGTGTCGGAAGCGGGGGGGATTAGATTAAGCTGACATATATACTTAGTAGGATGTTGTTACGCCTTTAGAAGGCTTTAGCATAAATTCTGACCATTTCTTTCCTTATTCTCATTTGCATTGCACATTAATATAAATAAGTCAGGATGATTTGCCTATGCCATCCAGGCAACTAGGTTATTCCCCAGCATGTGCACACTCTCACGATGAGGACTTTGCAAGCCTTCTTTGCACAAACTATGCAAAATTACCTCTGAATATTGAACAGGGATTGCAAGAAATGTCTCGTGTTACATAATCCTAATTTAAAAAAAAAATCAAAAGAATAGGAGGAGATGCAAAGCAATGTGATGAAATGGTTAGCTAAATTTTGATTTGTAGACCTGCAACACTGTGAAAATCTTCAGAAGAGTATGGTAAAAAAAAATTAAAATAAGAAACAACTAAATAAGATTAAATAAATGGAAACAGATATTAAAAGGCTTCCACATGCGCTGCCTCCGACGCATTCTCGGCATCACCTGGCAGGACAAAGTTCCAAACAACACAGTCCTGGAACGTGCTGGAATCCCTAGCATGTATGCACTGCTGAAACAGAGACGCCTGCGTTGGCTCGGTCATGTAGATTTCAACCAGAGGCTAAACCTGTCTGTGTCATTTGCCTGTTTTCCAGGTGCCCTGACAGTTGCTTGCTCTTTCTGTTACAGTCTTTGATACCTGGAGGTTGTCCATGACTTTGTGTACCTTGGCTCAATGAAATCCGACACTCTTTCTCTCGATACCGAGCTAAACAAATGCATGGTAAAGCAGCTACCATGTTTTCCAGACTCACAAAGAGAGTCTGGTCCAACAAGAACATACCAAGATCCAGGTCTACAGAGCTTGCGTCCTGAGTACACTTCTGTACTGCAGCAAGTCATGGACTCTTTGCTCACAACAGGAGAGGAAACTGAACGCTTTCCACATGCGCTGCCTCCGACGCATCCTCGGCATCACCTGGCAGGACAGACTTCCAAACAACACAGTCCTGGAACAAGCTGGAATCCCTAGCATGTACGCACTGCTGAAACAGAGATGCCTGCATTGGCTCGGTCATGTCGTGAGAATGGATGATGGCCAGATCCCAAAGGATCTCCTCTATGGAGAACTCGTGCAAGGAAAGCGCCCTACAGGTAGACCACAGCTGCGATACAAGGACATCTGCAAGAGGGATCTGAAGGCCTTAGGAGTGGACCTCAACAAGTGGGAAACCCTGGCCTCTGTGCGGCCTGCTTGGAAGCAGGCTGTGCAGCATGGCCTTTCCCAGTTTGAAGAGACACTTGGCCAACAGTCTGAGGCAAAGAGGCAAAGAAGGAAGGCCCATAGCCAGGGAGACAGACCAGGGACAGACTGCACTTGCTCCTGGTGTGGAAGGGATTGTCACTCCCGAATTGGCCTTTTCAGCCCTACTAGACGCTGTTCCAGAACCACCTTTCAGAGCACAATACCATAGTCTTTCGAGACTGAAGGTTGCTAACCCACAGCCATAGCAGGCTAATACTACCCACTGAAAGGAAGACTGCAGTTTCAAATCTTTTACTGTTTCCAACTGATTCCAAGGCAAATCATGCTTTGGAAAATCTCCAGTAGAGAAAAAAATACAATGTTAAAAAGCAGTCGGCCTTTCTCCAGTGGTGTAGCTAGAGGGGTTGCAAAGCACTAAGTTCTGCAGGGAGCCTCACCGCAGCATGCAAGCAGCCCCTCCCCCTCCCTTCGGAGCCATTCCAGGCAGTGGGAGCAAAACAGAGGTGTTCCATGCCTTTGCACTTTATGGTCCAATCCTATTCTTCAGCACCAGCAGAATGTGCTTTCTGTCAACACAGGCTATCGCAAAAGCGCCATAAAGCAAGTGCAGCCAATTATTAATCAAAGTTGATGCTACTTAATAAGTTGGTTTGGTTTCCATATGATTTCACATACTCTGAATATGACCTAACCAGTGGCATAGCTAGAGGGGGTGCAAAGCATTAAGTTTTGCAGGGAGCCTCACTGCGACATGCATGCGGCCCCTCTCCTTCCTCCCCTGAGAAGGGGCAATGTTGTTAACAATGATAGTTAGTGGTGTTTACTCCTGCGTGGGTTTGGATAGGATTGCAATTGTTAAAAATTTTCCTGCTTGATGATGTCACTTCCAGCCATGACATCACTTCCAAATTAATGACACCACTTTTGGTGGGTCAACAGATTGTCATTCTGAAAAGTGGGTCCCAGTGATAAAACGTTTGAGAACCACTACATTAAGGAAAAGGTTCTTTCAACGCAGAATTTGGTACCATTGTGAGGTCAGTCATCACTACACAAATCTTCCTCTGCTTTCTCCCCTGTATGTATGCTTGAAAATCTTGAACTGAAGATACCAAGCAGGCCAAGCTGCAGATTTTAAAATTCTCACCATTTGGTGAGCATCCTACAAGTTAGATATAATTAACACAGATAAAATATAGCAGGCAATTTTTATATTTGACTAATGACACACAGGATCATTTCTGCAGCTGATGCCGAAATGGGCAAATGTATTATTGTGATTAAACCTTGCGGAAGTGACGAATAAAAAACTATCAGTGCTAAAAATTGACATTAAAACTGTGGGGCCTTCTTGCCAATTTCAAAATACTTCTGTGGTCCCATTGACATCCATGAAACTTAGGGCCCAATCCTATCCAACTTTCCAGTGCGGATGCAGCAATACTAGTGGGGTGTGTGCTGCATCCTACCACGGGGAGATAGTCACAGAGGGTTTCTCAAGGTAAGGGAAGGGGCTGCATTGCAGCTACATTTAGCGCTGGAAAGTTGGATAGGCTTGGGCCCTTAAAGTGCTTAACTCTTAAAGTACATCCTAAGATTGCCCCCCTCCCCAGCAATTGAATTTAGGCTGAATAGAAAAATTAGGGATATGGGTGCCAAATGTACAGAGGTAGATATTTTATTTGAATTCCTTCTGTTTCCTGTTAAGGAAAAAAAAAATGTGCAAAATGTAATAGCTGAAGCAACAGATCTTTGCTGCTGTTCCAAAAATATAAATTTAAAAAAACTGGCAAAAATTGATAACTGAGGAAAGGAGTAAGATTGTGATATTTGTAAGCAGTTAGGAAACAGTGGCTTGCTTCATTGTGGTATTTTGTAATGACACTATGGTGGTCCTTGCACCATAGAACCGACTAAGAAACCTTGCCAGTACTGCATCCATTCAGGAAATGATATAGGAAAAGGTAGTTAACAAGTACGGCTGTTCACTTTATTACCCTGTTATTCAAAGTTACACTATTGTTATGTCTGAACACTATTCCTCACATCAATTTTACATTCTAAGGAGACCTAATGGTGTAACTCAATACAGTGTTACGGTATGTGTTCTGCCAGATTCCCAGTCCAAGCTCTGCCTGGAGAATTATGCCCCCTTTTAGCTAATTAGCACCCCTTTTTTACCCAAGAATGGCCCTAGTTCCGCCTTGCAGTCCTGCTGGACCCCATCTCCAGGGTAGCTCGCCTGTTGAACCTGCAGAGGTCCTCTCTCCTGCCAGCAGCCCCCCGCCACTACAGCAGACCCTTGGTCCTCAGCAGGTCTTGGGCACAGCAGCCACACACCAAACTCCAGTGTCTCCAGCAGTCTGTTAGTCAGTTAGCCAGAAGGTCATTTCACAAGGCAGAGTATCCAAGTCAAAGTCCAAAGTCAATAAGCCAAGTCACAGTCCGAGGTCAGATTTCAGGTAAGTCAGTCGGAGTATCCAAGTCCAAAGTCAATAAGCCAAGTCAGTCTCCACTCCAACCTACAATCCTTCTACAACCCACCAACCCTTCCTGCCTCAGGTGCTCCTTATATCCCTGAGGGCCCTATTGCCTTCAAGTGGCTGCAGCTGTGCAGCACGCTCTGCTGAAAGCCCAGGCCTTACCCTTAAAGGGGCCACTGCTGACACCACACCCTACCTCCTTGCCAGATCTACTGAGATTCCAATACAGTATGTTATGACTGCACACTTAGGAGGTTGGTGCAGGTTCCCAGTCAAGGCTGGCAAGCATGGCATTGACCAGATCCAAGCTCTTTGGGAAGCTGTAGAGGTGGAATTGGTGGAAAGAATAGTGTGGCGTTCCAAGAGACTCTGGGCCGAAACCAATCCGACTTTCCCACTCTGATGCAGCTACAGTCGCCTTCGGAGAGTTTAATGGTGCCAAAACTGTGGATTTCATTATCCGCACTCTTAGGGCGCAATCCTAACCCCCTAATGCGGGATTGCAGTGAGCAGCGGCTCAGCCACAGGTAAGGGGAAGCTCTTCCCCTTACCTGTGGGTAAGGGCTGTGCGCCCCTATGGGTCTCCTCAGACCTGCGCCACCTCCGGAGGTGGCGCAAGTTCGAGGAGAGCAGAGCGGCTTGAAGCCACTCCACTCGCCCCAGGGATGGGGGGTTGGAATCCGGCATAACCACCGGGTCTCAGCCCCACCCCGGCTCCCCTCGCGCCCACCCTGGGCTCGCCTTCTCCCCCACCTCATGCCCCCCCACACCTGCCTTTGCTGCTTATTTTGGCGCACTCGCGCCAACACAAGCAGCGGCACGGGAGCCGCGGCAGAGGCCTCTGCCTCCGTCCACACGTCAGCGCATTTAAATGCGCCGACAGTTCTTCCGCCTAAGGAGGCACAAACGCGCTTTACGACATGTTTGCGACCCTCCAGGGCCACCTATACCAGCATAACTGCTGGTTAGGATTGAGCCCTTTGTCAGATATTGGCTAGTGCAGCTGATTTTGTTTTAAAAAATCAAGACACATCCCCAACTGCATAGAAAAATCCATTCATATGCTTCTATTCCTATAACAGTTTCAATATTCTGACTACTCAGTGAAAGAGATCCTATGCACTTCCAACATAATGTGATGATGTAAACTTAACAGCAAAACACTTTCAATTTAATCTGCCAAGTCAGGTGCTCACCATTTTCACTCATGCTCCCAAAAATGTAGAAATTGCAACATAAAGTGGTCACCTGACTTCGCTTCCCATGTAAGCAGCAAGACTTTGCACCAGGAACATGCAGTGGGTGAGGAGGCAAGTGAGGCAGAGCCTCCCTGCTGAAGTCCTTTGAAAAAGTGCCCCCACTATGTGAAGTGTGCAGGTGCTCACAACCCACGCTTTCTCCCAAGGCAGATGTCATCCTTGCACGTAAAGACAGGTCTCCAATAGTGCAGAAAAGATTCCCTGGCATTAGCTGAGGATACATCGGAATCTTAGGATTTTGTGCTTTGGCGTATACCTTGTTTTCGGCAATAATGAAGTTGTGCGTTTGTGATGTGTGCTTCAAGTCAGAACTTTTATCGAACTTCACTCCCTGTTTTCCAGTTCCGCAAACCAAGTGCCACTAAAGCTTCTCCACAATGTTTTTATGTGGGTGGAAGGGGGATTTATTTTACTGAAGCTCCTTTTCAAAGGCACACTCTGACTCAAAAGGAGAGGATTTATGAAAACTGTGCTTACCATTCATATAAGTACAGCAATTTTGTTCTACCACCTACCACCCATTTAATGTTTTCTTTTTCTTCTTCACATATCTTTTAAAATACAGCCATTATAAGGGTAAAAAAATATATATGCAGTAGGAAAAAAAATGTTTTTTGCCACTTGCACTGCAACTTTTAAACCCCATAGATGGTTTCAGATAGCTATGAAAAAGGTTCCAGAGAAAAGTACTTTTGATCTTCTTCAAGTTTTACCTTGGAGATCTGGTATTACATAAAAGAGATGGTGCAGCTCTTAATCCCATATTTGTTAGCTGTGTTTTGAAGAACCTAAGTAGCAGATGAAACTCTCTCTTGATGAGTGCAAAGCACAAGGCAGGCAATAATGTCTATGATAGTTCCCCTAACTTAGCAAGAATGTGGTTTTTGAGTTCTTTGTGTATTTTTTTTGTCTACCGAGACACCCAGCCAAGCAGTCAATAAAGCAAATAGCATGTTTCAGTGCTAGAGAACCATGCACATAGGCAGTTCAAAGTTAGCTGAGGCTGTGCGGAAGTCTGTTATCAATGATACAGTAACACAAGTGAGGCAAATTGCATTGAGTTTTTTTTCCCCTCCACACAGCAAGCAAAGTAGGAGTTGTGCCAACCACGTGGGCAGTCCTTGCCAACCATATGGGCAGTCACTGTGGTTTCTACATTCACACACAGTGTCTAGTGATATGGGACTACATCGGTAGGATGCTATTCCCACATCTGTGTAGGAAGGGGTTTCATGGAGACTCAAGAATGGAAGAAGAAAAAAAAAAAGCTGTTCCATAGCTAGAAATGAGTAAACGCCAGTTGTACTCTTGGTAATATTGATGTAAAGTAAAGAAAATACCATAGTTGGTATTGTAATGCTTTGAAGGATTTTGTGGTGGCAGCGTTGGTTAATGTATGGGAGTATAAGTTCCTCAGACCCACACAACCATGTGTTTTGGTAGCTACAGACAGGCGGCATGTGTGACGGTGAGTCACTATTAAGGACCAACTGCGCTGTTGTAGTGTCATCGAAAGGTAGGTCAGGCAGAAGATAACTGTTGACTGCTCGGTGCTAGACGCAGCTAGGGTTGGCAGAAGCACTTCGGAAAGAAGAAAGAGAATAAGCAGGACCTGAGAAAGCAGCAATCCTCCCCCCCATTTCATCCCCTTACCATCCTGCTCTTCCCCTCCCACTGTTTGACCTTAATCAGTGAGATGGTACCTTGAGGTGGCACTCATAGGATTGAGCTGCAAGTTACTGTTCTGCACAAAAAAAAGTGACGTCTTTGTTTAAACAGTTGAAGAACAGTTGAATGAAGGTCGATGTAGAGATGCATGTTCCAATTTTCATCAGTTTTGTGCAAGAGATTTGCTGGAAATAAACTGAAAAATCTTTGTGTCTCTGAGAAACAGTGTAGGCATCATAGATTTGCATGGTATCCCCACCTAAAGGCTAAATATTCTGCATATTTGATATTAATTGCAGCTGCTTTATTAATTTTTCATAAGGCCCCAGGCAGCTAACTTCCTCACCTCCCCCCCTTTTTAATCTGATCTTAAGTATATGTCCGGGGTCAACCCTCCAGCTCCATCTCATAGCTACAAACTGGAATTTGACACTCTGGCGGACTTCACACTGTTTGCTTGCTTCGGGGATCATGGATTTGATGACTTCAGCCTCTTCCAATGATACTGGCAGTTGACTAAAACTCAGGAAGTCTTCAATCAATAAAGGTGTTTGGGATGCATTTCTCAAAGCCCCTTGGATGTAAAACTTGCATAGATAGAGGTGGCAGATACCCCTGTAGCAGCGCCTCAAACCATTTAACTTCCTTTTGTGTGATTCTACCTATTTCATTACCTTTCCACTTAAACTGAGCTTTCCTTCTACTGCTTAATAGCCTGTAGCAGTGGGAGATGAGAATTCATTGAAACGTGGAACACAAGAAAAGGAAATGTGGATGACAAAATGAGACCATTTATATAAAATGGCAACAAATTGTTCTTTAGTATTAATTTTTTTTAAAAAAAAAAAAATCCTTTTCACAGATGTGTTAATTGTTCAAATTCCTGAGGACAGCATTAACTGGAATTAGAAAAGTCCACACAGCAAATTTGCCATACAACTTAAAAATGGTCTTCCTCCCTGTTAGGTCGATAATATACTGCATAAAGACGCTCACAAGGGCAATTGCTTTTCTAAATTAATCATTTTCCTAAGGCCATCTGCTTGCCAGGCATTTCAGTCACTCCGCTTCGTGGTGGTACTTTACTTGAAGTGGTTCCATCCAGCTGCCATGAGGAATACACAGGGGAACCTAGGCTGGATGGGAGATGCATTAGCCATGGGGGTAAGCAAGCTTTGGGAAAAGATACAGTGCTACGGCTTGTGGAAAGGGAAAGAAAGTACAATGGAATGAAGGGGCAATGAGAAGTAGGGGCTGAGAGGAGAAATAGTTAAGTCCAAGGAGTTCTTATATCTTGTTTCCGGTAGCAGATGAAGGAGGCGATGAGGCTGGTGACAAAAGGGAACAGAGAAACGAAGAACATACAGGAGGGGAGAGCCCATTTTGAAACAACTGCATCTTAGACATGCAGGTCTCTTATGGTACATAAACTGAAGATTCTTCTTTAGAGCAGCGGCTTTACTAGGGGTGCAGATCGCACTAGGTGGCATCATGGATGTGACACCAGATGAGGGGGGCTGGAAATTTTCTGGTTCACCCAACCAGAAGGCCAGGTCTTCTGGGTGGGTAGACCTGGACTCCACATCAGGAAGTGCAGTAGTGCTGGCTAAGGCAACTTTTCTGGCTGCCATCAGCCTTCCCCTGCTTCATTTGTTCCCCCCCCAGCACCTCCTGAGCTGAGTCAGCACCACTGACTGAGCGAGTGCAGCCGTCCCAGCTCAGAGCATAGCAAACATATGTAAAGTATGTTTGCAATTACTTGCAAGTTGGCAGCACCAGTTCAAAGGCCTGCACTAGCCCACTGGTGCGGCATCCAAGTAGGCTCGCGCTTGACAGCGCAAGGGGGTGGGGAGTGGGCGTTTCTGGGCAAAGGAGGGCAAACGGGACAGATTGGACCAGGAAGGGCAGGATCTCCATATCCTAACCCCCTTCCCAGCCCTCCTAGATGGCTTTCTCAGATGCGTACCAGCTAAATAGTTGGTGCAAATCCGAGAAGCCCCATAGAGCAAGCTGGGGCTCGACACAAGTATCTCCTTACCCCAAGAAGACCTCCAGCTGCCTCCTAACCAGTGCTTGAGAGAGGATGACCCCACACCTCCCATGACTCTGTTCTGTGATCTTTGGCTCGCTCTGGGCCCAGCTGCCTTGTGCTCTTGTCAATGATCATGTTTTCACTGCTCGCTGGTGAGAATATGAGTGACTGGGCCAGAGTGAACCAAAGATTGGCTAATGGAGGTGGTTCAGAGGCTGACTTTTCACATTAAACAGAATGCAATAGCCCAGAAGGTCAGGGGACCAATGATTACATCATGATGTCACCCCTGAACATCTGAAACGCCAAGGTCCTGCAGGTAAGCCCCGTACCTGGTGACACTCATCCCCAGGAAGCCTCTGCAGAAAGAGAATTGTGTTCATGCAAGAGCTTCTTCCATGAGCACATGTGAGGGCAACTCTCCTGAGAGCACAGGAAGTTCACAGTCACAGTTCACATCTTCACCAAAAAATATTGCTGAATTATATTTCCAAGAAGTAAATTCATGATATTGTCTTGGACTGATGGCAAAATAAAATTTTGCTTAAATCAAGGGAACTTTAAGATTGGGAGGAACATCATAGTAAGGAACATTTGGATTGTAAATTGAGAATTGGTCAAAATAAACAATCTAGTACCTTACCAGTAACCTGAACAAGATTGTAATAAATTTTCCTGGACAATATGGCTAGTTTAACAGCATTTATTTTCTCTCCTCTTTGACAAGGGAAGATCTATCTACTCTTTTAACATCTCAATTACTATCTCCTGTCAAGGGATAATGTGTAAAGATATGCAAGGTCTTTAACATTGTGCAGCCCTTAAGTACTTGATACGTGAATTAGTCTCTTTTAACAGTTACTCTTTATACGGATCAGAATTATCAATGGCAGATAATGGCCATATCAGAGAGATTGAATTTGTCCATTACTTATATAAAGGTTTCCAGAAATCCTTTAAGAAGAAATAAATAACACAAGAGATTAGTGCATAAAGGATATTTTGTGGTCATTGCATCACATCCTGGCTAGGCTTTTTATGAAAATTTTTCATTCACTAACTAGAACTTGAGGTTCGTACTTGTATCATAAAATGAACCATGTAGATCAGTGGTTCCCAGACTGTGAGCCTTGGCTCCTTGGGGAGCTGTGGAATCCTTGCAAAAAGCTCACTGCACTATACAATGTATAGGATATTACCCTAATGGGGAGTCACGACCAATGGTCCAGTTGCTGCTCATTTATAGATCCCTCAGTTTTTGCCCAATCCAGGAAACTCATGTGCACATGTACAGTCAGTAGTTTTGTACATTTTAGGTTTAGTCACTTTAGTCAGCAAAACTCACTTAGAAGTGATGGCTCTGAGATTTGGCTGAACTTTCATCCTATCCTTCTGCAGAAAGCACAACTTTGGACCCTAAACAGCCTCCCATCCAGGCACTGATCAAGATGGAACCTGCTTAGATTTAGCAATCTAAACACCATGTACCCTTCAGACCATTCTCTACCTTTGATTTTTTCCCATGTGGCTACATCACAAGAATTGGGTCTTGGCCCAAGTTTAGTAATAAATGGCGCAGTTTAGCCCAAGGAAAGTGTAATGTCCCATCGGTTTCACTGGAAGAGTTAAACATCCCTCCTAATGAAATGGAAGAATTAAACATACCTCCCATTGAAATAAATAGGATTTTCAGATGTTTGACTTGACTTGGATGGCATTAAAAGGGACCTTGATCAACATAGTATTCAAATTGCTTCTGTTCAGTGTGTGTGTGTGTTTGTGTGTGGTTAGTTTGTCATTGGGCACATAAAAATTGTACCCAAGGGTTGCTCCTGCTGTAACACAGGATAATTGAGTTACACAATTCGCTGCAGTTGGTGTTTCCCCCTTGATTATATCAAGCAAGCTAACATCAGAATTGAACCACAATCAAATTGTATTTTCTATTTTTTTCTTTTTTAATGTGTTGTACATTTACTAAATTGAATAAAAATCAACTATCCAGAGAATTAGACATGCCAAAAACTTTTTGAGCAGTTATTACGCTAGAATTTTCTGCATAACATTTGTGCTAGTTTTTTGCATTTTATGTACAAGATAAATATTTAAACTCACTTTGGGTTTTTCTTTTTAAGCCTATGAAAATTTTCACTGTTCTTTCACAAAAGCCATTTTTTCCCAGACTTAAAGAGATCAGCCATGCAGCTTTTTCCCCCAGTAGGCCAATTAACTATTTTGACTGTTTTACGTTTTACTTACAAAATTCCATGAAGAATAAAATTGTATTAGGGACTAATTGGCCGCCAGATGGTATTATTATAACTGAAGCTGTTTGTCTGTTGTAACAGTGTTCTGCACTGTGATTTTAACTATTGCAGGCAACAGGTGATGGGTAATGATATCGCTTTAATTTACCGTTTTGCTTTTTAACATGTAACATTCTCATGAGGGGAAAGCCCTCTTCAATAAGACTACAAATCTTACTAAATTCATTAAATCAGCCAAACCTTTAATCTCAGATCGGAATTTGCCCCCCTCTGGAGCATAGAGTTTCAGACTTGATTCTTGGAATCTCAGGAGATTCCTGCTAAATGCCACCATGCAGGTCACACTAGTTCCTTCCTGAACTGCTGCACTGGGTGAAAACTCAAGGTGCTCTGTCGTCCAGTTTTAGGTGTGTGTGTGTGTGTGTGTCCCCAGATGTCACAGAGAGTTTGGTTTCCATTGTGATGCTATGGTTGCTTCCCTTCTCACAATTACAAATTTTTAGCATTTGATACAGCTGAAATCAACATGAACGGATCTTTTAAATTAGGTTGTTCCAAGTACTAGCAGGCTTCCACCTTGTTCATTGCATAGCCTTTTGGGGATGCTAATACAATAAGAAACATTCCATATTCCCAAACTGTCTAGTAAAGAAGATATTAAAGATGGAATTTATCTATCAGTTAATCATTAAATAGGCAATGTATAGCCCTGTACCTAAAGGTTCTGTATACATTATAATCTTGCATCAACCTTGTTTGGGATTTTCTTTGCTGTCCTGCTGAAGCATGCCTTTGGAACTGCAACAGAAGGCATCTATCTCCGGACCAGATCAGATGGAAAGCTCTTCAACCTCTCCAGGCTGAGAGCAAAGTCCAAAGTCCAGCTGAAATGTCTGCGTGACTTCCTCTTTGCTGACGATGCAAAGAAGGAAGGCCCATAGCCAGGGAGACAGACCAGAGACAGACTGCACTTGCACCCAGTGTGGAAGGGATTGTCACTCCCGAATCGGCCTTTTCAGCTACACTAGACGCTGTTCCAGAACTACCTTTCAGAGCGTGATACCATAGTATTTCCAGACTAAAGGTTGCCAACTAAGAAGTGTTAGCTTTGTGTTCTGAGGGAAGCAGAACCACAGCTTACAAGTTGGTTCAGGGAGCAGGTGTAGATTGCTGAGTCAGCAGAATCAGCAGGCACCTGGGACTGACACACCCTGAGTGTGACCAAGCCAGCACTGATTGGCTAAGCTGACTACATAAGGTTAGTCTGCTGGAGCTTCCAGTGCAGCAGTAGGGGAGTTGATGGAGATAACTGAGGAACTGCTGCCAGTGACTGAGGAGGCTGGATACTGTATGTATATGTTACTACTGACTTATGGACTGAACCTTTGACTGTGTATTGTTGGAAACTGATTTGGATTTGTTATACTTGGACTGACTGCTCTTCGTGTTGACTCTTGGACTGTTTACTGACTACTCTACTTGTGATATCCCTTGCTCAAATACATCTGCTGAAAGTACTCTGCTGTATTTTGCTGTTTTTCTTGCAACCTGCTCACATTGGGACAAAGCAGGGATCATACACCAACCATCCCATACAAACATAACCTTAACAAGAAGCAAGACTAAGATTTTGTCCAAGATCCAGACTTCCTTGTAGGATAATGGAACATCTGTCTATGCCCAAAGCGTGTGTAGAGCTGTATGCTACACTTTGAATTTAAAAATAAAAATAACATTTAAAATATAGTTGTACCAATTTGTCCTACAAATTGGGTATTGAACATAGCTGGTTGTGCATAGCCATTGTGAGTTTCTCTTTAAATGATTATGCTTTCAATTCCTATAATGCTCAGGGCAACTTGAAAATATTGACATGTGTGTGGGTTGCGAACTTATACCTTATTGGTATTTTTCCCCCATTTAAAAAAAGTTCTAAGGAAATATAATAAATGGCTTCAATGATCACCTGCCACAACACTCCCAGCACATCATCAACCTTCATCTAACAGCTTTGGAGGACATCTATACATCTCGCTGTCTGCAGAAGTCACATAGTATTCTGAGAGACCCCTTCCATCTGGTTCATAAGTTATTTGAACTGTTACCTTCGGGTAGACGATACAGAACTATTAGAGCAGCACCACATGACTCCTGAACAGTTTCTATCCCGCAGCCATAATTACGTTGAATAAGGCGATAAAGTTGTTACCATGCTCCTGGGCATTATGGTCTGTTATACTGTTTTTATATTATCATGCATGTTGTATAGAATGTGTGGGTGAGTGTGTAGAGTGTGATTGTTGGAATTGTAGTATATATTTATGCTTGTATCTCTAAGGTGCATAAATTTCGTTGTGCTGTAGCACAATGACAATAAAGTTACTACTATTACTACTACTACATGTTCTACTGTCAAAAACAGACAACCGCTAAAAGAGTTCTACCTGTGATGACTATGAAAAAATTCAGACATTCAAGCTCTCAACAACTTCCTCCCTAGTCCCCTTGCCCTGGTCCCAAGAACCTGGTAAGAAGATTGTTCTTGCAGCTTCGATAATGGTCACCTCTTTGTGGTTTTCTTTGGGTTTTAAAGAAGTATCTTCAATTGTTTTACCTAAAAGAGCTGCGATCCAGAGCCCTATGCCTCTTAGAGTACAAGCCTATGTGTGTCTACTCAGAAGTAAGTCCCAATGTATTCAGTGGTGCTTGCTTCCAGGAAAGTGTGGATAAGATTGCAGCCTTAGTGAATGTGTGTGATTCACTGGGTTCTTCATCAGCAGATTTTGGCTCTGGTCTATGTCTCAGGTTCATCATATGTCAAAATGGATGTTACAAAACCTACACTTATTTGATTTGATTTTCCTTCCTTCTCACGCTCACAAAGAAACAACCAGGTTTTGGTGTATGGCATATGCTCCCAGGAACAGGCCTTTAAGAACTTAAAAGGACATGCAAATGAATCTGGGTCAGTAGGTCAAAAGGTACATGGAACCTTATATATAAGATCTAATGAGAGAAGTGGTTGCAAGCCTGTCTAGTGAATCTTTCTGTTGTGAGCAAGGCAGAGGTTGGACAGAGGTGGCTTACCATCTAATCTCTTTAGTGTATGGGGTTATATCCAGCCCATAAACTCCTCATTATTCATACAAGAAGTATGTGTTTAATGATTAAGACCTCAAGGGTTTAGTTGATAGAATAATCTGCATTTTGAAGAAAAATGTAAGAAGTGGAACTAGAACACTGGCTCTTAGCTTTAAACACAATATCCCCAATTTCCCTATCCATTGGTTGTCTCAGTTGGATATATGTATTGTGCAGGCTTGATCTAATAATGGCTAATTATGCAGTTGTTTATCAGCTCATTTGAAACATTTTGAAATTCAGTCTAGCTCAGCAAATTGCTTGTGCTCAAGGCATTTTCTACATTCTGGAAATTATAATATTCCCAGAAGGCAAAGAATTAATAATAAAAGTCCTCTTTTGTAAAAGATTATCATTGCAGAGCAAATGGAGCACATCTTTTCTATCCTGATGCATTTAATATTCCTTTTCTTTTTTTTTTTTTTACTTTCCCTGGGAAGTTTGATAGAAAGACTATGTAAGGATCACTGTTTTATTAACCTGTTAAGAGTTACATTTACTGCGCTGGGGCAGCACACTGCAGTTCTGGTCGCCACACCTCAAAAAGGACATAGTGGAAATGG
Source organism: Tiliqua scincoides (assembly GCF_035046505.1). NCBI lineage: Eukaryota > Metazoa > Chordata > Lepidosauria > Squamata > Scincidae > Tiliqua > Tiliqua scincoides. The sequence continues at coordinate 8,667,671 of NC_089821.1, read as the reverse complement.
AAAAGGTGCAGAAAAGAACACCAAAATGATCAGTGGGCTGGAGAATCTCCCATATGAGGAAAGGCTGCAGTGTTTGGGCTCTTCAGTGTAGAAAAAAGGCGCCTGATGGGGACAGGATTGAGACATATGAAATTATGCAGGGGGCAGATAGAGGGATTTTCTTTGCCCTCTCACACAACACCAGAACCAGGGAACATTACTAAGATTAAGTGTTCGGAGAGTTTGAACAGACAAAAGAAAATATTTCTTTACCCAGAATGTAATTAATCTGTGGAACTCCTTGCCACTCCTTGTAGTGATGGCATCTGGTCTAAGTGCTTTTAAAAGGACATTGGGCAGAGTCCATCAGAGGTTACAATCCATGATGGGTAAATGCAACCTCCTGGTTTTAGAAGTAATATATCTCAGAATGCCAGGTGCAAGGGAACTGCAACAGGATGCAATTATCTTGTTGTCTTGTGTTGGCTACTGGTAGTTACTGGATGCTGGACTAGATGGGCCTTTGGCCTGATCCAGTGTGGCTGTTCTTATGTGTTTGTTTTTTCTGTATGTGTAGAGACTGGAGGTCTTTTAGTATTTCCAAGACAGGTGTAAATTTTACAGGTGAGTGGACTCAAAGGTACACACCACAACAGTACAAAGGACTTGGACACCGGAGAGACCAGCATTTCAGTTTGTCGGATTCCAGTTTCAGGCCTAAGTACAAGTAGTCACAAATTTGTAGCAGGAAGGTAATTGCAAGGTCATTAGTGATGAAGAATTGAAGACCAAACCCAAGCCCAGGAATATCATATACTCATGGTCTTACTATCATAGCCACTAGCAGAAATCGAAATCATGACCAAAATCCAGTTTGACACAGGGCAAAAAATTCTTTTGTTGTCTTGTGTTGGCTACTATACACAACCGCTTTAATATACACGCCACTTTAATTTGTAAATGAAGGTGCCAGTAGATTGTTACGCCAATGGTTTTTGTGAATGCCAAAACCAGTGGTTCTCAAACTTTTTAGCATCCGCTTTTTAGAGTGATAATCTTTTGGGACTCACCAAAGGTGTTGTCCTTAACTGGAAGCAATGTCATGGCTGGAAGTGATACCATCCGTTTCGCTTTGAAATCTAAGGTGTCACCCAGAGATCCCATTATACAAAACGCTCATGCTGTTATTTTGCATAGCTTGAAATTCAAACATTCCAGTTCAGACATCAAAGCCGAATGCAGACTTGGATCTTTCTCCAACCACACAGCTCTCCCCCCCTTTTCAGCATCCCATCTTCCCACCTACTCAGGGCAAAGCATTCATGCTTCTCTCCCAACTGGGGCCTGCCCTGCCCAGAAGCTTTGTACCCTGTATTTTTAGCTCTGTATTTTCAATGGCGGCTGAGCTCAGTGCTTTGTGACCCACCTGAAATTGGCTCGCAACCCACTTAGTGGGTCCTGACCCACAGTTTGAGAAACGCTCCCGTAAACGATGCCATGAAGCCCAATCTTATGCCATTGATTGAACATTTGATGAAGTTTATTCCCAAACAGGTAGGGTTGCAGTTGTGGTGCTTTTGAAAAGGTCATTGCCACATCAGCAGCAGGTAAAGCAAATTAAAAATGGAATGTGTATGCTTATGAAATTCTCTCTTCTGGGAAGCTCACTCGGCATCTTTCTTGATGTCTCTTTGGTGGTGGGCAAAACTTTTTTTCCAGGCATTTAAGAATTAATGATATCCTAACATCTGACTGTGTTAATGCTGTTGCTTTTATTTGTTGCTGGTTATTATTGCTTTTTTTTTTTTGTTCCTGGTGCCACAAAGTGGCTTTCCTAAGGCCAAAGCAGTTCCCAAACTGCTGGGACCCACGATTCCCCCCTCCTTCACACTGCAGATGCAGCATGCAACTCCCACAAGTTACTGGTGATTACATTATCACTAATTACTTCTGGGTTTGGAGTCCTCAAATGCAGCTTCAAACAGAGGTGAGGGAACCAGAGTGGGCAAGAAGGTTTTTCCCAGCTTGCGAAGCTCTGGAGCTCTTCCTGCCCTGCCAAGTCTCTATCATCTGTTTGGAATGGAGTGGTGTGGTATGGTCGCCCTGCTGGGTGGCAGGCATCTCACAGCCTCCTCGGGCACTGTGACACACAATTTGGGAAGTACTGCCTAAGAACATTGAAGTGAGTTCCTGGCAGAGGTGAGATTAGAACTATGGAAGTCCTGACTTGAAGCTGCAGAAATGTGTAAAATAAATAAATGCTCCAGTTTGATGGGTTAAGAGACCTTCTCTAGTTGGGCATATGGACCTTCTACAGGTGGAATGAACGTGCCCAATGGAAATGAATGAGATGTGCTTGAAGTCATGGTCTGAACAGCTTCCCAAGGGTTATATGAAGTTTGCTCTGTGAACTGTGCCTAAGATTCCCTGGTTACCAATTCTTTTTTCTTGTCTGCGGAAACCCGTTTATTGCACCACAATATGTAATTGTCTGAAATGTGAATGCCTTTTTGTTTATAATATATACAGAGGGAAATAATGTATGTGGAGAGATTGAATGCCAAGAGGCAGGCCGTTCATTTGAAAGACACATCTAGACTGTGCAAGTAGAGCAACAGCCATTTATAACGTCTTCAGAACTTCAAGTCTGAATTATAGTTTTAGTAATCAGTAGCTACCCATCTCCTCTGTCATTTTTTGGTTAATATATTGCATGGAGGAGACTTATAGCACAAGTTTTATAAGCCTGCAATAAAAATATAACAACTGTTGTATTAAATTATTTAAGTTGTAAACCATTGTAAAAAGAAGGGAAAGTTTTATCGACATGGAGGCAGAAAAATTATTATGATTGAATGTAAAATGTATTGTTGCTGATTACTAGAGAGTTTTTGCCCGGTTTAGCATATTGTAAATCTTTAGCATGCCTTCAGAATAAAACACTTTACGAGAGGGGCTCCTTTCAATAAAATACTGGCCACTGGTTAAAGATGAAACCACAATAGGATTTATAATTTGCAAACAAATCTCCAGAATTTGACTAGCAAACAGAAACTATCTCGAGGCCAAGGGGAAGGCAAATAGTAAAAGTGTGAAGGATCAATGGATTTAAAACTTCCAGATTTCCCTGGAGAGAAATGGAGTATGGGAAAATAAATAACGGAGCACTATAATATTTTCAAGCAAAAGTTTACTGCTTTAATATTTTGCTTTATAGCTCACAGTTGATGGGGAAAGCAATAATTTGAAATCGGGAAACATTGCTATGGATTGTTTGAAAAAGCAGCATTTACCAAAATTAGTTGCTAAAACTTTAAATAAGCCGTTACAAAGATTGGTTTATTCTACATAGTAAGTCAGCTTAGATGTCCATATGATTATTATAGGCAAATGGTTTTCTTTCCCATATTTTCTTCTCTGCTCCAGTACATGCATAGCACAATATGCAACTCTGCGCATGTATTTATTTTACCCAGGTAGGTTTTTTTTAATGATAGTAAGCATTTGAGTTCATATTTCATGTGTTCAAATTGCACTATATATTATCTTAGGCGCCTTGGTCACAAGGTGAGACGTGGGGTAGAAATCATTTAAATAAATAAATCTCAGTATTTAAATGAATCTTGAGCACAGCAGGTTTGTAGGGAAGGTCAGAAATATAATCCCTGTACTTCAACATTTCCCAAACTGTCGGTTGCAGCCCAATTCTTGGTGGGTTGCTCTTTCACCAAGGCCAAGTTACTGCAGGGTAAAATGGTGGATGACCTGGAAGTTGCTTCCAGGTTGCGCACACATCATTGGCCACACCATGCAGCCAACACACACTTCGGGTAATGTGGTGTGGCACAGCCAATGGTGCGGGGAGATCACATGCATGACCCAGAAACAACTTCTAGGTTATCCACAATTTTATCCTTAGCGTCCTGGCCTCGGCGGCCCCAGATCCACCATGGACGACCCAGTTGATCACCAACGTAAGAAGTTTTGGAATCCCTGCTATCTTTCTTATGTGGAAGGGAACTGAGGCTGAGAAATAGCGTTAGAGGCCCTTCTTAAACATGCTTGAGACAGTGCTGTTACTGATTCTGTAGCTTAGTTGAGCTTTGAACCTAATGACTTGTCGCCCTCTGACTTTTAGGTCTCACACCAGACCATTTCCCCTCCTTTTTTTTACACTTTAGTGACCAGATAATTTGATGTGACCTACAACTGTGATATATTTTTTTAATGCTTCCTTTTCATGTATCAATGGTAGTGGTAATATTGCATTATGCGATGGCTGTGGTAATGACTGGAACCTACCCTAGTTTCAAAGAGGGTAAAATACAGGTATTTAAAATTTAAGGGTAAAATACACGTTTTAAAAATGTATTGTAATTCACAATAACCACATAAAAATAGCAAGCTAAAGCAGATATAACTAGTCAAGGACAGTGATCTAGCTAAAACTCAGCCACACTGCACTCACTTCATTCTTTTCCTCCCTTTTACTTATGTATCCTTTTTATAGATTAAAAATTGAGGTTCTGCTTCTACCCCAACACCCCAGAGACACCCTTAAAAGAACATATTAAAAGATCAAACTATTAAAATAAGTCTGTTCTGGCTATTGGAAGGGAGAATGTTGGTATCCACCGTTTCGCCGGAGAAGTTTTTGGAGCCTCCAGTACACCCTGCCCTCCTGGCTGACATGTTCTTTAATGAAGAGAGCATGATACTCTCTGACAAGTTAAGGCCTTTGGCATAAAGTATCAGTGATGACCACAGATTGGTTTAGAGAGTGGACATCTTGCTTCATTTTGAAACTGACATCTCTCATTGGACGCTTCTCTCATCTCTCATCTCTCTAGCAGTCCTGCAGTGTTATTAAAAAGAGATGCTGTGGCCGTGGGTCATAGTGGCTTGTTTTAAAACAAAAACAAAAAAAAAACCCTTTCTTTTTCCTGAAACAGGTACAAGAATAAATCAAAGCAGGGCTTCACTATGCCTCACAGCTTGGCCTTCTCCTGATGGGGAAATCTTCCTTGCCAAGATAAAGGTCAGCTCTCCATCACTAGCCCTTCATGTTTCTTAAAAGTGATTAGGACGTCACATTAGTTTCCATTCTCTGCACCCTGCATTTCATAAATCCAACAGCAACTGAAGCCAACTCCTTCATATAGTTTTTGCTGGAGATACAGCTTAAGGCTTTCAGAAATCGGAGTGTTGTGTGATAAGGTGAGCTCAAAGCAGGTCAGGTGCTGCTGAATCATGGTTGCTTCCTATGCACATTTTGTCATAGAAGACACACCTGTGAAAATTTAGAAAATTTCTAAATTTAAAAATTTAGAAAATTTAGAAATTTACTTACAGTCAGCTTACTTAATTGCACTCATTACCTGGCTGCTTCATGCCTTTTGAAAGAACAATCAAAACACGCTGAGAACCACTCAGTGTGTGGTTGCTCTGTGGAACTCCTTGCCACAGGATGTGGTGATGGCGACTGGCCTGGACGCCTTTAAAAGGGGATTGGACAAGTTTCTGGAAGAAAAATCCATTATGGGGTACAAGCCATGATGTGTATGTGCAACCTCCTGATTTTAGAAATGGGCTATGTCAGATACAAGGGAGGGCACCAGGATGAGGTCTCTTGTGATCTGGTGTGCTCCCTGGGGCATTTGGTGGGGCCGCTGTGAGATACAGGAAGCTGGACTAGATGGGCCTATGGACTGATCCAGTGGGGCTGTTCTTATGTTCTTAACTACAATTCCCAGGAAGACTTGCAGGTCTCTTGTTATCTGGTGTGCTCCCTGGGGCATTTGGTGGGCCGCTGTGAGATACAGGAAGCTGGACTAGATGGGCCTGTGGCCTGATCCAGTGGGGCTGTTCTTATGTTCTTAACAATCCCAGGATGTTTCTGGTTTGCATGTTGCATCATTCAGACTGTCGTGGGCTCCACTGACTCATGTGAATCCCCTGCCAATGCTGTGCTATCATGTGGTACCATTGTGACTCACAAAAGGGAACAAAGTTATGTTCCCCCAGAATACATGAACTATTGTAGGCAGTGGTGCCACTAGGAGGTGCAGGCCACACAAAATGATGAGCATAGAGGGTGTGACACCACTACAGGCGAAAAAAATTTTAAATCTTGGTATTTTCAAACAATACCATCATGTTGTATGTCATTTGATGCATAATTTCAGGCGGAATGCAACAAAACAAACCACTTTTAAATATCTCTGTTCTATCAAACATTATAACCCAAAAACCAGTGGGGACGGGCAATGGTACATCACCACATCCACCGTCCAGGGCATTGCCACACCCACTGCATGGGAGAAGGTCCATCGTGGAGGGGGTGACACGGTGGCCTCCCACACCGGGTGGTGCAAGCCCTAGTGACACCACTGACTGTAGGAACTTATTTGTTTTCCTATCTTAATGCTTGGTAGCCTGCTGGACCTTTTCTTGCATTTTGCCTAGCGAATCTCTGATGGATTGTCTAATGCCCCAATCCTATCCCCTGCCATTGGTGCCACTGCAGCCATGCCATGCCGTTGCATGCTACATCCAGTGGTGGGAGGGAATCAGGAGGCCTCCTCGAGGTGACAGAGCTTTTGTATCCCCAATGGCCTGCGGGTTCCTCCTTGGATCTGTGCCAGCTCCAAGGACAGTAAGGGGGTGGGCCAAAACGAGGGGGATAGGATCTGGGTTGCATGTTTGCTGGCGAGATCCAACTCCTACTGCCCTGTGCCTGCCTCTTGCTCTCCCCCCATTCTGCCCATAAACTCCCCAAAAGCCAGTGGGGGGGGGGGGGACAATGGAACTGCACTGCCTTGCCCACTGCCTGGGAGGAGTTCCATCATGGGGTGACACTCTGGCCTCCTCCAGTTGACCCCCTCACGCACCTCTTCCCTTGCCCTCCCCATGCACAAAACACACCCTCCCACCAACTTACTGGCTGGCCCAGTCCAGCAACCTCAGCAGTGTGTCTTCAGTGGTGCCACCACTTTGCAGCAGCGGCTTAGCCTGGCCCGGTGGCAGCTTGCTCTGCGCACCATTGCTAGGCCTTTTACGATGGTGGGACACTGTCCCACTGTCCCATAAAATTGGCTGTACAGTAACCTGGTTTAGCTAACGTTGCTCAGAAGGCAGTGCAGCTGTACAGTTTGGTGAAGAGGCATCTATTTGTCTTTTGTTCACTATGCTAATATATTTATGGAACATTCTGGAATGCCGCAGTTCATCATACCCTTAGTACTGGTTATAGCTCTGTTTAATACTTTTTTTTTTCCTTCTGGCCTTCTCTCATGGGCGATGGGAATGAAATTTCACTGGTTTTTTTTCCCCATAAGTCACCAGATACAGCAGTAACGACTTCTAGTAATTGCCAAACTGGTTTTGGGATTGAACCACTGACCTACGAATGGGTGGCTGTGTATCCTGTAGCCAATCCCCTGAGCCATCCATTACCCTCTTCCAGGCAGCTGTGATTAAACTGTTCTGAGAAGTCAAAGCTGGATCAATACAAATGATCTACAATGAATGAGCCACACACTTAACATGTTCGGTGTGCTGGTTGGTGCTTTTGTCACTCCATGTGGTTTACAGTCTTGAAGAAGACTTAATTCTAGAAGTTTATGGCGACAATCCTAGTTATAGCCTCACTGTAGTGGGTTGGCAAAATCACAGATGTGAAATGCAGGTCACCTGGTGATAGAGTAGTATCTCACTGTGTGGCAAAGCATTTTATGCTAAGTTTGGAACATATTTGTTGGTGTATAATTATGTTCATTTGTGGAACTGTGGGGGGGTATGCTTTGAATGTTAGAATATGTGTCTCTTTCAGTTTCTGACAATTGCATTCCATTCTACTTTTCCTACCAATTCATTTCCAAAAAGAGCGTAACAACTTTTGTAATCACTTCGGACCACATTCGGACAACAAATTTTTACAAAGATTATGCCCCCAATATGGAATTGTATGTTTCTTAAAAATTTTGAGGTGATGAACACAAATATGACAATGAAAATGCACAATTGGCTACGGTTTGTGAGGGATCCACAATAGGGACAGGTGCGGAAATTCTGTTCTGGAACCCCCTGTGGTTAATTGAAATTGCAGATAATGGGGCACCACCCTGCCCTCCGGAGGTAAGGGGAGCTGGGCCCCCCTCACCTCTGGAGGCTTTCCGACTGCCTGTGACTATGAACCTCAGAATGGGCTAAAAGGGGAGGGGGGGAATAAAAGCTACTTGTGGTTTTTTTCATAGGTCTCTGGAGACTTTTTGGCAGGGCCTTACGACTTTTTATTTCAGGAAGCTTTTAATTATTGACATGACAGGCTGGCACTTCTTAATGAATGTATTTTTAATGGTTGCGTGGTCCATTGGGGTCTGATCCATTTAATTGTTTTATGTTTTAATGGTTTAGCATTGTTTTAATCCTTTACCTGGTAATTTTTTTATTTTTGTAAGCCACCTTGGGTGCCCCGATGTTTGGTAGAAAAGCTGTGTAGGAATCCTTTAAATAGGAGCCTCCACTCTTCTCCAAGGCCAGGTAAAGGGGAACACAAGGCCACCAGAATAGTTCTGATCCAATGAATGTGGAGCTCAACAAGTGCTCCAGAAGGTGACACACACACAATAAAAACAGAGGCTTGAGCATCTGATAAGCTGAAACTCTCTTTTTTTCTCATAAAGCTAAGTTGTCCTAAGAGATTGTCATTTTAAGAAGTGGAACCTGGTGCTAAAAAGTTTGGGAACCAGTGTTCTCAGGTGATCCTCAAATATCACTCAAGGACTACTTAAAGCTAATATGCTTGAATCATTGGATGTGCAATGGATTTAATATTTCACTTGTGTGTGTGTTTTAGCCATCATAGCCTTTGTGGTCTTCTTGCTGATTAATGGTCCACTAAACTAAATGGCGTTTGTCAGTAAACATTGTATGAAAGCCAAAGTCACCATCACAAAAGTTGCATTCTTGCCTTTTCCTTCAAACCATTGTTTGAAACATCCAGAACGTTGACCTTTTGAATATTTGGGTCTTGGGATGTACCATGTTAATGAAAGATTCAGGTCTTGACTCCTCCCTCCCTCACAAAAGAAACGTCTAAATATAGAACTGAAAAGGTCATCTATCAATAAGCTCTCGTCAAATAGCTTTGATTGTACATGCCCGATCTCGTCTGATCTCGGAAGCTAAGCAGGGTCAGGCCTGGTTAGTACTTGGATGGGAGACCGCCTGGGAATACCGGGTGCTGTAGGCTTATACCATAGTCTTTCGAGACTGAAGGTTGCCAACCATTAACCACACAAATCTATGTTCTTATGCTCTTAAATCCAAAATGGTAGCATATGGCTGCCATTTTGATTGTGCGCTGATGGCACTTCCTCACAACTGAATTGTGGAACATTGGTGAGGATGTCCAAATTTCAGGACGCTCTCTCAGGCACATTCACCAGGCACATTCACCAGCAGCCCTCTGGCAGTGGCGTCACTAAGATTCGCGTCACCCGGTGCGGGAGGCCTGCGCGTCACCCCATACAGTGGACAGGGCAACACCGCAGCTGGTGGGCGTGGTGATGTACCATCACCCCGCCCCCACTGGTTTTTTGGCTGTACCTTTTGATAGAACACAGATCTTTCAATGTGGTTTGTTTCATTGCATTCTGCATGAAATTACGCATTGATTGATATATAACACGATGGTCTTATTCCTCCAAATTCTGATTTTAGTGATTTTGAAAACTTGTAGGGTCACACACACACCCCTGTGTCAACTTACTAACACCTTATTGCAGCAGTTCTCAAACTTTTAGCACCTGGACCCACTTTTTAGAATGACAGTCTGTCCAAGACCCACTGGAAGTGATGTCATGGCCAGAAGTGACATCATCAAGCAAGTTTAAATAAATAATTATTAATAGTTACATTAAAATGAAAGAAATAATTAAATAAGGGGGAGCCAGTCCTGTTCCACCAAGTGAGTTTTCTTTGTAGTCTGCCTACAATAAAACCCCCCCCCCCAAAGAATCAGTGAGATTTCCAGCCCTCCCCAGTGCCCAGTTGAAAGTTTTTTGCCATCAGCGTGAGTCCTGGGAACAGAACCCTCTCGATTAATGATATTCAACCTGTATATGCGGATTTGGTAACTGGATTTGAATATCTGCAGGTTCCAAAACGGTGGGGTGGACAACCTGTTGCCCTACAAAAGCGACCGGAGATATGCTGCGGTTGTGTCCAGAGGGCCATCGGAGAGCAAAAAATCATGACTTCCAGTTTTCGGCCTCCCCAGTCCTCAGAAGGCCCACCAGACATGGTTGCATTCAGAGGGCAACAGAATGCTTCACCCACGGATTTGTACATCTGTAGGTTTTGGCATTCGCAGGGGTCCAAGAACAGATCCCCATGAATATCAAGGACAGCCCTGTATTGTCTTTGACACCAGCTGAAAAGTACTCTGTTTACTCAAACTTTCAGCAATTTTTTTTTTTGCAGTGATGTACATTTCTCTTTTGTTCTGTGTTGCTTTAATGGCTTTGATGATGGTAATACTCAAATAAAATTGGTCTTTGGGGACCAATCTTTAGTTGAAAAGTTGGATTTAAATTGTTTAAGTAACCCCATCTTGGGCTTACATGAACATATTCAAAAGGAACTTTGAGCATAAGGCAGTGCTTCCCAAACTGAGCAGTGGCTCCCTGGGGAGCCGCAGAAACCAGCCAGGGGTGCCACAATGAAAAACCCACCGCCCTAAGACCCAGTAGATCAAGGAAGCCGCCAGTTGAAAATGTTTAGGAACCATTGCCCTAAGGCCGTGCTTTTCAAAGGGTGGTCTGCAGACAGGTAACCATTTGCAAGCCATTGGCTACCAGGCCACAGTGTAGCTGCTGTGGCTTCTAGCTTCTCTGCGGAGTTGAAGGCATCCAGAGAGACTGCAGCCTTGAAATCTCCCAGGGGCTTGCTGTGGGGCTCGAACTCTCTAGATCGGCTCCCCAAGCCACATGAGAGGCTACAAGACAGCGAGATGCAAGACGAGGTGAAAAAAGAGGGAACTGGGAGGCTTTCGAGCAGTGGAGGAGCTGGGAACAGACAGACAGGGAGCAGTAGTGATGAGCTTTGAGGAAGAAGGAGAGGAAGACAGAATAAGACAAGGCTGGTCAGAAGGGGAGAGTTGTTGTGCTGTGCAAAGATTGTGTATGTGGTGCTTGTCCCTGACACATGGGAAGGGGGGAATTGGCAGTCTGCCGCATCAGATAGCTTGAGATGCCCCCATTTCCATACACATCCTCACAGAGCTATTGCTTTGTTTTTAAAGAAAAATCAGTGGATTACATTACTCCTTTCTCATACAGTGTAGTTTGTCCCATACTGACTGAGCTGCAGTACTTGAGTTCACCAGTTCAATTCTCATCCCTGCCTTGAATTCACTAGGGGCGCAATCCTAACCCCTTAAGTCAGTGCTTTCCAGCATGGACATCAGGGCAATGCAGCTCTGAGGGAAGGGAACAAACATTCCCTGACTTGAGGAGGCCTCCATGAGCGACACCCAACTGCAGGATGCAGCACACGTCCCATTGGCACCACTATGCCAATGCTGGAAAGCACTGACATAAGGGGTTAGGATTGCGCCCTAGGTGTTCTTCTCATCTTCAGCTTCACACTCTTCAGTATGGGGATAACAATACTTACCTTACAGGATAATTATAAGGGTTTCATCCGGATAAAATAGGAGAACTGCTTTGCACTCAAAAAATGATATACAGATCATCATCATCATCATCAAATGTTTCATAGGGATACATTTGATGAAACTTTGATTGAAACAATGGCCCAGGATGCCTGTCAAACTACTAGAACAGCAGTTTTCAACCAATGTGCCACGCAGGTGTGCCGCAAGAGTTTGGGGAGGATCATTTATTAGTAGGGTCATTGGGGATGTGAACCTCCCCCCCCCCCCAGCAGTGCAATGTGCCTTGTCAACTGTCAAAAAATGGATGGTGTGCCTTGACAATTTTAGGACATTCTCAGTGTGCTGTGTGAATGAAAATGGCTATACTAGGAGATACTTTTCACAAGAATATTCCAAAAGCAGTGACTTTGGGTGACTTAGTTGGACCACAGGACAGTGTGAAAGTAGAGCTTGATTTAATGTTTTGAACATGCAGAGCTGTCTATAAACTATGCTATACTATATGGCCAAGTAGTATAACGATTTAGATATTCATGGGAAGGGAGGGTAAAACTTGTTCCTCAGGCTTGGTTTAGTCATAGTCAAGTCTTCGTGGAAAGAGAAAAGGGAGCTGGTTTGCTCCCACCTCTTTTGACTTGAATTACAGGGTTTAGTGAGCGCAAATCCTATAGAGTCCACAAAGCTCTAATTAACACCCACAGTGAAAAATCTTTTGTTAAACTGGTCATTAAGCAAACTTTACGGTGGAAAAACAAGTTAGCTTGGTGGCCTGATAAAGGGATGTACTGCCAAGTGCTGACAGGCCCATAATTGAACCTTTTCTAAAAATAACATTTGCCTTGCCATTTTTTTTGTTCCAGACCCAGAAAAAATTATTAGCAACAATTTACTTAACTTTCTTTTTCTCAGCAAGTGACTCAGCTCTCAAAAAGCACAATTCCTATAAATGTTATAAAGTCCCTATTCATTCGAATGTCCAGTGCCCCTCCTATGAAGGTTAGGCAACCAGAGATAAGGCCTTTTTAGTGGTGGTGTCCCAGTTCTGGAATTTCCTCTCTAGGGGACATGTGTAGTTTCCTTATTCTGGGTTAGATCACTGGTCCATCTAATTCAGTATTATCTGTACTGACAAGCATTGGCTCTTCAAGGTTTCAGGCAGAGAGAGGTTCTTTCTATCCTTACCTTCTGAAGTAAAACGTGTCCCATCACTCATCTACATTCCTTCTCCAGTAATACCATCCCTACAATGGCCACTACATTGAGAATATTTATTCCTGCCAGGATGATACCAGAAGAAGGCAGGCTGTCCAAAGGCAGGTAGGGCCTAGTGGTTAGTACTCACACACACCCCCTCTGCTCCCCACTTTCCCTGCTTACGAAGTCAGCAATTGGGAGGGGAAACTGGTCATTTCTATCTCCTTTCACCATCCCAGTCTACAGAGACAAGGCAGAGGGGGAAAGTCCCAGTTATAAACTCTGTAGTCCAGTTACGAATGCAGTCTTAACTTTCAGTTTTTCTTAGGCTGTGGCTCTATACACACCTTCCTGGAAGTAAGTCCTATTGACCACAACAGGACTTTCTTCTAAGTAGACTTGCATAGGATTGTGCTCCTAGGCCCTTTATTCTGAAACCAAATACTTATTGCTGCGGTTTTCAAACTCTCAGGGAGTTTGAAGACTGCAGTAAGTCCTTGCAGGGGACGGGAGGGAGGCAGTGGGGGGGAGACAGTGGCGCAATCCCCAGGATCGCCTCGCTAAGGGGGGCTGCAGCCTTCTGGGGGTGTGGGGAGCCCTGTGTGAGCATCTGCAGGACTCCCCAGGCTTCTAAAAGTGAAAGTGGAGCGATCGCGCTCCACTTTGGGTTTTGCGGAGGTGGAGCGCAATCGCTCCACTTTCACTTTTGGAAGGCTGGGGAGCCTGCAGGTGCTTGTTCAGGGCTCACCGCTCCCCTAGAAGGCTGCTCCAGGGACCGGTGAGTGCATCCCAGTCCCTGCAGCCCCTCTTAGCGACATGATCTTAGGGCAGGAGGTCTGGTCTAGAGGGTTGAGCCTCCAACTGCCTGAAGATAACATCTGAAGGTCGCCGGTTCGAGGCCACTGGCACCGTGAATGGCAAGACCTTGAAGCAGCTGACAAGCTGAGCCGAGTTATTCCACCTGCTCTTCAGAAGGAGCTGCTTGTCAGCCTGTGTGGGAGGAGGCCAGAAAGTGATAACAGACCGCAAAAGTTCCATCTGAAATGGTGTGTGGTTCTTGAAAGATAGAACCTTTCTTTAATTGTAAAAATCCCTACCAGGATTTAAACAGCCTGCCTATGTAAACCGCCTTGAATTAAAGTCTGAGGAGAAATCTGATGACCAAGAAAGGCGGTATAGAAATACCTGTATGATGATGATGATGATGATCCTGGGGATTGTGTCACTTCCTTCCCCCTGCCCCTTAAGGGGGCAGAGACCAGGGCTCTCAGGCTGGGGTGTCGTGACGCCCCAGTTTGAATAGCTCTGGCTTATTGGCTTCCTTGGGATTACTTGTGAGTAAACAGCACGTTAAAGGACAAACAGGAGAGAAACAAAGCTTGTTTATTGAAACTGATTCACGGCGGTGGGGCTGCAAAGCACTGCGTTTTGCAGGGAGCCTCACTGCAACATGCAAGCAGCCCCTCCCCTTCCCCTTCAGAGCCAGTCTGGGCAGGGGGAGCAAAACGGAGGCGTACGTCTGACTCCAAAGGGCAGGGGGCTTGCGCACCGCCCTGTGTCTCCCTGCAAAACTTTAGTGCTTTGCACCCCCTCTAGCTCTGCCACTGATTCATGGGAATGTAGCAACAAAACAGTTGATTTTCCTCAATGCATTTCCTTTCCTGCTACTGTTATTAACTGCAAAGTCAGTGAGGCTTTTTTAAAGGCCTGGAGCTTCCTCAGGTTTCACGTTTTCATTGCATAGCTGATCATTTAGGGAACAGGCTTGTTCCAGACAGCTTTAATTAAACTGTGCTGCAAAAACCAGATATAGATCAATGGAAATGATCCATAACAAGAGGCTAATCATGTATTTAGCAGTGTTCAGTCCAGTTCAATCACCTTCTCCTGTTTCTGTGGCTTTGCATTCAAGTGGCAAAGGCTGAGTGTGTGCATGTATTTTTTTTTCCCCCTGCCTTAATCCATCCCATTAGTGGCCATATGCTTGGGCTTCAAGGGAGACAAGACCTGTCTGCAATCTGCCAGGGATTTAGAGACATCAATAATTTGTGAACAGTCATGTTGGTACTGGTCGAAGGGTTAAGTGCTCGGCACGCAAGGGGCACCTCTTCTGGGACTGGAACTCTTAGTTGACTGTTAGGAACCTGATCCCCTGTGAGGCTTCCCTTCAAAGCACACGCTGTATGTCAGATTCCTGAAGCCGAAGCGATGGCGTTTTATTAGCTGTGGGATTTAAAGACCCGCACTAAGTGATATATCATATATTTGGTTGAAATGCAGAGAAGAATCGTAGAGAAAAGAGCATAAGGGTGACATGCTCTTCCTGCCTGTAATTATTGTCCTTTTTCTTTCTCTTAACAAAGAGGATATTAGTGAGGCTAGTCCTCATTGTTTGCAGCTATAACCGAAGCTTTGTTCCTAAGACAGCAATTTTCATCTCACATCACTTATCCCACTTACCTCTCTTGTGACATCACTTCTGTCTTCCAGGAGACTCTTCTGGGTTCTGCGGCTCTGTTTCTAAGGCAACTCTCCGTAGTAACAAGTAGTCTAGCCCCCTTTTGTTTGTTTTGTTTGTTTGTTTGTTTGTTGGCCAGCAGAGGAAGAAGGACTGACAGTTTCCCTAAAAAGAGAGCCACAGAACCCGGAAGACTTTTGTCCATCAATGTTCATTTGTTGTGCTCCAAACTCCCGCGGCACATCTCTGAACCATTCGCGGTACACCAATGTACCACAACACAGCGGTTGAAAATCGCTGCCCTAAGATAATAGGTTATTTGCAATATAAGAGTAGCTGCTTATGTTGAGAGAGGCTGCTGTGAAATATTATTGAGGCATAAACCTGGAATGCTTATGAGTACTTTGAACCTGAATTAACATGTATAAGCAACAGCCAGATGGGATCAAGTGTGTGTGTGTGTGTGTGTGTGTGTGTGTGTGTGTGTGTGTGTGTGTGTTTATTTCCCTTTCCAGTGTGAAACACTATACAGTGCATCACTTAATGATGGTGCGTCACTTAAATATGTTCAATCCCTGTCGTTATGCAAGTAGGTCTTTGTGCGAACGTTCAGTCCTATCTAATGCCTTTGTTGTGTAAACAGACATCAGACACTCACTGTGCAGGCCACTGGAGACTGATTACGTACACAACAAAGAAAAGGCTCTTAATGAGGCAGACACTTGCTTTAACTATGCCACTGCTTCACTGAGAGTCAAGTCTTTTGCTAGATGGTACCCTGTCACTTAACAGATGTGTGGAAGTGTTGGTGACATTTACAATCGCCTTACTGCAGTAGCAGATCCTGAATTGGTGTGTCACTGGAATACATAAACCAAGCTGCTTAAAACGTGGAACATGAAGTCCTTTTGACCTTCAGGGTGACTATTGATCCTCGGTTCAACTCTGTCAATGTTCACCTCAACCATCCACCATTTCCATCTATTAACCCCTTCGTAGGGCTGTGAGATCTGCCTTAAAAAAGACCTTGAAGAATGAGCTGACTGCTCTTCTATTCTTCGTAAAACTGTTGGGGGGGGGGAATAAGCAGGCATGGAGCCTCTGAATGACACGAGTTGTTCACAGCTCTGTAGTCAGTGGAAAAGGATAAAGCTTTCTGCCTACGTAGCCAAGAATTGTTAATTGCATGAAGCGTTGCACGGCTACAATTGCGGGATTGTCGGATCTGACAATAGGAGGCCAGCGGAAAGCCAAAGCAGGCAGCCCCCTTTCTGATCTGCTCGCTACTGCACAAAAATAGAAAGCATTTTGAGTTTAAAAAGTGCTCCATGGCTGCAACATCACTTAATAAAATGATCATCCCTTGCCCTTAGTTTTCTGTTGTTTTGTTACATTTCCCTTAATTTCACTCATTAGTTGCACAATTTGCATTCATGAAATATATTTAAGATATTTTTATTCGTACAGGCATTCTCGGCATCACCTGGCAGGACAAAGTTCCAAACAACACAGTCCTGGAACGAGCTGGAATCCCTAGCATGTACGCACTGCTGAAACAGAGATGCCTGCGTTGGCTCGGTCATGTCGTGAGAATGGATGATGGCCGGATCCCAAAGGATCTCCTCTATGGAGAACTCATGCAGGGAAAGTGCCCTACAGGTAGACCACAGCTGCGATACAAGGAGATCTGCGAGAGGGATCTGAAGGCCTTAGGAGTGGACCTCAACAGGTGGGAAACCCTGGCCACTGAGCGGCCCGCTTGGAGACAGGCTGTGCAGCATGGCCTCTCCCAGTTTGAAGAGACACTTGGCCAACAGACTGAGGCAAAGAGGCAAAGAAGGAAGGCCCATAGCCAGGGAGACAGACCAGGTACAGACTGCACTTGCTCCCAGTGCGGAAGGGATTGTCACTCCCAAATTGGCCTTTTCAGCCACACTAGACGCTGTTCCAGAACCACCTTTCAGAGCGTGATATCATAGCCTTTCGAGACTGAAGGTTGCCTACTATATAGTGTTGCTCCTACGCACTCTGTTGTTTTTAACTTTTGTTGTTGGTTTTGAGTTTTGGCACATTTTTGATTTATTTATGTTTTCTTTTGTTGATTTTGTTTATATTTTTTAAGATGTGAGACACCCTAAAGGCCCATGTGGGGTATTTTTTTGGGGGGGGGGGGGGTTAAAGGCAGAAAGAAAAATCATTAGCTAAAGAAAAATGATGGGTATTTCATATAACGTGTATTTAAAGATTCAGAAAATGAAATATTATGGAATCCATGTTGGCATCCTTCAGTCTCAGAAGACTATGGTATCGCGCTCTGAATGGTGGTTCTGGAACAGAGTGTCCTCTCCAGTGCGCGAAGCCTGGGTAAAGTAGATATGGAGGATAGACTGTTACCCATGCAGCAAATCCTCCATGTCACTGAAATGGTCCAATGAACAGAAGCCAATATGGTTGGTTCCAGTGGCTTCGCAGGAGTTGCCAGAACGTGACTGTGTTCAGCCATGAACTGCCTCAGGGACTCCGGCTCTGGATTTTGCCTCGAGGTTGACTCCTGAAGCCTTTTCCATAACTGGATGTAGCCACAAGGCAGTGGAGGTTTGGGATCAGAGTTTTCCTTCTCTCAGATGAGCTGCCTTCCCAGGCTGACGAGTCCCATCTACCCGGTAGCTGTTTAGTCGCCTCTTACGACAAGTACAGCCAAACTGAGGGCCTGGGGGCTGGGGATTTTGGAATATAACCCTTTTTACATGTTCGAGAAATCTTCACCTTAATACGTCTTGGAGGAAAATACTGTATTTGGAACTCATCTTATTCCTTTGGGAGGCATTAAAAATCAACAGCATGGTACAGTCCAACTTTGCTCATCCTTTTATCAGCCCAGTAATTACAAACAATGAGTGAGTTGAGGTTTGCCGCTAAATGCTTTGCCGCTAAATGATTTGATCTTTTCTCAGAAAGATTGGGGAGAAAAAAAAATCAGATCATTTACTGAGTCATTTCAAGGCTCAGTAAATGCTCTTGCCAGTTCTCCCATCCCTCAAACATCCTCCACACCAGCTTTCCACCTACCCAACACATTCTTTACTTTTGGGGGGGGGGCTTCTTTTCCCCTCGTTGAGTAGAGGCAGTCTGGTAAAATTAAAATGTGCTGCACAAGACCTTTCTTTTCTCCAAAGAGGGGAAGGGGCTTATGGACTTGTAATCTTTGTTAGATCTGCTGCAGAGGAAGTAGCCCTTGCAAATTGGACAACTCTTCTATACTCCTTCGCCCTTTTTTCTTCCTCAACTTTGAATGCCCAAATTTTTTTTCTGAACCCCAACCTCCTTTGTTGTTGGCAACCTTCAGTCTCGGAAGACTATGGTATCGCGCTCTGAAAGGTGGTTCTGGAACAGCGTCTAGTGTGGCTGAAAAGGCCAATTCGGGAGTGACAATCCCTTCCACACCGGGAGCAAGTGCAGTCTGTCCCTGGTCTGTCTCCCTGGCTATGGGCCTTCCTTCTTTGCCTCTTTGCCTCAGTCTGTTGGCCAAGTGTCTCTTCAAACTGGGAAAGGCCATGCTGCACAGCCTGCCTCCAAGCGGGTCGCTCAGAGGCCAGGGTTTCCCACTTGTTGAGGTCCACTCCTAAGGCCTTCAGATCCCTCTTGCAGATGTCCTTGTATCACAGCTGTGGTCTACCTGTAGGGCACTTTCCTTGCACGAGTTCTCCATAGAGGAGATCCTTTGGGATCCGGCCATCATCCATTCTCACGTCATGACCGAGCCAACGCAGGCGTGTCTGTTTCAACAGTGCATACATGCTAGGGATTCCAGCACGTTCCAGGACTGTGTTGTTTGGAACTTTGTCCTGCCAGGTGATGCTGAGAATGCGTCGGAGGCAGCGCATGTGGAAAGCGTTCAGTTTCCTCTCCTGTTGTGAGCGAAGAGTCCATGACTCACTGCAGTACAGAAGTGTACTCAGGACGCAAGCTCTGTAGACCTGGATCTTGGTATGTTCCGTCAGCTTCTTGTTGGACCAGACTAGTACATGCAAGTATTACAGGTATAAAAATACTGGGGCGGTTTTGTATAATAGTGGGCTCTCAGTATAAACCACAGATCCATTCCAGGACATGCACACCCCACGGATTCCAAATTCTGTGGATAATTAAATCTGTGGGGAGGGGGGGATGCAGCACTGGAATTACCTACCTGGAGGTCACACATGGCCTCCCAGTCTCCTCAGAAGTTTCTTGAATGCTACCAGAAGGCACATCCAGTTCACACCGTTGACTTCCGATTGTGTCCAACAATCCTTGGAGGCCCTCCAGCGCAGGCTTGGCATCCATGGATATTCAAATCCATGGATGCTGAGTCAGTGGATAAGGAGGTCCCACTATACAGAAAGATGAAAATGTAATAAGGAAAGAACCACCCTGCTGGATTTGTGTTTCCCACATTGATCTCTGAGAAGTCCTCCACCAGGAGATGAAGGCAACAGACTTTTGTCACTATTGTTCCCCCACAGTTGGTATCACATTCTCCTGGAGACAACTTAGAGACATTGTGCTAATAACCATTGTTAGACTTGCCCTCCATGACTTTTAGTAATCCTTTTTTGACATCTAAACCAGTGATTTTCAACCTTTTTCATCTCACGGCACACTGACAAGGCACTAAAATGGTCAAGGCACACCACCAGGTTTTTGACAATTGACGAGGCACACCATGCTGCCAGTGGGGGCTCACCTCCCCCATTGGCCCTATTAATAAACGACCTTCCCCCATATTCCTATGGCACACCTGTAGTCCACTCGCGGCACACCACTGTGGTTGAAAATGGCTGATCTAAACGGTGACCATCTGCACATCTTGTGACAGTGAATTCCATGCAGGTTTACTCAGCAGGAAACCCCTCTGAGTGTGGTGGGGTTTACTCCCAAGTCAGCCTACATAGGGTTCCAGTTGTAATTATCTAAAAAAGTTTTTATGGTTCAAAAATGTATTGCATAAAAATGCAATTGCATAAAAATTGCATAAAATGCTGTTTAGTTCTGCACTTAAATGGGAATGTCAGCCTCAATATTTTAGGATTTTGCTTATGCTGTATGTTTGAATCCTCACTTAGTGTATTTTAATCAGTTCTTAAATTTTATTTTTATACAGTCTTTTTCAGACAAATCTAACTCCCTGTTTAGTTTAATAGCTGAAATGGGTGAAAGATTTTAAAAGTTGAAAGTTTTTAATTGATTTTTTTTTTTTATGTATGTTTTAGGTCTCCAAGAACACCTCGACGAACAAATGGGCAAGAAAGCACCAGCTCTGATTATGGTACCTGTGCTGGATTTACCTGACAACACAATTATTCATGTAGTTTGTTGGCTCAGCCAGTAGTGGAGCATCTGTCATGCTTGCATACACTCAGAACTAGAAGAGGGCGCATGGATTTTTTTTTAAGCAACTATCATTACGAGTGACTCTACATTATCTGATGCTAACAAATGGACATGAACCTGAAATATTTCTTTTAAAAAATTCTGTTTTCTCCATTTTTTCCCCCTATGGAAATTCTGGAGCATTAGAACATAAGAAGAGTCCCACTGAATCAGGCCAAAGGCCCGTTTAGTCCAGCTTCTTGTATCTCACAGTGGCCTACCAAATGCTTCAGGGAACACACAAGACAACAGACACAACCTGCGTTCTGTTGCTTTCCCCTGCATCTGGCAATCAGAGGCAGCCTACCTCTAAAACCAGAGCTTGTGCATACCTACCATGGCTTGTAACCCGCGATGAACTTTTTCTCCAGAAATTTGTCCAGTCCCCTCTTAAAGGTATCTAGACGTTCTCTACCGTCCGACAAGAGAGTTAGAAATAAAATATGTAACTGAAGAATTCTCCAGTCTTGGGGGTTGGCACCCGATCATGCTTTGTTGAAAACTGTCAGTACATGAGCAGTTTTTTCCTCCTTTTGTACTTTCTTCAGTAACTTGGGACCAGATCATCAACATTCACTTGAATGTAATACCTTCGTATTGTCAAGCTTTCTGAAAACCAAGACTCTTGTGTTATGGGTAGGGTTGGGAGAAACTTTTTCTTTTCCGATTTCGGAGTTTTCCAAAAGTTAGAAGTGCAGAAAGTGGAGTTATGTGTTTTCATTTAAAATTTACATTATAATTACAAGTTATAATAACTGTAAAAGTGTACTAGGTATGTGATATAGGTGGTATAATGTCTACAGATGCAGCTAGTCATTACCCATGCACCCCCCCAATAAATACATTCTCTGATCCCTATTGTTATGCGATTAAGTCATTTAGTGAACATTCAGTCCAATCTCTTTCCTTTGTTGTGTAAACAGACACCCCCTGCCAGACACTAGCTGGCTGCACAGGCTACTGGAGATACGTTGCCTCTTCTTTGCATTAAGAGCCTCTCCGTTGTGTAAACAGACACTCTGCTGCAGGCTATGGGAGATGCAATTGTCTCATTAGGAACATCTTTATTGTGCTTTGACCACCATCATATATGCAGTCTGTCGTTAAGCGAACAGTTGTTAAGAGGCGCACGCCTGTACTAAATAAAAACCAAATGGTTTAATTTTTTTGCAGATTTCAGGGTGTTTTTTTGTAAAAAACAAAATTAGAACTGCAGAAAGTGGCGTTATGTGTTTTTATTTTGTTATCATCGTTTTCTCCCATCTTTAGTTATGGGTTTGGGCCACCAATCATTTCTACTAGCACAATTCCATTGAACTTAATAGTTCTGTTCTAGCAAAAGCAGACAGCCAACGACCTCACGTTGCTCAGGATTTGAAGACCTCAATGCACGGGAGGGATCCATTGTTAGCTACGAGGGAGAAACTTGACGAGCTCCTCCAGGTCCCAGGGTAGGCAGTGGAAAGCCTTACGGACCATAGACTCACTGGACAGACTCTCTAATATGGGCGGCACTGCAAATGATGAAGACTTGTAGGTAACAGAGGCATAACACACTGCTCCAGCACCCAGAGCAGTGACATCACATTGTTACGTGACATGAAGTCATGTGATGTCACTTCTAGGTTCCCCCAGGAGCAGAGGTGCTCACTGCAGCAGCTTTGCACCCCCTATTCCTTCTGCTGTGAAGTTTCCTCTTGAAGGGGAGCCTCCACAGGAGAAGGAAAGGGGGCGCAAAGCTGCCAGCGCTGCCTCTATAACTAGGGCAGAGCCTGATGGGCAGTCATCTGCCCCCCTTCACATAGTGCCCAGGGGAGGTACCCCTCAGGCTTTGCCTAAGTCACACCTCTGGTAGATAATACCTATTAAGAAGCACACCTTACAAAACCAAGCCCACTTTAGTCAACTTTCATGAGCTACATACGTGCCTTTATGCACAGAATACTTGTAGAGTCTTCCTTTTCGTGATCTTTTCAGACTGGGAGTGGAGACATCTTCATCACACCCTCTCCTGTACAGCACAAGAGGACTGAGAGCTCCACAAGACAGCAGGGGATTGGAATCTTTGTGTTGGTGGATCTCGACACCGATAATTTTTCTTCTCTGTATCACCCGGGGGGGGGGGATGTAAGTGCACACCAGCACACACACTCTCTCTCTCTCTCTCTCTCTCTCTCTCTCTCTCTCTGTTTCAGCATGAGCACAATCTTTTGCTAGATGTCAGTCGTGGAGTTAAAATTGCCTTTTAGCAGCACTTCTTTAAAATATGACAAACTCCCTAAAGTTCTTTCAATAATTGGTGATGGTAATTGGTATAAAAGGAGTTGAACTTGGTCCAGTCCTGGAATGAGAAAGCAGGTATGGCAGCGTGATTGCAAATGGCAATAATTTAGTAATCCCATGGCTTGCGTGCAATGCTAGGATGTTACTTACCAGTGCAAGAAGGAGCTGTGTAGCAGCAGGTTCTGTGTCACTTGAATGATGTCAGAATGGCCCTGTGTTGGGCCATGGCCCACATGAGCACCAAGGCCCTCAGATTCAAGCTGGGGAGCTTGAAAGGAACATGCATTTTCAAGTAAATTAAAAGAAAAATTGCTGCTATTACTTAGTGCAGTGATTTTCAACCTTTTCCATCTCATGGCACACTGACAAGGCATTAAAATGGTCAAGGCACACCACCAGGTTTTTGACAATTGACAAGGCACACCATCCTGCCAGTGGAGACTCACATCTCCCATTGGCCCTATTTATTAATAGGACCTTCCCCCAAATTCCTGTGGCACACCTGTGGACCACTCGCGGCACACCAGTGTGCCACGGAACAGTGGTTGAAAATGGCTGACTGAGTGAAAAATATCAACCTACTATTTATATCCATGCATTTATATTATTTGCAAAGACAATGGAAGAAACGTCTTTATGGCAAGGTGTTGGGTTTTTGGGGGGTGGGTGTGTTGAAGCTATATAAGAACACCAAAAGAGACCTGCTGGATCAGGCCATAGGCCCATCTAGTCCAGCTTCCTGTATCTCACAGCGGCCCACCAGATGCCCCAGGGAGCACACTAGATAACAAGAGACCTGCAAGGCTTCTTGGGAATTGTAGTTAAGAACATAAGACCAGTCCCACTGGATCAGGCCATAGGCCCATCTAGTCCAGCTTCCAGTATCTCACAGCGGCCCACCAAATGCCCCAGGGAGCACACCAGATAACAAGAAGACCTGCAAGGCCTCCTGGGAATTGTAGTTAAGAACATAAGAACAGCCCCACTGGATCAGGCCATAGACCCATCTAGTCCAGCTTCTTGTAACTCACAGTGGCCTACCAGATGTCTCAGGGAGCACCCAAGTTACCCATATCCTGTTGCCACTCCCTCGCATCTGGCATTTAGATATAGGCTACTTCTAAAGCCCAGAGACATATCATCATCATGGCTTGTAACCTGTGATGTACTTCTCCTACTTAAATCTGTTCAATCCCCTTTTAAAGGTCCCTAGGCCAAGTACCATCACAATGCCCTGTGGCAAGAAGTTCCACAGATTAATTACACATTCGGTAAAGAAATGTGCTGCATCCTGAGTTTTAACACTCTTCCAACAATGTTTTTTTTAAAAAAAAATTAATAAGCCATTTCTGTCCAACATTTCATATACGCAACGGGGATCAAATGTGTACACCTGTGGGCTGGGCAGAAATGGGTTCATAAGAACATAAGAACAGCCCCACTGGATCAGGCCATAGGCCCATCTAGTCCAGCTTCCTGTATCTCACAGCGGCCCACCAAATGCCCCAGGGAGCACACCAGATAACAAGAGACCTCATCCTGGTGCTCTCCCCTACATCTGGCATTCTGACTTAACCCATTCCTAAAATCAGGAGGTTGCGCATACACATCATGGCTTGTACCCCATAATGGATTTTTCCTCCAGAAACTCGTCCAATCCCCTTTTAAAGGCGTCTAGGCTAGATGCCAGCACCACATCCTGTGGCAAGGAGTTCCACAGACTGACCACGCGCTGAGTAAAGAAATATTTTCTTTTGTCTGTCCTAACCCGCCCAACACTCAATTTTAGTGGATGTCCCCTGGTTCTGGTATTATGTGAGAGTGTAAAGAGCATCTCCCTATCCACTCTGTCCATCCCCTGCATAATTTTGTATGTCTCAATCATGTCCCCCCTCAAGCGTCTCTTTTCTAGGCTGAAGAGGCCCAAACGCCGTAGCCTTTCCTCATAAGGAAGGTGCCCAGGCCCCGTAATCAGCTTAGTCGCTCTCTTTTGCACCTTTTCCATTTCCATAATGGTTTTCGGTTGAATACAGAGGTTATTTTGGGGGGTGAAGGGGAAACTTAATGTCATTATATAAACCAGAAACGAATGAACTTTGGAAGTAACAATGTAAGCGTAACACTTTCTGTATATGTTGCTGTATTTGTAATGTACGATCCATTACCACATTTTAATTAAAATTAGCTTTTTCAAAAATTAAGGAATTTCCAAGGCATTCCAAGGCAGGAGGAGGGCAGACAACGGACGGGCCCGTGGGCAGGCTGGTTCTGAGTGGGGGTGGGGCGGGGCCAGAATCCGGCACTTGCGCTGGATCCTAACCCCACTCGTGGGCAAGCTGGTGCAGCTCTGGGCTGCTCGGATATGTGCTACCTTCTTAGGTGGTGCGAATCCGAGTAGCCCTGTTAGGGCTGCAGCAGCATTATCTGAAGTAAGGGAATGGATTCCCCTTGCCTCGGTCTGAGCTGGTGGCAGCCCAACCTCGCTTAAGATATGGGACTGGCCAGCCGGCCTCCTCCTTCCGCCATGGGTTAGGATTGGACTGTGAACCGCAGAGATTATATTATGAGTTCTTTTAAAACAATATGTTAATTTTGATCCCTTAATATCCCTTTGTTCTGTTGGTTCAAAAACAAGTAGTCAACACACTGGCCCAACCAAATGACACTTTCCTTTAGAAACTGCCTTATATACGTTGACGGAATAAGAAGATGTTTATAAAATAGTTTCCTTTATGGAAAGCCTTCTGATAATAGCAGACTTCTTTCTTTGAAATATTTCACACACCTTCCCTGTAGTGTATCAATGGCATTTGCCAAGGTTTCCTTGCGAACGAGGCAATTTGTTCAATATTGATATGCAAGTTGAAGTATCTTTGCATGGAGACCCCATGACTTCTGGAACAGAAGGAAATGTCTTAACACCTTTTTATCTTTTTTCCACACTGCAGTACTTTCATCATAACTACCAAGGCCTACTGCAGGAGAAAAGTTCCACACAGCCTTTTTTTTCTCCCAATCTCTTTGTACTCAGGGTGTACTTTCTGACGTGGGAGGAGAAATCTATAAACACTAAAGAAAAACAACCCAAAAAGCCAAGTTACGCAGGATTGACAGCACAGTGGATTTTTACCTAGACAGGTGTTGATCTCCAAAGTATAAATACATATGCCCTAGTAAGACATTAGTTTGGGGGGCTTTTTTTTACATAGATATACAAACAAAGAATTTTTTTCCCCTCTTTCTTTGATTTGTATTAAACCCTCAGGAAAAATTACAATTTATTCATGTTATGACACTCAAGGTATGCCAATGAAGATTCCAGCACACCACACCGAATGGCGAGAATGAGGAACGTTAATTCAAAAAGTGAAGCTGCGTTAACTGTCAGGTGGAGATGAATTACAGGGTACCGCCTGGAAATGTATTTTTCTTTCTTTTTCAGTGTATTAAGAAGACAAAAATTAAGCCGAAAGATTTAAAAGAATGGTAATGGTAACGCAGGGGTGGGATCAATTTATGCAATTTGTTGCAGATCGGAGTGAACTTCCTGCGTCTTTGAAGGACACGCAGGATGATTAAATCTTTAATTGCAGAGAAGGAGGTTAAATGGAATGACTAAACAGGGCTGTAGGAGGGAAATTAATGGAATAGAACTTGGTGTTCCGCTCTTTCTGGAAGCTGGTGAGATGATGGCACTGACGCTCTACAGTGCACGTGGCTGAACTGCCATAAAGGCATTGGAGCCAATCTTCCTAGATAGGTTAAAAGATGGCACAGTGGCATTTTAAGCTGAGATTTAAAAAAAAAAAAATTCTTCCATTTTTATAGGAAGGTGAATCAAAATCTGATTTGTTACAGCAAGTATCACTGGTCCATCTTTCTTCCCAGGGTTTTGGATGTATTGCACACTTTGGAAGTGGAATGCCTCTTGGGTACCGGAGAGGTGATCTGAAGCAAGCTGTTCTCCTTCAAGGGTGCGCAGCACAATCCATTATCTCGCAGGGGTCTGCTATAGTCTATCAAAATACAGTGATTGAATGAAACATTTTAGCTCGAATAAATGAATGCACTGATTTAATAATGGTTTCTACTGTGTGGGATTATAGTTCCCCAGATGAAATCAGAAATCTGGAGATGTGGAAGGTGTTTAAGTGTCCGAGGTAAATCATGACCGCCGCTTTCACTACGAGATTGCTTCTACAAACGCAGATAAAATAAAAACTCTTCTGTACTTCCTGATTAGTCTCTGGCACATTTTTAGGTAACCTGTTTTTACCATTATAACTATGTCTGGCACTGGGGATTCATATTAAGAAGAGTTGACAATTTACTAATTTATGATCTCTTTTCCTTGTATTTTAGTGTTTTTGGCAGGCTAGCCAGTGTTGATGTATTAGCTGAGCATTCAAACTACAGAGTTGAGAGCTTGAAAGCGGTTTTTTTAAAATAACTTTCTTTCATCTGAACACTGAATATTTTTGACATATTTTAAAATTTAATTTACAACAACAGACTGGATACCTGAGAAATGAACCCTTCTGTTACATGCAAATGCCCCCTTAATTTTTTTTTCCTATGATGCATTCCTTTGAATGTTTGTCTTCATCTTTATTTCTGATTCATTTTTGGATGGGTTTTTGTCCATTGTGGTGTGTTGTTTTTTTTAAAGTCATCCATCCTCCCTTTTGTCACCTTTTTGAAAACAGTGGCTTTGAATTCTGCAGAAAAGCTGGTGTGCTGCCTTTATTTGAATGAACTTGCTTTCATTTAGGTGTCCTGTTCAGCTTTCATCAATCTCCATAGGCTGCATTTAAGAGAGGATTGGACAAATTTCTGGAGGAAAAGTTCATTATGGGTTACAAGTCATATTAGGTATGTGCAAGCTCTTGGTTTTAGAGGCAGGCTGCCTCTGACCGAGACGCAGGTTGTGTCTGTTGTCTTGTGTGCTCCCTGGGGCATTTGGTGGGCCACTGTGAGATACAGGAAGCTGGACTAGATGGGCCTTTGGCCTGATCGAGCAGGGCTCTTCTCATGTTCTTATTTGAGCAGTATTCCACATTGTAAGATGAGATTTCAAGGGCTTCATAAGAACATGAGAAGAGCCCCACTGAATAAGGCCAAAAGCCCGTCTAATCCAGTTTCCTGAATCTCACAGTGACCCACTAGATACCTCGGTCAACACACAAGATAACAAGATACCTATATCCTGTTGCTATTTCCTTGCATCTGGCATTCTGAAGTAGCCTATTTCTTCTTAAACCAGGAGGTTGTATATACCCATCATGGCTTGGAACCGGTGATGGACTTTTCCTCCACTTGAATCCCCTTTTAAAAAGATCTCTAAGCCAGGTGTCATCACCACATCCTGTGGCAGGGAGTTCCACAGTTTAATTATATGCTGAGTAAAGAAATATTTTATTTGTTCTAACTCTCATGCCAGTCAATTTTAAAGTATGTCACCTGATTCTGGTGTTGTGCGAGAGGGGAAAGTACATCTTTCTAACCATTCTGTCAATTCCATGCATAACTGTTTATGTCTAAATCATGCCTCCCCCCTCAGGCAACTTTTTTTTCTAGAGTCAGGGTGCCCAAACCCCAGCCCTGAGGCCACTTGCAGCCCTCAAGAACTCCAGTCTGGCCCACAGGGAGCCCCCAGTCTCCAATGAGCTCTGGCCCTTCAGAGACTTGCTGGAGCCCATACTGGCCTGACGCAACTCCTCTTAGCATGATGGCCAACTGTTTGACCTCTCGTGTGAGCTGTGGAATGAGGGCTCCCTCCAGTGCTTGCTGTTTCACGTCTATGATGCAGAAGTGGCAGCAAAGGAAAGGCTGGTCTTGCTTTGTGCAAGGCCTTTTATAGTCCATGAGCTATTGCAAGACCTCCATTCATTCATGTAAGTTCCACCTCTAATGTATTCATTTATGTAAATTTATTCAAATTTGAAATGTAAATTAACATTTTTCTGCCCCTCCCCCCACCCGACACAGTGTCAGAGAGATGATGTGGCCCTCCTGCGAAAACGTTTGGACAGCCCTATTCTAAACTGAAGAGCCGCCAAGACTGGCATGCCTTTCCAATGAGATACTTGCTCCCAAGAGCCACACAAGCTGTTCGTGGAAAGAGGCTAACTCACAAGCATGCTCTAATTTTAGATTCTTATGTAGCTTGCCCTCCCCCCCCCCCCATCCTTCTGGCTGATTGAAAAGGCTGGCCTCCAAAGGTGTAACCTACAAGGATTAACAAGATGATGGCTGTTATAGCCCCAAGAGGTGCAAGGCTGCTGTTAACTGGCTGGAAATTGACCCTTCATCCTTGCTCTCTTTATTTAAAACTGATCTTTTGGCTGGACTGTATTAAATCCTAAACTTGTCTTTAAATTTAAACTGAACTGGCTTTAGAATCTTAAAATACAATTTAAGGCAGAATTTAAACTTGACAAGAGACACTTGGTCCCAGCAGGCACACTTGCTACTCGCGGGAAGTAGAACTACTTCCAATAGTAGAACAGCTTGAGAAAGTATCTATTCTCTTTCCATTTTTAGAGGCAACGTGAAAAGGTTGTGAAGAACTGTTCACTCAGTAGATGACTCGACTCTGTCCTAAGAACAATTTCTTCTCCAAGCAGAGGTGTGGGGGACCAGACAGGTCGGGCACAGGCTGAGGTTCCATAGCTATCAGAGGGCGCACCTGGCCACGTTGAGATAATTTGGCTGAGAAACTTCTGCCACTGCTGTAGCCCCCACCATCTTCAAATCAGAGAATTCTCCAGAGGGTCTCTCTACGGAGAGGAGGTGCTACATCTGGTAAGCCTAGGATGGGAGAGTCCTTTCAGGGCTTTACCCTGGGTCCAGCAACCTGACACCAGCCCAGTAACTAAGGATGAATTCAGATGACTAGATTTCATGCAATAAGCCACCTTATCATTCCATTCGGTTCTGCTTGTACCTAAAACAGTTATGAGCTTTCCTGTGTTGTTATGGGCCGGATTCACCTCCAACAGACTGGACCCCTCTACTCCAAAGGACCTGTAGTTTGGAAATATAACAACAGTGTGTCTCACATAGGAGTTTATGGTAACATTTTGAATGGTGCTTTTGCCTTTCCACGATACTTCATACTTTGTCTCTGTAGCACATTGTTTCATTCACGTATATCCTGCTATTCATCCTTCCAGAAGGAACTGGAAACCAAATGGTTCTGTAAAGCCAACCAGGGACATGCAGTGGGTGGGGAGGCAGTTGAGGCAGAGTCCTTCGAAAAGCACTGCCCCCATGCAGAGCGCACGGGTTGTGGGTGCTTGGGTACCTCACGTGGGGCAGCATTTTTTGAAGGACTCCGGTGGGAAGGCTCCGCTTCCCCTGCGTCCCCACCCGCCATATGTCCCTGAAGCCAACTATACTTCAATTCCCTCCTTGAACAACATCTTAAGGAATCCATGGGAAATGTTTATCTACTAGTCAAATACTGATTATATTAAGCGCAAGCCATCACAGACACCTCAGATGATTCACTGGAGTGTCTCCTGCCTTTGAAAAGCGACAGGAACCTTGAATTGTCTTGTAAATTGCAAGGCACAGTGTAAATGAGGTCATTAATGGCAGCCTGAAAATATCTACAAGCAGGTCCTTAACTACATCCCCACCTTGATTCAGATATCACAGTTGTTGTCAGGAACAGGCAGTGGCCTAGCAAATGACCGTGTAGCCCGGTGCCAAGTACAAAATGATGCCCCAGAAGTGATGTCACAGCCGGAAGGAATGTCACACCCAGGCTTTCAAAAAAGTGAAAATCGAAGGGGGGGAACCCACCTCCTTCCCCCAGCAGCTCACTACCCTCTGCTGTCTCCCTTCCAGCCAGCTCTGCTCCCCCCAGCCAGTGGCATAGCTAAGGCATCTATCTGCTACCTCAAGTCAAAGAAGATTTTGTAGCCTCCCCCCCACAACAAAATCAAATCAAATTAATTAAGAAAATAAAGTGTGTCCCTTTTTGGTTAGAACAGTATTTCTCACACTTTGGGTCAGGACCCACTAGGTTGGTCGCAAGCCAATTTCAGGTGGGTCCCCATTCATTTCAGTATTTTTACTATATTAGACTTGATACTACCATGGTATGTGACATCCATGGGAAATGTTACAGATCTGTTCTTTTAACAGGCTATTGTGTATACGATAGTAAATGGGACTTACTACTAGGTAGAATTGCAGCCTAGGATTGTTAAATATTTTCCTGCTTAATGATGACACTTCCAGTCATGACATAAGTTCCGGTGGGGCCTGACAGATCCTCACTCTAAAAAGTGGATCCCGGTGTTAAAAGTGTGAGAACCACTGGGTTAGAGACATTGTGCTGGGGTGAAGAGCTATGTTATTCTCCCCCAACTAAAGAGAAGCACCACTTGAAAAAGTGCCTTTTCATCCAGTTAGCAGGAGTAGTGATGTGGAAATGAGAGCTGATTCATATTAACACCTTATTGATTCCATGCTGTATCATAACATCTCATTGTTATGAGAACAGAACAATCAGTTTTGAGTTAAAGAAATCCACTTTTTGTTCCATAAGAGAGTTGTGTTTTCATTTTCTGGTTAATTGGTCATAACCTTTGATAGAATATAGATATTCCAATGTGGTTTGTTTCATTGCATTCTGCATTAAATTACCTTTCCAATGATATATAACATGATGGTATTATTCATACTTATCAAGGTTTTCACAGTTTTGGTCACTAGTGTCAAATTCAGTTTCTTGCCACCCTAAAGCTTGTTGCCCAGTGTAGTTGCTACCCATTGCACTCCCTTAGCTACGCCACTGGGACCAGGTGTTTTGGCCTGTTTTGAGATGTAGATAGGCAGCTTCGGGTGTGTCTGTCTATGTACATATCATTAGTTATTACTTATAAAATATGAGTAACCATTTCAGTAACTGAACAATTCTCCCGCACTGGTGTTTGGTTTCAGTAGTGCAAGATGAGACTTTCTTTCCAGCACAATCCCCAACGCAGACGAAAAGCTTTCCCGGGGTTGAGATCCTGCCACTCACGTAATTATTTCAAGACAGACAGCTCCATTACTTCAGTGCCTGCACTTCAGAAGAGGAATGGAAACATTAGGAAAAGTTTTTTTCTTTGATGTAGAATATGCTGCCACTTTTTTGTTATTAAAATAGGAACTAACGTTAAATAAATAAAATTTTGCCTGGAGGCTTCTGAAAACTAATGTTGTGTTTTGACAGTGTCGGTTTTTTTTTTCTGATTCCTGAAAGCATTATGTGAGCTAACTTAGGACTTTGTGCTTTCTGCTCCTTGCCACACACACAAAACACTCTTCTTTTTATCTTCAGTGTCTCTTTGCATCCTCTCCTGAGCTCACACACAAACTCTCAGCACACTTTTATTCATCGGCTGTGATTAAACCCTTTCCGCCACCGCACAGGCATTGCTTCTCCTATTCAGAGGTCTAAGTACCCATATACCACCAAGGAGGCGAAGGAAGTGGCTCTCATTTTCTGGTGGAGAGGAACTCTGGGAAACAACTGCCCAAATAATACACCAGGCCCATGAGAGGGGGTTGCAGGGGGTACATCGTGCCTGGACCTAGAGCCAAAAGACCCTGGGAGCCAAAGGAGGGGAGCTGGAAATTTCCTAGATCTCAGAAAATGTTTGCATATATTGTGTGAAGACTAGCATTAACATTTTATATAAGCCTACATAGTGCTGGGGGCTGGGGATAAGAATAGGCCCTCAGTTTGGTTGTACTTGTCATAAGAGGTGACTAAACAGCCACCGGGTAGATGGGAAGGCAGCGCATCTGAGAGAAGGAAAACTCTGATCCCAAACCTCCACTGCCTTGTGGCTACACCCAGTTATGGAAAAGGCTTTAGGAGTCAACCTCGAGGCAAAATCTGGAGCCGGAGTCCCTGAGGCAGTTCATGGCTGAACACAGTCACGTTCTGGCAACTCCTGCGAAGCCACTGGAACCAACCGTATTGGCTTCTGCCTTTCCATTGGACCATTCCAGCTATGTGGAGAGGGGGGATTTGCTGCATGGGAAACTATCCTCCATATCTACTTTACTCAGGCTTCGCGCACTGGAGAGGACACTCTGTTCCAGAACCACCATTCAGAGCGTGACACCATAGTCTTCTGAGACTGAAGAATGTCAATGTAGTGCTACATATCATAATTCATATAAATCATGATCCAATGGAGAAGGAAAGGGGCCCCAAAGAAATGCTGTACCCCCTGGTAAAATTCTTCTAAGCGACCCTGTCATGCACTGCTGGACGTGTTGAGTTTGATGTATTTATCAGTTCTGTTTATACCCTACATTATCTCTAGGAAGCTGAAAGTAATGTAGATAGGGTCCCAAGCAGGGCTGGCACCAGGTTGCAGGGGGCTCTACACTGGGCCGCCTATAGCACTCCCTGATGACACAATGAGTGGTTGGTTGGCAACCTTCAGTCTCGAAAGACTATGGTATAAGCCTGCAGCACCCGGTGTTCCCAGGCGGTCTCCCATCCAAGAACTAACCAGGCCTGACCCTGCTTAGCTTCCAAGATTAGGCATGTGCAGGGTAACAGTTGCTTATACTGGCATTGGGGGTCCAGGAATTGCACCGAGCCAGGTGGGCCCACTGATCCCACAGTGGATTGGTTCATCCCAACCCCTGATTCCAGGGCACCTCCCATTCTAGTCCCAACCAGAAACAAACCTGTGCTATCTTCATCAGTGTTGCTGCATTTTTGAGGCTTCGGGTGACACCCTGGCCCCATGAGGTATTCATAATCTGCTATGAAAAGGGTATGATCTTACAAAGGAGGCAAGAATGTAACAGCCAACTTCAGACTCCAGATTTTGATAATGATCTGGCCCATTGGTCTATTGTTTCTATACTCACTCACACAGGTTGCCTCAGGTACATTCTCAACCAGAAAGTTGGGAAACATTCCTTACATTAAGTGAAAGGGAGTGCTACAAGTGCAGCAATTCGAGACATACAAAATTACGCTTGAGACATACAAAATTATGCAGGAAATGGACAGAGTGGATAGGGAGATGCTCTTTACACTCTCACATAACACCAGAACCAGGGGACATCCACCCAAATTGAGTGTTGGGAGGGTTAGGACAGACAAAAGAAAGTATTTCTTTACTCAGCGTGTGGTTGGTCTGTGGAACTCCTTGCCACAGGATGTGGTGATGGCGTCTAGCCTGGATGCCTTTAAAAGGGGACTGGACAGGTTTCTGGAGGAAAAATCCATTACGGGGTACAAGCCATGCGCAACCTCCTGATTTTAGAAATGGGCTATGTCAGAATGCCATATGCAAGGGAGGGCACCAGGATGAGGTCTCTTGTTATCTGGTGGCCTCCCTGGGGTATTTGGTGGGCCACTGTGAGATACAGGAAGCTGGACTAGATGGGCCTATGGCCTGATCCCGTGGGGCTGTTCTTATGTTCTTAAACTACAATTCCCAGGAGGCCTTGCAGGTCTCTTGTTACCTGGTGTGCTCCCTGGGGCATTTGGTGGGCCGCTGTGAGATACAGGAAGCTGGACTAGATGGGCCTATGGCCTGACCCAGTGGGGCTGTTCTTATGTTCTTAACTACAATTCCCAGGAGGCCTTGCAGGTCTCTTGTTACCTGGTGTGCTCCCTGGGGCATTTGGTGGGCCGCTGTGAGATACAGGAAGCTGGACTAGATGGATCTATGGCCTGATCTAGTGGGGCTGTTCTTAATTCCAATTTTGCAAAGCACACAGAAGCGGGCGCCTTCAACACATGCTGCTTCACTTCTGGGTGTTCATCCATGTGGCAATGCTCCTATAGGCCTGATTGATCTTCTCGGACACCCACTAGGATGCAAGTGGACATGTATGCCTCCATCTGGGTCCAAGAAGTGATATACAGGCAGGCCCTTCTGTTTGTGGGGGATCCATTCCAGTTTCTCCCCCCCCCCATCACGTGCGGATACTGCAAGTCCACAAATACCAGTGGCTTGTACTCTAGTGAAATTGTTGTCAGTGTTACTTGACAACAGGAGTGTTGGCAGTCCAGACTGGACCTTGCCTGAGGATACAAGTATTTTGTTCAATGTGGGTCGATCATCAGTCCTTCCCAGGGCCTGCAGTAAGAGAGCTTGGCCTCCATTCATAACTGTCCTAGACCTGACATTTATACTGCCAAATCCTACTGTCTGATCTCTGCTCCAGGTGGGCTCTCTTCAGGCTTTCCCTGACATCATATGGGCCCTTGGTCTAGCTGAAAGAGGGCATTACACAAAGAGTGTGCAGAACCGTTAAGTTCCTTCCTTAACATATATAAAAGTTACCGTTTTGGGTTCATATACTCCAAGGCAATCCTGATTAGTAGAGGTGGGTGAAAACGGTTTGATTTTCTCACGGATTTCTGTGTTTTGCAATGGTAGAAGTGCAGTCAGCAGTGATATGTGGTTTTATTCAAAATTGATATTATAGTTATATATTATAATTACTTTAAAAGTGTACTAGGTAGGTGATATAGGTGGTACAGTGTCAGACGATGCAGCCACAGTCATTGCCCATGCAACCCCCATTAAATAATAAATGAAAACAAAATAAAACAGTGTTTTTGTGGATTTGTTTTGGGGTTTTTTTTGCAAATTTTGGGCTGTTGAATTTTGTTTTTTCCCCCAAAAAATTCTGCGCTTTTGCAGAAGCGCACAAAGAAGCCATGTGCCTTTCTTACGTTGTCACCATTTTCTCTCATCTCGACTGATGAGGTGGATTCTGCAAATGGAACATTTGCGTCTCATGTTCAACAGTTGGCAGGTAAATCTTTTCCATGTTAACAACCAGCAAGCCCAGCTCAGCGTTGCACCACAGCTGTTATTAACTTCTGTGTCATGGAGGTTGCTCACTCTTGGTAAGCTTTCTGCTGTGTGACATGTGGAGTCTTTAACTCTCCTGTCTTCAGATCATCTGGAAAATGGAAAAGAGAGAGAGAGAGAGAGAGAGAGAGAGAGAGAGAGAGAGAGAGAGCACCTTTATCCTTGCTACTAAGGAATGTCCAGATAGCAGCATCTGCCTGTCCTAGCCAAGATAGCCAAAGAGAAGCACAGAAAGTGCCCTAAGGAAAGGTTATTATCCATTCCACTGGGACATCTTCCTCCCATCTTGCATAGACTCAGTAGCATAGCTAGACAGAAGGCAGGAGGGCAGCACAGCAAATACAGCAGACGCTGCAACATGCCATGCAAGTGGCCCATCCCACTCTACTGTCTCTGCCCCAATGACACTAACAGCGAATGGGAGTGGCCGTTTACATTGCGGCCCCTGCTGCACTTACTGCGCCACCCCCCCAGCTACAATACCACACAGACTGCACAGCTCTGATGGCCCAGTATGGATTCCTTTTAACCATATGAAAGGATCTCGACTGGACGGATTGGAAATGCTGAAACAGCATAACCGTGAGCCCAATCTTATTATTTTACGCCCCCCCCCGCCATTGCAGCAACACCAAACTGGTGAATGCTGCATCCGTGGTGGGAGGCAGGTGGGTCAGGAGATTCCGACAGGAAAAAGGAATTTTAAAGCTCATTGACCCGCAGTGGGTCTCTTTAGACCTGCGCTGGCAAGTTCAAGGAGAGAAAGGGGAAAGAAGGCTCCCGTTGGAGGGCATAAGATCTGTTGTGGGCCGCCTGTGACCAATCCTCCCTCTCCCACAGCCTCCCTGCCCCTCCCTGCCTGGTTTCGCCCCCTCCCCACCTCCCTTCCGCCCTCTTGTCACCCTCTCTGGCCTCTCCCATTAGCCTATGTGCTCTGGCAAGCGGAGATTCCCTCACTGGTGGAGGCAGGATGACGCGGGCCTTCCCACAAGCACTCTTGACAGCATGCTGACTCACATGCCATTGGAGCACCTTTTGCGACAGGTGCTGGCTGACTTGTGGCAGTCAGTGCTATTGTAGGAGCCTCGTCGTCATCGAGCTGTGAGTTTTCAAATTAGAAACTGCCAAGCATAGTGCGCATATATTAAAGAAGCCAGCAGGTGTATGCACCTGTTGTATGTATAAATTCCTGTTTTCTAAGGGATCCGACATGTTGGACATCTAGGGATCAGTGGTATCACTAGGGTTTGCGACACCTGGTATGGTACGCCAGTGTATTACCCCCATGATGGACCTCCTCCCATGCAGCGGCAGGGCAATGCTTGGGCAGTGGGCATGGTGATGCGACATTACCCCATCCCACTGGGTTTTTTGGCTATAACATTTGAAAGAACAGAAATATTTCAGCGTTGTTTGTTTCATTGCGTTCCTCATGAAATTACGCATCAAATGATATATAACATGATGGTATTATTTGAAAATACTGAGATTTAAAATTTTTTGGCTAGTAGTGGTGTCACATCCCCCCGTGCGTGTCACCCGGCCTGCACACACTTTATTTAAGGCAGTTTACATAGGCAGGCTTTATTTAAATCCCTTATTAAATAGGGATTTTTACAATTGAAAGAAGGTTCTTTCTTTCAAGAACCACAACATTCAGGTGTTTCATTCCGATCTGACTTCACATTCTGGCCTCCATCCTCCCATGCTCAGAGCAGATGAAATAGCTCGGCTTCAGCTTGTCAGCTGCTTCAAGGTCGCACGGTGCCGGTGGCCTCGAACTGGCGACCTTGTGGATGTTATCTTCAGGCAGACGGAGGCTCTACCCTCTAGACCAGACCACCTGCCCCATGACTGGTTTACTACCCACATTAATAAGACATAGTACTGCTCCATTTTGAGAACTGAACAGGTTCTCCTATTCCAGGGAGCAAAGTGGATTCAAACTACCCAAACCATAAAATGATTGGCAAGAGTTCTTTTCTCTCCCCTCTCTTGGGAGAGAATGATTGGCTTCTCCCCTCTCTTTTTGGCCCAATTTTTCCTTCAGGAAAATGTATTAAATACCGTTTTGAATACGTATCAAGGATGGAAACAGTACCTGAGAAATTGATCCTCTTACAGTGCACCTTTTTCCTATATGCAGCTTTTGAAAGTTTTACAGCTTTTTGTTTTTCATAATCTGATAACGTCTCAGAATCTTGGTCTTTTTTTTCCAGTCCTTCTCCCTTCCTTTTTCTCAGAATCCTCACTGTTCTGATCTTTTTCTTGATACATTCTCTAGCAGATGCTGCCTCCGTGTGTTCAAGGTGAAGAAGGCCATGCTTAGTAATTGCTTAGGAGCATTTACCATATTTCTGATTTTTCCCCCCATTCAAGAGTGATTGAAAATACTAGTTTCAAATGTCCATGTTATTCAAAGGATTTAGCTTCAGTCCTTGCAATGCCCCAATCTGACAAAATGCAATCCATACTCCATTTTCCATGGAGGAAAAAATCCATCATGGGTTACAAGCCATGCTGTGTATGTGCAACCTCCTGATTTTAGAAATGGGCTATGTCAGAATGCCAGATGCAGGGGAGGGCACCAAGATGCAGGTCTCTTGTCTTGTGAGCTCCCTGGGGCATTTGAGATACCGGATTTGGGCCACTGTGAGATACCGGAAGCTGGACTAGATGGGCCATTGGCCTGATCCAGCAGGGCTCTTCTTATCATTCTTATGTTCCATGATCAGAAAAAATATGTATTGGTTAAGAGTTGTTATATGTTTGGATTCTGGAAATGCGAAAGCAAGGAGTAAAATTGCTAATAATTAGAGGTGTGATTTTTTTTTCAGTGATGACAAAATAAAAACACATAACGCTTTCTGTACTTCTCATTTTTGAAACAAAAAAAAATCTGTGACAAAATAAAACTGTTTTCTAACACCTCTTTATAGTGGTCATTGTCGGCTGGTTGGGCTGGGATGAGGGGTGCATGGGTAATGGCTGCATTTGCTGACACTGTACCTACCTAACACACTTTTAAAGCAATTATAATTTATAATTATAATGCGAGGTGGACTTAGAAAGATCCAGGTTCGAATCCCCCTCAGCCACGAAGCTTCCTGGGTGACCTTGGGCCAGTCACTTTCTCTCAGTCTCACCTACCTCACAGGATTGTTGCGAGGACAAAAGGAGGGGAGCAGCTGTGTACATTGCCCTGAGCTCTTTGGAGAAAGGGCAGTATAAAAATGTGAAAAATAAATAAAATATGAATAAATAAAACAAAATGTGCCCTTGGAATAAAAACACCTAACGCCACTTTCTGCGCTTCTCATGTTTGTAAAAAAGACAAAAAAAAAAACCTCCCCCCCCAAAAAACACACACCTCTACTAGTAACATAAGCAAAGGAATGAACATTACTGTATCCAGAAAGGATGAAGTTGCCAGTCTGAAAAACAAAAACAATAATCTCTAACTTTATGCAGCTCTGCCACTTGGTCTTCTAACTATTTGCTTCCTGAAATAAAAAAATGAATAGTCTCTATCATCATCATCATCATCATCATCATCTTCTTCTTCTTCTTCTTCTTCTTCTTCTTCTTCTAAATGAAACTACCATAGGTTCTCATTGTAACTGTATAACAAATAAAACACCCAGCAGAACGCCTGGGCTTTCGTTTCTGCATCTCAGGTTAAGCAATGCTTAAAACAGCAGGATGAACTTGTAAAGCAAAAAAAAAAAAAAAAAGTGCATGTTATAAGAGGGACTCATGACAGAGTACTGGCAGGGCCATATAATTCATAAGGCTGACTAGGCTGAAACCTAGGGGCTCTGCAGGGACGAGGGACCTATCCTTTTTTTTTTCTTTCCTGTTACCTGCACCATAGGGCTCCAATGGTTAAAGGCACTTTACATGTGCAATACTATGTATTTATTCATCAATGTATATACTGTTGTAAGTATACTATATATAAATTTATATGCAGTGCAGTAATGCCATATTGCTTACTGGTTCCTTTTTTGTCCATATTTCTATTCCAATAATCAGGTGAGAGTAATTTTAAAAGTAATTTAAAAAAAAAAATTCTGAACAGAATTCATCAGGAGACCCACAAAATGGATAGAGGGCTATCTACTGCAGTAGGTCTAATATCTACTGTAACAGGGCCAGGCCTGCAGTGGGGTGAAAGAGTAAAGTGACAGAGGGGGCCCCAAATACCTGAAAGCCTAGGGGCCGATCGTGGGTTAACATAGCCCTTGGTACTGGTGAGCAGGAGGAAAAGGAACCTTCCTATGATTTTTAGAAGAATATGAAAATAGGATTTCTTTTTTACAGCAAATTTCTCCTTCTCTAATTCCAACCAATATCTTTCTATATATTAAGAGAATATGCTAGAGAGACTAGTTTTAAAGGATGTTATGGATGGAAGAAAACTGCTGAACTTCAGGCTTAACCTGGGTGTTAAGCTAGAGCAGTTATACTAGAGCAGTAAACTGGAGACGGCTGTGTGCCTAAAACAGCCTTCCCAGCACGGCCAAAGCTTACCTGAGATCCTCTTATCTTCATTCCTGATCTCCCCCAAACCTTGCACCAGCCGCACCAGGTGATACGCACAGGGAGGGGCAACACAACTACTGTTCAAACTTTTTCACATCTGGGTATTTACACATAATACCTTCAAGTTATGTATCGATTGATGCATAATTTCATGCAGAAGGCAATGAAACAAAACCACGTCAAAATATATCTATTCAATCAAACGTTAGAGCCAAAAAACCAGCGGGGTGGGGCAATGGTGCATCCCCGTGTCCACTGCCCAAGGCATTGCCCCACCCACTGCATGGGAGGCAGTCCATCATAAGGGTGGTGCTCTGGCCTCCTTCACTGGGTTCACTGGAAACCCTAGTAATGCTGCTGCAATCCAGGCAGCAACAGCAAAATGCAAGTGTGCTTACTGGGTGATGCGCTGCCCCGAATGGCTCAGATGGTGAGTAGGGGTACTTACACAGTGCATTGTGCTGCCTGCAATACTTACCCCACCACTCCCATGTAGCTACACCACTGAGTTGGGGCAATTAGTGGCAACAATTTCTTGGCATGCACTTCATAGTTGTGGATCAAATGCTCAGCCCCAATCACTTGGTAAGTTGTTTGTGAAGCTCACCTTTCTTTCCCCGGACTACTACCCTACCAATTGTGTTTGACAGTATTCACAAGTATTCATCAAGTCTGAACGAATCTTGCATTTCTACATTCGTGTCGTGCAAGTGGTTAGAAGATGGCCGCAGGTACACATCTTCCCAAGTTAGAAATTGCCAGACGTAGCCTGTGATGTACAAATAGTCCAGAATGGAAGATTTTAACTGGAGGAAAACCGAATGAAAGGAAGAAAAAAATTATCTTTCGTGGCAAGCAGGAAAGTAAGCAGCGCATAAGTGGGTAACAAGCTCACATGCACAAACAAGGGAAACTCATTTTTGCACTTTCTGGGTAGAAGCCATGGGAGAATTCCGCCTGTGATGCAGGGTATTGAAAGGTAGCTTGTAAACAACCGCTGCATTGTCAGCTCACTCAAGGACCGAAAAAAAGAAGGTAAAACAAGGCAGGGAAGCAACTGACTCTTGGAGTGGTGGGACTCGTGTTTTGGCAGCCCTGAAGGCTGCGCGCTGTGAGAAGACATGTTCCCTCTTAATATTTTAATGAGCGCAGCCACTGTCATCCCCAGCTGCGCACTCGTTTCATTGTTGTTGCTTAGCAAAATGCACACAAGGATGCTCATCTCTAAATTCTTCTCGGTCGCAAAGGTAACACGATGGCTTTGCAGAAACCGCCCCAAACCAAGCTGATCAACCTGGAAGCCATTTGCCCCCAAACCCATGGCAACTCTTTCATATGTCCAGTAGCATAGCTATAGGGGGGTGCATCGTGGTAAGTATTGCAATGCGCCATGTAAGCGGCCCCTCCCACTCACCATCTGAGCCATTCTAAACAGTGACAGCAGCACGTGGGGGGCACTTACATGGTGCATTGCGGCGCCTGCAATATTTACCACAATGCACCCCCCTGTAGCTACGCTACTGCATATGCCCTTTCTGAGCTTCCATGTTTCTAGAGGGGCTGGCTTTCTCTTCACTCATCACTGTCCATTCATGGGAACGCTTGCTTTTAAGAAAATTATTTTTTTAATTAGGCCTTACTCAGTGCTGGGATAATTGACACATATTCAGCATTGAGAATAAGAAGGCTAATATTATAATCCCATTGTACACATCGATAGTAAGGCCACACCTGGAGTATTGCGTCCAGTTCCAGTTGCCACATCTCAAAAAGGATATAGTGGAAATGGAAAAGGTGCAAAAGAGAGCAACCAAAATGAATACTGGGCTGGAGCTCCGTCCCTATGAGGAAAGGTTACAGCGTTTGGGCCTCTTCAGTCTAGAAAAGAGGCGCCTGAGGGGGGACATGATTGAGACATACAAAATTATGCAGGGGATGGACAGAGTGGATAGGGGGACGCTTTTTTCCCTCTCACATAACACCAGAACCAGGGGACATCCTCTAAAATTGAGTGTTGGGAGAGTGAGGACAGACAAAAGAAAATATTTCTTTACCCAGCATGTAATTAGTCTGTGAAACTCCTTGTCACAGGAAGTGGTGATGGCAACTCGCCTAGATGCCTTTAAGAGGGAACTGGACAAATTTTTGGAGGAAAAGTCCATCACAGGTTCCAAGCCATGATGTGTATGTGCAACCTCCTGATTTTAGAAGTGGGTTACCTCTGAATGCCAGATGCAAGGGAGGGCACCAGGATGCAGATTGTGTTTTCTTGTCTTGTGTGCTCCTTGAAGCATTTGGTGGGCCACTATGAGATGTGGGAAGCTAGACTAGATGAGCCTTTGGCCTGATCCAGTGGGGCTCTTCTTGTGTTCTTATGTTCAAAGTCATTCAGACTGCAGGTAGAAGTTGCAATCTCTATGCTCCTTCATATTATAAAAAATTACATACATACCCTGTGCACAGAAAAAATGAAAGAGAGAGCTGAACTGGAAGTGTTCTCCCCTACATCATAGTTTTCTATATGTAGAGAAATGTTGTGTTATTACAGGGTGGAAGAATTCAAAAATGCAGTTCCCTGCTGCTCTCTGAAATTGTACAGTCCCCAATAAAAGGTGAATATATTCAACAGGACTCAGCTGAATTAATTTTCCTAAGTTCTTATTTTTTGTCTTTGGGGCAAATTTTTGGACCTCCATGCATTTCTTTCAACACTGACAAATATCTTTCAAATCTAGTACGTGGTTATACCTAGTCCAAAATCCTTATTCCTGGCTGACCTTTGAGGTCACGTTCCATCAAAATTTCTGATGTAAACAAAAACTTGTCACCTGAAGATTATAGTGCTGTCTGGGTGATGATGACGGACTTTGCCTTAAAGCTATGTTTCATCCCAGATGTACTGATGGTAGAATGGATGTCACAAAGAGACCTCAGGAAAGTAAGACATCAGGAGACCCTTATGATGATTCTGACACTGTTAATATCATCACAAGAAAGAGAGAACTTTTGAACCCACATAAATGTCCAGTCCTTGGAGCGCCTTTGGTGAATCTTTGTAAAATCACTTCTTGACAAATATGATAATGGTGGTTCCATTGTTAATGGATTAAGCCACAAAATAACCCTTGAAAGACCTTTCCAAGACCTTGGAGGACCTTGAAAGACCTTTCCAACTTCATAGAAAGTCAAATGTTCTGTACTATTCTGAAATCATTAAATGTTTCCCAGTGCAGTTACGTCCTTTGGACAAACAGCTTTATCGCAAACTGGTTTTGAAACTCTTTGTGAGACCTGAATTCTGTCGAGGACAAACAATAAACATCCTTTGAACATGCCTGCTTGAGGACACCTGGTTAACAGGTTATGAAGCTGTGCCCTCTTTTTCTCCAGCCACTTGTGTTCCCAGCTGGATTCCTAGGGCTTTCGGAGTGCACTTAATCGCTTGCACAGGAAAAGGGGTTTCATAAATCACCAAGGCAAGCAGTCAAGGATTTTTCATGCATGCCTCTCCTATGTAAATGATCTGTATCTTTTCCATGAATCAGGCCCATCGATTCTCACTCTCTCATACTTTCCTCCCTGGTGCTCCTCCTCCTCCATCCCTGGATTCTCGGAATTGCAATCTAAATGGCCCTGAAACATTTAAAGACGATTAAAGTTTAGCTTAGCATATCAGTGACCCACCAGCAATTCCCCACTCACGCTCTGATGTATATACTGCATTTGATCTGCAGCGAGATGATTCAGAAAGAAGTGATTCCAGGAGTGCTTTCCTCCCCCATAGAGAACTAGAAAAATACCCTCTGGAGACGCTACATAATAGCAGCCATTTCCTATGAGCATTCTACAGGCCTACGACACTGCAGTCAGTTGCCAGCCAGTGCCTCCTGGCTTCCTTCCTGTTTTGCACAAAGCATAAATCACCAGGACTGATTTCTTCTGTCTTATTAGCGAGATTTAAGGAGCTTAATAAAATACATTTGGCAGGTGGTACAGTTGCTCCTCTCAGATCCACTTTATAGGAAAAGTATACCCTCGATGGCAGAAAGCAAAGATTTATAACAGGACCCGCTTTGCACACAGGAAACATGATTTCCTGTGGCTTTATTAATTGGGAAACCATATTGAGCCCAACAGAAATGAACTTAAACTGCAATCCCTCCGCAGGTCCAGGTCAGGTGAGAGCTGCATGTTTCCCGAGGGCAATCTGTGGTGGGGCACACAAAGTCGATTGCTGAAGAGCTTGCGGTTGAAATAATACACGTAGATGGAATTCTAGATGTGAAAAATACAGAGGGGGCCATATCTGTGGATCCCGTGTCTGCAAATTCAAATATCTGCACCTCCGTTTTGGTTTTGCAGCCCAGAACGGCTCAGAAGGAGAAGGGCAGGGGCCGCTTGCACCCCATAGTGAGG
Organism: Tiliqua scincoides; assembly: GCF_035046505.1. Classification (NCBI taxonomy): domain Eukaryota; kingdom Metazoa; phylum Chordata; class Lepidosauria; order Squamata; family Scincidae; genus Tiliqua; species Tiliqua scincoides. The sequence continues at coordinate 8,622,844 of NC_089821.1, read as the reverse complement.
ATTCCTGCAAAATAAGAACATAAGAACATAAGAACAGCCCCACTGGATCAGGCCATAGGCCCATCTAGTCCAGCTTCCTGTATCTCACAGCGGCCCACCAAATGCCCCAGGGAGCACACCAGATAACAAGACCTGCAAGGCCTCCAGGCCATGCTTTCGGCATCCATGGTTGCTCAAATCTTTAGATGCCAAGCCCACAGATAAGAAGGGCGCACTGTATAATACTTGCAATGCATTCACTGGGTTGGAGAGGGAGGAGGGTTCCATTATGACTTTTTAGGCATGGCATGACACAGGCCTGAATTGGCAACTGGCCATGGTTTAGCACCAGAATTCCTGTCTCTTTTAACACTTTGCTTATGGAGGTGTCACAAAACCACTAAGGAGAGCCCAGCAAAACTGAAATACTCAAGTTTACATTCTGGTCTTATGAACCGAAGAAGCATAAAGAGGGACAGGATCTCATACCGGACAGGTAGACTGAAAAGAGCATGCAAGGCCACTCTTACTCATTAACCTTCCAACCAAAACAGAAGTCTTCAGGGTTCCATGCAGGAGAATCCCCTTCACTGTTAGCGCCGCACAAGAAACCCTGAATGGTGCAAAGGTGTTGAATGGAACTGGGTCAAGTTTTGTGCTGGCTATTTGGACAAGGGAGCAGTGGGCAACACGTGGCTCAAGGGCTGCATGCCGCCCATCAGGGTTCTATGTGTGGCCCATAAGACATTTTGATTCCTGTTGCCCACACTCAGAGCTGCTGTGATTTCAATATTGTGGCTCATGGAAATAAAGACAGACCACTTGAGTGACCACCGGCTAACCTTGGCTGCCCATCACTGGTCTAAGGACACTGCGATACAAGGACATCTGCAAGAGGGATCTGAAGGCCTTAGGAGTGGACAACAGGTGGGAAACCCTGGCCTCTGAGCGGCCCACTTGGAGGCAGGCTGTGCAGCATGACCTCTCCCAGTTTGAAGAGGCACTTGCCCAACACACTGCGGCAAAGAGGCAAAGAAGGAAGGCCCATAGCCAGGGAGACAGACCAGGGACAGACTGCACTTGCTCCTGGTGTGGAAGGGATTGTCACTCCCGAATCGGCCTTTTCAGCCACACTAGACGCTGTGCCAGAACCACCATTCAGAGCGTAATACCATAGTCTTTCAAGACTGAAGGTTGCCTACACACTGGTCTAAGGCATACTCCCACAAAGGACACAACACCACTTCTCATACTGTGCCACCCCAAGGGGCATTAGAGCAGATCCAACTCCTGCCTCAGTGTTCCTCCACACCTTCCTTACTCTGTCAAAATGCCCACCGGAAGAATAAAAAGGTGAGGCACACACAGCAGATATACATAGTGCTTGTATTTGTTATAATAAATCTTCTACTTCACCTTATACTTTTTCCCCCTCACCCCTGTTCATTGTGCTTGGAACATGTAGTTGTCATTGGTCCTTTGGATGTTATTGCTTTGGACATATTTCCAGCAGTGCAGGTTGCTGGAGCTTTCATGTCAGTCATGATTAACCATTCGGTGTTTGCTTTCTTGTGTGCTAGTAGGTGTAGACAAACCTCTGTCTGTCAAGACACTGCTGGGGATGAGAGGTGAAGAGCGATGGGAGTCTGACAAACAGAATTATCACCAAGGCATTTTCCTCTCCTGAAGACTGAAGTCCTCCTGTCTCCCCAGGAGATGGAGAAATTGTATGTTCCTTGTGTTGTTGGCGTAATTAAAATGGCAAACTTGGCATGAGCAGGTGGCATTCTCACCTTGCTCCAGATAAAGGACTTGATCTGCCACTCTGTGATGGAACTCTACTCCAGTGAGCATCCTGACACACTGTGGAAGTAGTCCTTTTCCATAGAGAATTATCTAGAAGAGGAAACTTCTTCAAGTATACAAGGATTAGGCTGCAATCCTGTACACACTTTCCTGTGAGTAAGTCCTATTGAATTAAATAAGACTTACTACTAAATAGATGTGCACAGACTTGCAGTGCTACAGTGCAATTCTAGCACCCACTACATGGGTGGAGTACACTCCACTAAATCCCATGGTGAAGTTTTGGCCTCCTGAAGCCTCCTTGGGATAAGGAAACACTTATTCCCTTCCCCCAGGGTCAGGATGACCAGGTGTCATAACTGCAAAAGAGGACCTGGCACACAAAATGTAGGACATCCAAGAAAAATGTAGGACATGACAAATAAAGTAGGACAGGACAAAATAAAAGCTAAAAACACTTGTATATTGATTTCATGTGGTTAATTTCAACATGATATTACTTAATGTTAAATTTAAAACTATATTACTATAATTTATTAAATATAATTTATTAATTACAAGAAGGCTATGTGCTACCTGCAGGCTCACTCACAGGGAAAAGGAGGACATTTAAGTTCTTTTCCAGGACATGAGGCTAAAAAAGAGGACATGTCCTGGAAAAAGAGGATGCCTGGTCATCCTGCCCAGATGGGCACCAGATCTACTCAGACCTGCACCAGCTCCGTAGTTGGCGCAAGTCCACATGGACCCATGAAGGCGAATCAAGGCAGGGAAGGGAAGTTGGATTTGGTGGATGCCACTACTGTCAAACCCACCCCCCTTCCTGATCCTGATCTGCCCTCCCACTCACCCCCATCACCACTCCATTCCCCTTGCCCCTTTCTGCCTATGCTCAGGTGCCCTGATGCCGCCTGTACCCACTTACCTGTGCCAGTGGGCATCTGGGGGCTACAAGCACATGGAGCTGACCACTTGCCACTTGCAGTAATGGCCAGGCCTCATGTTCTGTCATGTTACGTTTTGAGGCAGTCAGAAAGTACTGTACACTTCCAGAACATTCCAACAGCCCCAGTAGGACTGGCAGATAGTTTTTGTCTCTACAGGGCAAGAATAGCCCATTTATAATTGGACAACCCAGGAGAAAGCAATTTATAAGAACCTATGGGAGAATTTCCCAAGGTCCAATGCAGTTTCTCCAAGGGAGAAGTGCTTTTGCAAGAAGTTAAGTAAGAGCAGGTTTCTTCAGATGTTACTCCTACATTGAAAGGTAAATACAAGTGCCACACTAAGTTCAGTATTATTACCATTTCCTGGACTTAGTCAATAATAAGGTGGCTTTGTTAAGTGATTCTCATTTGTGGGCATGCAAGTAAAATTTGTGATTGCTTCCTATGTGTGCTTTGTTCCCCACGACAGAGGCAGCTTTTAAGACTGTCAAGGGGCAAATGTTTGCATATAAGACATGTTTGCAGGTATCCAAGAACAGAAATCTCCCATGGCTGCTATCATCAGGACAGGAAACATGTTATATAGAGTGATGCCCAGGCTCCCTCCTATCCATAACGCATATCAAGCAGCATTGTCTCCGTTGAATTTAAGCGCCAAATGGTATCAGGTTGGATCCTTGGTTCCAAAACTACATTTCTCTGCACAACCAGCAACATTTGAAGTTGATAATCGCAGTGCCAAGATCAAATGTCATTCACCCTGACCTGATGGCAATGCTGATGGTGACCTGATGGCAGCTGATGGAAGGAATTAGCTTCCTTAGGAATTAGGAACAAGGAATTGCATTTGTAATAGTTTCATTTGCAACAGAACTACAAATAGCGGTTTACTATTATGAACATCCTGACATCAGCTATTCTCACACTAACTGGTGTCAAGGCTCCCCTCCTCCATGGAGTCCACTTTCCGGGTGCCGCCATTTTGGGTCACACAAGGTTGCACAAGATCTCTCACTATGCTCACACTATTTTTGTGAGATCTCTTGAGAATAGCACAAGATCTTGCGTATGAGACCTCACAGGATCCAAAAGGGCAGCATCTGGGAAGAGGATGCTGGGGACATTCCACTGTTCCCCTGTGAGCACCCTGCAGCTTCCTTTGATGCCATGCCTCACCGTTTGGGAACCACTGCTGCGCATAATAGGTCACAGTCTTATGGTCCAATTGGGCCCAGTCACCAGAGGAATGCGCAATCTGCTGGCAGCTGCTGCTATAAAGCAGATGTAAAGACAGCTCTGGCAGCACACAGAGTAGCCCTCTACAGAAGCAACAGGGGAAAGGCCATTGCCTTCCCACCCACGTCGGACGATTGCCGAAGACCTGCAGAGGCAGAAAAGATGTTGGGAGAGGGTGGGATGGGGACGGGAAGGGGGCAAAACTGCATGGGGAGAAGAGGTGAGGAATGGGGGGTGCAGAGGCTGAGGGGTGGTGATGGTGCATGCCAGATCCTATCCCCTCCATCAGCAGACTCCCTGCCCCCTTTCTTTCTTGGAACTTGTGCCAACAATTTCCAAGGAGACTCATTGCGGACTAGGAGGCTTACGGAGGGGTAAGGTGATTTAAAACTCCTGATTCGCTCCCCTCTGCACTGGATACAGGGTGTTCCTTTTCAGTGTAACTGCATCAGCGGCAGGCGGGGAGCAAAGGATTGGGCTGGTAGAATAGCAGAAAAATCTTGAGACATACCATCTTCATATAGAAGTATCCTTGTTAGAAAGAAGTCATGGAATTTCTTTTGCATTAGGAATGTAACATTCATGGGAAGCCCTTGAGTATGATTAGTGCTACCTGGGCCCAGTGGCATAGCTCGAGGGGGTGCAAAGCACTAAGTTTTGCAGGGAGCCTCACTGCAGCATGCAAGAGGCCCCTCACCTTTGCAGCCATTCCCGACTGGGGGAGCAAAATGGAGGCATTTGCCTCCATTTTGCTCCCCCTGCCTGGAATGGCACCAGAAGGGAGGGGGAGGGGCCACGTGCATGTGCGGTGAGGCTCTCTGCACCCCCCTCTAGCTACACCACTGCCTGGGTGGTCTGGGCAAATGCAATTGTTTAGGTCAATGTTTCTCAAACTGTGGATCGGGACCCACTAGGTGGGTTGCGATTCAATTTCAGATGGGTCCTCTTTCATTGCAATGTTTTATTTTTAATCTATTAGACTTGATGCTCCCATGGTATGTGACGGCATTTGGGGAAATGTTACAGGCCTGTACTTTTAACAAGCTACTATGTATATTCTTTTAACAATGATAGTCAATGAGACTTACTCCTGGGTAAGTGTGGGTAGGATTACAGCCTAGGATTGTTAAAAATTTTCCTGCTTGATGATGTCACCTCCGGTCATGACATCACTTCCGGCGGGTCCTGACAGATCCTCATTCTAAAAAGTGGGTCCTGGTGTTAAATGTGTGAGAACCACTGGTTCAGGTATCAAAGTGTGTGTTGGCAACCTTCAGTCTCAAGAGACTATGGTATCGCGCTCTGAAAGGTGGTTCTGGAACAGCGTCTAGTGTGGCTGAAAAGGCCAATTTGGGAGTGACAATCCCTTCCACACCGGGAGCAAGTGCAGTCTGTCCCTGGTCTGTCTCCCTGGCTATGGGCCTTCCTTCTTTGCCTCTTAGCCTCAGACTGTTGGCCAAGTGTCTCTTCAAACTGGGAAAGGCCATGCTGCACAGCCTGCCTCCAAGCGGGCCGCTCAGAGGCCAGGGTTTTCCACCTGTTGAGGTCCACTCCTAAGGCCTTCAGATCCCTCTTGCAGATGTCCTTGTATCGCAGCTGTGGTCTACCTGTAGGGCGCTCTCCTTGCATGAGTTCTCCATAGAGGAGATCCTTTGGGATCCGGCCATCATCCATTCTCACGACATGACCGAGCCAACGCAGGCATCTCTGTTTCAGCAGTGCGTACATGATAGGGATTCCAGCTCGTTCCAGGACTGTGTTGTTTGGAACTTTGTCCTGCCAGGTGATGCCAAGGATGCGTCAGAGGCAGCGCAAGTGGAAAGCGTTCAGTTTCCTCTCCTGTTGTGAGCGAAAAGTCCATGACTTGCTGCAGTACAGAAGTGTACTCAGGACGCAAGCTCTGTAGACCTGGATCTTGGTATGTTCTTCTTGTTGGACCAGGCTCTCTTTGTGAGTCTGGAAAACATGTTAGCTGCTTTACCAATGCGTTTGTTTAGCTCGGTATCGAGAGAAAGAGTGTCGGAGATCATTGAGCCAAGGTACACAAAGTCATGGACAACCTCCAGGTATCAAAGACTGTAACAGAAAGAGCAAGCAACTGTCAGGGCACCTGGAAAACAGGCAAATGACACAGACAGGTTTAGCCTCTGGTTGAAATCTACTTGAAAATGGACGAAACTTCAGGATGCCATGATGGGTTAATTTTCCCATGCAGAATGTGCAAGTTCAGTCTGAAATTAAATGTGCTTCCCCACCCCTAATGAAATTAAAGCAAATGAAACAAGGCACACAGGCCACTCCATTTTCAGGCATGTCAGAGCTGTCTGTGTACTTGTCACATCACTCCACTCATTTTTTTTGGTTACAATTTTTAATATGAAAATCAATCCCTTTAGTCATAAATGTAACCTCTAAGTGCCAGCATTCCCTGGGGAGTTTTTCCCTAGCTTTATTTCATGCCCGCCAGAAAGGCTATAAGAGGGACCTCTCTTTTTGTAAAGTGATCTTAGAATTCTGTTCGGTATCTATCATTTTCAAGGCCAAGTAATCATATTTAATAGATTCCAAATTATATTCTGTCAGGCAAGCACTCCCCTGACAATAGTCACCAGTATGGAGACCACAGGGTGGAAAAGGAGAGGTTTTTATTCTTTAAAAAAGGGAAGCCTGCAAATACTTTCCACAGGCAGCACTCCAGGAAAATGAAGCTTTTGAAGGGCCATGCGCGCAACACTTCAGATGTTCTGGAAACAATCTCTTTCAGTGCTTGTGAGCACTCTCAGTGCATAGCTGCAGTGGAGACTTTTCTAATGTAGCCTCATCCCTGAACCCAGTGGTTCCCAAACATTTTTGATTGGTGGTTTCCTTCACCTACTGTACCATTGGCCACAGCTCCCCATTACGGCTACAATCCTATACATCACAGCTTCCCAAACTGTGGGTTGGAACCAGTGGCATAGGTAGAGGGGGGTGTTGAGCTCAGCAAACGCAAGGGTCTGGGGTGGGCAGGGAGGAGTCTGGGAGGAGGTGGAGGAGAGGCTTTCCTGGGTAGGGAGAGGGTGATCCTGGGGGCAGGTGGGGAGCAGGAGGCGGGGCTGGGATCTGGCGGATATGCCGGATCCTAGCCCTAGGTTCAACACAGAAGAAAACTGCGCCTCTGAAGTCTGCCGCAGGTGAGGTCATCCAGGATCGGACGCAGCAGATGGAACGCTGGGTGCAGCACTACTCTGAGCTATATTCCCGAGAAAATGCAGTAAGCGAGGAAGCACTGAACAACATTGAGTGCCTGCCTGTTTTGGAGGAGCTTGACAGTGAACCAACCCTAGCAGAACTTCACGTGGCCCTGGACTCCCTTGCCTCTGGAAAGGCACCTGGGAAAGACAGCAACCCTGCTGAAGTCCTAAAGTGCTGCAAACAGATCATCACCACTGAGCTGCATGAAATCCTCTGTCTCTGCTGGAGAGAAGGTGGAGTACCTCAAGACATGAGGGATGCAAACATCATCACGCTGTACAAGAACAAAGGCGATGGGGGTGACTGCAATAACTACCGCGGCATCTCTCTCCTTAGCGTTGTAGGAAAGCTGTTTGCCCGAGTTGCACTGAAGAGGCTCCAGGTACTTGCAGAGAGCGTATATTCAGAATCGCAGTGCGGATTCCGAGCCAACAGGTCCACCACTGATATGGTATTCTCCCTTAGACAGCTGCAGGAGAAATGCAGGGAACAACGACAGCCACTCTTTAAAGCCTTCATAGATCTCACGAAGGCTTTCGACCTGGTCAGCAGAGACGGCCTCTTCAAGATTCTCCCCAAGATCAGATGTGCACCCAGGCTCCTCAGCATCATCAGATCTTTCCACAAGGACATGAAGGGCACTGTTGTCTTTGATGGCTCCACATCAGACCCTTTTGACATCCGACGCGGGGTGAAGCAGGGCTGTGTTCTGGTGCCGACCTTGTTTGGGATTTTCTTCGCTGTCCTGCTGAAGCAGGCCTTTGGAACTGCAACAGAAGGCATCTATCTCTGGACCAGATCAGACGGAAAGCTCTTCAACCTCTCCAGACTGAGAGCAAAGTCCAAAGTCCAGCTGAAATGTCTGCGTGACTTCCTCTTTGCCGACGATGCAGCTGTCACCACCCACTCTGCCAAAGATCTCCAGCAGTTCATGAACTGTTTTAGCAAGGCCTGCCAAGACTTTGGACTGACAATCAGCCTGAAGAAAACACAGGTCATGGTTCAGGATGTGGACTCACCTCCCTGCATTGCAATCTCTGCACATGAGCTGGAGGTTGTCCATGACTTTGTGTACCTTGGCTCAACTATTTCCGACACTCTTTCTCTTGATACCGAGCTAAACAAACGCATCAGCAAAGCAGCTACCACATTTTCCAGACTCGCAAAGAGAGCCTGGTCCAACAAGAAGCTGATGGAACATACCAAGATCCAGGTCTATAGAGCTTGCGTCTTGAGTACACTTCTATAATGCAGCGAGTCATGGACTCTTCGCTCACAACAGGAGAGGAAACTGAACGCTTTCCACATGCGCTGCCTCCGACGCATCCTCGGCATCACCTGGCAGGACAAATTTCCAAACAACACAGTCCTGGAACGTGCTGGAATCCCTAGCATGTATGCACTGCTGAAACAGAGACGCCTGCGTTGGCTCGGTCATGTCGTGAGAATGGATGATGGCCGGATCCCAAAGGATCTCCTCTATGGAGAACTCGTGCAAGGAAAGCGCCCTACAGGTAGACCACAGCTGCGATACAAGGACATCTGCAAGAGGGATCTGAAGGCCTTAGGAGTGGACCTCAACAAGTGGGAAACCCTGGCCTCTGAGTGGCCCGCTTGGAGACAGGCTGTGCAGCATGGCCTTTCCCAGTTTGAAGAGACTCTTGGCCAACAGTCTGAGGCTAAGAGGCAAAGAAGGAAGGCCATAGCCAGGGAGACAGACCAGGGACAGATTGCACTTGCTCCCGGTGTGGAAGGGATTGTCACTCCCGAATTGGCCTTTTCAGCCACACTAGACGCTGTTCCAGAACCACCTTTCAGAGCGCGATACCATAGTCTTCCGAGACTGAAGGTTGCCAACAACAAAGGAGGTTGGGGTTCAGAAAAAAAATTTGGGCATTCAAAGTTTGGAAGGAATTGTCACTCCTGAATCGGCCTTTTCAGCCACACTAGAAGCTGTGCCAGAACCACCTTTCAGAGCGCGATACCAGAGTCTTTCGAGACTGAAGGTTGCCAACAGCAGCCCCAGTTCCTGAGCAGCACAGAGCGGCTGCAAGCCATTCCACTCTCCTTGGACTTATGCCACCTCTGCAGGTGGCACAAGTCTGAGGAGACCCATTTGGGCTGCGATGACTCCGAAATCTTGAATGTTGTAATCACCTTGTTTACAGACATGAGCAACAAAGAGTCTTGTGGCACCTTAAGCCATTTCTGCCCAACGTTGCATATACACAACAAGGATAAAATGTGTACACTTGTGTGCTGGGCAGAAATGAGTTAAAGACATAACAGTCCAGTCCTAACCCACTGGCGTAGCTGGGGGGGGAAGCGCACTAAGTTTTGCAGGGAGCCTCCCTCCATCGTGCAAGCAGCTCCTCCCCTTGTGAACTATTCCCCTCTGTCCCCCCCCCTGCCCACATGACTCCAAAGGGGAGGGGGAGGAGCTGCTTGCACGCTGCAAGGAGGCTCCCTGCAAAACTTAGTGTGCCACCCCCTCTCTAATTATACCAGTTATACTAATTATACCTCCCTGAAGCAAGCAGACCAGCTGGCCTGCCCTGCATGCAGAGCAGGGCTGGGCTGGGTTGAAGTGCAACTCGGAGTAAGGGGAATTCATTCCCCTTACCTCATGTCATGTGATATCTGCCTCTGTGGGGCTACTCAGATCTGTGCCACCTAAAGGTGGTGTAGATCGGAGCAGCCTGGTGTAAGGCTGGGCTACCTGGGAGGGGGGTTAGGGTCCAATCTAAATGCCTGATACTGGTTCTGCCCTCGCCGGGCCTTGTCCTCCAACAGGCTCGCCCACTACCCGCCCTCCCTCTGCCCCGGAATGCCCCTATTACTCCCTCCCCCCACCTTCCTGCACCAGACCCCCACACCAGCCTGACTTGACCAGCATGAATTCACTTGTCCACTGGGGCAGCGGGGCCAGATTCAGGGCGCAATCCTAACCCCTTATGTCAGTACTTTCCAGCACTGGCATAGTGATGCCAATGGGACATGTGCTGCATCCTGCAGTTGGGTGTCACTCACGGAGGCTTCCTCAAAGCAAGGGAATGTTTGTTCCCTGACCTCGGAGCTGCTTTGCCCTTATGTCAGTGCTGGAGAGCACTGACATAAGGGGTTAGGATTGCACCCTCAACCTCCCAACTCCTGAGGTGGCACAAGGAGGATTACACCCTATTCATTGTAGCTTAGGGTTTTGCGGACTACAAGCCACTTGATCCGATGGATTGTAGTTCAAGAACATTTATGCTACAATAAATGTGCTAGTTTTTAAGGTCCCAGAAGGTTCTGTTGTCTTGGCTGCCACGGACTAAGATGGCTCCTCTTCTGTAAATTCTTGAACTGGGTACATAGCAGCTAAGTACTGAGTACTGGTTATTTCTACAATTTTATCGGTTTGCATTAAAACAGCTTAGGAGTAGGGTACTTGAAGAACTGTCTTCTCTCATATGAACACTGCCAATTCACTTAGGTCATCACCGGGGCCCTACTCCAAGTAGCCCAGTGCCAGGCAAGTGGTAACTAGACAGGTCCTTCTCGGTGTGGGCACCGCACCTCTGGAATATTTCATCAGGAGAGACTGAATTGGTATCATTGCTCTTAGTTTTTGCTATCTTTAGACTGTTGATTTCTTTTCATATTATTTGATTTCTTTTATTGTTTTGGGCGTACCAAAGTCATTTGTCGCCTGGGGTCATAGATTTTTGGCACCCCCTCCCAAGAAAAAATTATTTTCAATGATAATCACAGCTGAAATGAATAATAACAATGGCCAGAGAAGACGTGCAAACATATTCTTTTATTGAACTTACAAAAAGTTCAATAACTGTGTAAGAGCCCAATCCTGTGGTCCACGCTGTGCCTCCGTGGCACGGACCACAGGTGCAAACATGCTGTAAGGCACATTTGCGGGGCTTACTACTGGGCTCCCACTGGAGCTGACTCAGCTGCGGCTGGCGTTGAGCCTCAACGTGGCGGGCGCCTGCATTCCGCAGCTTGGCGGTGCCTGCGACTGCCGGGCTGCAGAACAGGGAATGGGGGAGTGGTCGAGGGCAAGAGGGAGGCATTCCGGGGAGGGGGGAGGTGTGGTTGGGGGCTTTCCAGGGGGTGGGGGAGAGGCGGATCCGTGGAGCTGAGCTCCGCAGGATCCAGGGTGCTCGGGCAGGGCTATGCGCCCTACACAAGCGCCTTCACTTTAGCAGCAACCGAACGTCACCACTGAAGTGAGTAGCCACATTGTGGGGCTGCTTCCCTTACTCGGGGGAAGGGGACGAACGTCCCCTTCTCCCGAGGAACCTCCCACAGTAGCGTGGGAGGCGCTGGATCTGGCAGGAGCCCTTTGTGGAGCCGCTGGGTCCCGCAGCTCCGGGCAGCTCAGGATTAAGAACATAAGAACAGCCCCACTGGATCAGGCCATAGGCCCATCTAGCCCAGCTTCCTGTATCTCACAGCGGCCCACCAAATGCCCCAGGGAGCACACCAGATAACAAGAGACCTCATCCTGGTGCCCTCCCTTGCATCTGGCCTTCTGACATAGCCCATTTCTAAAATCAGGAGGTTGCTAATACACATCATGGCTTGTACCCCGTAATGGATTTTTCCTCCAGAAGCTTGTCCAATCCCCTTTTAAAGGGGTCCAGGCCAGACGCCATCACCACATCCTGTGGCAAGGAGTTCCACAGACCAACCACACGCTGAGTAAAGAAATATTTTCTTTTGTCTGTTCTAACTCTCCCAACACTCAATTTTAGTGGGATTGGGCTGTAAGTTTGTATATTTATATATAACTTTGTAACCTCATATATTTATAATTCTACCAATAAACATGCTTCTCTTGCCAGCAGCTGTGGCCAGAACTAGCCAAATTGCGACTAAAGCCAGGGTCACCCCTGCATAGGGTTGCAGCCACAGGTAGAGAGGCAGGATAAAAAAATGCTTAGAATTGTATGTTTGAAACAATTGTACTGCATGCAAATTGTATGTTAACTTTGCTGTAATAGTCAGGATTCTCTACCACAGGGAGGTGTGCAATGAATATCAGGGCACCCTACTGGTCTCCCAAAGGCAACAGTCGGGTAGAATGGGAAGAAAGAGGCTCTCCCTTTGTTCTGCTTTTGGAAGCTTAGCTCCATTGGAAAAAGATGTGCTGCTGTCTCCTAGCTGGGGATCCAGGTTCGTGCTGCAATTAGGCTCCCTGCCGATTTCCCTGAGAATTTCTGCTGATCGTCAAAGTTGAAAGAGGCTTGCAGGGAATCTAGTTGTCGGTGGGAGAAATACTGCTTGTTCCCTTAGCTACGGACCTGCCTTTAGTCTTAACTGAGCCGTAGTCATTTCTCTAGTACAGGAACGGATTCTTCACAAAGACCAACACTCCAGTGGTCTCCTTTCAATGAATCTTGCTACAGCAAAGACAAAGCCTCTTTTATGATTACACTTGCATTCCTACTGCAAATCTGTCATGGGAAATATAGCAGTTGTTTCAGGCAGATATATATATTCTACATAACAAGCGATACTGTATTATGTAGAATATATCTAGACATGTTGGCAGCTTGTAGGATTTTCTAAAAGAACATTCGGGTTAAAAATTAGGTACAGTAAACTGAAAAAGAAATAGTTTTGCGCATACTATTGAGATCCGCCCAGCCTGATGATCACTACACCACAGGCCAGTAGAATTTCCTTCAGTAATGAGAGTCTGCTAAAGGTTTTTTTTTCCTTAATATTATAATTCTTTTTATTATGTTGTAGTGGCATCACCAGGGTTTGTGTCGCCCCATGGAGGAGGGCAGCGCGTCACCCCCTATAATGGACCTCCTCCCATGCAGTGGGTGGGGCAACATGTTGGGCAGTGGGTGTGGTGATGTACCATTGCCCCGCCTCCACTGGGTTTTTTGGCTATAACGTTTGATAGAATAGAGATATTTCAACGTGGTTTGTTTCATTGCATTCTGCATGAAATTACGCATTGATTGATATATAACAGGATGGTATGATTCAAAAATACCCAAATTTTGAAAATTCTGGCCAATAGTTGTGTCACCCCCCTGTGTACATCACCCAGTGTGGCCTGCACTCACCTAGCAATGCCACATGTATTAGCCATTCAGAGGGGATCCTGTTCATGTAAGAACTCTCTACATATGTAACACCAGACGCCTTAGCCGATATATAATCATTACCAGCCACAATGGGATAGACATAGGATAGCCGCCTTGAGTCCCTTCGGGGAGAAAGGCGGGGTAGAAATAAAGTTATTATTATTATTATTATTATTATTATTATTATTATTATTATTATTATTATTATTATTGTGCTGACAAACCACTAGCATACCTGGAGGGGGGGTAAGTGACCCTGGGTGCCATGCCTATGGGGATACCACCACCATCCACTGCCCCCCTCACAGTCAGTTGGAGCAGATGTGCATTGCTCTGAGTGGCCCAGCTGCCCACATTTTGGCTTTTTTCAAGTGAAAAAAGCCTGAGCAGTTACGCTCTTCTTTCACTATGAAACCACTCCATACGTATTGGAAGCAATTGCAGTGACATCCGTCAGCATGGAGGGTTGTGTCAGCCTCTGCAGGCTGGTGTGCCACTGCGCACTGGCCTTGCCCACTCCCGAGGAGGTGCAAAAGTGCCTTACGGCATGTTTTTGACCCTCCTGGGCTGGTGCAAGGACCCAAGGACTTGCAGCAACCCAAGGGCACCTCTGGATTGCACCCTCAGTGTGGTATTTGTAAGCCACCCTGGACATTTGCTTTGGCATGGGAAATGCATATCAATTTTTTAAACAGATAAAATAAATACACTGAAAATCTATGCCAAGGATTGTCATAAGTGTAGAAAGAAACATGACACAATGGATGGTAATTGAAGTGAAACATCTCTTACAAGTTCTCCCTTCAGACAGCGACCTTGGCTACCCGGACAGAGTTTTACGCCAGTGACATAAACCTCTCTCTGCGGGAACTTGAAATAGAAATGGTGACATAACCTTCGCACTTCAGGTATGCAGGGTGTAATTGAATTTGGGAACAACGTAACTCCTCCATTAAGTCATTAAGTAGATTGCTTCAGTCTGACTGACACATTTGGTAAGCATTCCTTGAGAGGGGTTCACAATGTCATGCAAATAAAATCTTCTCTTTTTTGCCCTATGATTAGCGGATTTTTATACTGTGTTTGCCGAAGCTGAATAAAATCATTACAGCTCCTTGTGTCATTTCTCACATGTTTCTAAACATGAGGCTGAATATGTCTTACAAAAGCTTGATGGCCACCTCCTAGTCATCCCCCCAATTTTGGAACAGGTCCTCGTTAGGAGTAAAGGATTTCTGGCAAGAAATTCAAGTCTTTGCTCTGACAACTGGCTACCATCAACTTTAAATATTTCTTTGTTTCTCTTGTGACATTTTGTGCCTCTGTTTCTATTCTGATCCTGTAAATAAGCCCTGTCCAATTAATGGACTAACAGCACAGAAAACCAGACAAGGCTGGATAAATGCAATAATTGCTCCAGTCCTAACTATTGCCATTGGCACTGATGCAGCTGTACCATGTTGGCGCAAACTGCGTCCAATGCAGGGACAATTAGGAGGTCTCCTTAAGGTAAGCCCCTGATGCACTATGTTAGGGGTTCCCAAAGCATGTGTCGTGACGACCAGTGATTTTCAACCTTTTTCGTCTCACGGCACACTGACAAGGTACTAAAATTGTCAAGGCACACCATTGGTTTTTTGACAATTAACAAGGTGCACCATGCTGTTGGTGGGGGCTCACATCCCCCAATGACCCTATTAATAAATGACCCCTCCCCCAAACTCCCACAGCACATCTGCAGACCACTCAATGCACACCAGTGTACTATGGCACAGTGGTTGAAAATGGCTGCCTTAGGCAGCACACTCACAGAGGAACCATGGGATGCCCCCGGTGGCCCCTTCTACCTAGTGAGATTTTGCAAGATCCAAGATGATGGCACCCGGCTGAGCTAGGAAGAAGAGGCTGTGGGGGGCTGTGACCTAGGTAAGTTTGGGAACCACTGCCCCATGGGTCTCCTTGGACTTAGGTCAGCTCTATGGCATAAGTCTGAGGAGAAAAATGGGTAGGAAACAGGCGAAGTGACAGGAATAGGATACTGGTGCATGATAGTGCTGTTGGGATCCACCCCCTCTCTTCCCCTAATCCCCAGATATGCCCTGAAAAACCTCCTGCCCTGCCCTGCCCTGCCCTGCCACCCAAACCATGGCATGCCTCTCCTGGCATCTTTCCAGGGGCAGCAGAACCCTAGCAGTCACTGCCACCACTTCTGGTTTGCTACAGCGGCCTGGCACTGCGTGACACCATATCACATTTTGCAGCATCATAAAGCACGGTGTGCTGCCAGAAAGCAAACGACAATATAAAATTACAGAGATTTCATGTAAATGACACAATTAGCAAAAAAAAAAATTAGCAAAAATTAATTCAGTTAGCACAAAAGAAAGAAAGAAAGAAAGAAAGAAAGAAAGAAAGAAAGAAAGAAAGAAAGAAAGAAAATGAAACTCCACTGGGATAGATAAATCATGGAGAACAGTCCCTTACACAGGCAAATTAGGGTCCAGTCCTATCCAATTTTCCAGCACTGGTGCAGCCGCAGTGCAGCTAAGGAACAAATAAAGGTAAGAGAACAAACCTCTATGACAGCTTCTCCTCCACAGAATGCAGGGCATGCCCCATTGGCATGGGTGCACCGGCTCTAGAAAATTGAATGATTTGGCCCTTAGGGCACAATCCTAACCCCTTATGCCAGTGCTTTCCAGCACAGACATAAGGGCAAAGCAGCTCCGAGGTCAGGGAACAAACATTCCCTGACTTTGAGGAGGCCTCCGTGAGTGACACCCAACTGCAGGATGCAGCACATGTCCCATTGGCACCGCTATACCAGTGCTGGGAAGTACTGACATAGGGGTTAGGATTGCTCCCTTAGTCTTCTTATCAAGTGGGGCTGGAACAGATCAAGTGGAGTGACGAAAAGAATCTGGATGCACAAAGAAAGATTGGCTTAATTTTTCCAGGGCCAAATTCAGTCTTAGTATGTTCTATGTGTTGAGATGGTCCCTAGCGCAGCACTATATAATGCACATGCCAAACATCCCAGTTTCAGTTGGGAAAAAGAATGGCTCTGATGGTGAGTGGGAGGGGCCACTTGCATGGCACACTGCCACACCTGCAATATTTATTGCTCCACACCAGCCACACCAAGTGTAGCTACACTACAGAGCATCTTCCAGACATCTTCCATTTTGGAGTCAGGGACATTCCACCTTGGAGCATTAGATTACCATTCTGGCTCAATGGAAGTGAGTTCTTTGCATAGTTCTCTGTTGCTTTACAACTGGAAATGCTGAACGTAGGAGGGTGAGACAGAAACTATCAATTTACTGCCAATGGGAGATTAATTCATACACTCATTACATTTGAAAGCCAGTACGTACCTGTCTTCCCCACTGAGATGCCCACAGAGCAATCAGTGGTAATTTTAAAATCAATTTTTCTTCTGTTGTAATTAAATGTGTCCATTTAAACAGGTATAATTGATAGTGGCTGCAACTAATTTCAAAGTAGGGACCCTTAAGGAATTCTAGAGATTAACGGATATGGGTTCTGCTTTTCCTTTCAAGAACCAAACAGACACAACCAATAAATTGTTGATTGTGGAACAGTAGTTGAGCTGTTTGTGAAAGATGTTACACCATAGACGTTCTTCTTGAAGTAGACGGCTAATAATAATAATAATAATAATAATAATAATAATAATAATAACAACAACTTTATTTTTACCCCGCCTTTCTCCCTGAAGGGACTCAAGGCGGCTTACAACAGATTAAAAAACATAATTTAAAACAAATAAAAACATATTAACATGTCATAAAAACAGCAGTCAGATAAAAAATAGGTAAAAAGAGCATAGAGCAGCAGCAAATCATAAAAGAATCAGGCCTGCAAAAAATATTAAAAGATGTTAAAAAGATGTTTAAAAGGCCGAGAACTCAGAAGGCTTGTTTAAACAGAAGGGTCTTCAGGCCTCGCCAAAAGGTCTCAAGAAAGGGAGCCATTCTTAAATCAAGGGGAAGGGAGTTTCATAGCGTTGGTGCCACTACTGAGAAGGCCCTATTTCTTGCCGCCACCCCACGTACCTCCCTAGACGGCGGCACTTGTAAAAAGGCCTTCTCTGATGACCTAAGAGGACGAGCCGGATTGTATGGGAGCAGGCGATCTCTAAGATACCCTGGCCCAGAGCAGTATAAGTGCTCTGACTAGTGCACATTGCCTAGTGTCAAATGTGACACACTGAACAGCTAGGAGGTCCACTGCCTTTATGCATCATGAACGGGCAGTCAATCCTCTCTACTACTGGTATTCCTTCTGGCTGTGCTTCCCAAAGTGTGGTTGTGAGCCCAAGCACAGTGGGTTGTGATCTGAGCCATCCCGTCTGCCTTTGCGCTGGTTTGACTCCCAAGAAGAGCAATTCCAGAAGCTCCATTACTTACCAGAACCTCCAGAGACTTCTCCTGGTCTGGTGACCCAATATACAGGCCTCTGCAGACCTCAGAATGGCCCTCAGAAACCTCCATAATGATCTGGGAACAGATCTCAGTGGATACTGAGGCCCAACCTGTAGTTGTAAATTGGGTTGTAAGTATACTGCATCAAAATATCAATCTTCTCTTGGCAAAATTTTATTGGATTAAGCTGTGTGAGAGATGATTCTGTTTCTTAAGATGGTTGAATGAAGAGCACGGTTGTTTAAAACCACATCAGAGTGGGCACTTTTCAAGTGAAGACTATTCCTTTTCTTCCTGTTCCAGTTCTGGTCTTTAAGTGCTGCCTTCATCTCTTCTATGGGGCCATTCAGTGGAGCAAGGGTTGGGAGGATCACACATGTTTAATTCAACTAGACTAGGTTGTTTGTATATGCAGAATGTCTACGCATGCCCTAGGATTCATTAAATACCCATGTTCCCCTAGGCAATTCATTGTTATGCGCCAGAAATTTCCAGGGGGAAGACTTCCCCCGCAAAAAAGGGTGGGTGATGAGGTTTATACCGATTTGTGTAGGCAAATTTTTGTTTTAAAGAATATAAAATTTATAACCACTTTGATGGATCAGGAATCTACCGAATATGTTTGCTTTAAAATTGGGTGGGGGGAATAACACTAGCGGAGTAATACCATCTTTCAGGACATACAGCATGTATTTATGCATGAAAATGTAGCAAGTCTCCTTAGAGACAACTGATATAGCAAGAAAATCTTGTGCCCTATTCCATGCAACCAGTAGTATGCACATAGCCTTCTGCTGTTTTGTCAGTTCTCAAAACCACACAGTGGCATAGCTAGAGGGGGTGCAAAGCACTAAGTTTTGCAGGGAACCGCACTGCAGCATACAAGTGGCCCCTCTCCTTCAGAGCCATTCCAAGTGAGGGAGGCAAAACAGAAGCATTCGCCTTTTCTCTGGGTCTTCTCTGGCATTCACCTCCATTTTGCTCCCACCGCCTGGAATGGCTCTGAATGGGAGAGGGAGGGGACACTTGTATGCTGCAGTGAGGCTCCCTGCAAAACTTATTGCTTTGTACCCCCTCTAGTTATGCCACTGGAGCCACAGACCAGAATGTACCAGTCATAATTAGTAGATGCAGCTTGTCACACTTAACAGATGTTGGCACCACAGTTGCTACAGCAATATGGAAGCTTGAGTTTTACTATTCTTTTTCTCCTTTACTATCACCATTTCTAAGTGGGATAGTTGTACATAAGAATATAAGAACAGCCCCACTGGATCAGGCCATAGGCCCGTCTAGTCCAGCTTCCTGTATCTCACAGTGGCCCACCAAATGCCCCAGGGAGCACACCAGATAACAAGAGGCCTGCATCCTGGTGCCCTCCCCTGCATCTGACATAGCCCATTTCTAAAATCAGGAGGTTGCACATACACATCATGGCTTGTAACCCGTAATGGATTTTTCCTCCAGAAACTTGTCCAATTCCCTTTTAAAGGCATCCAGGTCAGATGCCATCACCACATCCTGTGGCAAGGAGTTCCACAGACCAACCACACACTGAGTAAAGAAATATTTTCTTTTGTCTGTTCTAACTCTCCCAACACTCAATTTTAGTGGGTGTCCCCTGGTTCTGGTGTTATGTGAGAGTGTAAAGAGCATCTCCCTATCCACTCTGTCCATCCCCTGCATAATTTTGTATGTCTCAATCATGTCTCCTGCTCCTCGTTTGTGTGTGTTTCAAAGGCAATGCATCTGGAAAATTGCTGTTAGTAGAACTCTGTCCACGCTACATAAAATAACCACATCTGACACTATGGACTGGGCTCTTCCGGGGCTCTGACTGTAATCACGTAACTGAACCCATCAAGCTCTCCACCAGAAATGTATGCCTCCTGGCTGATTGGGAAGTGCATATTTTTTTTCCCACTGCAAGCTACAATTTAACACAGTATCTTTCAGCATTTTCTTCTCTATGACCTCTACAGTATTTCTCAAAGTGTGGGTCAGGACCCACTAGGTGGGTCGCAAACCAATTTCAGGTGGGTCCCCATTCATTTCAATATTTTATTTTTAATATATTAGACTTGATGCTACCATGGCATGTGACTGCACCTGGGGAAACCTGCACAGACCCGTACTTTGAACAAGCAATGATAGTAAATGGGACTTAGATCCCAATCCTGAGCTTCCGTGGTGCGCAGCTGCGGTGGCACTGAAAACGGCTGCCGCCACATCCTGCATGCCCACAGCAGTCGCAGGCAGCACCTAGAGAGAAGGGGACTTCTGTCCCCTTCCCCCGGATAAAGGGAGTAGCCCCGCAATGGGACTACTTGATTTACCACCGACCGCTTGGTAAGAGCCTTTGTGTCAGGCGCGAGCCTGACACGAAGGCTCAGGATCCAGTGGAGTGTTGCTCCACCAGTCTCTTCTCCCTCCCTTCTCAACCCCTCTCTCCGGCATGCCTGCCCACCTCCCGCCTACCCATCATGCCTCCTCCTTGCCCTCTCCCCGCCATCTGCCTGCCTCCCCCCTCCCTGGAATGCCTCCTCCCTGCCTTCCCCCACTCCTGCTTTCTTCCCTGCTGTTCAGCAGTCCGTGGGACTGTCGAGCGGTAGACGCCGGGTGCCCGCCTGGCACTAGCCCAGTGCCAGCCAGCGCTGGGTTAGCACAGGCATTCACCTGGCATTAGAGTACGGCATGTTTGTGAAAGTGCGCACCGGCAATAAGCCGACACATCAAGCTCAGGATTGGGCTCTTACTCCTGGGAAAGTGTGGGTAGGATTGCAGCCTAGGATTGTTAAATTTCCTGCTTGATGATGTCACTTCCGATCATGACATCACTTCCGGTGGGTCCTGACAGATTCTCATTCTAAAAAGTGGTCCTGGTGCTAAACGTTTGAGAACCACTTCGCTTCTTGTGGTGTCACTTCTGGCTTCCAGGAGACTCTTCTGGATTATGTAGCTGTGTTTCGAGAGTGACCGTCCATTGTAATGAGTGGTCCGTCCCTCTTCCTCTGCTGACAGAGATGGTTGTCCTTGAAACAGAGCTGCAGAAGCCAGAAGACTTTTTCACTGATTTTCAACCACTGTGCTCCAAACTCCCACAGCACACCTGCAGACTTTTTGCAGCAACTGTTACCCTGCACATGCCCCATCTCATCTGATCTTGGAAGCCAAGCAAGGTCAGGCCTGGTTAGTACTTGGATGGGAGACCGCCTGGGAATACCGGGTGCTGTAGGCTTATACCATAGTCTTTCGAGAGTGAAGGTTGCCAACCAATGTGCTGTGGCACACCAGTTGAAAAGTGCTGATTTAACACATCCGCTCAGCATTTGGGTTGGACTTCTGGTTCTTGTTGACTTTGTTTTTTTATTCCCCAAGCCCTCCTGCCAACTAAAATAAGTGTAGAAATATGTCCATATTTAAAGTGCTCATAAATATTTTTGGTTGTTTTTCTTGCTAATTTAAATTCCTCTGCAAGTAAATTTGGGACGGCAGCCCTGCCACTTGATGAATGCTTTGCTACCTTGCAGAAGCCGTTATTTAGGACTTTTGCCAATGAGAACGCCCGACTTGATTTCTAGCACTGTCAAACTAAAGACCGGAGACTACTTACAGGCGGTAAATTTATGCTTTCCTAACACCTACGGAGGACAGACCTCGGGAGATGGAACTTCTGAATTTTTTTAAGGTGATTATCATATGCTTAGGCCTTTAAATTATGTTTACAGGTTTTCCTGTGTCCCCCCTTCAACCCCTCCTTATTGTGAATTCTTACACACAAGCTTCTAACAGCCCATTTGTGGGCCCTGAACAATGGCAAGAGAATAACTGGCAATATACCAGCTCCATCCAGCCATAGTTTTTTACAATATATTAGAGCAAGTTCTGGATACAGCCATGCACCGTTTTATGCTGCTGAATAACACCAGTTCACGGTAGTGAAACGCTTGTTGTTTTTGTTTATTTCATAATCAGCTGCAGGACAAAATAAGAACATAAGAAGAGCCCTGCTGGATCAGGCCACAGGCCCATCTAGTCCAGCTTCCTGTATCTCACAGTGGCTCACCAGATGCCCCAGGGAGCACACCAGATAACAAGAGACCTGCAAGGCTTCCTGGGAATTGTAGTTAAGAACATAAGAAGAGCCCTGCTGGATCAGGCCATAGGCCCATCCAGTCCAGCTTCCTGTATCTCACAGCGGCCCACCAAATGCCCCAGGGAGCACACCAGATAACAAGAGACCTGCATCCTAGTGCCCTCCCCTGCATAAGACATTCTGACATAGCCCATTTCTAAAATCAGGAGGTTGCACATACACATCATGGCTTGTAACCCATAATGGATTTTTCCTCCCTGTTTCAGATGTCAGCTGCCTGTGTTCAGGCCATATGTAATAAATACTGTAACAATGAAGCATGTTGAAAAGAGCCATCAGGAATCCCCAACACTCCTCTGCTAACTTGATTATGATCTAAGCCAGTGATTCTCACACATTTAGCACTGGGACCCACTTTTTAGAATGAGAATCTGTCAGGACCCACTGGAAGTGATGTCATGACCAGAAGTGAACATCATCAAGCAGGAAAATTTTTTATCGATCCAAGGCTGCAATCCTACCCACACTTACCCAGGAATAGCTAACACTGTAATGAACACAGTAGCTAACCCATTTACTAACACTGTTAAAAGATTATACAGAGTAGCTTATTAAAAGTACAGGTCCGTAACATTTCCACAAATGCAGTAACATACCATGATAACATCGAGTCTAATAAATTAAAAATAAAATATTGAAATGAGTGGGGACCCACCTGAAATTGACTTATGACCCACCCACAGTTGAGTCAGGAAATTGAGTCCCGACCCGCAGTTTGAGAAACACTGATCTAATCAGTCTGCCCTGATGATGTGATGTGCAGTGATGTGCAGTGCAATCCTAACCCCCGGGGTTAGGCCAGCACAAGTTGCTTGAGCCAATTAAAGGGCCGTAAGGCACACAAACATGCCATAAGGCACATTTGTGCCAACTTTCGAGTTGCAGAGGCGAACGCAAGGAGTTGTGCTGGCTTCCCCGCACCAGATCCAGACCAGGAGGGGTAAGTTTGCATAGGCTGAGCTTGGCCGACGCAGAGGTAAGGGGGTGTGGGGATGGCGGGGAGGAGGTGTTTTGGGGTGAGGGGGAGGGCAGGTGGTAGGTGTGGGGAAGTGGGAGGCAGGGCCAGGATCCAGCGGTTATGCCTGATCCTGACCCCATTCCCAGGCAGCGCAAAGCAGACTTTGGATGCTCCATTCTACTCTACACCTTCTGAGGTGGCACAGATCTAAGTAGTCTCATTTGGGCCAGCGCAGCGCGACACAAGGTAAGGGCAAAGTTTTCCCCTTGCCTTGGGTTGCGCCTCTTCTGGCCCCAAACTTGCGCTGGATGCAGCGCGGACCCACCAGCCTGCCTCCTCCAGTGCAAGTTAGGATTGCGCTCTAAATTCCACAAGGGGCACTTGGATTGTCTTAACGCAAGATTTGTAAATGTTTATAAACATGATCCTCTTGGATTAAAAATAAATAAATGTTTCCGATTTTTGAACCATGGTTAATTGAAACAGTTTTTTTTTGTAGGGTTTGATGCTATCCGGGGTGCTTTTCTGATCCTGAGGCTGCAATCCGACATGTACTTTCCTGGAAGTAAGTTCCATTGAACATAATGCAACTTACTTTGGAGTAGATGCGCATCGGATTGTGCTGTCAGTGACACAAGTGGGCAAAATGGTGGGGGAAGGAGACATACTATTTTCTACAAGTTAATAATTCTCAGAGCAACTCTGCAACACAGGTCAGGCTTGTTCCCCGTCTCTCCCTTTCTTCCTTTATTGGTGAATACAAGCTTGTTTCTTTTCTTACATAGACAGAGAACCAAAGTTGTGAATAGAATGTGTAGAGCGCACACTTTTACAATTGTTAAAGGTCCAGGATCCCTAAAGTTGAAATTTTGCCCACCCCTGATCATCAACATCATCCTGCAGTCTTTTACTGTGTGGCAATGATGTTTCCAGCTGAACATTCTTTTTTTTTTTTGTGAAAGCTTGTGAGAAATGATTAATTATATAGTTGGCTTTAGAAAGTGCTAAAATTCAGCAGACTGTAGCAACCCACCCAAGTACCCAAGACCTTATACTTGTGGCATCTGCTACAAACAGTTTGAATCTCCATCCAGACTCGTTAGGCATTATATTATCTTATACATGCTGGCCAAAAGCCACGTGAATGTCATACTTGTTGCAAAACTTTGAGGCAGTTGGTCCATCTGGAAAAACATCAGCTCACCCAGAAGCTGCTTTTAAGAGTCAAATTTCTCACCAAAACTTTGAAGATGTAACCGCATTCCAAAGGCATCAACAACTTCGTGATGAGAACTATCGGGGTGATACAGAGCCAGGAAAAAGGCCAAGGAGTGCCAGGCAAGAGAGATTTTATGGGATGTTTTGTTTGCCAAACATCTTTTGCAATGCAAGAGAGGTATTTGCAGCATCTGCGCATGAGGTCTGATCACAGATCTCATCCACACCACACCAGAAAGAGAAAGAAACATGCATATGTGTGAGGCAATTGGCAAGATGATTCCTTCACAATTTAAGCTTACTAGAGGCTCATCTACACCAGCCAGGAGCCTTAAGTGCTATGTACAGTATATGGTAAATCTTTCAGGCCGTCAACACACTTGAAAATCCATCAGCTCACGTACACCGAAGAGAAGCCTTTTAATTTTCTTCTGTGTCAGAAGGGATTTGAAGCTCAAGCAAACTTCTGAAGCACAAACAACATCTCCATGCCCCAAACCAGACTTCCCCTGGTGTTGTATACAGAGCAGATCGTGGCAAGAACTTCAAGCTACAGACAGCACAGGAAGACATGGAGATCGAGACTGCATACATATCTCAAGAGGGGGATCGGGTTGGTTTTCACCCCATGTTGTGCCTTGTCAGTGGTGAGTGTGAACAATGTTTTGAAAAGGAACAGATGCTGGATGTGCACATGACTGAGGGAAATTGGAGAGATGGCAAAGCAACAAAAAGCAGGCAAGTAGGCCCACTCCCATATAGCCAATGTCAGGAGAAAAGCCCTGAGGGAACTTGGGACATGCTGGAGAAAAGATACTGGGCCTACCCTGTATGGCAAGAATCAACCATAGCCTTCCAGTGTTCTGAATCTGAAACAGAGGCAGCTCCCACTTTACAGACTTCTTATCTTTATTTTAAAGAGAAATTTCCCTGGTGCACATCCAGCATACCTAACACAGGCCAGGTACAAAGGACCGCACACCCTAACAGTGGTGCCTAAAACTGTTAGACTTATTATGCATATCTATTACAATAGTCATAAAATTAGCCTACTACTATCTACTACCTACAACTACAGCTAGATTTGGCCAATTTCCTGTTATTATTAACAGTATTTATATACCGCTTTTCAACTAAAAGTTCACCAAGTGGTTTACAGAGAAAAATCAAATAACTAAATGGCGCCCTGTCCCAAAAGGGCTCACAATCTAAAAAGATGCAAAGGAATACCAGCAGACAGCCACTAGAACAGACACTGCTGGGGTGAGGTGGGCCTGTTACTCTCCCCTTGCTAAAAAAAGGAGCACCCACTTGAAAAAGTGCCTCTTACCCAATTAGCAGGGGTTATCTAATATTAAGCAAGTGTATCACTCTAGTTCAGAGTTGCTTGAACTCCAGCCTAGGGGCTGGATCTGGGTTTCGATGGATCCATCTGCCCAGTGGGCAGACGGTTTTTTCCCCCGCCTCCTCTTCTGGATAGATCCAAGAACCAGGACACTCAGGGCAATCGCATTTGCCTGGACGTCCTGTTGCACAGTCTTCTGGGACTCTGGGCAACAGGTAAGACTTCCCAGAGTGTCCCGGTGCCCGGTTCTACCAGATTGATGAGCCATGCAGGGGTGGAACAAAAAGCTGCAGCCAGATATGGACGGCATTTTCATAGGAACACGGTCACAACTTTGGGGGCCGCTGCTCTAGTTTATCAGAATTTAGTTATTCATTTATTTTATTTGAAAAATTTATATCCCGCCTTTCCCATGCCGAAGCAAATGCCCAAGGCAGCATACAAAGCTCCATAATAATACCCGCAATGCATCACAATACAAGTTAGTTAGTTGGCAACCTTCAGTCTCGAAAGACTATGGTATCGTGCTCTGAAAGGTGGTTCTGGAACAGCGTCTAGTGTGGCTGAAAAGGCCGATTCGGGAGCGACAATCCCACACTGGGAGCAAGTGCAATCTGTCCCTGGTCTGTCTCCCTGGCTATGGGCCTTCCTTCTTTGCCTCTTTGCCTCAGACTGTTGGCCAAGTGTCTCTTCAAACTGGGAAAGGCCATGTTGCACAGCCTGCCTCCAAGCGGGCCGCCCAGAGGCCAGGGTTTCCCACTTGTTGAGGTCCACTCCTAAGGCCTTCAGATCCCTCTTGCAGATGTCCTTGTATCGCAGCTGTGGTCTACCTGTAGGGCGCTTTCCTTGCACGAGTTCTCCATAGAGGAGATCCTTTGGGATCAGGCCATCATCCATTCTCACAACATGACCAAGCCAACGCAGGCGTCTCTGTTTCAGTAGTGCATACATGCTAGGGATTCCAGCACGTTCCAGGACTGTGTTGTTTGGAACTTTGTCCTGCCAGGTGATGCCGAGAATACGTCGGAGGCAGCGCATGTGGAAAGCATTCAGTTTCCTCTCCTGTTGTGAGTGAAGAGTCCATGACTCGCTGCAGTACAGAAGTGTACTCAGGACGCAAGCTCTGTAGACCTGGATCTTGGTATGTTCCGTCAGCTTCTTGTTGGACCAGACTCTCTTTGTGAGTCTGGAAAACGTGGTAGCTGCTTTACCGATGTGTTTGTTTAGCTCGGTATTGAGAGAAAGAGTGTCGGAGATCGTTGAGCCAAGGTACACAAAGTCATGGACAACCTCCAGTTCATGCGCAGAGATTGTAATGCAGGGAGGTGAGTCCACATCCTGAACCATGAGCTGTGTTTTCTTCAGGCTGATTGTCAGTCCAAAATCTTGGCAGGCCTTGCTAAAACGATCCATGAGCTGCTGGAGATCTTTGGCAGAGTGGGTAGTGACAGCTGCATCGTCGGCAAAGAGGAAGTCACGCAGACATTTCAGCTGGACTTTGGACTTTGCTCTCAGTCTGGAGAGGTTGAAGAGCTTTCCATCTGATCTGGTCCGGAGATAGATGTCTTCTGTTGTAGTTCCAAAGGCCTGCTTCAGCAGGACAGCGAAGAAGACATTCTACAATACAAGTAGAATAACTAAAATCATTAAAATAGAACAAAACAGAAAATCCCAAAACACACATCATAGAGCCAATTAGGTGGGGGGGGCAACAATTTGGCCCAGAAGGAGCAGTCAAGCCACTGTACTCTTACACAGGCACAGACCTTTGAAAAAGGATTGGACAAATTTCTGGAGGAAAAATCCATTATGGGTTAAAAGCCATGATGCGTATGTGCAACCTCCTGATTTTAGAAATGGGTTATGTCAGAATGCCAGATGCAAGGGAGGGCACCAGGATGAGGTCTCTTGTTATCTGGTGTGCTCCTTGGGGCATTTGGTGGGCCGCTGTGAGATACAGGAAGCTGGACTAGATGGGCCTATGGCCTGATCCAGTGGGGCTGTTCTTATGTTCTTAACTATAATCAGGGCTTTTTTTCTAATGGAACGCGGGGGGACGGAGTTCCGGCACCTTTTTGCAGGGGCCCCTCCCCTTCGGAGGCATTCCGGGGGGGAGCAAAACAGAGGCATTCGCTGGGTAGGTGCTGGGGGTGCAGGGTGGGCGTTGTGCCTGGCCCCTGCCTGACCGCACAACGACCCCCTCCTGCCCCATCCCCAAGCTCTCGCCTGAGCCCAGCCCGCCTCCCGTCCCCCCACACTCCACTTCCCTGCGCACTTCCAAGCCGGTGGAGGGCGCGGGGGACACGCACTGATGCCGAGGAGGAGGACGGACAGCCAGCCAGCCAGCCAGCCAGCCAGCCAGGGAGATGGGCTGCAGCACCCATGGAACGCCCAGGTACTGGCTTGGTGGAGGAGGAGGGGAAGGAAGCTGGCTGGTGCAGCCCCCATGCCAATCTGCAGCACGAGCCTAGGCGTGTCTACTCAGAAGTAAGTCTCATTGTGCTCAATGGGGCTCACTCCTGGGAAAGGGTGCATAGCTTTGCAGCCTGAGAGCCCAAGCATATGCATATCTACTCAGAAGTAAGTTCCATTGTGTTCAATGGGGCTTACTCCCGGGAAAGTGTCATAGCCTTGCAGCCTGAGTAGACAGGCAGAAGAAGGGCTCTGAGGCTGCAGTCCTCTCCACACTTTCCTGGGGAGAAGCCCCACTGTCTCTACTGGGACTTTCTGAGGAGACAGCCATAGGCTTTGGCTCTGAGGCTGCAGTCCTCTCCACACCTTCCTGGGAGGAAGCCCCACTGACTCTAATGGGACTGACTTCTGAGTAGACAGGCACAGGATTGGGCCCTGAGGCTGCCATCCTATCCACAGTAAGCCCCATTCACTAAAGTGAACTTCTGAGTAGACATGCATAGGATTGGGCTCTTAGGCTGCAATCCTAGGCACTTTCCTGGGAGTAAGCGCCATTGACTAGAACGAGACTTACTTCAGAGTAGACATACCTAGGATTGGTCTCTTAATCCTGGCAGAGATATATATCTGCACCCGTTTTCACATGCTAAGGGCAGGTGAAAAGGGATTCTACGTGTGTACAACATGCTGTCCAGCCTTGCCAGAGATCCTCCTTCCTTCACAAGCATGCCCTCTGCCAGCCAGCGTTTGCAGCTCCTCTCCAGCAATGCACAGCAGCTGCTCAGGGCAGCAGAGAACATACATTTGCATGCCAAGCGCCTTCCCAAAGACACATAGTATTCTGATACCTGAATTAAACCATATTTAATCGCTTGTAGCTGTTTCTATGTGCACCTAAGGACCCCTCTCATGTAAGAATTCCTTTTTTGTTCTTACTCCCACAGTTGCTTAGTGTAATTCTACTACATGGAACTCATGTAAGCCATTTTTCGGAATCCATTCACTGCTTCCTCTCCTCGAAGTAGTGCCACACTACATACTAGATGCTACAAGTGCACCTGTACAGTATTTTTCCCCATGTGTAGAAAAAGTAGCTAGGGGGAAGGGGATGTGGAGATTGACCGCCCACTCCTATGCATGTCTGTTCAGAAGTAAGTTCATCTTTAGGGGGAAGCACATAAAAAAATATTTTATTTCTCCAATAATAAATAAATAAATAAATAAATAAATAAATAAATAAATAAATAAAAGATTAACAAGTTGTGAGTTCCTGCACCTTTTCTTTTACAAAAAAGCACTGACTACAATTCCCAGGAAGCCTTGCAGGTCTCTTGTTATCTGGTGTGCTCCCTGGGGCATTTGGTGGGCCGCTGTGAGATGCAGGAAGCTGGACTAGGTGGGCCTATGGTCTGATCCAGTGGGGCTGTTCTTATGTTCTTATGCCACCACTACAGAGAAGGCTCACCCCCATGCCACCATCCCTCTTGAAGGAGAGTTCCCTTAGGTGACCTAAGAGGGCAGGCTGGAATGTATGGAAGATGATCCCTCAAATAGCCTCTGGACCCAAACCATGAATGGCCTTAAAGATCAACACCAGTACCTTGAAGTGGGACAGGAAATGAAGGAGTTGAGCTGTGTAGTGACTATCCTCAACTCTCCACCTCCATAATCACCCATTGTTCAGAAATGACCTCCAGAACCCTACTGACATGGCTAATATTATAATGCCGTTGTACAAATCTATGGTAAGGCCACACCTGGAGTATTGTGCCCAGTTCTGGTCGCCGCATCTCAAAAAAGACATCGTGGAAATGGAAAAGGTGCAAAAGAGAGCGACTAAGATGATTACGGGGCTGGGGCACCTTCCTTACGAGGAAAGGCTACGGCGTTTGGGCCTCTTCAGCCTAGAAAAGAGACGCTTGAGGGGGGACATGATTGAGACATACAAAATTATGCAGGGGATGGACAGAGTGGATAGGGAGACTCTCTTTACACTCTCACATAACACCAGAACCAGGGGACATCCACTAAAATTGAGTGTTGGGAGAGTTAGAACAGACAAGAGAAAATATTTCTTTACTCAGCGTGTGGTTGGTCTGTGGAACTCCTTGCCACAGGATGTGGTGATGGCGACTGCCCTGGACGCCTTTAAAAGGGAATTGGACAAGTTTCTGGAGGAAAAATCCATTACGGGGTACAAGCCATGATGTGTGTGCGCAACCTCCTGATTTTAGAAATGGGCTATGTCAGAAGGCCAGGTGCAAGGGAGGGCACCAGGATGAGATCTCTTGTTATCTGGTGTGCTCCCTGGGGCATTTGGTGGGCCGCTGTGAGATACAGGAAGCTGGACTAGATGGGCCTATGGCCTGATCCAGTGGGGCTGTTCTTATGTTTCTTATTGCATGCCTCAAACATAATCTATCTTTCTACTCCCAACATGGTTAGTACAACTAGATTCATATGCATAGATAAACAATAGGCAAAGCCAAAGTCCATCCCTAAGTATCTTCAGCTAACAAGGATGCCTCTTGCTACAAGAAAATTGTTACACACAGAGGCTATGTGTGAATTTTACATGGATTTCATGATACAGCGGTAAAACATGTGACATACCATATAAGAGATATGCACACATGAGACAGCTCAGGGTCATGAATGGTCACAATACTGTCTGGGGCCTTCGATTTCCAGGACACCTGTCAGGTGAGAAAAAATGCAAATGAAACCCTGCCAAAGTCATACCCTGGTTGCATTCAAGAAGCGGAGTCCTGATCCTTGCTATGCCCAAGGCAGGGAACGAAGCAAAGGAAAGATTATTTCCCTTGGTATCATCTAAGCAAGAGCATAAAGAAACCCACAGTTTAGAAATTCATCTGAAAGGGAAGCTTACCTGCAAACATGGGTTATACCTGGGTGACTCAATGCATGGTAAAGATGACTCATCGGATGATGGCTTCTTTGATAAGCCAGAAGTACTTCAATGCACTTTCCCAGCTTTCAATAAAAATATACATAATAGACATAAAGAGTGCAAATGTGACAGACATAGGAAAAAAAACCTCCCCTTCTTCTTCCAAGCTTCAAAGACATTATCTTACTCACACAGGACAGAAGCCCTTTGGCTGTACTCTTTGCAGGAAGACATTTAGACAGTCAGCCCACTTAAAAAGACATCAGCTCACCCATACTGAAAAGAGCCCAGGCAAAAGGCCTGCATGCCGGTGGAATTTGAAGATCTGAATTCGCTTGTCATTCAGTGGAGAGATTGCTTTGAATTTAAATCTTCTCAGCCTTTGGTTTATTCCCAGAACAAATTCACAGTCCTCCGATTTTCAGGAATCACAGTCAAACCGTGTTGCTGAAATCAAAGCGGAGATAGCATCTGAGGACTTCGTACTCAGCGCCGATAGTAAAGATGTTTCACTGTGTGTGGGAAGTAAAAGGGACATAAGAACGTGAACATAAAGAAGAGCCCTGCTGGATCAGGCCAAAGGCCCATCTGGTCCAGTTGCCAGCATCTCACAGTGGCCCACCAAATGCTTCAGGGAGCACACAAGACAACAAGACACAACCTGTGTCCTAGTGCCCTCCCCTGCATCTGGCACTCTGAGGTTGCCCACCTCTAAAACCGGGAGCTTGCACATACCTATCAAGTAATCCATGATGGACTTTTCCTCCAGAAGTGTGCCCAATCCCCTCTTAAAGGCATCTAGGCATGTTGCCCTCACTACTTCCTATGGCAAGGAGTTCCACAGACCAACCACACGCTGAGTAAAGAAATATTTTCTTTTGTCTGTCCTAACTCTCCCAACATTCAATTTTAGTGGATGTCCCCTGGTTCTGGTGTTGTGAGAGGCAAAAGAGTGTCTCCCTATCCATCCCCTGCATAATTTTGTATGTCTCAATCATGTCCCTCCTCAGCAATCTAGACTGAATGCTGTAGCCATTCTTTATAATGGTGGTGCCCAAGCCTCATAAGGAACCAAAAGCATTAATGGTGCTTTGTCATTAATGGTGACTTCCATGGTTTCTCTGGGTGTGAAGAGGAAAGCAAAGTTGTTAAGTGGCTTCATCATTGTAGTGTCTGTCTGCCTGAAGACATTCATGGCCCAATCCTGACGAGAGCCTGCGCCAGAGGAACATGGGCTATGCCAGCATGCACTGTTGTATATGTGCCATAAAGCACATGGCGACAATAAAGGGTCAGGCATTCTAGTGGGAAGGCCAGAGCCTTCCCGCCGGCACTGGTGGAGCCCACCAGAGCCCACCAGAGGCCCACCAGAGCAATTAAGTTCAGCAAAGGGTGAGTGTGAAATGGGGCAGGGATGGACAATGATGCGGCAGCATTGGGTGGATCAGACTTGAGTGAAGGGTAGGATCAATGGTGCCAGCATGCACCTTATATAAACCCTCTTCCCTGGCCT
Source organism: Tiliqua scincoides (assembly GCF_035046505.1). Classification (NCBI taxonomy): domain Eukaryota; kingdom Metazoa; phylum Chordata; class Lepidosauria; order Squamata; family Scincidae; genus Tiliqua; species Tiliqua scincoides. Next base: position 8,590,577 of record NC_089821.1, on the reverse strand, counting down.
GATCCGCTCGCATGCATCAACTCACTGTGTCAGTGATATTGCTGGTACAGGTCGGTGATATTGCTGGTACAGGTCACCCATTGCGGTTGCTGGGACCTACCTGGGAGCAAGGGGCAAATGTCCCCTTATCCCGAGGACAGTTCCAGCAGCTGAAATTCCCCCACAGGACGCAGTGTAGCCCATGTCAGCACCACTGCATCACCATGCAGGGATCTAGATAGGATTGGGCTGTTAAAGTACACTCTAAATTTGGAATACACTGTTTAATGCACACTGAACAGAAACCCACTGAGTGTTCTATTTGTAGCAAAACTTTCAGGCTTGCCTGCTGTACAGCTGGCAACCTTCAGTCTCAAGAGACTCTGGTATCGCACTCTGAAAGGTGGTTCTGGCACAGTGTCTAGTGTGGCTGAAAAGGCCGATTCGGGAGTGACAATCCCTTCCACACCGGGAGCAAGTGCAGTCTGTCCCTGGTCTGTCTCCCTGGCTATGGGCCTTCCTTCTTTGCCTCTTTGCCTCAGACTGTTGGCCAAGTGTCTCTTCAAACTGGGAGAGGCCATGTTGCACAGCCTGTCTCCAAGCGGGCCGCTCAGTGGCCAGGGTTTCCCACCTGTTGAGGTCCACTCCTAAGGCCTTCAGATCCCTCTCGCAGATCTCCTTGTATCGCAGCTGTGGTCTACCTGTAGGGCACTTTCCCTGCATGAGTTCTCCATAGAGGAGATCCTTTGGGATCCGGCCATCATCCATTCTCACGACATGACCGAGCCAACGCAGGCGTCTCTGTTTCAGCAGTGCATACATGCTAGGGATTCCAGCTTGTTCCAGGACTGTGTTGTTTGGAACTTTGTCCTGCCAGGTGATGCCGAGAATGCGTTGGAGGCAGCACATGTGGAAAGCGTTCAGTTTCCTCTCCTGTTGTGAGCGGAGAGTCCATGACTTGCTGCAGTACAGAAGTGTACTCAGGACGCAAGCTCTGTAGACCTGGATCTTGGTATGTTCCGTCAGCTTCTTGTTGGACCAGACTTTCTTTGTCAAGCTCTGTAGACCTCCTAGGCATGCCTCCTAGAGAGATCATAAAGGGAACAACTATCTCAGTTTTGAGAAACGGGGAAAAAAGATCATTTTCCGGGATTACAATGTATGAGGATTTTCTTGCGTGTAGACATTTGAGTGCCGTATCTGCTAGGCAAGAAGAGAAGATAAAATAAGCATTGAAAATGTGGATAAGAACCTTCAAGACAACCTATTTTGAGTGTCAGTCAGAATTTAATTGATCTGAAAAAATAGTTCCTGTTTTAAAACCATTGTGACTCTTTATGGTCTTCTATTTAGCTGGCACAGATCTGAGAAGCTTGGGGTAATGCCAGCCCATCGGTGGGGGGGGGGGGTTAGGATATGGAAAACACTGCCACAGTCAATCCCACCCCCTCCTAGGCCTGATCCTCCCCCATTCTGCCATTCCCCCAACCCAAAATGTCCCCTCTTCGCCTCCAAATCACCCTCCTGCTACCTTCCCCATGCCTCTATACTGCTTGGTGCCATCTCACCTCCTCTAGCTGATGCTGGGCAGGGATGTGAAGCCAGCAGGTCAGTGTGTGCCTTCGGGCCAGCGCTGTCAGATCTTGAGTAGCCAATTCAAGGAGGGCTGCACCAGCTTCAAGGAACATTGTGCTGTAAATGTCATAATCATGTGTGTGTGTGTGTGTGTGTGTGTGTGTGTGTGTGTGTGTGTGTGTAAATATTACTTGAAAAAATGGATTGCTGTTCAACCTGCCTCTGTAAAACCGCCTTGAGTCTATTGAGAAAGGTGGTATATAATGTGGGGGTGTTTGGGTTCAGCGGGGTGGATCCCAGAGCATCCCTGGGGTGAGGCCTTGGACAGTAGCAGGGGGAGGGGATTTGTGTCACCCTGGTCCTCTTCCCTGTTGTGTCTGTAGCCCTGGTCTTGGGCAAGGGTGGGGAGAACCACCACCTCCTGCCTCCCTCCCTCCAGCCAGCCAGCTCATCACTGCCCTTCTCCCTCTTTATAGGGCCATCTCTGCCTTCCCTGTCCCCGCCTCTTCCTTCCAGGTGAGGCTTAAAGGGAAATCCCCTGGCCAGCATCCTCATTCCTCCTTCCCCATACTTCTCAGCTTGTCCCTCAGGTGAGGGGTTACCAGCGCCCCTTGCACCTCCATCCAAGCCCCTGGCCCGGTTGCTCTGCTCTCCCCCTCTACCTGGGGTTGCCCCCCTTTCGTTTCTTTCGAGGTCTCACAGAGCCATGTTTGATGGCAGCAGCCCTCCCCTATGGAGGCTTAGGGGCTCTCCATCAGACCAGCTAGGCAGCTTGTCCTTCCAGGAGCACCCCCTTGAGGTAAGTCAGGGCCCTGATTGGGTTGGGGAATCCCTGACACACAAATATACTCAAAAATTATATATACAATGAAAGCTTGGTTTAATGGACCGATGTAGAGAAGGGGTGTCTGTTAATGCCAAAGGTCCATTAAACCCAAATGCACTGAAGTCAGTGGAGATAGTCATGCACAGAACATATATGACTTGTTTCTAATGAAGCAGAAAATGTCCATTATTTCTGATGTCCATTAAATTGAGGTCTGCTAAGTTGGGGTGACTACATTTTCTCTGGAATATAGCTCAGAGTAGTGCTGCACCCAGCGTTCCATCTGCTGCGTCCGATCCTGGATGACCTCGCCTGCTGCAGACTTCAGAGGGGCAATTTTCTTCTGTGTTGGACCTAGGGCCTGCTTGATACCAACATACATCCCCTTGATGTTGCCCGTGTCAGCTGCTATCTGTATCTGGGAGCAGAGCTGGAGCCAGTAGTCGTTAGCACATCTCCTGGCAATCTGCTGGACTTTGCTGCGAGCAGCTCGGAGGACCTGCAGGTTGCGCTCACTGGGACAGGCCTTGTATGCTGCTTGAGCTCTCCTCTTCTCCTCAGTGACTGGTGTCAATTCCTCAGAGTCGGCTTCAAACCAGTCTGCCGTCTTGTTCCTGGCTTGGCAAATCCAGAGTTGTTGTTTTTAATTGCCTGTCACTGATGCTGAGATTGGAAGCTCCTGTCGCTCACCGGGCTGGTGGAGTCTGCGTCCCAGTTGTGTACAATCTCAGGTTGGTCTTCTTTGAACTGGAAATTATGCTAGCAAATCTTGGTGTGGCAGGAAAGGGCATGTGAAGAGTACTGTGTGTGCAGGGCCTCTCTCCCCTGCGCCATCTGCCTCACCATGTGCTCAGAGTGTATCTCCGGCTCACCTGAGAGAATGGCCTGAAGCATTCAAGGTAAATTTCAGATCCGGTTTAGCATGCGTTTTACATACAGACATCAAGGATGGAACATTTTTCAGACGTTGTCCTGAATAAATATTTATACACAAACCAGAACAGCACAGAAGGCTCCTTTTAAAGTCCTGAATATTTCAGAAAGCATCTGTTACTAAACTGAGGCATCATGTACAGCCAATCATAACTGTTTAATGAGATAAACAAAGAAAAGAACTTCTGCTATATAAAAAAAAAAATATACACCCATGCATTAGACAAATCCCATTCATCTGAGAAGGCTAAATCCAAGAAGCTGAGCAGACTAGCTTAAGAGATTGCAATACTTACATCAAGCGTTCCTAGTCTTTACAATGTTAAAAACTCTGCTGCAGTAGCATAGCTAGAAGGGGTGCAAAGCATTAAGTTTTGCAGGGAACCTCACTGTGCTATGCAAACAATCCTTTCCCCTCCCCTTCAGAGCCTCCATTTTGCTCTAGTGGCCCAGAACGGCTTCTCCGATGGAGGGGGGGGATGCTTGCATGGCATGGTGAGGTTCCCCGCAAAACTTAGTGCTTTACATCCCCTTTAGCTACATTACTGCCCTGCTGTTGATCAGGTTTGTATGTAATTCCCACTAATCTGGACTGATTTAGGTGAGCTACTGACTTTGTGGTTGGCAAAGGGAATTTTTAAGTGAGCATTTCCAACATCATACAAGAGAAAATCCAGACTGGACATAGATTTTAGGGACTTTGATAAAAATGCTATTTTGACGATGGAGTCATGGGCTAAAATCCAACACATGGTTTGCCATTGGTATGAATGTCCTTAAGCATATTTTTGTTTGCAGCGTGGCTGTTGAATAGTTTGATTGGGAATAAAAAACACATTTCAGGTGGTACTAACAAAGCTTCTCATCCCTTGCTTTCTTTACACCAGTGGTTTTCAACCTGTGTGCCACGAAAGGTCCTCAGGAGTTTGGAGCACAATAGTTGAAAATTGCTGAAAAATTCCTCCAGGTTCTGTGGCTCTCTCTCGGGGGCAATCGTCTTTAGTAATGAATTGTCTATCCCTCTTCCTCCAGCAGAGGAACATACAATTCATTATTAGAAACAGAGCTGCAGAACCCAGAAGAGTCTGCCGGAAGTGATGTCGCAAGAGCCGAGGACCATAGAGAAGACTATAGAGGTCAGTCTGCGGGCTTGTGCTGGCCTAGCTCTGGTGCTGGGCCGGTGATACAGCTCACAAGCATAGCATGTTTGCTTATTGCACATTTGCGACAGTGCATTCCAGCAGTGAGCCAGCACGCAAAGCACAGGATCAGGCCCTCAGCCCCTTCTGCAGTACCTGATAAATGCTGGCACGCGAAGCACCAGATCAGGCCCTCAGCCCTTTCTGCAGTACCCGATCAATGCCTTCTTGGCCCACAGTAGCTATGGAAACTGACAGAAAAGGAACATTTTTAGCACCTGATGTCCTTTGCACTCATAAGATTGAGCTATTGGTTTAGGTATGAAAGGCTGGGGTGCCAGCTATGGAACAAAGGTTATTATGGCACCAACAATCACTTTCTCCAATGAATATTCACAATTCAGAATACATTTGTTACACTTGTGTCTGTGCAGGTCCCATAAGGAGTTCAAAGTGTTGATGATTTTTCCCAAAATGAACCTGCACCTGCTTGGATTTGGGGATGGAACTTTTTTTGACTGACTTTCAGATCTTTCTTTGGTTACTTCTGTTATCAAAAATCCTTTTGATTATTGCACACTCAGTGCAGTCTCTTTTTTTCCTTGGAAATATTGCACAGTGAGAGGCATTTGTTTCAAAATTTTGGCAGCCTGCATGTCAGGAACTGTCAGCTTGTTATCTTATCCGGGCAAGAGCTCTCTGTTTCTCCAGGGTGCTGTGTCAGTCCTTCAAGATGTTTCCTCGTTTGTAACCATGTTGATCTCATCCACCCCCCAGAAGAAGACTGGACAACTAATATGCCTTGTAATTATTTTAGCTTTATTTTATTATTTACTGCCTTTTTAAAAAATTCAGAACCTTTTATACCAGTTGATAGAATCAAAGGCTTTATTCCCATTAAAATCAGTTGTCTTGCCTTAACGCTGTCCCTGGTGAGATGTATCAGACTCTCTCACCACTGATTTTTCCTTGCCAAACAGAAACCAGCTTTTCAATTTATTCTGCTTTAAACAGTTGTACAGGATTGGGCCCTCAGCCCCTTCTGCAGTACCTGATGAATGCTGGCAAATGAAGCACTGGATCAGGTCCTCAGCCCCTTCTGCAGAACCAACGAATAGCATTCCTACAGGCTCTGTGTTAGTATTCTGTGTAGTTATGATTTTATTCCAAATTTGATGTCCTGGTCTGTAACCCTCTTCAGTTGCTGTATGAATAGAGAACATTATTCTTATAGATATATAATCAGCGAAGCCTAAACTCAATATTCTTTTTGATTCTGCATTACCATACATTATGTGAATTATTTATAGCAGCTTCTTGTTTTCAAAGGTCTATGACAAATGCTGGATCTAATATACTCTCTCCTATTTCCGTTCAAGAATCTAGAACAAGGGTCTCCAAACCCCGGCCCGGGGGCCAGATGCAGCCCACGGAGAGCCTCCATCCGGCCTGCGGCCAGCCTCTGATCCCCTGAGAGCCTCTGGCCCAGTTGACCAAACACAGCCAGAGTTGTGCTTGTGGGGTGAGGGAATGGGGATCCATTTAAGTGTGTGTGCTTTATTTCTTGGGCTGTGTTGGTGCTTGGAGAAATCCTGGACATTTGAGCCCATTCATTCATTTCAGTCATACATCTAAGTTCCACCTCTAATGTATTTATTTAAATTTTATATTTCATTTTTTTTTCCGGCCCTCGACACTGTACCTTCAGCCGAAAAGTTTGAAAACCCCTGATCGAGAACATGGCAGTGGCATAGCTACAGGGGCTGGCATGGTTAGTTCTGCAGGTGCCACAACGCACCATGTAAGCACCCCCTCCCACATGTCGTCAGAGCTGGTGGCGTAGGTGGAGGGGGGCAGAGCACCCAGGCTGGCAGGGAGCCTCAGCGCGGCGGGCAAGCGGCCCCTCCCTTCGGAGCCATTCCCGGCGGGGGGAGCAGTTTCGCTCCCCTGCTGGGAATGGCTCCGAAGGGAGGGGCCGCTTGCCCGCCGCGCTGAGGCTCCCTGCCAGGCCGGGTGCTCCGCCAGCCCTCCAGCTATGTTACCGGTCAGAGCTATTCCAGGCAGCAATGGGAATGCACAGGCATGCTCTATACAAAATCTCCATAAATGGGAGAATTTCCACTTTACATTATACAAGCACTGACAGGTTCAATCACAGCAATCAGCCATGCCCTCCCCCGCCATGTTCATGCAGTCATCTACTGTGACATCTAATCTCCAGGTGATGTCACCTCCAGGAACAGCAGTCACAGTTTATCACTCCTTGGTTGCAGTCCTAACCACACTTTCCTGAGAATAAGCCCCATTGAACAAAATAGGACTTACTTCTGAGTAGACCTGGTTAGGACTGTACCCTTTGTCTATAATCGTACGCCATGGTTTGGAAAGATTGTTGGCCTCCACCGAACGGAGTAGAGCAGTTCTCACACATTTAGCACCAGGACCCACTTTTTAGAATGAGAAATTTTCAGGACCCACCGGAAGTGATGTCATGACCGGAAGTGACATCATCAAGCAGGAAAAATTTTTAACAGGCCTAGGCTGCAATCATACCCACACTTACCCAGGAGTAAGTCCCATTGACTAAGGGCCCAATCCAATCCAACTTTCCAGCACTGGTGCAGCTGCAATGCAGCCCTGAGGTAAGGGAACAAATGTTCCCATACCTTGAGGAGGTCTTTGTGACTGCCTCCCCACCCCAGGATGCAGCATACGCCCCATTGGCACAATTGCACCAGCACTGGAAAACTGGATAGGATTGGGCCCTAACACTACTAAAAGATTATACAGAGTAGCTTATTAAAAGTATGGGCCTGTAACATTTCCCAAATGCAGTCACATACCATGGGAGCATCAAGTCTAATAAATTAAAAATAAAATATTGAAATGAATGGGAACCCACCTGAAATTGGCTCGCAACCCACCTAGTGGGTCCCGACCCACAGTTTGAGAAACACTGGTGAAGAGGCAAGAAAAAGACACACAATTGGAGCGTCCTGGACTAAACAAAACGCTGCCATTGGCTATTACACCAGTTCCAGTTTGAATTCTTCAGACTGGAGCAAGAGCAGCATCAAGGAATCAAGGTACAAAATGCAAACAAAGCAGTCTAGCTCGGGGCGTTCCTTTCAATCCAGTGTTTTGAAATAATCGGAACCCCCATTACCCTCCAGAAGTATTTTGCTCCTTCATGGCCCACCATTGGCATACAAAACAGGAGTGGTGCATGGACAGCTGACAGGTCAAGTACTAACCAAAACCTGGGACCCTTAGAGGGCCCACCTGGTCCAACCACTGCTGAATCCTATCAGTACCAGTGGCTTTAATGTGCCATCTGGGTAGGGGGCACAGCGGGAGGGGCTAGTGCAGGGCTTTGCCCAAAGTCCCTCGGCAGCCTGGAGCCAACAATGAGTAACAGCCCAATTCTAAGCCCTGGCAGCACCCAATGGTACAGTGGCACCAAAATGGCCAATGGGGCTGGGGCAGTTGCTTGAGTCTCCTTGGGTAAGGGAACAAACAAACTTATTGCTGGCTGTTCAGAGGATGATTCTTCCTGTCACTGAGGACCAGAGCTGATTGGCACTGGCCTCAGTACCTGCCCAGGGTCCTTACTGCTGGTGTTGGAATGCCTTATGGTGTTTTTGCAATGGTGGTTGCTGGGACAGTGTGGTGGCAGCCGGCACTGCCCCAGCATAGGATTGGGGCCTAAGAGTAATCATGTTTTGTAAACTGTACTTCTGCCTCTTCTATCTGAGAGTGAGATTCACTGAACACATTCTGTCCTGAACATGCACACCAGCTTTCTCAGCTGCATCAATATCAAGGAAGATGTTGCATTTCATGCGCGCACAGGACATTCATGCAAGCCAAAGCTCGAGTTTAAAATGCCACTGGCTATGAGAAGGACTTCCTTTGCTCAATCCCCTACTTTCTATGTTGGGTTACAGGAATTGTGCCAATCTGATAGGTATGCAAAAGCACATTATGATACTATGAGTTAGGGTTAGGGTTACCTATGATTTTGGTTGCCCCCCAGCTTGAAAAAGGGCTTTCCTCCTTTTTAAAAAAGATGGATCGGTGGCATAGCTAGAGGGGGTGCAAAGCACTAAGCTTTGCAGGGAGCCTCACTGTGACATGCAAGTGGCCCCTCCCTCTCCCTTTTGGAGCCATTCTGGGTGGGGGGAGCAAAACTATTCCTGGGGGAGCATGTGCGTTTTGGAGTCATGCAGCACTTATAGTTCCTCTCCCTTTCGAATAGTTCCTGGTTGCCCAAGTGTGCTACGGGTAGAGGTGTGATTTCTTCCTTTTCCTTCTGTTATTCTTGGCAAGAATGAGAAGCGCAGAAAGCAGTGCTGCGTGTTTCATTCCAAGCAGAGGCGGTCCTGGCCCTGCTGCTTCCTGGGCCAAGCTGACAGGACAGTCAAATGATGGGGTTTTTTTTGGCCCTGAGGGCTTTACAAGGCCTTTGGAAGGTCTAAGAGGCAGCATGTGGCCTCTCCAGGAGTTTGGAAAGGAAGCAGTGGGTGGCAGCCTGGCCAGTGGGGGGGATGTGGTATCCTGCCTGGTGGGGGGGATGTGACAGCTGGCTGGTGGGGGGGGGATGTGGCAGCCTGGCTGGTGAGGGGAAGATGTGGGCACCACTGGAGGGTGGGAGGATGTGGCAGCCTGACCCATGGGATGTGACAACTGGCTGGTGGGGGGCATGTTGCACCCTGGGTGGTGAGATGTGGCAGGTGCTGGTGTGGGGATTTGGCACCCTGACCAGTGGGGGGGGGATGGGTAGTCTGGGTGGTTAGGGAAAGATGTGGCACCACTGGAGAGCGGGGGGGGGGTGCGGCAGCCTAGCTAGTTATGGGAAGATGTGGGGGGATGTGGCAGCTGGGCCGGCGGGGGAGGGGCACCCAGCCAGTGGGGGGAGGGGCAGCCTGGCCGGCGGGGGAGGGGCACCCAGCCGGTGGGGGGAGGGGCAGCCTGGCCGGTGGGGGGACGTGGCTGGGGGCGGCATGAGACGGAAGAGGCTGCCAGCACGTCCAGGGAGCCCCGCCTCCCTCGAGGGGCAGGCCGGCCGGAGGCGTGTCCGCGGCAGGGGAAGCGCGCGCAGCGGGGCGCGCGCAGAGGGGCGGGGCCGGCCTGGCTGCGCGCGCACGTGCCCGGGCGGAGCCACTCGCAGGGGGAGGGGCAAGATGGCGGCGCCCGCGGGAGGCGCGCAGGAGGCGCCCGCGCCCAAGAAGGTGGTGGCGCCCACCGTTGCCCAGATCAACGCCGAGTTCGTCACGCAGGTGAGCCCCCGCGGCGGGGAAGCGGGAGGACGGCCGGGCAGCAGCCCCGCCCCTGGGCGACTCGCAGGGACTGCGCCTGCGGCTGGAGGTTCCATTCAGCCGCATGTCCGCCTACCTGCTTCTCGCCCTTCCCCTGCAACTGGTGTGATTCCGAGGTGGACTGCGCCTGCAGCTGGAGGTTCACCTGTCATGGCTTGTCACTCTTGACCAGTCAGCGAGGCAGGAATCTTGGCTATTCCCCCCACAACTGGTGCAGTTCCGAGGTATACTGCCCCTGGAGCTGGAGGTTCCATTCAGCTGTCATGGCCTCTTCCTTTCCCTCCCCCCACAACTGGTGTAATTCGAAGGTAGACTGCGCCTGGAGGTAGAGGTTCCATTCAGCTGTCATGGCCCTTCCCTGCTGCACTCCTTCCCCCCTGCAGCTAATGTAATTCTGAGGTAGACTGCGCCTGGAGGTGGAGGTTCCATTCAGCTGTCATGGCCCTTCCCTGCTGCACTCCTTCCCCCCCTGCAGCTAATGTAATTCCGAGGTAGGCTGCCCCTGGATGTGGAGCTTCCATTCAGCTCCCATGGCCTCCTCCTTTCCCTCCCCCCACAACTAGTGTAGTTCTGAGGTAGACTGCCCTGGATGTGGAGGTTCCATTCAGCCCTCATGTCTCTCTGCTCCTCCCCCTTCCCCCCACAACAGGCATAATGCGGACGTAGACTGTCCCTGAGGTTCCATTCAACTCTCGCGTTCCTGTCCTGCTCCTCACCCTCTCCCTTGCAGCTGGTGTAGTCCGAGGTAGACCGTCCCTACAGGTGGAGGTTCCATTCATCCATCCTGGTCCTCTTCCTGCTTCTCCCTCCTCCCCGCCACTGGTGTAATTTAGAGGTAGACTCTTCCTGGAGTTGGAGGTTCTGTTCAGCTGTCACAATCACTCGGCAAAGCAGGAAACGTGGCCGCTTTTTTTCGTTGAAGGCAACAGGTGTGTTTGTGTCCCAATGAACTGCAGCCTTCCCCGACTTCAGATTCAAAAGTCTCTGTGCTTGTGCCTGCGAGGACCCGAGTTCGGTGTGATCCATGTCTCCACCTCGGCTACAGACCATGGTTTGTTTGCTGACCGTGGTGGTGCTTGCAGTGCAGTGAACGCACAAAAGAAATGCAGTCAGTTCTCATTATGCACGAGGGTTCAGTTTCTGGAAAACCTAGTGCAGTGGTTCTCACACATTTAGTACCAGGACCTACTTTTTATCTGTCAGGACCCACCGGAAGTGATGTCATCAAGCAGGAAATTTTTAACAATCTTAGGCTGCAGTCCTTCCCACGCTTGTCCAGGAGTAAGTCTCATGTACTATCATTGTTAAAATACAGACACAGTATCTTGTTAAAAGTACAGGTCTGAAACATCTCCCCAAATGCAGTCATATACTACTCCCTGAGGCATCTGATGGGCTGCTATGAGATCCAGGAAGCTGGACTAGATGGGCCTATGGCCTGATCCAGCAGGGCTCTTCATATGCCTTGTGATGGTTTTCTTGAAGAGATGAGCAACTGAGCTATCTACAATCCAGCAGCTTGAAAGGCTGGCACCTTGAGGGTAGCCCTCCTGTTGGATCTCCTCACATGTGCTCTCTTTTTGATCGCTGCAAAAGTCTGGATATGTCTAATGTTCTTTATGCTCCAAATCCATACTTGTTACTGCCATGGCCAGATACTTTATGTATTGGCAACCTTCAGTCTCGAAAGACTATGGTATCGCGCTCTGAAAGGTGGTTCTGGCACAGCGTCTAGTGTGGCTGAAAAGGCCAATCCGGGAGTGACAATCCCTTCCACACTGGGAGCAAGTGCAGTCTGTCCCTGGTCTGTCTCCCTGGCTATGGACCTTCCTTCTTTGCCTCTTAGCCTCAGACTGTTGGCCAAGTGTCTCTTCAAACTGGGAAAGGCCATGCTGCACAGCCTGCCTCCGAGCGGGCCGCTCAGAGGCCAGGGTCTCCCACTTGTTGAGGTCCATCCCTAAGGCCTTCAGATCCCTCTTGCAGATGTCCTGGTATCGCAGCTGTGGTCTACCTGTAGGGCGCTTTCCTTGCACGAGTTCTCCATAGAGGAGATCCTTTGGGATCCGGCCATCATCCATTCTCACGACATGACCAAGCCAACGCAGGCGTCTCTGTTTCAGCAGTGAATACATGCTAGGGATTCCAGCACGTTCCAGGACTGTGTTGTTTGGAACTTTGTCCTGCCAGGTGATGCCGAGGATGCGTCGGAGGAAGCGCATGTGGAAAGCGCTCAGTTTCCTCTCCTGTTGTGAGCGAAGAGTCCATGACTCGCTGCAGTACAGAAGTGTACTCAGGACGCAAGCTCTGTAGACCTGGATCTTGGTATGTTCCGTCAGCTTCTTGTTGGACCAGACTCTCTTTGTGAGTCTGGAAAACGTGGTAGCTGCTTTACCGATGCGCTTGTTTAGCTCGGTATCGAGAGAATGAGTGTCGGAGATCGTTGAGCCAAGGTACACAAAGTCATGGACAACCTCCAGTTCATGCTCAGAAATTGTAATGCAGGGAGGTGAGTCCACATCCTAAACCATGACCTGTGTTTTCTTCAGGCTGATTGTCAGTCCAAAATCTTGGCAGGCCTTGCTAAAACGATCCATGAGCTGCTGGAGATCTTTGGCAGAGTGGGTAGTGACAGCTGCATCGTCGGCAAAGAGGAAGTCACGCAGACATTTCAGCTGGACTTTGGATTTTGCTCTCAGTCTGGAGAGGTTGAAGAGCTTTCCGTCTGATCTGGTCCGGAGATAGATGCCTTCTGTTGCAGTTCCAAAGGCCTGCTTCAGCAGGACAGCGAAGAAAATCCCAAACAAGGTTGGTGCAAGAACACAGCCCTGCTTCACTCCGCTTTGGATGTCAAAAGGGTCTGATGTGGAGCCATCGAAGACAACAGTGCCCTTCATGTCCTTGTGGAAAGATCTGATGATGCTGAGGAGCCTGGGTGGACATCCAATCTTGGGGAGAATCTTGAAGAGGCCGTCTCTGCTGACCAGGTCGAAAGCCTTTGTGAGATCTATGAAGGCTATAAAGAGTGGCTGTCGTTGTTCCCTGCATTTCTCCTGCAGTTGTCTAAGGGAGAATACCATATCAGTGGTGGACCTGTTGGCTCGGAATCCACACTGCGATTCTGGATAGACGCTCTCTGCAAGTACCTGGAGCCTCTTTAGTACAACTCGGGCAAACAGCTTTCCTACAACGCTAAGGAGAGAGATGCCGCGGTAGTTGTTGCAGTCACCCCTGTCACCGTTGTTCTTGTACAGCGTGATGATGTTTGCATCCCTCATGTCTTGAAGTACTCCACCTTCTCTCCAGCAGAGACAGAGGATTTCATGCAGCTCAGTGACGATGATCTCTTTGCAGCATTTTAGGACTTCAGCAGGGATGCTGTCTTTTCCAGGTGCCTTGCCAAAGGCAAGGGAGTCCAGGGCCACGTGAAGTTCTTCTAGGGTTGGTTCACTGTCAAGCTCTTCCAGCACAGGCAGGCACTCAATGTTGTTCAGTGCTTCTTCGGTGACTACATTTTCTCTGGAATATAGCTCAGAGTAGTGCTGCACCCAGCGTTCCATCTGCTGCGCCCGATCCTGGATGACCTCGCCTGTGGCAGACTTCAGAGGGGCAATTTTCTTCTGTGTTGGACCTAGGGCCTGCTTGATACCGTCATACATCCCCTTGATGTTGCCAGTGTCAGCTGCTATCTGTATCTCGGAACAGAGCTGGAGCCAGTAGTCGTTAGCACATCTCCTGGCAGTCTGTTGGACTTTGCTGCGAGCAGTTCGGAGGACCTGCAGGTTGCGCTCACTGGGACAGGCCTTGTATGCTGCTTGAGCTCTCCTCTTTTCCTCAATGACTGGTGTCAACTCCTCAGAGTGGGCTTCAAACCAGTCTGCCGCCTTGTTGGTCTTTTTGCCGAATATGGACAAGGCGGTGTTGTAAACGGTATTCTTGAAATGTTCCCATCTGTTGGATGCGTTTGCGTCGGCCGGGCCTGGAAGAGATTCCTCAAGCGCTTGTGCAAATTCCTCCACTTTTCTCTGATCCCGGGTCTTGCTGGTATCAATGCGAGGTCTTCCTTCCTTTTTCGTGTGATACAGTCGCTTTGTTTGCAGTTTCACTCTGCTGCACACCAGAGAGTGGTCAGTGTCGCAGGCAGCACCATGATAATTGCGTGTGATCTTGATGCTGGGAAGGCTGGAGCGTCTGGTGAGGATCAGGTCGAGCTGGTGCCAGTGCTTTGATCTTGGATGTCTCCAAGAGATTCTATGTTGGGGCTTTGTGTTGAAGAACGTGTTGCTGACACAGAGACCGTGATGACAGCAAAACTCTAGCAGGCGTTGGCCATTTTTGTTCATCCTCCCAGTGCCAAACTGACCTAAGCAAGTGGGCCATGAACTGTTATCAGCACCAACTCTAGCATTGAAATCGCCGAGGATGAACAATGGCTCTTTTACAGGGATTTTCTTGACAGTGGTGGCCAGGTCATCATAGAATTTGTCTTTGGCTTCTGCTGGAGACGACAGAGTCGGTGCATAAGCACTGATGAGAGTGATAGGTCCTGCTGATGACTGGAGCTGCAGGGACAAAATTCTTTCACTTCCCACAGTAGGTGGGATGATGGATTTCAGCAGGATATTTCTGACCGCAAAGCCAACGCCATGTTCCCTGGTTTCGTTTGGTGGTTTTCCCTGCCAGAAAAATGAGAAATTTCTCTCCTTGACAGATCCGGAATCTGGCAGCCTAGTCTCTTGAAGGGCAACGATGTCCATCTGCAGTCTGCTCAGCTCCATGTCGATGACAGCTGTTTTGCGTGCATCGTCTATTTCTTGCAGGTCATCAGAGAAGCCAGGTGTCATTGTCCTAACGTTCCAGGTGCCCAGCTTTAGGGCAGTAGTTTTCTGTTTTCTGTTGCATGGTGCAGAGTTGTCGATCCGCTTGTCGGTTTTCACCCTAAACCCCACGCACCCCATGAGGTTAACGGACCGTGGCGAGGCAACACCTTACTGGCTGGGGACTGCCCAGCTTAAGGCGGGCGGTAGCTGCCCAATGAGATGCAATGATCTCTCCCACCGTCAGAAGCAGCCCCTGGCGTCATGCTCTACGCCAATCGAGCAAAGACTTATAACCGGTAAACTGCTGCTTCCCGTGTTGTGCCGACGCCGTATGGCGAAGTTGGAGTGTCCTCTCCAGTGCGCGAAGCCTGGGTAAAGACGGTATGGAGGATAGGCTGTTACCCATGCAGCAAATCCCCCCTCTCCACGTTGCTGGAATGGTCCAATGGAAAGGCAGAAGCCAATACGGTTGGTTCCAGCGGCGTTGCAGGAGTTGCCAGAACGTGACTGTGTTCAGCCATGAACTGCCTAAGGGACTCCGGCTCCTGATTTTGCCTCGAGGTTGACTCCTGAAGCCTTTTCCAGAGCTGGATGTAGCCACAAGGCAGTGGAGGTTTGAGGTCAGAGTTTCCTTCTCTTAGATGAGCTGCCTTCCTAGGCTGACGAGTCCCATCTACCCGGTGGCTGTTTAGTCGCCTCTTACGACAAGTACAGCCAAACTGAGGGCCTATTCTTAGCCCCCAGCCCCCAGATACTTTATATTAATTTATATTATTATTATTACTGCCCTAACTAGGTACTTTATATTAATAGTTAATTCAGGTTGTTTCCCCTTAGTTTTACCCTGGGTTTAAAGCCAAAATTCATGTTGAACAGTAGGGTTTAACCTTAAAATACCTGAAGTTTTGATAAGAAGAGAGACCCTGGGCATGTGCAAAGTGCATTTCATCTTCACTTTAAAAAAAACAGCTTTTTTCATTCTGCTTCTGAGGCTCAGAGCAGATTATGTATGTTTATTTGCAAAACAGTATTTAAAATAATAAGGTATAGTCGGTGATTGAAATTTTTCTTGAAGTGACCCTTCAAGAACCAGAGCACTGTGGTTCTGTCTGGGGGCAAATACCTACCGGTCCAGAAAGAATCAGACCCCAATTTTTGGGTTTGTTGCAGGGATAATTGGCCCTTTGAATACATGCATGATGCTTGCAAGTGAACGGCACAGCTCAGCAAGCTATTTGTGTGTGTGTGTCCTATTTCCATTTCATTTATGTTTACAAGTTTCAAGAACCATATGTAAGTTGCACCTGAAAAGCAAAGGGTGTAATCTGTCAAGAATAGTGGTAGGAAGAAGCAAGTTCAGTCTGCTACCTCTTCCTTGATTCCATTGCTCATTAGGTCTTCCTCCCACACGTGGTTCTTCCATGTTCTGTTCTGTTCTCTCTGGGCAGGAATCAGGATTGTAGCACAGTGTTGGGAAGATAACGTATTTGTATGACGCTTTGCCTCACAAATTGGAGATTGACCTGGGAATCTCCTGTAGTCCTTTTTAGGTTCCCAAGTCAGCTTCTGTCAACAAACATTGCCTGGAAGGTACTTGCTGCAAATAATTATTTTACCAGGCAAGTGGCTAACAGCAAGGCAGTTCAAGGATGAGTGACTTATACTCTTTAATATTTAATTACGTTGACAATTTATGGCACTTGCGCCTTGTGGTCAGGAAGGTTTGTATAGGTACTGTAATCTCATTTTGTCCTGTGAGAGGACTGCTTCCCCCATATGGCCTGTTTCTTAAGGTTTGCTGGAGACGTCTCCTTGTACTAGCGGAGGTTTGGCTGATGGTGACGCAAGAGAGGGCCTCCTCTATGGTGGCACCCAGCAAGTGGCGCTCTCTACCATTTGAGATTCTGACAGCAGTTTGGCCTGTGGGGGCTTAGTTTCGAGTTGCTTTCAGTCACTTCATGCCTTCGTTTTCTTTTGTTTCATCTGATTACAGTCTTTATCCATTTTTAATTTATTGTAAGCCACCTTGAAAGCTTCAATTTTGGGAAGAAAACATGGGGTAAATAAAATAAATAACTTTATTTAAAATAAATAAATTAAAATAAATAAATTTTAGGTTGGGTGCTTGAAGCGGATCATGCGTTTTGTCTGCATGTTTTAATTAAATGGTCTTTTATCTTACAGTTGGCAAATAAGTACTGGGCCCCGCATGTCAAGAAAAGGCTGCCTTTTGAGTTGAAGGTAACCCCTGAATCAATTGTTTAATAGTTCTGTTTTAATTTGGCTAGAACTTAGGGGGATTACTTTTCAAATTATTTTTGCTTCAGGACTTTATGATCCAAATCAGCAGGCATATTGAGTTGATGTTCTCTTTCCATGGCTTGTTTGTGCAGTTTCAAACTATTTTGAGGGCTCTGTTTGTTTTATTTTTATCCTGTATACTGATGATTACCTGAGTAAACTATTGGATTGGGTTTGTTTTTGTAATTGTTTATATATGTGTTATTGTTCCTGTCTATTTTTCTTCACTCTCTGATTTTTGATACATAGAATCTTATTTTATTCCAGGAAAGTTTTCTAATTCCTATTTCGGAAAAAAATATTGGCATGAAGCATTCTTATTTAGGCATCTGCTAATGTTGCTAACCATAATTTCTAATGCAATATTCCTTTGTACAAAGGCATGTTACTAGGGAATAATAATGTTTCCTTGTTTTGTGCCTCCCCCGGATTTTACATGATCTCTAGGTCCAGGAGGGAGTAGCATACTCATCTTCCAGGCCATTCCATGCTTACCACCGTAGGTTGCTCCTTATAGAAGGGCTAACTGCTTTTAGTTTCTGAGAAATAGTTTTCATTGTCTTTTAGGATGTGATGGTTGAAAAGCAGGATATAAATCAAATAAATAAAGGGGAATGGGAATTCCCAAAGCAAGAATCTTGATATTTGTGTAAGCAATTCTTTTTCTTTTCTTTTTTGTAGGTTATTGAAGATGTGTATGGAAAAGAAATTGTCAGGTCAAAGTATGTATGCTGTGTTTCCTTTATTATAGTGAGTAAGATGTTCCTGACTGTGCAAGCTGCTTGGCAGTAGAACAGTCTGCCTTGGAAGGTGGTACGCTCTCCATTATTAGAGGTCTTTAAGCAGAGGCTGGATAGCAGCCTATCAGTGGTATTGTACCTGTGGACAGTCTGCACAGCAGGGGATTGAGTGAACTTGTAGGTCCCTTCCAGCTCTATGATTCTATAGTTGTGTGAAAGAAACATACCTGTACTTGTTCTGAAAAGTTAAACTGCACGTCAGAGCTAATGAAAGAAACACGGTAGCAGCCTTAAACCCTATGATATAGACCAGGGGTGTCCAAACTTTTTGGCAGGAGGGCCACATCATCCTTCTGACACTGGGGCCAGGAAAAAAAGGAGCTAATTTACATTTCAAATTTGAATAAATTTACATAATTGAATAAATTTACATAAATGACTACATTAGAGGTGGAACTTATATGAATGAATGAAGGTCTTGCAATAGCTCATGGCCTATAAAAGGCCTTGCACAAAGCAAGGTTGGCCTTTCCTTTGCTGCCATTACTGCATCACAGATGTGAAACAGCAAGCAGTGGAGGGAGCCCATGTCCCACAGCTCACACGAGAGGTTGAACAGTTGGCCGTCGCGCTGAGAGCAGTTGCGTCAGGCCAGCGCAGGCTCCAGCAAGTCTCCGGAGAGCCAGAACTCATTGGAGACTGCGGGCTTCCAGCAGGTCGGATTCGGAGTCCTTGAGGGCTGCAGGTGGCCGCAGGGCCGGGGTTTGGGCACCCCTGATATAGACCATCAACAGTGTTCTTCTTAAGCTGTATGGCGACACAACTCAAAGTGGGGCTCCACACAGCACAGAGCTTTGCAGCCTGATAGTCTGGCGACATTGGGTGACAGCATTGCCAAGCGTCCAGAGGCAGTGTCACCACGCAGACGTGACACCGCAGAGGAAGGGGAGGTGTATGATATCCTGGGAACACGATGTGGACCTGTGTTGTTTATAATCCAGTCCTGAGTCTT
The DNA here is from genome assembly GCF_035046505.1 of Tiliqua scincoides. Lineage (NCBI taxonomy): Eukaryota > Metazoa > Chordata > Lepidosauria > Squamata > Scincidae > Tiliqua > Tiliqua scincoides. The sequence goes on along the minus strand of NC_089821.1, from coordinate 8,571,937 downwards.
GCTGCTCCAGCTTCTGTGCAGTTGGGCAGGTGTCACAGCTATGCTCATGTTGTACAGAAGGTAAGATTGTGCCAGTGTTTCAAGGGAGATGGAATTACAGCAGTTTAGAGTAGAACTGCCAGTCTCTTCCTGAGCAAGATTTATGTCAAAAGTCGTCTGTGTTTGAAGTTGCAACCTGTGGAAAAATGATTCACATTGTAATCAATTTTTCTCTCGCTTTCGTTTCAGATTTGCCATTAGAAAAATAATGCTTTTAGAATTTAGGTAAGTGCTTTTTGAGTAAGAGATGTATTTTTAAAGAAAATATGTGACTAGGGAGAGTTGGTCTAGTGACTGAGTGTGGATTAGGAGGTCCTTGGTTTGAAACTTGCCACTGACTTGCAAAGTGGCTTTTGGAAAGCATTTGTCTCCTAACCTCAATCCCCCACTATCATCTGTAATATGAGAAGGATAATATAGGCCTCCCTTGCAGGTTAATTTGTGTGAAGCACTCTGAATGTTCTGAAGTCAGGTGCAAATGATAATTTGCTATTTATTATTAAAGATGAGAATCAAGTGCAGTTCAGGTGCTGAATTTTGCAGGATTGTAATTATTTCATTTTTGTATCCAGAATTGCACTGCACAATTGAATCTACAGGAAATGAAACATTATACTGTTTAAACTTTGTTAAAAGGTACATAAAATTATGAAAATGAGATGCAGTATAAGACAATATAGGAAAAAGAGAGAAAGTAACCTTCTTAATGTCATGCAAATATAACCACCAGCAATGTATAGGTCAAATTTTACTTTTCTGAATCTGGAGAAGAAATTCTGATTAGATCTTTTAATTGTTGTCAGCTGTGGTGAATCATAGGACATTGCCTTATCCTGAATCAGACCATTTAGATTTGTATTGTCCGTACTGAGTGCCAGAAGCTCTCTAGCGTTTAAGTTCAGATGCTTCCTAATCCCTCCCTGAAGATGCCAGGGATTGAACCTGAGATCTTCTGCATGTAAAACATGTAGTCTACCAGTGAGCCGTGCCCCTTCCACAAATCTGAACTTGAGCTCTGGGGTGTTTTGCATTTCCATTGGGGCTCTTTCTCTTTCTCTCTCTCTCTCTCTCTCTCTCAATGGACCTGTGATTTGGAAACCTGTGTAGTATAAAAACAGGCTGTGATCCCTGACCAATTACACTGAAGTATAACCCTTGAATTGGCAGCTATGGACAAGGGGAGGAGTCTGGGTAGGGAAATTTATGGCCAGGTGTTTGGATGCACGAGTAGAAACGATGAAGGTAAAAATTAGGAAAAACTGGGCTAAATGTAGTAAGGATTTTTTGAACGCTGAAAGCTCTTGACATGCCGTAGAAAGGAAGGAGGGCACCGACTCTTTTTCCTTGGTGTGAGAACTCCAAATTGTCCACAAAAGGCAGGAGGGTAGGAGGTCTGGTCTAGAGGGGGCAGGAGGTCTGGTCTAGAGGGTAGAGCCTCTGTTAGCCCGAAGATAACATCAGAAGATCGCCAGTTCGAGGACACTGGCAGCTCTCTGAACGGCTGAGAATGGCGAGACCTTGAAGCAGCTGACAAGCCGAGCTGAGTGATTCCACCTGCTCTTGGTGTGAGCAAGAAGGGTCTTGGCTGCCCTCCATGTGAGAGATGGAGCTGCTTGCCAGCCTGCGTGGGAGAACCGGAGGCCAGAAGTGTGACCAAACCAGGAAGATCCATTCTGAAATGTTGTTGGTTCGTGAAAGAGAGAACCTTTATGATTGTAAAAATCCCCTTGAGGGATTTAGAAACACGTGCCTATGTAAACCGCCTTGAATAAAGTCAGAAGAGTAATCCAATGACCAGAAAGGCGGTATATAAATATCTAGTTTAAAAAAAAATGTTTCTGCATAGCTGTTACGTGGCACTTTGTGTGAAAATAGGCTTAGGGCCCATCTGGAAACTCTTTATGTTCTGTCATGGTCTCTAACATCAACTTCAGGAGCATTTCTAAGATTATCATTTATACACAAAGTCACAACTGAGTCACAGAGGGAAGTATTCTTAGGCTGCCATCTTACGTACATTTATTTTATTTATTTAAGAAATTTATACCTTTCCCATGCCTTTCCCATGTCAAAGCAAATGCCCAAGGCGGCTTACAGAGCTTTATAATCGTTAATAATCAAGTTACCAGGAAGTAGGTCCCATTGAACTCTGTGGGACTTATTCTGAGGAGACATATCAGTGGTGAATCAGTTGTCTGGATGTTGTCAGGAAAACTGATAGGGCAATCAAGTTTACTCAGAAGTCAATCCCAGTGTGTTTAATGGGATCTACTCCCAGGAAAGTCTGTACTGGAGTGCAGGCTTAGGCAGGAAGTGGGGGCGTTCCTGAGAACTAAAGCCCTCCCTGATGCTTTTTGTAGACATATTTTCGTTGTGGTTTAGAAATCCATTTCTGTTTGTTAGTTCAGCCCTTTAGGTGGTCAAACTGTGTGACTTATATGCATTTCCTTTGATTATTCTGAAGGCCCTTTTCTTCACCCTCTGGAAAGGGACAGTGGTGGAGAATTCTGTGCTGCCTTGATCAGCTACCTCACCTATACGGCCCCTCCTTGAAGGTCTGAAAGGAACCACAGGGTTACATTGATGGCAAGGATAGCACTGAACAGATGTCTGAGACAGGGAGACTTGTCCTGTGCAAAAACTTGGACAGATTGTGACATCCGGAATATGTTCCTTGCAGTTTGGTGCCATGCAACATTTTCTGTGGTCCACTCTTTAACCCTAGGCAGACATTACCCTGCCCTCATTCACTGAATGCATGGAGAGAAAGGAATGGGAGTGTGCCAGCTGGGTGCGCCTATTGCACCCACCAGCAGAGCTGGCATTAAGTTGCTGGAGGTCCTGCACGGTGCCCTCATGACCCCTTCTGCCTGACCCTTTATGTTGCAATGGGCACCATAACTGAGAGGGGTTGGCCTGACCAAATTGACCCTTTGATAAACATTGACCATCAGCCAGTGCCCAATCTGGGCAACCTCCTATACCATCTCTTCCTACTGAGATAGTGTTAACTGTCATGCTCAGTTACTCATGAGCACATGGATGGGGAGGGAAACATGCATCGATAGCATATCTTTAGCATATACACAATGTATATACAGGAGTGAGGGAGAGGAATGCATCTAAAGAAATAAACATGAACACTTTGGGCACTTCTAGGTTGAGTATTGCCAGCTTCTTAATATGTTTACGAGTTTAGATTGCCATTGTGGAGCTCAGCCATCTTGCTGAATGTCTGGAGCATTTTAATTCTCTGTAATGTTGAACTGAGGTTATTCCTTCATATCTTACATGGCATAATGACAACTTTCATCAAGACTTTTAATGTTCTGCCAGTTGCTTTGTCTCTGGGGAGGCAGCCAGCATTTGTTTCCGAATACTACAGCACGTGTCCTTTGAATGGCATGTCACAAGTGGGAGAGATGCTTATTCTTTGGCTCCTCAGAATCAACGTGATTCTGTTCAGCCGTATGATAATGTAGTGCTTGTACCAGGTGTGTACAAAATCCTTTTAAAAAACAGCGTGTTCCCATTGCCAATTCATTTGCTGTGCCTATTCACACCAACTTAAATGACATTGGTAAGTTTTACTGCCGTGAACTGCTTGGGAGTTGATTTTAGAAGTTACAAATCATAGATTGGTTGTAAGAACAGGTAGATAATTGTGTTTCTTTTCTCCCATTGAGGGATATTAGTGATAACACTTTGTCTTTTTCTCTCTGTTCGCAGCCAGTACCTTGAAAATTACTTGTGGCTGAATTACTCTCCTGAGGTGTCCAGCAAAGCATATTTGATGTCAATCTGTTGTATGGTGAATGAGAAGTTCAGAGAGAATGTTCCAGCGTGGGAGGTAATAGACGTCAATTACAGCCAGCAGTAACTTTGATGCCCCATTTGCAACTTTCACTTTGCCCACTTAAAGTGTCAGAAGATGTCAGGATGTACAATACTGGCTGTCATTGCGCCTTGTCTGCCATAGCCTTTTCGACAACAGCATGTTCCAGTTAGAGAATAGCAGTGGACAGTTGGAAGGCTTCACAATGGAGGCAGGAGTAGTACGAAAAAGAAGTAATTGTTTCTGTGATTATTTTTAGGTTCTCTGTATTGTTAACTTGGAAAAAAGTCTGGCATTTAATGGAGGATTTTTTGTGTGTGTGAGTTTCAAATGATGACAGTAAGAAGTGTTCATTTCTATAAAAAGACTACATGGGAATTGGGAGAGCAATTTCTTCTGGGAGTCACTTTTACATTAAAGAAGTGGTGTGACTACCACTCTCCATGGCTTCGTCCCTTTTCACTCCAGTAATAACATAGGAAGACTGTAAAATATAGAAAGGGGTGTGAGCTGCAGGACAGTATTCAATAAGAACGGGCCATCGGTTTCTACACATACCGCAAAAATATAGACCTGTTATCATACTGGTAGCTTTCACGCACAGCTTAGTTTTTACCTTGATGTTACTCTGGTCATTTTATTTCTATGGTATCTGAGTAGATATAGCAAGTCTTCACTTAAAGTTGGTTCATTCTACATTGTTTTGTTTTTATCAGTGGTTCTCAATCTTTTGACCCTCCGTGTGCTCCATGGTCGCGCATTGTAAAGCTGTCGGAATCCACTTCTGAGTCACGTGCCAGACCTGCGATCCACTTCTTTGACCTTGCCACACCCCAGAATGCCTTGTGGGTAGCCCCAAGGCATTCTGGAGCACAGCAGTGCTTTGTGGTGCAGTAGGAAACTGCTCAGTGAACCTGCCACTTGAGAGAGTGTTATTGAGACTGCCTAGGGTAAAATTGATTTCATTATAAGCTGTTTTGCTTGTAGTTGCAGTTTCCAAGAACCTATTGACAACTTTAAGTGAGGACTTCCTGTAGTTCTATTGAGAGTATAAATTCCATTTTAGAGCTTTAAAGGAAATAACCAGCACTCTGAATCTGTGCAGAAAACGACAGCCAGCCAGAGAAGCTGGTGTAATGAAGGAGTATGTGGCTCCAGTCACCATTTTTACTGCTGCGTTTTGACCAGTTAGGGTTTCCAAATATTCTTCAAAGGCAGTCCCACATAGAAAGAGTTGCTGTCGTCCAGTCTTGATGTAACTAGACATGTGAACGATGGCCAGAAACTGGTCTTGAGCAAGCAGGATGTTGCCCCCGCCCTAAGTACTACTATAAATCCATCATTTTGTCTTGAAGTTCTGCTGCTTAGGCTGCAATCCTTAACTTTCTTGGAAGTCAGTCTCGCTTCGACCAAATGAACTTGCTCTGAGAAATTAATTTCCGCTCAAGGGTGTTAATGAAACCCTTTGTTGGCAACAGCTCTACGAGCAATTGCAAACTGATTGTGGAATCTAAAGGTAATCTTAATGCAACCTTTTTCTGTGCTGTTCTGATGTGGGAGAGGTTTTGGTAAAATGGCTTACCTGCTGTGGCCTTGTGTATTCCATGTTAGTGAAACTATTATCTGTTGGTCATTATACAGAAAAGTGTCCTTGTTTATACTGAGTGTAAAGGGCTAGGGAATGAGCACAACTATGAAAAAGTTTGGAAAAGCCTTGAAGATTTAATCTCACTTTCATACAGTCAGAAGGTGGAATAGGATTGCAACTGTTGGGCCAACTTTGTATTTGCAAGACGTATACACTTATAACAGGGATTCCCAATTTGTGTGTTCCCGTTTGTATATGTAGTTGTATGTGTGTACAGCACCAGTGACACAATCCTGCCCTTCTTCCTTGCATTCACACTGTGTGTGGATATGAAGATGAGAACTGAGCTTGTATCTTCTGCTGCTTCTCACTTTTCCATTTGAGCGCCTGGCTATCTCACGTTCTCCTTTTGTCCATAGACATTCAAAAGGAAGCCTGAGCACTTTCCATTCTTCTTCAAGCGTGTGCTGGGAGCATCCCTGGCAGAGAGTGACAGTGAATTCTCTCTGCAAGAACAGACAATACTCCTGCTCTTCCTTGATCACTGTTTCAATAGTCTGGTAAGCTTCAAGTCGTAAGTCTTGTAAGTCAAGTCTTGTAAGTCAAGTCGTACGCTGGTAAGTCTGGTAAGTCGGCTGCAATCCTAACCACACTTTCCTGAGAGTAATCCCCATTGAACAAAATAGGACTTACTTCTGAGTAGACCTGGTTAGGATTGTGCCCTTAGTTGCTTTTGTCCTTTTAATTTTCTCACCATGACTCATCAAATCCTGAGTTTGATAACATCCTGCAGATTTTACAAGATGTTCTTTATCAGACAAGTGCTTAATGGCATGGCCCAGGAATAAGGAAAAGGGAGTGTAACAGTATGCAGGTATATCATGAGTGTTCTTTTTGTACACAGGGTTCTCGGTGTCCACAAGGGATCTATTCCAGGACCCCCCATGGATACCGAATTCCATGGATAATGAAATATGGGGGGACTGGAAGGGTCTCCACCTGTTTATATTCAAACCCGTGGATGCCAAGCCTGGAGCTAAAAAGTACCTACTATATTTTTTCTGGTAGCATTTGGTATTATAAAGATAATACCTGCCCTGGGCCTCTCCGCAAAGAGTGGGCTGTAAATAACACTACATTACTTTTGCAATGTGTGTGGGCCGGTTGGTACAAGTAGACCCTCCATATGAATAGATTGGGGGATATTCTTTTAGATTAGACTTGAAGAACTTGTGACCCCACCCCAGTCAGACACTGATGATATGATGATTATGCCTTCCCATAATAAACATGGAAGACAGCTAGCTATGCTTACCTGCTGTGTATCGTTGTCCAGTTTAGAAAAAAAAAAAGCAGCCCCCCCCCTTTCAGCTTGTCAGAATGCTAGCAAGCCACAACGTGTGGTTTATGTGAGCTGCTTGATTGGTCACCAGATGTATATGTAGATGATTGATTGGAACTACAGTGGTGAAGGTCTGCTCAAGGAATGAACATTCCCACTTCTTCCTTTTACTGCAGTCCCCCCAGTCACTCCTAAGGGTTGAGGAACCCCCTGGAGTGGCATGCAGGATGAAGGTACAGTCGGTGAAGATCAGGGACACCTTCCCCTCCCACCACATACACAACCAATGGCAAGTGGAAGTGCCCTCTGCTTGCCCAGCACACCTTTGGATCCCAGCTTGTATAAGTATCTTAATTGCTCGTTTTAACTTCTTGTGACAGGAGGTGGATTTGATTAGAGGACAAGTTCAACAGCTCATCTCTCTGCCGATGTGGATGGGTCTGCAACCTGTAAGTGTTTCATGGTAAAGAATGGGAAAAACCTCTGAAGAGTCGTTCAGATTGAGGGTTCACATCCACTTCCAACATGTGATAATGACCAAAAAAATCACTCCACGCTGAGAATATCTGCAGAACTCAGAATTTGCTGTCTTCAGTATAGGTCACTGAAACAGTATTGGACAATTTTTTTGGCAGGTGTCTTGCTAGTCAAGTCCAGAGCATGAGAGAATGCTGCTAGTACTCATTATTTAACATATGCTGCACCTATTGCCTTGATGTGACTTTGCTTAGTGTATTGATGTGGAGAGCAAGCCCACAGTAGTGGAGAGGCAGACTGAAGCACAAGTCTGTTTTCTGCCATTGCCAAGCATCCTGCGTCTTGCACGCCAAAAACTCCTACTGCGTCTGCCACCTCTGTCCTTCAGTGTCTTTTATCCAAATGCTGCAGCTTAATTAAAGTGGACATCATGTTGTGATCGTGTTTGTATATATTCCTTTAAAATAGAAAACAAAGTCTAATCTAATTAAGTTTTCTCTAATTAAGTTTTATCTAATTCATATGTGCCCAGTGGTTCCCAAACTTATCTGGTCATGATACCCCTGCAGCCTCTTCTTCCTCATTTAGGTGGGCGCTGTAAGAAATCTTGCAAGATCCAAGGCGGCGGAGCCCAAATCTCAGGAGACTTTCTGAGTTCCAAGATGACAGTGCCCAATCTTGCAAGATTTGGGTCCTCCATCTTAGATTTTGCTGGATCCAAATTGGCGGAACCCAGGAGAACACGTTGGAGGGGGCACTGAGGGCGTCCCTGTGAGTGTGCTGCAATGATCTACGGCATTGCAACGCATCTTTGGGAATCCCTGGATGAGCCCATTGAGAATTTTTATGCTCTCTAGTGCGTGGGCAGAGATTTTCATGTCATCTTAGTGAAGGAAGCCAAGCCTCACAACTGAACGAAAGGTGTGGACAACTTTGTGATCTCTGCTGAATAAAGGTGGGAACTCAACTGGATGGAAGAAATTCCCTGAGCATGTTGAAGTTCCAGTGCTTAGAACAGATTGCACAGTGGGATTCCAGGCATATTTTAATTAATTGTGCAATTCTCCCGAGCTCAGTGAATGTCATTTCATGACTGTTTGTGTTGTCAGGGCTGTTTCTCGCAGTTCATCGTTTGCAGTTTGGGAACTTCTTGTAAATGAAGTTTGATTCCCTCTCTCTCTTTACTGACAGTCAAGATGGGCAAGCATACGTTATTGTTTTGCTTTTGCTTTTATGTTTAAATTGGTACATCAGCTTTTGTTACGAGAATAATTGTGTTAATGTTAGCTGAGTAAAATGCAAGTGAGCTCAATGCGTTCTGAGCATTTCAATGTCCTCTCCCCATTTTAGGCTCGCCTGGAGCTTGAACTGAAAAAGACACCAAAGCTTCGAAAATTTTGGAATTTGATCAAGAAGAATGATGAAAAAATGGATGAAAATACACGGATGCAGTAAGTACAGCTGCGTGATGGAAGTCACTTCTGGATAAGGGAAGTCACTTCTCTGGGCTCACCCACCCCAGCCCCTCCCCCCCAGCTGTGCATAAGACTAGGAATCCCCTTGTCATATGGCTGCCCACCTACAGAACAAACAGACCCCATTCCCCTCACTGCAGGAGCCCATCCAGTGAACTGGGGAGGGACTTTAATTCAAAGATCTAAGCAGTATTAAACTGCTGCCAGGGAATATACCGTAGATACCTGCCTATAGTACGTGAAATTTTTGTCAAGTAATCAAGCTCCAATTCTCACTTCACCTGATCTCCGGGTCAATCAGAGGGCAAAGCCTTTCAACTCTGAACAGTTTTGTTTCTCAAGGGCAGACAGGCGCCAGGTTTCTCAAGCAGCAGGCAGGCACAGCTCCTTAGAAGCAACTGGTTAACCTTTTCTTCTCCTTTCTTCTGCTGCAGCCTGGTTCTGCTTGGCAAATGCTTGCAAAGCAGGTCTGTTTTTTGAAAACACCAGAATGGGAATCCTCCTTTCCATCCGAAGCAGGCTACAATTCAGTGCACCCTTACTTAAGAATAACACCCATGGGAAGCAGTGGTCTACTTCTGAGTAAAAAGGGTTGCAAATATATGCAGCTGCATCTCTCTGCTGCGAATTGAATTGCACACTCCCAGTTATGTGTTATGGGTTGTATGTTGTACGTAGAGCTTCTGGCTTAACACACCAGACACCTTAAAGGTGGATTTGATTCCTGGTTCTCCTGCAGTGGTTCCCAAACTTTTTCACTTGCATATCCCTTGGCAGTCCTTTTCCATAAATTGTACCCTTCATATTAGCAAAATGTTTGTAATTAATAATACAAGCCCTCATCTCCCCATATGAAAGCCCAGACTTCATGTATTTATCACAGTGTTTTCTCTTTTTATCTGTTTGAAGAACAGAAGACTCTGCCTTTGCACTGTTTTGCACCAGAAGTGTGCTGAGAAATTCTGGGTGATTGATCACTTTCCATATTATGTTTCAGCTTTTTTTACTGTGCTGGTTTTCAATCACTGGTTCATAGATGAATTGATGACCAAGAACTAGCTATTGGTGGGGCTTTCACAGCCAACTAGCTACCTCCCTTCCTGCCTTGCTGGTCCTTGGAAGGCATTCCTGCCTTGCAAGGCATTCTGGAGCACGACCTGACTTTTTCTGCCATTATTCCATTCTTTTTCAAGTACCCCTAAAGGTCCTGTTGAGTGTCCCTGGGAGTACGTGAATACCAGGTTAGGAACCACTGTTTTACTGGTATGTAGTTTGCAGTGCACTTACTCTGATAGTACTTACAAAAAGGTGATGAAGACCAGAATTTAAAAAGAATAAAAATGTATCTTATGATTTTTGCTATGTTTTTAATAAATTAGAGACTACAGTTCTTAGGTAACAATTAGTGGTGGGTTATTTTTCAGAATCTGGCCTCGGTTAAAAGCAGACAAAACTATAGTCAGACACCCCCATAAGTTTAACCCCCGACTTATCCGAGGGTCATAGAAAATTCCATGATTGTTGGCTCAAAACCTGCCCTCGGCTTATCTGTGGGACCGACTTATAGGCGGGTGCCTGCGGTGAGTCCCATTAAGGCCCCTTGTGCATATAAACTGACTGTATTGTAGATTCACTGATATAGTAGGAATGTAATCCTTGAAAAATGACTATTTATACAGATTATCAGTGACTCTGTCTATAACTGGCTTTTTTGTTTTAGAGCATACCAAGAAAGAAGATTTCTTTCACAGTTGATCCAGAAGTTCATCTCAGTACTAAAATCAATACCCATTTCAGGTATGTGGTCTACATATGTTTATGTGTAGGAGAACATGTGCCTTACCTTCTAAAACAGTCATTTAGATGTGATTTTCTTTGTAAACTGCTTTGAGAACGTTTTCTGTTAGAAAACAGAATATTATTTTGTTTTGATAAATAAAAATTGCTCTTCAATTTAAGTATCTGAACTGTAAACAACTAAGGGCACAATACTAACCAGGTCTACTTAGAAGTAAGTTCTATTTTGATCAATGGGGCTTATTCTCAGGAAAGTGTGGTTAGGATTGCAGCCATAGGCTGCAATTTTAACCCAACTTTCCAGCACTGACATAAGGGCAATGCAGCTCCTCGGTAAAGGAACAAACATTGCCTTGGCTTGAGGAGGCCTCCATGACTGCCCCCCAACTGCAGGATGCAGCACATGCCCCACTGCCAAGCTGTGCCAGTGCTGGAAAGTTTGTTAGGATTATGCCGGAAATATATGGGGTTGTTTCCTAAGAAGCATGAGCACAACCTTTTGCATCATCCTTGCCCCCCTCTCCATTCTGTAGAGCTGCTCCATGAAAGTTACTTCTGATAGGATGCAGAACATGGGGGGCTACAGTGGGATCTCCCAGACCCAGGGTGCAGATACCTTCTGCTACTGGAGAAGACCATCAGAGTCTGATGTTTTGGTCCCAGCACTGTAGGAATAGAGTTTCAGCCTCTGCAGAGTTCTCTTGATCTGGTGGCAAACCTGGAAGTCCCTGGGGAAGTCCAGTCCCAAGAGTTCTTGGGATGTGGTGATGACATGCAGCAATGGCCTTTCTGTTGTTATACTGCCCAGCAGCTCCTATTTGTATTGGCTGAGTGGGGATTGTCCGTGTTCAACCCTTTCCCAGACTGGATATAGGTGGAGGTGAGGTGGGTGGAATGTTAGAGGACTGAAGAAATTCTCTCCTACCCTGTTTTTCTCTACTCATCCCCATTTAGAATGTAAGTAAATATCACCTTGGTGGAGTGGTTCAGGAGTTGGACTTCAACCTGGAAGATCCAGGTTCAAATTCCTGCTCAGTCATGAAGTTTCCTGGGTGACCCTGGGCCAGTCACCATCTCTCAGTCTCACCTGCATCACAAGATAGTTGTGAGGACAAAAGGAGGGGTGGGGCCATGTACATCACCTTGTGCTCCTTGGAGCAAGAGTGTTATAAATATGTGAAAAATAAATTGCTAAAGCTTCTCTGTAGATGCACAATACATTCTTCTGTTGTAAAGAGTGTGCCTTTTGATTTACTCAAATTCCCCGATGAAGGTGCATCTCTGACCTGAAAAACACTAGGACAGTGTTTCTCAAACTATGGGTCGACACCCACCAGGTGGGTCACGAGCCATTTTCAGGTGGGTCCCCTTTCATTTCAATATTTTACTTTTAATATATTGGATTTGATGTTCCCATGGTATGTGACTGCATTTGGGGAAATGTTACAGATCTGTACTTTTAACAGGCTACTATGTATATGCTTTTAACAAGGATAGTAAATAGGACTTACTCCTGGCTAAAAATTTTCCTGCTTGATGATGTGACTTCTGGTTGTGACATTAGTTCCGGTGGGTCCTGACAGATTCTCATTCTAAAAAGTGGGTCCCAGTGCTAAAAGTTTGAGAACTAGGGTATTTCCTCCTGTTTTGCAAATATTTCTCTACTATCTTCAGCGAGCTCTGCGCATAGTCTGAGGGAAGGATGCAGTTCTGGTCTTGAAAAGATTCCATTTAGATTAAACTTTGACCGATTTTGCTCAGTATCTAAAGGAGCCCATGTTGAACTGACTTCAGCTCTCCCACTGATTCGTTTGATTGTAAATTCTCTGCAAAGTCCTTCTGAGCTCTGTGTCAAGTTCTCTCCAGATTGGGGTAATGGTGATCTGTGGTCATACATAATTTAAGAGAATGTAATTGCCCAAATACAGACTAGCTCTTCACATTAAATTTGAAGTAAGTATGCATTTAAAAAAGTATGGGGTGGTTATTTTTTAATCTCTGCCAGTGTTTATCTCTCCTGAGTGAAAGAAAAATGTGACACCTCTGGATATCTCAATTGAGAGTTTATTTTTAGAATGAATGCACTTGGCCTGATATTAAATGACCTCATGCTACCTCCTCTTTTCTCGCAGTTCTTTGTACTCATGAAGACCATAAGTCTTTGGATTTGCGATTTAAAGCATTTTTTTCCTGAAAGAGAAGTGTGCATACTTTTTTTAAAAATCCGGCAGTGTGTCCTACACTGTTAATTTTTTTTTAACAGTGCAGTTTTGTGGTCTTCAATAGCCTATTCCTCCATCTCCAAAAGATGCATATGTTTTGGAAATTAAGACTCATTGTGCATTTTGTTCTAATGATGCATATTTTAAAATATTGCTTAACTTCTTTAAATCTGTCAGAGCAGTGGTTCTCAAACTGGGAGGTTGTGACCCACCAGTTCGTGTAATGCTTACCTTGTCCCTTTAAGGGGCGAGGGAAGAGGAGAGGCAGGGAAGCGATTCCCCAGGATTGCTTCCCAAAGGGATTGCTTTCACTTACTTGAGTCCCAGTGTGGGCTGCTGGAGGCTGCAGGAGGTGCGGGGAGCCCAGCGCAGTTCCCCGCAGAGCTCCCCAAGGCTTGGAATCTTTGAATTCTGGAGATCGCTTCCCTGCCCTTGCCCCTCCCCTGCAAAGACTTACTGAGGGAGTAGAGCTCCCTCAAAGTTTGAGAACCACTGTATCGGAGAACATGCAGTTGGGGAACGGTACAGTTCAGAAGATCCAAGAGCAAAACCCTGCTTATCCCTGTGATGCATGTTTCCTCGCCAGCTAGAAAAGGTTTAAGGGGACAGGATGGATGCTGCTTCTAGAGCACCACAGGGGAAAGGACATGTAAACTGGTGCTTCAGTTAAGAGGAGTGTCTGCCACGGCTGTTGCCCAGTAAGTCAGAATCCAGCAGTGTTGATTCTTACCAGGTTGCAGTTGGTATTGGCATTGGATTTTTCTGGGCTCGTTGAATGGGACCTTTAGTGGCCATGGAGCCTCAGATCCATTTCCAACCTAGCCAACCTAATGCTTCCCCCACAGGGCAATTTTGTGTGTAAAACATTGCACTTGCCTATGAAGACCACTTCAATGAACTTAACACATAGCACATATGTTTGCTGAAAGAGGCAAAGTTCACATGCTTTTCTGTCGCTTCATATTGAAACAATCTGCGCCATCAAAGCCAAAGTATCCATCAAGGACGTTCAAGAGTGAATTGTGCTAATTGGTACAATGTGTCTAAATATGCTTCTATTGTACACACATAATAAATGTGTATTCTTCAGTCTAACTATTTGAAGTGCAGCAAAGAATGTGTGTAAGGGTTAAACAGTGTGGTCGTAAGCAGAAAGCCTGGATAAATGATTGGCAGTAAGGTTTAACAGGTGTGTCTGGAAACCATCATAGTAGGGCACAGGTTCCACCCCAAACACAGCACACATTGTCTGTGTATAGTCACCTTTTGTTATAGGCACGGTTAACTCGGACAAATTGCACTACATGTGCTTGGCAGCCTTCCCCAATAAACCAGAGAAACTCTCCCCAAAGAGAAAAACAGGGGGAAAAAACAATAGTTTAAATGGTTCCGGCAATTCCATCTTGCTGTTCTGCTTAGTAGACACACCCCAGCATGAGTCTGAGATCAGGGAACGAAGCTGATGCTCTCTCAGTCTGTTCCTGCCTGCTTGTAATTTTCAGAGACAGTACCTATTTTTCCCAACGTAAGGGATTTTGAGTATGCACAATTTTAACTTTATGCATTAACTCTGAAGTGTGAACCTTGTAGAAGACAAGGGACAACTATATTTCCAAATTATCCCAAAACAGGAAGAGGGAATGATAGGAAGTTCTAATAGTAAGGGAATAGAGCAGTGGTTCCCAAACATTTTTTACTGGTGGCTCCCTTGCCTTTCTGGGCTTCGGGCTGTGGCTCCCCATTAGAGCTACAGTCCTATACATTGTGTTTGTGTGTGTGTGTGGGGGGGGGGGGGTTAATAAGGATTCCATGTCTCCCCTGGCTGGTTTCCGTGGCTTCCTAGGGAGCCACGGTTCACAGTTTGGGAACCACTAGATTAGAGTGTTCTGTTTTTTAAATGTCAACAGATGGAGAAAAACCAAGTGCCTGTTTTTACTGTTTGCCTGGTTTTTTCCTTTGAACCACCTTGAGCGTCTGGAAAATTGGCATGTAAAGGGCTGGAATGCAGTACTTAGCCTCAGATTTTACTGTCGCCCAAATACTAATCAACATGTGGTGGCGATAGTATCACTGTGTGTTGGTGACTACCCACTATACCAATGGTTCCAAAATGGTGTGCTGCAGTTCCTTAGGGCGCCATGGCAAGCTTGCAGGGACACCGCAGGATGCACTCAGAGGCCTTTCCTTCCCAGCTGTCTCAGGTGCCACCATCTTGGATTGTGTGATCCTAGGAGATGGTGTCTCGGAGAACTGGGAAAAAGAGGTTGCCATGAAAGAAAGGCACTGTGACCATGCTAATTTTGGGCACTGATGCGCCAATGACAATCACACCCATAATGTTTCACTGTGGTGCTAATCTGCATGTTATGCTGCCATACTCAGGACCCAGAGTCCCTAAGTAACACAGGCCCACACACATTTTGCTTCCTTAAACGTTACACCAGTTCCTAGGTATATTTGGGGTCCCGATTCCAAAAATGGTATCCGTTTGCCCTATCGTGTCTAGTTTTGGAGATATAGCCTCATTAGTGACTGGTTCAAGCAGCTTCCTCATGAGGAAGCTGATTGAACCATTCACTAATGAAGCTATACTATATCTCCAAAGCTAGACGCGATAGGGCAAAACGGATGCCATTTTTGGAATCAGCACCACAAATTCATATCATACCACCATAAAGTTTGGGAAAAACTTTTCTGACCCTCAATTTTGTAGGACTGTGTAATTAAGTGGCAGCTGTTTGGGACAAAATTGATAAATTCTGGGATTAGTTTTTAATTACCTGTGTTTGTTTCTAGGTTCTCTCTCAATGGATAAAGTGCACTACTGTGAAAGATTCATTGAATTGATGATAGATTTAGAGGTATGTTGATTTTAAGACAAATGTGTAACCCTTTACGGTCTGATTAAGATAGGGAGAATATAGTACATGCTGTGTTTGTCCTAGTTTTTCAAGTAGCAGTTGATGTTTGAAGATGAGCAAACTTGTTTTATGGGGCTTCCAGTGCTACAGCTGACTTTGTGCTGTACAGTGCTAAACCTGCCATATTTAGCAGAGACTCAGACCAGCTTTGCTTCATTTTAATAAATGAAGACTGTTCAGATCATACTTAGAGTATTGGTCAACAACTTCTTGGAGGGTCATTTCACACAAGGGCAGGTTGGTGGTACAGCACAGTGCCGCCTTTGTCCCAAGTTAGAGGAATGGTGGTGTGAGGGCAAACTTTCTCTGTCGTGGCACCACAATTATGGGATTCCCTGCCTGGGGAATTAAGAATTACTCCCTCCCTCGTGGCTTTTCAGCGAGGACTCAAAACATTCTGTTTCATCTGGTGTTTGGATTGATGTCCGCCCTCTGTACCCCTGTAATCGTCTTTTGATTCTGCTCCTTTCTGCTCCAAATGGTTGCCCCCTCAAAAGATGTTATTTTTTTATTAATTTATTGTTTGGACTTTTCACTGTAGAATTTTGTAAGCCACCCTTGGGCATTTGCTTCAGCATAGGAAAGGCAGGGTATAAATTTTTTAAATAAGGAAAGAAATAAAATATTATGAGTGATCTTGGATAGCAATGTCATCAGGAAAGGAGCGGATACATTTCTGAGAGTTAAGGCATTTGTTTATTCTTATTGTCATTACATCAGCGGTGTCAAAACACTGTGAAATAAAGAGATCCTAAAACAAATTCTGGATTTGTTAAGAGTAGTAAAATATTGCAAGTTGTCAGCCCCATTGAAGCAGCTTGAAATGAACGCCATATGATGGCTTCTGGGTTTGCGTTTGGCCTGCCAGGTGGATTGCCTCCCGATCACCATTTTTGGCTTGCCTCTGTGTTGGTGCCAGTATTGCAACGTGAAGCAGCTTCCCATATCAAGTGTTCTCCATATGGTGATGCTTGTGGGAAGCAACCATAACAAATGCCCTTAAAATACAATATGCGTAAATGTCAATCGTAATTGGTGTCTTCCGGATTTCTCCCAACCTGCCATTTTGAATACTGTAAGGTAGTCCGTGCATCCGTAATAGACGGGCATTATTTCACACATGAATTAGCTGCTTGTTTTATTTTCCAGCATCCTAAATTATTTCACCTTCAGGAATTCTGTTAAAAATACAACCTCTATTGTAGAAGTATAGATGTCTGCTTCTGCATAGACGTGTTGATTTTTTTTTAGATTGCATTCTCTAGTGAGTGTTGGCTCCGCTTGAAACGATACCTTTTTGGAGTGCATTGTAGCTGACGTATCACTGAGCCCTTCCGCTTTGAATGGCAGGATTTGTTCCCCAGAGAGAGGGTATGTTAGGTATTCAGCTGGGACACTGCTGGGTCCTTGCCAAGATGGCAGGCAGCAAAACATTTCATGCTGACTCTTTCTGTGCTGAGGGCATTGCAGGAGACTTAAAAGAGTTCAGATAGTTTCTGAAGCCTGTTGTGCTGATTGGAACTGGCAAACCAGAAATCGGCTGTAAAAAGCCATCACATTTGTTCTTCTCCTGTAGCTTGTCCCATCTCAACAAAGTGTCTTTGCATATACTTAAGGTCCCTTTTCTCCCTGTGGTTGTTCTGGTGTTTCGTATTAGGTTGCGTCTATATTATGATTGAAGCTAATCTTTTTGAGCATTTTACTGCTCAGCAGTGATGTGAATTGGACAAGAGCAAATCCGTGTACTCTGACCAGGTTGCTTTCTATTTGCGGTTTTTTATACAGCAAAAACTGCTGCATATTCTTCACCTCTACTCCCTCTTTAAAAAAATCAGTTCTGGTTGCTCAGTGCTAGTAACAGTATTCTGTCTAAAAAATTATGATAGTTGCTATCAAACGTGACCCTTTTATACTGCATGGTTCTTATAGCCTCTGTTGTTGGCTACCTTCAGTCTCGGAAGACTCTGGTATCGCGCTCTGAAAGGTGGTTCTGGAACAGCGTCTAGTGTGGCTGAAAAGGCCGATTCGGGAGTGACAATTCCTTCCACACTGGGAGCAAGTGCAGTCTGTCCCTGGTCTGTCTCCCTGGCTGTGGGCCTTCCTTCTTTGCCTCTTTGCCTCAGACTGTTGGCCAAGTGTCTCTTCAAACTGGGAAAGGCCATGCTGCACAGCCTGCCTCCAAGCGGGCCGCTCAGAGGCCAGGGTTTCCCACCTGTTGAGGTCCACTCCTAAGGCCTTCAGATCCCTCTTGCAGATGTCCTTGTATCGCAGCTGTGGTCTACCTGTAGGGCGCTTTCCTTGCACAAGTTCTCCTTAGAGGAGATCCTTTGGGATCCAGCCATCGCCCATTCTCACGACATGACCGAGCCAACGCAGGCGTCTCTGTTTCAGCAGTGCATACATGCTAGGGATTCCAGCTCGTTCCAGAACTGTGTTGTTTGGAACTTTGTCCTGCCAGGTGATGCCGAGGATAGTCTCACGTGCTCAGGGCAGGGGTGACCAAACCACGGCTTGCAAGCCACTCGGGGCACGTTGACATTTATTTCTGTGAGCCCCCCACTATGTTGGATGATGTTCCCTCACCTTGAGGTGGCCTCTATGACTGCCCCTCCCCCCACTGCAGGATGTATTGCACACCCTGTTGACTGCATTGGCACTGCAAAGTTGGTCAGGATTGGGCTGTAAGTTTTACTTAAGTACCAATCCTTATGGATCCATAGTCTTGGTTTTGGTGTTATGACATCTGTCATGGAGATTCTCCAGAAGTAGCTACCCTTTCCAAAAAGATTTTGTTTCATCATATGAGCCAGGATGGCATAGTGGGTTGGCAGCTGGATTCTGACCTGGAAGATCCAGGTTCAAATCCCCACTCAGCCATGAAGCTTCCTGGGTGACCTTGGGCCAACTGTCTCTCACAACCCAACCATAACTCACAGGTTAGTTGTGAGAACAAAGGGTATCCTGTACACCACCCTGAGCTCTGTTGAGGAAGGGTGGTATGAAAATATGAACAATAAAAAATAAGTATTGTCAGGATACAGTAGACTCTCTTTATCTGTAGGTTCAACATCCGCTGATTTCACTGGAGGGTCTCAAGGATCTCCCAGATGCAACCGGAAGACACTTCTGGTCCGGGAGGTCCTGGAGGCCTCCTCATGGATTTGATTATCTGCGGAAATCAGTATCCGTGGGGGGGGGGTGTCTGGAAACAGATTCTTGCAGATTCCAAGGGCCTACTGTATTTTACTCATGGGGAATTCCTTCTAATAGTAACTTTAAAAATTGTATTGGCAACCTTCAGTCTCGAGAGACTATGGTATCGCGCTCTGAAAGGTGGTTCTGGCACAGCGTCTAGTGTGGCTGAAAAGGCCGATTCGGGAGTGACAATCCCTTCCACACCGGGAGCAAGTGCAGTCTGTCCCTGGTCTGTCTTCCTGGCTGTGGGCCTTCCTTCTTTGCCTCTTTGCCTCAGAATGTTGGCCAAGTGTCTCTTCAAACTGGGAAAGGCCATGCTGCACAGCCTGCCTCCAAGCAGGCCGCTCAGAGGCCAGGGTTTCCCACTTGTTGAGGTCCACTCCTAAGGCCTTCCGATCCCTCTTGCAGATGTCCTTGTATCGCAGCTGTAGTCTACCTGTAGGGCGCTTTCCTTGCACGAGTTCTCCATAGAGGAGATCCTTTGGGATCCAGCCATCATCCATTCTTACGACATGACCGAGCCAATGCAGGCGTCTGTTTCAGCAGTGCATACATGCTAGGGATTCCAGCACGTTCTAGGACTGTGTTGTTAGATGCTGAGAATGCACTTTAAAAATAACAGAAGAGATATGGGGTATATTTTAACTGATGGCAGGTACCCATGCTTCAGTTGACATATGAAAGTTTTGATCTTTCAGCAGGATCTTTATTGTGACCCAAGCATGTACATGTACAAAGTCATGTGAATAGACTGTGGTGCCAGCTATTTTGGGGGCTTCTCTGCCTCCCCTTTTCTTCCACAGCCCCATACATTCCTCAAAATTCTCCTCCTGGGGATCGAAGGACCCTCTTGAACAGATTGTCATATGCTGGGAGGTGGCCTGCAGGAGGAAAAGCAAATGGCTAAAAAATCAGCCCCTCGCCCCAGCAAGTGTGAACTGAAGCCATTGTTGGAGTGGATACCAGTGGGCTTCATGGTAACTGTTCCCCACCAACTTCTGATAGAGCACTGCACCCTTACCAGTCTTCTAGCTGATAACAAGGAAATCTCAAACCATGTGTCAGGTTATGTATAACGTGATATTGTCTGTTCTAGGCCCTGCTCCCGACAAGGCGCTGGTTTAATACCATACTGGATGATTCCCACCTAGTAGTGCATTGTTATTTATCCAGCCTCGCTAAAAGGGACAAGGAGGGTCATCTTTTCTGCCAGGTGAGACTTCTTGTTATTTTGGAGAGGCTTCTTGGAGCCCCTCAAAATGCTTGCTAGCCTGTGGAGATGGACATTATTACTTATAAATGGGAACTGGAAAGTAACAGCTGGTGATTTATCTCTTATCGTTGGCTCTTGTTGGGGAATTTGGTACTTCATGAGAAGCACACAGTACAAGGGCTCAACTAAGCTCATCAAACCCTTCCTGTTTTGTACTACTTCAATGACACTGTGCAGGCAGAAGTATGGCTTTCTTTATTGCATCAGACTTGGCTAAGCTGAATTTGTAAGCTTGTACTTGGGTTGTTTTCCTTTTCAGAAATAGAGGTGTGCTGTTAGAAACTGCACATTTAACTCTTAAGGGCACAATCCTAACCCCTTATGTCAGTGCTTTTCAGCACTGACATAAGGGCAATGCAACTCCGAGGTACAAACATTCCCTTACTTTGAGGAGGCCTCCGGGAGTGACACCCAGCTGCAGACATCCCATTTGCACTGCTATGTCAGTACTGGAAAGTACTGACATAAGGGGTTAGGATTGCACCTTAAGACACATGGAAGCAGTGGCGTAGTTAGAGGGGGTGCAAAACATTAAGTTTTGAAGAGAGCCTCACCACTGCATGCAAGGGGCCCTCCCCTTCAGAGCATACACCTCCGTTTTGCTCCCACCACCCGGAATGGCTCCGAAGTGAAGGGGACCCTTGCGTGCTGTAGTGGGGCTTCCTGCAAAACTTAGTGCTTTGCCCCCGCTCTGGCTACACTGCTGCATGGATGTGAAATATCGGAATATATTTGGAGATTACGTATTCTTTTGCCGTTAACTTGAAGTAATGAACTGAAAGAGTTCAGCAGGAATGATTTATATACATTACAGCAAACGCCCAAAGCTTGGTGAATGATGATATAGGGGTGAAAATGTTGACAATGCCAGCCAAATTGTATGGACCTCAGGATTTGCTGGAATCTTTTATTTCTTGTTGAGCACATTTACTTTATTTTTGTCAAGCAATTTCTACGTGCCATTTGGTTTGAGGCAAGTGATCAAGGTGGGTTACAGGATAAAGTATGAGAGAACAGGATATTGAATGACTGGAATCTATTTAAAAGTGCTGGTGTTATCAGTGGCGACAAGATGAGTCTCATTTTGCGATCAGCCGCTTTCAGTTGACCCTCTCACAGGGTCAGTTCAAATGTTTTAGGAAACCATGATTTCCCATTACGTCTGAATCAGCCCTCAGTTTTTAGGAATCTGATAAATTTGTGAACATTCACCAAATTTCGGCATTTACTATAATGTGGGAAACTCAGATCCATAGCCACCGCACAAGAACTAGTGCTGCTACTATGGTTTTACCAGGAACCTTAAATGTTGTCATTGTTCATATTATTGATTAGTGATCCAGTGAAGAAGAAATTAAAATTCTCATTAAAATATGAGAATGTGAAGCCAATTCTATTTCTCAGTTCATTATAGGCCAATTATAAAGTCATATGTCTCCCTCAGGTGGGGTTTCTAAAGGGGCTTCCTCACATCTTTTGTCTCTCTCTTCTGCTATTAGGTATTTTCTTCCCTCAAATGGGAATTTAAGAAATAAACAATGCGTTTTCTACAGTACAGATCTAATTTATCATGAATTTGTTCCAGCTTTTGGACATGCTAAAATTCTACACTGGCTTTGAAATAAATGATCAAACTGGGAATGCTTTGACAGAGAATGAGATGACTACAATTCACTATGACAGAATTACTTCCCTCCAGGTGCGTAATGTTCTACATTTCGGCTCATAAAATTGCCAGGATTTCTCTGAGTGTATCTTTATTAAAGTTATTTTTCAGTAATTGCCGAACATTTTTTTCCTTTCCATACTATTGCTCAGAATGCCCCAGCACAGGCTTAGTGTTGCATGGACATTTAAGAGGCAATGGCAAGCTTGCAAAAGACCCCCACTCATTTTTAAGTCTAGACACGAGGAGCCTGAACTTGTATTTGTGGAATATGTGACATTCTTTGAGTCACATTTGGGAACCGTTGGCATTGCATTCCCTTTGGTTTTGCCGACTTTGGTGAATTTAAATCCCTCTCTTCTGTGATACTTGCCATCTTTCAAAGAATTGTATTAAGAATTGTATTAAGTGTCATTTGTGGTTGTTCTGTTCTGATGTTGACACCATGTATTAATGTATCTGATGTATTAATGGTTATCTGGAAGTCCTCAAGGAGAGAAGTCTAATATTAACGTCTGATGTAATTATCGTGTTTGCTCTAAAGAGCTCTCACAAGAATTCACAATACTTTTTTTCCCTTCATTTGATTGTCTTCGCTCTGTATTGGGTGTTGCTTTACACTATTCTTGGAGGTCTCTGCTTGTCATGTTTACTTTCGGAACTTTGCACAAGTCAAGTTGTTGAGTAAAGACAGCTTTTGATCCTCATTCTGGTTCTTGATTGATTTCTAGAGAGCAGCTTTTGCGCACTTCCCAGAGCTCTACAATTTTGCTCTCTCAAACGTATCGGCTGTGGACACACATGATTCCCTAGTAAAACTTTTTGGGCCTCTGAGGTATGTTTCTTTTACATTTGGTTATATCAAATGTATTATATTGTTAGCCCACCCTTCCTCAAAGGAGCTCAGGATGGCTACATATTCTTTCCCCTTCATCCTCACAACTACACAGTGGGGTAGGTTAGGCTGGGAGAATCCAAAGTTACCCATTGAGCTTGATGGCTGAGTAGGAATTTGAACCCACATGTCTCTCATCCTAGTGTGACAATCTTGCCACCATACCACAGTGGTTCTCCCATGAATATCTGTTTGCTTTTCCTTATCTGAGATGGTTGTTTGCTGGTGATTGACCAGTAGGTGATTATTAATGCCTGTGATGTAGAGAATCATGAAGGTAGAGTTCTTGATTGCTCCTTCCAAACCACAACTCCTCAGCAAAACTGAAGAAACAGGGTCCTGTGTTTGTGGAGTTTGTATCTCAAAAGAAGTTGTCTGGGAATTTTGTGCAGTTTATCCCCTCATTGTAGGTAAGAATGTGAATGAAAATCTGTCCAAAATGCATGCAGTCTTGGGTTCCAACAGGGATGTTGGCTAGAATACCGTTCTGTCAGGTCAAAATCTTGCCCAGCAAATTAGGCAACATGTTCTTTGACAGTTTCCTCCTCCTACTTTAAAGCCACACTATTAGAAATTGAAAATCAACACTCTCTTCCTTGCAACAGCATTACGACTCTTACACGGTTGTTTTATTGTCTAGTCCAAATACGCTCCACCAGGTGGCATCATATCTCTGCTTATTGCCAGTCCTACCCGAAGGGGAAGATACAAGCTACGAACATGGGTTTCTCCTAGAACTATTGGTAAGTGTTCCTGTATCTGTTTTTTGCTCAGACAAAGTTTGGGGGGGACGGACAGACTTTTTGCACAATGATGGGGGCATTTCGTATTAATGAAGCAGCTAGAAAAAGATGGATGAACAGATGAGCCACACATTTATTTGTACTTATCGTATCTGAGGTTATGGGAATATTTACAAGCTCACCTTAAAGGGGAAACTTGATTGTTTTTAAAACACTGTGTAAATTATCTGTATGGTTGAAGAAGGTGACATTGTATTGGCAACCTTCAGTCTCGAAAGACTATGGTATCGCGCTCTGAAAGGTGGTTCTGGCACAGCGTCTAGTGTGGCTGAAAAGGCCAATCCGGGAGTGACAATCCCTTCCTCACCGGGAGCAAGTGCAGTCTGTCCCTGGTCTGTCTCCCTGGCTATGGGCCTTCCTTCTTTGCCTCTTAGCCTCAGACTGTTGGCCAAGTGTCTCTTCAAACTGGGAAAGGCCATGCTGCACAGCCTGCCTCCAAGCGGGCCGCTCAGAGGCCAGGGTTTCCCACTTGTTGAGGTCCATCCCTAAGGCCTTCAGATCCCTCTTGCAGATGCCCTTGTATCGCAGCTGTGGTCTACCTGTAGAGCGCTTTCCTTGCACGAGTTCTCCATATAGGAGATCCTTTGGGATCCGGCCATGATCCATTCTCACGACATGACCAAGCCAACGCAGGCGTCTCTGTTTCAGCAGTGAATACATGCTAGGGATTCCAGCACGTTCCAGGACTGTGTTGTTTGGAACTTTGTCCTGCCAGGTGATGCCGAGGATGCGTCGGAGGCAGCGCATGTGGAAAGCGCTCAGTTTCCTCTCCTGTTGTGAGCAAAGAGTCCATGACTCGCTGCAGTACAGAAGTGTACTCAGGACGCAAGCTCTGTAGACCTGGATCTTGGTATGTTCCGTCAGCTTCTTGTTGGACCAGACTCTCTTTGTGAGTCTGGAAAACGTGGTAGCTGCTTTACCGATGCGCTTGTTTAGCTCGGTATCGAGAGAATGAGTGTCGGAGATCGTTGAGCCAAGGTACACAAAGTCATGGACAACCTCCAGTTCATGCTCAGAGATTGTAATGCAGGGAGGTGAGTCCACATCCTGAACCATGAGCTGTGTTTTCTTCAGGCTGATTGTCAGTCCAAAATCTTGGCAGGCCTTGCTAAAACGATCCATGAGCTGCTGGAGATCTTTGGCAGAGTGGGTAGTGACAGCTGCATCGTCGGCAAAGAGGAAGTCACGCAGACATTTCAGCTGGACTTTGGATTTTGCTCTCAGTCTGGAGAGGTTGAAGAGCTTTCCGTCTGATCTGGTCCGGAGATAGATGCCTTCTGTTGCAGTTCCAATGGCCTGCTTCAGCAGGACAGCGAAGAAAATCCCAAACAAGGTTGGTGCAAGAACACAGCCCTGCTTCACTCCGCTTCGGATGTCAAAAGGGTCTGATGTGGAGCCATCGAAGACAACAGTGCCCTTCATGTCCTTGTGGAAAGATCTGATGATGCTGAGTAGCCTGGGTGGACATCCAATCTTGGGGAGAATCTTGAAGAGGCCGTCTCTGCTGACCAGGTCGAAAGCCTTTGTGAGATCTATGAAGGCTATAAAGAGTGGCTGTCGTTGTTCCCTGCATTTCTCCTGCAGTTGTCTAAGGGAGAATACCATATCAGTGGTGGACCTGTTGGCTCGGAATCCACACTGCGATTCTGGATAGACGCTCTCTGCAAGTACCTGGAGCCTCTTTAGTACAACTCGGGCAAACAGCTTTCCTACAACGCTAAGGAGAGAGATGCCGCGGTAGTTGTTGCAGTCACCCCTGTCACCTTTGTTCTTGTACAGCGTGATGATGTTTGCATCCCTCATGTCTTGAGGTACTCTACCTTCTCTCCAGCAGAGACAGAGGATTTCATGCAGCTCAGTGACGATGATCTCTTTGCAGCATTTTAGGACTTCAGCAGGGATGCTGTCTTTTCCAGGTGCCTTGCCAAAGGCAAGGGAGTCCAGGGCCACGTGAAGTTCTTCTAGGGTTGGTTCACTGTCAAGCTCTTCCAGCACAGGCAGGCACTCAATGTTGTTCAGTGCTTCTTCGGTGACTACATTTTCTCTGGAATATAGCGCAGAGTAGTGCTGCACCCAGCGTTCCATCTGCTTCGCCCGATCCTGGATGACCTCGCCTGTGGCAGACTTCAGAGGGGCAATTTTCTTCTGTGTTGGACCTAGGGCCTGCTTGATACCATCATACATCCCCTTGATGTTGCCCGTGTCAGCTGCTATCTGTATCTCGGAACAGAGCTGGAGCCAGTAGTCGTTAGCACATCTCCTGGCAGTCTGTTGGACTTTGCTGCGAGCAGTTCGGAGGACCTGCAGGTTGCGCTCACTGGGACAGGCCTTGTATGCTGCTTGAGCTCTCCTCTTTTCCTCAAGGTGACAGAATGGCAAGTTAAGCAGAGAAAGCTCATAATTATATAGATTGTTCCAAATCAATGTAATACACTCTTAAAACTGTTTCTTGAAGTCAGATTGTCTTTGTTGGATCATAAGAACATAGGAACATCCCCACTGGATCAGGCCATAGGCCCATCTAGTCCAGCTTCCTGTATCTCACAGCGGCCCCATCAAATGCCCCAGGGAGCACACCTGATAAAAAGAGACCTGCATCCTGATGCCCTCCCTTGCATCTGGCATTCTGACATAGCCCATTTCTAAAATCAGGAGGTTGCACATACACATCATGGCTTGTAACCCGTAATGGATTTTTCTCCAGAAACTTGTCCAATCCCCTTTTAAAGGCATCCAGGCCAGATGCCGAAACTACTGGGTCTACACCAGTTTATGTGGCTATATTACAAGAATAAGCCATTGAAGGCTGAACGGCAGCTGGGAGTGTGGCCTGTGTTGTAATGCCATTGTATAAATCGATGGTAAGGCCACAGCTACAGTCCTGTTCTCCACATCTCAGAAAGGACACAGTGGAACTGGAAAAGGTGGCAGAGGAGAGCGACCACAGTGATTACTGGGGCAGGAGCGCCTCCCTTATGAGGAAAGGCTACATACAGCATAGTGCTCATTTTGTCTTCGAAGTACTAATCCAGGAAAATGGGACGTTTAATTTATAACAGTCTCAGTCAATTGCCTCAATCAAATCTCATTGCTGGTATGCAGTGATTGAACTGTACATGGATCATGCTAACTATTGTGCGATAATGTCGCCATGAGGTTTTGCCTTATATTTGGTGGCAGTTGAATCTCTTTGCAATGTTGCTAATGCCTCACTGGCCACCTGCCATGCAATCTGAGACCACACTCACGCCGTGTACAAACCGGGGTGATTTTACTGCTGACTTCAGCGTACTACTAAAGCACAGTTTCTTTTGACCAGGAACTCCCCCCCCCCACCCCATATAGAAAATTCACAGTTCAGGCCAGCACAGGTGACCCTTGAGATAGCTAGATGTCTGCACACAGAGCTGGGCATGTACATGTCTAAAAGAGGGCTAAGGGTGGGTGTGTCTTATGAAAGGCAGAAGCCAAACTGTCTGCATGAAAAGTTTTAAAGCTATCTTTGCTTCTGTTTGTTTATATGTACATTACAGTGAATGTTGTTTGCGACAAAGCCAGATAAGTTTGAGAATGCCCTGAAAGAGCGAGATCTCACCACATTTGAAATATAGACTTCCTGTTGTTGTCAGTCAGTCACCTAAATGTGATTTTTGGTATTCCCTTATGTATCTCTTAGTTTTGTCACTGTGTGTGTTTGTATGTACTTGTGAGAGGTGCCCAGTGCAGATGTAATAGTGCCAAATTGCCATGCTTAAGCAATTGGTAGAGCCTCGCAGTCTAGCATGCTCTCACTTGCCTCTCATGAGGGTGTGTTACCTTACACCTTCCGTTTTAGACCTAACATATGCACTGGTGTTTTCACTGACCTTAGGTTATTTAATATATATATATTAAATAAATAAGTGTGTGTGTGTGTGTATGTGTGTGTGTATGTATGTGTGTATGTATGTATGTATGTATATATGCATACGTACGCATGCATTTATATTGGGAATTCTCAAAGATCTTTCTCAAAAAACCTGATACTTCAGCTTGTTTCTAGGATTTCCTATTTTGGGGGGCAGTATCCATAACTTGTAGTTTGAGACTTTAGTAGCAGCTGGTGAAAAATCAAACAGAAGAACAATCAAATATTCTTGATTGTTCTTCTTTAACTATTTGCCATTTCCTTTACACACATTATAAAGACTCTTCTCTTTTCTAGGTATCCCGGCACGAACGTCGAATTTCTCAAATTCAGCAGCTCAATCAGATGCCCCTGTATCCTACAGAAAAGATTATTTGGGATGAAAACATTGTCCCAACAGAATATTATTCTGGGGAAGGTATATTTGCTGCAAGATATTTTGAAATCACGTGTGGTCTAGTACAGGGCAAACCCATATGTAGGTGGGACTGGTTCGCATGCAGGGGAAAGTAGCAATTTTTTGTAGGTTATTGAAGTATTCAGGGTGCTGCCATACTCCAGATTTGAAACTCTGTGTATGCTAACTTGTAGTATGTCTTCTGCTTTAGAAAGTCTGTTTGTGAGAAAGTGATCTTTTCTGTGTTTCTAGTTACTACGATGAAAAAAGTAGCTTAAACACCTGAACCTTACTTATAATACTTCTTTTAACTGAATTTTTGAATGCTAGTTCTGTATGAAGATACATTTAACATGCCATCTAATTGTGTCTAAATTAGATCCCTAAAAGGGCAGGTGTTTCAAGGTTATTTCTTGTCATTTATTTAAATATACTCTAGAAAGGATGACTCTCATGGGTGTATCAGCAACAAAGATAGACTATATGATACTGTTACAAAGCTGAAATGAAACCAAAAATTCAAGACTAGACCATCTCAGCCACATTGCAAATGATTGACACAGGTGTGACGTTGTGATGGACCTGGATGAGGAAATGGGTGGTGGGGGGTGGGGAGAGAACAAGGAGCAATTGCCCCATTATTGACTGCCATTTTGGGCTCCTTTTTATGGTGGCAAGTGAAAACAGAAAGTAGGCTTGGAGTGACTTATGAAAGTACAGTGAAGTAATATGCGAAGGTGTGGGTGGGTGTGCACATACAGATGTATATGAATGTACACATGCAAATATGTATATTTAGCGTTCAAAGAAAAATATATATAATTCATAGACTAACGAGATCCAAAATAGTGGACCAAGTCACCACATGGGACAAACGCTAAAGAAGACTAACAAGATCAATGCTTTGTTTATTTCTCTCTTCCCCCCTCCCCCGTAGGCTGCCTTGCCCTCCCCAAATTGAACTTGCAGTTCCTGACTCTCCATGATTACCTCCTGAGAAATTTCAACCTCTTTCGCCTTGAATCTACGTATGAGATCAGGCAGGACATTGAGGATAGTGTCAGTAGGATGAAACCATGGTAATTGATGCTGCTCTTGTACAAAAGTTGTGAGCTCAAGCAAGACTCTTTCCCCCATGTCTGATTTTGTTTATTTCCTCCCCCCCCTTTCCCTCCTCCTCTCTGTCTGGTGCTCTGAATTCACCACAACTAGCTGAGTGTAGGGTGCGATGGAGTTCTCCCCAGCATGATTTTTACTCCTAAGCCGGTTCTCAAAAGATGATTTGCTGTCAATAAGGAATTTTTCATGACAGTGTCGGGCAAAACTGTGGGGAAGGCTCAACTGTCCTCTGTTCTATGTGTTGGTTATTCCTACCAGTGGATTAAAACCCCTTTCAATTCTGTGATTTTTTTATACATTTACCAGTGACTTTACTAACAAATCTATAACAAAGGGAGCTTTGTTGTGTTTTTAAAAAAAAGAAGTCTGAAGGCATACGTAATGGTCTCTCTCTGTTCTTGTTCTTTAGGCAATCTGAATACGGAGGTGTGGTCTTTGGTGGCTGGGCTCGAATGGCTCAGCCTATTGTCTCCTTCACTGT
Organism: Tiliqua scincoides; assembly: GCF_035046505.1. Taxonomy (NCBI): domain Eukaryota; kingdom Metazoa; phylum Chordata; class Lepidosauria; order Squamata; family Scincidae; genus Tiliqua; species Tiliqua scincoides. The sequence continues at coordinate 8,542,505 of NC_089821.1, read as the reverse complement.
AGTGGAGGTGGCGAAACCCAACATTGGTGAAAACTGGCCCATGAGAGTCCGAGCGGATGTCACAGTTAATCTGAATGTTAGAGACAACATCAAAGATGAATGGGAAGGTATGCATGTGTAGCTACAGCAGTGTAAGGTTGCATCTCTAACACTATCTGGGGTGAAGCTTAGGAATTCATATATTTATCATATTTCAATGCAACGCTTTTCTATTAAATCCGGCTGTTTGAGTAGGGACTCTGCCAAAGATCTTCAGCAGCTCATGGATTGTTTTAGCAAGGCCTGCCAAGACTTTGGACTGACAATCAGCCTGAAGAAAACACAGGTCATGGTTCAGGATGTGGACTGACCTCCCTGCATTACAGTCTCTGTGCATGAACTGGAGGTTGTCCATGACTTTGTGTACCTTGGCTCAACGATCTCAGACACTCTTTCTCTGGATACCGAACTAAACAAATGTATCGGTAAAGCAGCTACCACGTTTTCCAGACTCATAAAGAGAGTCTGGTCCAACAAGAAGCTGACAGAACATACCAAGATCCAAATCTACAGAGCTTGCATCATGAGTACACTTCTGTACTGCAGCGAGTCATGGACTCTTCGCTCACAACAGGAGAGGAAACTGAACGCTTTCCACATGCGCTGCCTCCGACGCATCCTCGGCATCACCTGGCAGGACAAAGTTCCAAACAACACAGTCCTGGAACAAGCTGGAATCCCTAGCATGTATGCACTGCTGAAACAGAGACACCTGCATTGGCTTGGTCATGTCGTGAGAATGGGCGATGGCCGGATCCCAAAGGATCTCCTATATGGGGAACTTGTGCAGGGAAAGCGCCCTACGGGTAGACCACAGCTGCGATACAAGGACATCTGCAAGAGGGATCTGAAGGCCTTAGGAATGGACCTCAACAAGTGGGAAACCCTGGCCTCTGAGCGGCCCGCTTGGAGGCAGGCTGTGCAGCATGGCCTTTCCCAGTTTGAAGAGACACTTGGCCACCAGTCTGAGGCAAAGAGGCAAAGAAGGAAGGCCCATAGCCAGGGAGACAGACCAGGGACAGACTGCACTTGCTCCCGGTGTGGAAGGGATTGTCACTCCCGAATTGGCCTCTTCAGCCACACTAGACGCTGTTCCAGAACCACCATTCAGAGCGCGATACCATAGTCTTTCGAGACTGAAGGATGCCAATGAATGAATGAATGAATGAATGAATAGGGAGCCATGTAGAAACAAGTCTACATGCATTGAAGTTCCAGGAATTTAGCACAATGCCTTTTAAAACAGGATAGAGATGTACTGTGTTTGATTGCATGGCTTGCTACTAGAAGCAGAATTTTCACTAAAAATGGCTTTAGTGTGGCAGGAGGTATCATTTTTTTTGACAGGGGACGCTGGCTTCAGTCCCAGATAAGCTTTGTGTGTGAGTTTAATAGATGTCTCCACTTTGGAAAATCTTACTGCCACATGAGCGAGGTTGGTGGGGACATAAATGAGCTGCTTAACTAGAATCACTAATGGACAATTGAGAAGAGTGCCAAGGACCAGAAGGCAGGAGATGTGCTGGAGTACAAAAGACTAATAGATATATTCTCCCTGCATGTCGCCCTCCAGTGCTCCAGGCACTGGGATACTCTCCAAAATCGAAGAAATAATATCCGGCCAATGTAGTCTTTTGAAAAGACTGGTTGTTAGTCTTCCTCTGGTTCCAGGAGGTAACTCTTTAGCGACATACTAATAGCAATAGCAAGGTGTTTGTGTTTTGACTTTTTAATATGAAGTTTTCTAATTGAAAAGCTGGTTGGTTCAAAGTGAGATGCACTAGATGTTGGCATAATTGTTGGGGTTTAGGCATAGAAAACCAAGGCTCTAACTTCTGCAAAGCCATGAATTGGACCACTGTGTGGTCCATTCCAGCTTGCTGTCTTTTCACCCGTCTCCGATACTGGTACTGGAATTTTTTTTTTAAAAAAGAATATAGTCTTAACTTGCCTGGAACACCTCTAGTGTGGCAGATTGAGGTCTAAATAAATGCCTAATTGTGGTTCAGCAAAAAAGATATTACTTTGATGTTAAGCAGAGTACCATCTTGTTGTCTTAATGCAAAGCCTGTCTTCTATATCTGCCTTTGTCTCAGACAGTTCTGTTGAAACTTGCAAAGTGGTAGGGAAAAGAAATAAGTTCAAGGTTTGCTATTGCAGTGTCCTGACCTTAATGCTGGGGTTCCCAAAATGCGCTCACCACTGGCACTGAGGAATCTCTTTCTGGCAGTTCTTTCTCCTTGATCCTGTCCCTCCCCTTTTGCATTTGCAGAAGACTTGGAGGAGTCACCATCTCTCATTCTAGTAAGGTGGTGAGGAACCTTCCTTATGAGGTTCCTTATGAGGAACCTTCCTTATGAGGAAAGGCTATGGTGTTTGGGCCTCTTCAGCCTAGAAAAGAGACGCCTGAGGGGGGACATGATTGAGACATACAAAATTATGCAGGGGATGGACAGAGTGGATAGAGAGATGTTCTTTACACTCTCGCATAACACCAGAACCAGGGGACATCCACTCAAATTGAGTGTTGGGAGAGTTAGAACAGACAAAAGAAAATATTTCTTTACTCAGTGTGTGGTTGGTCTGTGGAACTCCTTGCCACAGGATGTGGTGATGGCGACTGGCCTGGACGCCTTTAAAAGGGGATTGGACAAGTTTCTGGAGGAAAAATCCATTACGGGGTACAAGCCATGATGTGTATGTGCAACTTCCTGATTTTAGAAATGGGCTGTGTCAGAAGGCCAGATGCAAGGGAGGGCACCAGGATGAGGTCTCTTGTTATCTGATGTGTTCCCTGGGGCATTTGGTGGGCCGCTGTGAGATACAGGAAGCTGTACTAGATGGGCCTATGGCCTGCTCCAGTGGGGCTGTTCTTACGTTCTTAACTACAATTCCCAGGAAGCCTTGCAGGTCTCTTGTTATCTGATGTGCTCCCTGGGGCATTTGGTGGGCCGCTGTGAGATACAGGAAGCTGGACTAGATGGGCCTATGGCCTGATCCAGTGGGGCTGTTCTGATGTTCTTAACCCTCACTGCTTTGGAATGCATTGCAGATGATCATGAGACCAAAAAACTGACCTTTTTGCTCAGGAGAGGGGTAGGAATGTTTTCCCATCCAGATGGGGATTCTCCAAAATGGCAGAAATCTTTCTGTTGGCTTTTTAATATGTACTGACCTGGTGTGAGGTGCATGGGTGATCCTTCCTCTTCACTAAGGATCAGGATCAGCCATGTGTGAGAGAGTATGTCTTCTGAAACCTATCCCAGCCTAAGGTAAGGCTCACTCCTGCCTCCACTGCACCTGCCAGAACATGGGTGGGGGAGTAATAATAATAATAATAACTCGGTATTTATGTACCACCTTTCTGGTCATCAGATTACTCCTCTGACTTTATTCAAGACGGTTTACATAGGCAGGCATATCTAAATCCCTCAAGGGGATTTTTACAATCATAGTGGTTCTTTCTTTCAAGAACCTACAACATTTCAGAATGGATCTTCCTGGTTTGGTCTCACTTCTGGCCTCCAGTTCTCCCAGGCAGGCTGATAAACAGCTCCATCTTTCACAAGGAGGGCAGCCAAGATGCTTCTTGCTCACACCAAGAGCAGGTGGAATCACTCAGCTGGGCTTGTCAGCTGCTTCAAGGTCTCGCCATTCTCAGCCGTTCAGGGAGCTGCCGGTTTCCTCGAACTGGCGAACTGGTTGATGTTTATCTTCAGGCTAACGGAGGCTCTACCCTCTAGACCAGACCTCCTGCCCAAGTGAGCAGTGAGTAGTGAGAGGGGGGGCTGGTGATTGAGGACAGACTGGCTATTGAAACAGGTTAAAATTTGTAGACATCACTAATGCTATTTTCTGCACTTGTAACCAAGAATTGCATTCCTAGTTGGATCTTGGGCAAGGAAACAGTCTATAAATCTACCTAAATAATTATATTTGATGATAGCAAAACTATATTTGACTAAATATCTATATTTGATAGTTTACAATGTAACTTTTTTATTTCTTTAAAATTTCTTCTTGCAAAATAAGTCAAATGAACCATATGTTTTCTTTTTTTTTTCCAGGTCTGCGCAAACATGATGTTTGCTTTTTAATTACTGTCCGGCCCACACAGCCTTATGGCACAAAGTTTGATAGAAGGCAACCGTTTGTTGAGCAGACTGGCCTGGTCTATGTGAGAGGATGCGAAATCCAGGGCATGTTGGATGATAAAGGCCGCGTCATTGAAGAGGGTATGAGATTACTACAGATTTTAGCATGACATTACTCTCTGTCATTACTCTCTGTGCTTTGTCAGTGAACCCTTTTTGGAGAGAGCTGACAGTGTGATTCTGTACATGCCTACTTGTAAATATGCCCAAGGTCAATGGGACTTGCCCCATGTTGATGGTGCTTAGGATGGTAGCCTGAGTTGCCTGGAGTTTACCAGCAAACCCCTGGCCTGCAAACCTCTAGTGTAAATGATTGTCTTTGTGATGGTGAACTATATTACAATTCAGGGTGTGTTCCATGGATTTTTAATGTGAAACATCTGAATACTTAAAAACAAAATTACCATCAGTGAACAGAACTTGATGCAATTCCATCTATTGGTGCATGTTGTCCTATTGTGATATCCCCACTTCAACCTTGTTTTTGGGAGGGGGAACAGTTCCCTGAGAAGTGTTTAATTCTTCTCCCTAAAGTTTAATTTGAAGGTGGTAGTGGCTGCACTTTTAAAAATTTTGTTTTCTAAACTACGCCTGTAATAGCAGTGGTGGTTTCGGTAGCACTGATAGTGTTCCCTACTGAGTTTTTTCTTTTTTAAACATCTGTGTTGCCTCACCTTTGTGGATGAAGCACTGAGAATATCTCAGGCAGCTGCTGTCAATCTCCCCTTTTTTCTTTTTCTTTAGAACGTTCTAGGACAACAGTTCTCAAACTTTTGAACTGCTGTGACCCACCTTATCTTTCACAGTGGGTCACAATGCAGTGCTCCCTGTAGCACTGCAGAGCATCACTGGGAGCATTTGGAGGGTGCTTCTGGGTGATGCCAGGCCCGAGACCCACTACGCTGGCCCCAGAATGCCTTGGGAAAGTGTCCAGGAATTGCAGCCACAAACTGGAAGTTGCTTCCAGTCGCTTCCCTAAAGCATTGTGTCATGACCCAGTGCACATCGGGTTGCGACCCACAGTTTGAGAAGCGCCACACTAGGAAGTGGCCTTGCAGCATGTTACTGAAAGCGCTGCTGCTGCTAGCAAAGGCGGAACAGCGAAAAATGTTTAAGGGAGAAAAACTCTTCCTAATGGCCCAGATACAAGTGCCAGCTTGTCAGTGATGACCAGATAAATGGTTAATGTTCACAAAAATGTTAAAGGCAGAATTACAGACTAATACCGTCTATTTTTAGCATGTGGTTACCTCTCCTTTTGAAATATTGAATATCCTTTTGCCTCAAATTAAGGCTGCAGTCTGTTCCCTTCCATGTCAGGAAGCTGTTGGAGTGAGGAGGTGTGATGAGCAAGGGAGAAGGAGCAGAAGCACATGGTTTATGTAGCTTCCTCTTCTCTGCCTTCTTCATGCTCTTGGACATACACCTCCAGAGGCTCTGGGACAGCCCTTGACTGATGCACTCTTTCCTTGGATGAACCAATGACATAGGTCAACTCATAAAGTTGTTATCTCTATATGCCATAGGTCTATACCAGAGATTCTCAAAGTGTGCGTCACAGCACCCCAGGGGTCCTTGATGTATTCACCATGTTGCAGAGTCTTGCAGGATGTCCTCGGTGGGCCCGCCTACCAGCTCCCCTGGGTTCCACTATCTTGGTTTGTGTGACATCTCACATGATCCAAGATGGCGACACCCCAACCCAGCAAGATTTGAGCACTGCCATCTTGGGTCGTATAAGATCTTGTGAGATTTGAGCGCCACCATCTTGGACTGCCCAAGATTTCACGTGATCCGAGATAGCGGTGCCTGGATCAGCTGGGAAGAAGAGGTTGCGGGGGCACCGTGACTCTAACTTTGGGAACCACTGATCTGTGCCCAGAAGCTTGGATCACTGAATGTGATCAGAGGAGTACTCTTGTCAGCGTGCGAGAGAGGAGAGAAGGGGAAGTGAGAAAAGGAATTAGTAGGAAACAACTGAGTATAGCTTATCTAGTGTGATTTTCCACAGCTTAGTGTGTGTTTAAATAACTTTAAATTTGATTTGTCTTTCAACAAAAACAGGACCAGAACCCAAACCAAGACTTAAAGGTGACTCGAGAACATATAGAGTATTCCTAGACCCTAACCAGTACCAACAGGACATGACCAACACCATCCAAAATAGAACAGAAGATGTCTATGATACATTTAATATCATCATGCGAAGGAAACCAAAAGAAAACAACTTTAAAGTGAGTTGCACAACAGCTTCTCTTTTGCAAGTTGTTACTGAAAAGTTTGGATGAAAAAGGTGACATGAAATCATAGATACGTACTGACCAAATAAATGTTCAGTTAATAAATGATGTCCTTGCACAGCTAACTTCAAGTCCAATAAGTCAATTTGGGTTGGGAACTTAATATCAGAGTCTCAAAGATACACTCTTCCAAGTTGTTCCATTAGGTATTATTTTATGGTGGCAAAATAAGGACATGTCAGGATTTGCCAAGTGATGGGCAGAATCCACTGAAACTGCTCAGGACACCTTTGCAGAATCTCATTCATTTTGGGCAATGGCCTGTTGATGAATCACATCTGCCAGGGGTGCAGGCTGCCTCTGCATCAGGCCAATTGCGTTTTTATATCCTGCAAGATGGCAGTGGTTACATTTTAAGAACAGTTGGCCATCCTCATGCACAGGTTTGGCACTCACAGATCTAACTCAACGTGGCTTCCGGGCTTGCGTCTGGAGAGAAGCTTCCCAGACATGACCAGAAGGTGCTTTCAGTTGTGTCCAGGAGGTCCTGTGAGTCCTTCCGTGGTTTTCAGTATCTGCAGGGGGTCCTGGGTCAGACCTCCCATGGATACCAAAGGCCCACTGTATACGCACCAGAAGATCTGGTTCTCCTGCCTCCTTTTTAGCAGCCCAAATGTATGCTGATATTATGTTTTTTCCCCGGCAAACTAGTTTTAAACTAGCAAACACTAAGCAACTATAGATGGAAGTTTGACCTTCAAAGTTTTGAAAGGTTGTTTGCAAGCAACGTACAGTCCGACAACCCGGTTGTACAGAGCTGATTTGACAGTGTCTCTTTAATTTCACATCTTTCTCATGTTAAAAGTTAAAACAATTGATTAGGCTCAGCCTGCGTCTCAGGATTGCGGTATGCTGGAGGGTAGGTTATCCCTATCTGCTCTGTGCCTCCTTGCTCATATAATAGGAAACAAGGTAAGCCATTCTCCCTAATGACAAATGTTGGTTGTGTGTCAAGCAGATAGCAGACAGCTTGATTTCTTTGCTGAGCCTGTAGGGAGAAAGATGTGAAAATCTTCTGTAGTCTCCTAAATTAAGCAAACATGACAGCTGTGGAAGCACAAACATAATGTGATAGCTAAATATGACAGACTGCACTTCTGTGTGGTAGGTCAGCTCTCTTGCCTGATGTTGCTTGTGGCCAGCACAGCCAAGGAAGAGTGGTATTTTGGAGTTCGTTTGCTTCTATGCTAGTTAGTCATCTGTTGAATGAATATATTTTTAAAAACCAGTTGCCATTTTTAAGGGATTGCCTCAAAAAACTGTGTGTCATAAATCATCACAGCCATTTCCTCATTCGCTGGTGTGATTGGATATTAGGCAAGTCCATGCAAATCTGTCCTTTTCTTCACTCATGATGCAATAGTCTCCATCAGATACAGCGATGTTAGACTGTGGTTCAGCACCCACTAAATGGATTGCATGGCACCTCGCTTAGCCACCGTTGAAAATGCAGGGCCGAAAATACAGGATACGGAGCTACCGGGCAGCGTTGGGCTGCAGGTGGGAGAGAAGTATGATGCTGATGCCGTGAGCCAAGAGCTCTCACTAAACTCTGGTCAAAGTGACACCATTTTAACATCAGTTCTGACTCTGATCCTAAAATGATTGTTAGTAAGAAGCTATGAGCCACCCCTGACCCAGTGCCTGGCTCTCTAGTGACCTAGTTCTGGAAGACCAGACAGAGCTGGTCTGCGTTATCTTGCCAAAGCAACAACCAATATGAGTAGTAAAGGGGGTGTTTTGAGTGTGGCAGGGATGGAAATGGACTTTTGCCTGTTGAAACATATTGCTTGAACTGATTTTTAAAAGCTAGCTGTGTCTAGCTACACTTGCGCATGATCTGAAGCGACTGGCCTCCTTGCTGCCTTGCTTTGGTACCAGCAATAAACAAGCTGTTTTCTGCTATACCTTCCCTCAGAGTGTTAAATTGGGACGTAGCACTCTGAGTAACGAACCTCACGCTGCCTTCGTGGGTTCAAGGGAAACAATGCTTTCCCTGAATAGGTGGGAAGAAGGGATACTGGAAAGGGGGGATGCTGCATGGTTATAGAAGAATCTATGTTCTGCTTTGACTTTTGAGCTGGAATGTTTGAATTCTGAGCTATGCGAAATAACAGCATGAGTGCGCTGTGCAGTGGGACCTTTGGCTGACAGCTTAGGTTTGAAGCCTAACCTCAGGATGTCACTTCCAGCCATGAAATCACTTCCAGGTTATTGACACTACTTCCGGTGGGTCCGAACAGATTGCCATTCTAAAAAATGGATCCTGGTGCTGAAAAGTGTGAGAACCACTAAGATATAGCATTCAGACTCTGGGCATGCTAGAGGCAGGTGTGTTTTGCTTTTAGAGTTGTCAGTTTACCTGAATCAGTGAAATTAATCTTATTTTTGTCTTTTGCATTAACCTGCAATTTCAAGACCTAAAGTTTCACTCTTGGCAAATGGAACTGTAAACATCTTCTGTGGTTTGGCTTCTTTGTGCTTGTACTGAATGTATTTATAAGTACTCAGAAATGTGTTTAGCTTATTATTGGCAGAATTTGCAATATTAGTTCCAGGAAAAGAGAGAGGTACAGTGGACCCTCGGTTATCCGTGGGCAATCCATTCCAAGACACCTCACGGATACCGAATTCTGCGGATAATGAAATCCATGGGGGGTGGTCTGCCAACAGAGGCATGGGGCGGCCGCACTTGACCTCCCCATGTCTCAGAAAGCCTCCTGGATATGCCTGGAAGGCACGTCTAGGAGGTTTCTGAAACCCTGCAGCCACGTACTGAGAATCTGCATATGTTCAAAGCCAGATGCCTAATCGTTGGGATAAGGAGGGCCCCCCTGTAATGCGTTCATTTGATCTTGTTCTATATGTCCAATGATGGAGATGGACCATGGGTCAGTGGCAGATCACATGCTCTGAAATTCAGAATGATCAAGGTGTCTTTGGATAGCGTTGATTTTGTTGCATATTGAAGTGCAGTTGTATTGGCTCTGTTGTGTGCACTGATATGCCTAATGTTGTTTTACGATGAACGTAAGATCTTCATGTAAGCTGTGGAACCTTCTGGTTCTAGAAAGATAGAAGCAGCAAGGAGTCAGTCTGTTGTTCCCACTGGCAGCTGTTTGTTTGGGGCACTGGTATGAATAAAATTGCTTTTATGTTGAATGTCATAAGGAAGGCTTCTAAAAAGCCCACCCGAAGGACCTTGAAGTTGAATTGGGACTAAAACAGTAGCAATCAGCACTTACATGTGCTACTGCACTATTGATTGGGGTGATCTTTCTTCAGAGTGAAGCATCCCCTGGAGACCCATATAATTGCTTCAAAATTTAATACCCATTGAATTGAATTTCAGGAACTGGTCTATGAACGATTCTGAAAAAAGACATTCTTGCTTTCTCTTCCCTACCCATTTTTATACTGTCCCTTCTCCACACCCCACTGATGTGTCCCAGGCATCTTGTAGTCTTTGATCATGGTGAGCACACCTGCAAAGTGTCACTGTCAAAATAAAAAGAGTCTAGGAAGTGATTCAGGATCCAGGAAGATACAAGCAACTAATTTATTGAGCAAAAATCAATATGAAAATTAGAAAAAAAAAATTGAGATCAACTAATAAAAAGAAATAGCGTACAGTTATTGCTAAAAGAGCAGGGAAGGTAATGATTAAATACACAGTTCCTAGGATGAAACTTCTCCTAGGGGGGAAAAAGTTGTTCCTGGCAGATACAACCCTTCTTAGTGGGAGGGGGGGGAAATGGAAAAACCGAGGTGACACAAAGGAGGGGAGATGACCTCTTCATGAAGCTAGAGAGTAATTCACTTCCAAGTGAGAAAGCGAAGGTTGGATGAAGCAGTTGCCCCTCCTCTTCCCCCCTTCACTCCTGCATTGCAACTTACATCTCCACTTACATTCTTGTCCAACATTCTCTGCTTTTGAGGGGGAAGGAGTGTTCCCTCTTTTAAAAATCCTTTTATGTGTGGGATTTTATGTGTAAAATCCTTTTGTAAGATTTTCTGAGCTATCTGAGAAGGGGGGGGGAGATCAAAATCTTCAGTAGACTTAAGTGAAGTCCTGCATTGAAAATGTTGTTAACAAGGGCAGAACAGTTCTTGTTTGCCCCATCTCTGATTGAGGGGGGAGGGTCTTATGGTGCATCATAAATCATGCTTGGGGAAGGGAATTGAGAGAAGAAGTGGGGAATTGGCTGAGAAAGGCACCCCAGTTATTTTACCCCTTAGCAGACATCAGGTGAGGTGATTCTGATTTTAGGGGTCAGGCTCAATCATACTCCAGTTGTCCAATTTTTAGATGACACAAAACTCCTTATTGACATCTGGTTGTTTTTGGCAGAAGGACTTGCTTTCAGGACCATAAGAGCACCAGTTCTCAGGAATGGAGAGGTCTGCTCTTACCCAAACTCCCTATCTTTTGAAATATAGAAAGGGCTGGGCTTTCCTGAAAACACAGATGGTACTTCCCAAGAAATACTGCAGATTTGGTTCAGGGGATCCAGCGGTCCTTCACTTTCTTTTGCTGTACCAGAAATCCTGCTACATTGATGCTGTGCTCCAGGAAGCCATTCATTATGTTGTTTCAAGAGGAATAGCATTTCTGCTCACAGTTCTTTCAGTCACGTCACTATTTCTTGGCCAGACACATCCAGAAGGATCTTACTTTCACATCTTCGCATGATACTTGGGATAGAGTAAACTGTGAACCATCGATCTATCAGGCCTCGGTTTAACAGATTTGGGAAATAGCCGACATTAAACACTTGTCAAATATGTTTTGCGCATGTGAGTGTCCATTGATTTGTCCAGGATTTAATGGACTTCTGGTATTAAAGGAAACCCCTTCCCCCCCTTTATTGGTCCACTAACTCAAAGGCTTCCTGTTCTTGTCTTACCCATTGTTTATAGAATATCTACAGAATATCACTCTATCATGTTGTTTATAAATAGCATGTTGTTTAATGAATGCATGTTTGCTGCAAAATCCATTTTCTAGCTAAAGTTCCTTTGCTTCAATGTAGAAAGCTCTGCAGATGATATAAAGAACAGCATCATCAAATCTTGTCAGCTAAACTGAATTTGCTCTAGCTAATGGGGCTGTTTGGTAGTTATAGGCTGTTCATAACTACTGCTGTTTTTTTTTTGCTGAGCAAGCTGTTTCTGGGCTGACGTCAGCAGAAAATATAGAAAGTGACTCAGCCTGACCAAACCAAATGCCTCTCAGTGAAGAGAGCATCTTTTCTCTGGAATACACTGGAATGCTGAAACAGCTTGTTGAATTAATCTTGTGTGCTTAAAGCCCAGGGACAAAACTATCACTTATTCATGTTCCATTTTCTTACAGGCTGTTCTGGAGACTATAAGAAATTTGATGAACACAGACTGCGTGGTTCCTGATTGGCTGCATGACATCATCCTTGGTTACGGAGACCCAAGCAGTGCTCACTATTCAAAAATGCCAAATCAAATTGCCTCCCTGGATTTTAATGATACCTTCCTCTCCATTGATCACTTAAAAGCCAGCTTTCCTGGATGCAACATCAAAGTAACTACTGACAACCGTGCATTACAGATTCCTCCATTCAGGTGACTTGAAAAATCTCAAATGTTGCTTTTGTTGCTCTATTGTGCCTAGTCAGGTCTTTTCCCATGTCATTCTTATTCTTCTTGGTCTGGAGTGGAATAAGATGGTAGAATGTTGAAGGGAAAGAATGGGCTGTACCATCTTGGACTACAGAAAGGGGAATGCCAATTCCTACTACTTAAGGAATTCTTTGCAAATAGAAAACTAGCACTTGAGGGGGGGGAGCTGGTGTCCAGCCTTTAACTTTCTGTTCTTTTTGCAGGGAATTGTTTTCATAAGGGAACATTGAAAAGTGTGACCACCAGCCTGCAATTTAGTGGTTTTAGTCTATTCTGCTGCATGTTTAGACAAGTTATGAAAATGTTGTAGAAAAACAGGCTAGTGTTCAGCTGTGTGGCAGGTTATGGTTCCATTTAACTTGCCTACATTGGCATTCCAACATATGAACATAAGAACAGCAACACAGGATCAGGCCATAGGCCCATCTAGTCCAGCTTCCTGTATCTCACAGCAGCCCACCAAATGCCCCAGGGAGCACACTAGATAACAAGAGACCTGCATCCTGGTTCCCTCCCTTGCATCTGGCATTCTGACATAGCCCATTTCTAAAATCAGGAGGTTGCACAGACACATCATGGCTTGTACCCCGTAATGGATTTTTCCTCCAGAAACTTGTCCAATCCCCTTTTAAAGGCGTCCAGGCCAGACGCCATCAACATATCCTGTGGCAAGGAGTTCCACAGACCAACCACACGCTGAGTAAAGAAATATTTTCTTTGTCTGTTCTAACTCTCCCAACACTCAATTTGAGTGGATGTCCCCTGGTTCTGGTGTTATGTGAGAGTGTAAAGAGCATCTCTCTATCCACTCTGTCCATCCCCTGTATAGTTTTGTACCAGAGGCTGAATGATTTCCCAAATAAGAGGGCTTTCTCATGGCTATTTCACTTAGGATGCAGTCTTCTTTCGGCTGGATTCATGAACACAAGATTGCAAGCTGCTGAAATGTTACCGCTTCTGATTTGAAGGGTTCAGGGGAGCAACATTTGTGTGGCATTGTTTGTGGCTCATGAGCTGGACTGTAGCACGTCGGACTGCAAGTGGAGAGTACCATTTTTGAATGCTCCCCTATGTGGGCAACCTTTCTGCAAGTAGAAACTTAGCACAGCAGCGAGGACACAGGCAGCCCAATCCTGAGCTTCCCAGCGCCTGCTGGAGCAGCAGCGCCAAAGCGGCTACTGCTGTCTTCAGCGGGTACTGGGAAGCAATCAAAGGTCTCCTCGGGACTTTCATCCCCTTCCCCTGGGGAAAGCCCCACAATAGGGCTTCTCAAGCCTGCGCCAGCTATTTTGCAGAACTCTGCCAATCTTGCCTTGGTCCACCTTCCCCCCACCCCAGAGGCTGCACCACCGCCCAGCAGCCTCACCCATCCCCGGTGGTGGCACATTCTCTTCTGACTGGCACTGGACATGGCACCTGACTGGTGCAGACCCAATGCCGCTGCTAGGGCTCAACACCAGCATTGGAGAGGTTTGGGATTGGGCCCTTAGCTAGAACCTTTCTGTCTTTCCTTTTACCTAATGGGGAGCATTTGAGAATAGTATCTCCCACCTGCCTTCTGAAGCCCCTCATTCTGCTACACTCGTAGACCAGACCTGCAAAAAAGATGTTTGGCAGCTGTTTTCTCCTCTGCGTTGATTGAAGCTGTCTGCAGTCTGTGTTCTGAGTTCCCCCACCCTTCTTTCTTGCTCCAGCTGTTTGCTTTATTGATATTTCATGTTGCCCCAGCTGTAGTAACCTCTGCCTGTATATGGAACTGATGGCCGGATCCCAAAGGATCTCCTCTATGGAGAACTCGTGCAAGGAAAGCGCCCTACAGGTAGACCACAGCTGCCATACAAGGATATCTGCAAGAGGGATCTGAAGACTTTAGGAGTGGACCTCAACAAGTGGGAAACCCTGGCCTCTGTGCGGCCTGCTTGGAGGCAGGCTGTGCAGCATGTTTGAAGAGACACTTGGCCAACAGTCTGAGGCAAAGAGGCAAAGAAGGAAGGCCCATAGCCAGGGAGACAGACCAGGGACAGACTGCACTTGCTCCCAGTGTGGAAGGGATTGTCACTCCCGAATTGGCCTTTTCAGCCACACTAGACACTGTTCCAGAACCACCTTTCAGAGCGCGATACCAGAGTCTTTCGAGACTGAAGGTTGCCAACAGTCAGTAATCCCAGTGTCTCCCCTTGTAACCAACCCTTTTAAAAAGACTTATTTATTGATATTTTTCACATTTTTGCACCGCCCTTCCTCCAGAAAGCTCATGGTGATGTGCTTAGTTCCTTTCCTCATCTTGTCCTCACAACAGCCCTGTGAGGTAGGCGCAGCTGAGAGTAACTGGCCCAGGAAGCTTCATGGCCAAGCAAGCATTTGAACCATGTCTAACTCCTGAACTAATACACCAATCTTTTCTCATAAAGTTCACTCATCTCAGATTGTAAAGGTCACAAGGTTTTGAGGGTATGGAGAGCAGTTCTATGAAAATTATTTGTTGGAAAACGAATTTTGCTGTAGAAAAATCTGAACTTGAGGAACACCTGTGTCCTTCATTAGGATAACATTTCCAGTCAGAAGTGATGCAAGTAAGAAACGGAAAGAGAGTGGGCTAGAAGAAAAAGTGGAAGACTCAAAGACACTGATTGTTGAACCTCATGTCATTCCAAATAGAGGGCCCTACCCATATAATCAACCCAAGCGGTAAGTTGGAGTTTTTTGGACTGCACAGTTCTGTGCCTATTTTCCCCAGACGTAAGCCCCACTGGATTCAATGGGACTTACTCCCAGTTAAGGCTGCGTAGGATTACGACTTGTGTTGGAAATAATTGTAAGAAGTAAGTCTATTTGAACATGGTGGAGTCCAGCATTAGATTTATCTGAGATACGTTAATTGGATGTGAGTGGATATATCACTTAAAAAAACTGTTTAATCGTAGTTATATTGTTTAGAAGCATTTGGTTTGGAAATATTGTTGGGTTTGTTCTGTTTTTCCATGTATTCATGCATGCTAAAATGACATTTGGCAGGAAATCTCCAGTCCTTTCAAGCTTGGTGATAAAATACGACTTCTGACGTTGATCAAATTAGCTGCTTTGGTCAGTGGCTTTGCAGTATCCTAATTACATATGATGAACCGTAACTTAATAATTTCAGAAGGGTCGTGAAATGACTTGGAGTAGTGTTGTGTCATCTCAGCCCTTGAGAGTGGAATTGATTTCTCTTGCTATTTGTGAATCCTTTCATCTGCCCAAATCCTGCAAAAGGCCAATTTTTGTATTGACAAGTGCAATTCTCCTGGACTGAAAAGATGAACAACTTTTGAGGGGGGAAAATATTCATGAGGCTGACTTGAACAAATACAAGCAATTAGCCTCCGATGCTGTGGATTAATAGAATTTTTATTTCCTATTTGCAGCAATACGATTCAGTTTACTCATACCCAGATCGAAGCTATACGTGCTGGAATGCAACCTGGGCTGACAATGGTAACAGTGCTTGTTGCTGCGTGTTTATTGAAAAATATTTTTCCTGTCTTGACATATGTGTAACTTGACTTTCATCTGTTCACTCTATAAGTTTGAACAGATTTTTGAGCATCAAATGCTTGGCATGCTCTTTAACACTTACATTTTTTTAATCGCGGACTGAAAAGGGCAGAGGCAAATTTGGGAGCTTTTCTGCATAAAAAGAAGGCAGTGTCAGCTGACTAAAAATATAGTGTTCATTGATTTCAAGGCTTCTCCTTCTTGACTGACATAATGAAAATGTGTTTGAAATAACTTAGTACAGTGGGCACACCTGAGTATCTGTGGATGCCCAGTCCGCGGCTAGAGGACCTCAGAGGACCTCCGGGACATGACCGGAAGTTCATCAGTGCAAACCAGAAGTGACTTCTGGTCGTCTCTGGGAGGCTATGGCCCTTAGGTAAATTATTGCGGCGCTACCCCCGTGGATTTAATTTTCCTCTGATTTCTCCTGATCCGTGGGGGTCCTGGAGCAAAACACCCCCTCCCCGGATACCTGGGGCCCATTGTAATACCTTTTATAAGTGACTATATGATCTTTTCTGATGCTTTTACTACAGCAAATTCCCTTTCTTGCTTCTTTTTCTTTGCCATTACACTTGGGGAGATTCAGCTCTCTAGTGATGAAGCTTTTTCATGACAAAGGTCAAAGATCCAAAATGTACATGGGTTCCATGCCTGGTCTGCGGTTTTTTTGTCACCTTACATGTATACTTATATCCATCCACAAGTCCTTGTGTAACCGGTTCCCCCATTGATTTCCATGTATGTAGATGCATATCTGTGATTGTACGGATAGCTTAATTTAAAAACAGAAAACATTTCACTCTGACTGCTCTGTTCTTGCCCAATTTGTGCTTTTGCTGCCCAGGTTCTTTTTCTTTTATTCCAAATGAATGAAAATAGCATGTCAATAAATTTCTTTTTATAGGTAGTGGGGCCACCTGGTACAGGAAAAACGGATGTGGCAGTGCAGATAATATCGAATCTCTATCACAACTTCCCTGAGCAGAGAACCCTTATTGTTACACATTCCAATCAGGTGAGTGCATATCATTCCTATGAGTGTCTCTCATTTCATTGCCGAACAAGCAGTGAGGCTTGCAGATAACCCAGCAAGGAAGGGAACAGTTTGTTTTTGCTGATGTACCAGTTTGGGGAGGGAGGGTTTCTCAGCACTGATGTGAGTAACTTGAATCAAGCAATTAATTGTCCCAAAATTTTTTTTAAGCCCAGGCAGCACAGAAGCCTAATAACAATAACTGCTGTGGTTGGATTATACCGGGGTGCTCAAACATTTTGGCAAGAGGGTCACATCATCTCTCTGACACTGTCAGAGGCCAGAAGAAAATTAACATTTCAAATTTGAATAAATTTACATAATTTGCATAAATGAATGTATTAGAGACAGAACTTATATGAATGAATGAATTCAAACCAGTTCATAAACACTTTCCAACCCAGAAAGGGGGGGAATCGTCAAGCTAGTTTATAAGGACTTTAGCACACAGAAAGGGGGGATCTTCAATCTAGTTCATAAGGACTTCCACACATAGAGAGAGGGGGGCATCTTTAAGTTGCTACTGCTCCAAGGTTGCTTGTGTTATGCTATATGCCTCAGGCCTGTAGAGAATTTACAGGCTGGATAAAGCAAGGCCCTGATGTCTTGGCCTGCTTACAGTGTAGCATCATGGGAGTGGCTGATGCAATATCTTATCACCCGATGTGTCACCAGATGGTGAGTCATAGAATCCCGCCTCTCATTGGCCAGTGCCAGTATATACTGCAGCCTGTGCAGCTGCTATGTGGGAGATGTTATGTGGAGTATCTGCGGGAAGCTACATCTGTGTGGATTGTGAGCGGAGTGTCGAGAAAGAACGGGCACATACCTGCCCGCTAGCCCTCCCTCCCTCCTTTGCGTGGGCAGTATGTGCTACTGCCCACATGCCCACCTACTCGCCTTCCCTCCCTTGCGCGGAAGGTATATGCTACTTGCCTGCCTGCCCGCCCACCCTCACAGGGGTGCTGCGCGATGTCCCCAGCGGCCTCTTCTTCTGGCTGTCTTGCATGCCACCATCCTGTATTGTGTGAGATCTCGTGCGAACCAAGATTGCAGTGCCCAGGAGAGCTGGGGGGAAGCTGCCACGAAAGAAGGGTGCCGTGATGCTAGTAGGGTTCGAAACTGCTGGTTCTCATTAGACACCTTAGACTCAAGGTGGAGCCACCACTAAGCATCCCCTTATTGTTGTTAAAAATATTTATATATTGTTCAGCAAAAATGTTCACAAAGCAGTTGACAGTTGATTTATTGATATCAAATAAATTATATGCAAATAAATAAAGGGTTTCCTGTCCCAAAAGGGTGCACAGTCTAAAAATATGTAATGTCATTCACTGTGGTATCATCATCGTTGAGTGTTTTATCCATCTCCAGAAGTGCCTCTCAGAAGCATCTGTGAGGTCCTCCAGCCGTGGGGTTGGCATCCATGTATATGCAGATCTGTGGGTGCCGAGCCCTCCAGTGAGGAGGTCTCACTGTATACGGGCAGGAGGTCTGGTCTAGAGGGTTGAGCCTCCGTTTGCCTGAAGATAACATCCGAAGGTCGCCAGTTTGAGGCCACCGGCACCGTGCGACGTTCAAGCAGCTGACAAGCTGAGCCGAGTTATTCCATCTGCTCGGAGCGTGGGAGGATGGAGGCCAAGTTGGAGGCCAGATCAGAAAAAAACATCTGAATTGTTGTAGCTCTTGAAAGATAGAGCCTTCTTTCAATTGTAAAAATCCCTACGGGGATTTAAATTAGCCTGCCTAGGTAAACCACCTTGAATAAAGTCTGAGGAGAAATCTGAGGACCTAGAAAAGCGGTATATAAACACCTGTATTATTATTATTATTATTATTATTATTATTATTATTATTATTATTATTATTATTATTATTATTATTATACCCTTAGTACAAAGTAAATCGACTTTTTAAAAAATCCCTTGGGTTCCTTGGAATTACCAAACATGTTGAATCAATATCATGATGGAATTACTAAGCAGACTTTGCTTACTGTGGATAAAATGCTAATGTAAATATCTCCTACATACTTGCCCTGGTTTCAGTTCCCACCAAAATAGGAATGATTTTTCTAGCATGCTGCATTTCCCAGTAATGGCATCTGAATTTCTAAAATCTCCCCTTTCGGTTGCTCTTGTCAATCTTTAGGCCTTGAACCAGCTGTTTGAGAAGATCATGGCTCTAGACATTGATGAGCGCCACCTCCTGCGTCTCGGTCATGGAGAGGAAGAACTGGAGACTGAAAAAGATTTCAGCAGGTGATCCGATGTAATAAAAAATTATATTTGTGCAAATAGTGAAAAGTAGCATTTGGGAAAAAAAAAACAACCTTTCGCTATACACAAAAAAGAGGCTGAGAAGACTTGTTAATCTCTGTGGTCATTTTCTCTTAGATCATGGCTCAATTCATAGCTAAAACCACCTTATTTCTAGTAGGTGATGCCATAAGCCTGAGCTGCAAATCAGAATTTCACCAGTTCAGATCTCGCCTCTGCCATGAACTCACTTGGCCTTAAGTAGCCTTGGGCAAGATATGTTCTCTTAGCCTCAAATCCTCAGCTGCAATATGGGGATAATATTTATGTAACTTACTAAGTTGTGAAGGTTCATCACAATAATTTTTGCCAAGTGCCTTTCACACCCAGAAAGTGCTATACCAAATGCTAAGTGCAATTATTTTTATTACTGTTAAATAATGATGAACTGTAAATAACTCTGTAGTCTTTTGGGACTTCAGCAGGAATGGCAACAGAGAGAGACCTATAGGAATGTTTTTCTTGTATTGAGAGGAAACATATTGTTGACATTATATAGCCCACATGGAAATACAGTCTTGGGGACCTGGCACATAAGCCCAGCTTTTAGCTGTATTGTTTTTGTAACTGCACTTGGACATTTTTCTTTATCAAGTCCAAGTCCTTTTAGTTTCAGAACACTATCTCTTGCCTTTGATCAGTGGTTCCCAAACTGTGCGTCATGACCCGATTCCTACTGGGTCACGGGCCACAGACCTCATTCTTACTCTGTTCTGCAGATATGGACGAGTAAACTATGTTCTAGCTCGGAGGCTGGAGCTACTGCGGGAAGTCGGACGACTGCAAGAGAGTTTGGGGGTCCCAGGAGATGTCTCCTACACTTGTGAAACAGCTGGTCACTTCTTCTTATACCAAGTAAGAGATTAATACAGAACTACTTTGGCCACAGAGTATTAAAGAACATAGTATGGGAATCAGCATTAGGGTTGCAGAATTTGTGTCGAGGAACCGGTTGTGCTTCACTTCAAAATACAAGTGGCATCTGAAGCTATAATTATGTTGCCCCTTGTTTTGGTTGCTATTGTTTCAGCTCAGTATGCGATGAGTCATAATGAGGCCAGTGTTCTTGCTTTTGCATGAATATTGGCAAGCAGTCTGAATGGGATTATCCTCTGCAGCTCTCTGCCTTGATGATATACTTCGGAGTTGTAACCCACCTTGAATTTGATGAGACACAATAGTATAGCCAAGGAGGCGGGGGTGTGGTAAGTACTGCAGGCTCCGCAATGTGCCGTGAAAGCTGCCCCTCCCACTCGATGTTGAGTGGGCACTGCCATTCTGGGCAGTGAGAGCCACACAGCACATTGCGATGCCTACAGTACTGACTGTAGTGCTGACTTCTGATGAGAAGCATTCTGAAAAGAAATGAAACTCTGAGATTCCTTGTTATTTGCAGGGAATCTCAGTTAAATATCTCTCACCTCTTAAAAATATTATTTCAGTGTATTCATAGATATTGTTATGAAAGATCATAGTAGTAACTGGCAATGGAAATTTCTGTCCAAAAGACCTGTGCAAGTGGGAAATGCGTCCATACACGTGGCGGGGTTACCTATTACCCCTTCTGGCTGCATCGCCGTGCACATGCTGAATCCCATTCCGGAAAATCCTGACCTTCAGAAGTGGCAGGGGGGACAGTGGAAACTGAGAGGTGCAGCCCAAATGTGTGAGCCATGTTCCATTCATAACCCTTTAGATCAGAGGTTCCCAACTGTGCATCGCGCATACTGGGACATTGTGACAAGTCTCTGGGGCGTCGCAGGATGCACACTGGCTGAGCCGCTCAGCAGCACAATCGTGATAAAACAGACCACAGAGCTGATGCTTCGCTGGGTGGGCTGCATGTCATTTTGCTGGTTTTTTAGGCCCGCCTTGACCTGTTTAACACTGATTTTAGGGTCATCTGAGGTCGCAGAAGTAAGTGCTGATGATGTCATCACATTGCATGCCATCAGTACTTACTTCTGGGTTCCATAAATGGCTCCACCAGAGGGAGGGCATTGCATCAGTAATAATTTGGGAATCCCTTCACTAGATCTTCACTGTGGAAAGTACGAGGGGAAAGTATCTTGAGAGGGGCTGTAGCTCAGTGATATAGTGCATGTTTTTGGTGAAGAAGGTCCTCTGTTCAATTCCTGGCATCTGCAGGTAGGGCCAGGAAACCCCATCTGAAACCCTGGGCAGTTCCAGCCAATTAACATAGACAGTACTGAACCCAGCTGGACCAGTGATCTAATACTGTGTAGGGCAGCTGCCTCTGTTATCCAGTGTGAAGTGTGATCATGCTATTGTGTCATCATTGTTTTTTAGGTCATGTCTCGTTGGGAGGAGTACATAAGCAAAGTGAAAGCTAAAGGCAGCAAAGCTCCAGATGTTGCTGATGTCTGCAGCCTGTTTCCTTTTCACCAGTATTTTGCAAATGCCCCTCAACCAATTTTTAAAGGCAGGACCTACAGCGAAGACATGGAAATCGCTGAAGGATGTTTTAGACATATCAAGAAAATATTCACTCAGCTTGAGGTAAGGTTCCTAACACTGCAAGCCTAGAAAGATGGGTGAAATGAAATGCCAGGCACTGACAATCTCTGGAACTCTGTCACTGGTTTTCAATGGAGAGGGCTATTTTGTACGCAAGCTTTTTGCTGTGACATTGAACCAAACAGAAAGCCTACACACCTGGGAGTTCTGTATGTGTGTCAGAGCATCCACAAACCTATGGATCACAGCTACTGTTTTTGGATGTGGGTTGATAATTCTGTGGTTTGATTGCAAACATTCATATTGTGCCTTCCCTTCTATCGTGTGTAGGAATTCAGAGCATTTGAACTGCTACGGAGCGGACTAGACAGATCGAAGTATCTGCTCGTGAAAGAAGCAAAGATCATTGCAATGACTTGTACACATGCTGCTTTGAAACGACACGATCTGGTTGAGCTGGGTTTCAAGGTAAGTCCGCAGCGGGCAAAACATTCATCTGTAATACCTCTCTGCTTTAAAGCTGGGTTGTTTTTATGGTCACGCTGGTGTTGTGCGTTGTGTTATTTTTTTGTTGCTTTATACATACCTGCAATTAATGACATCCAGGCTTCTCAAAAAGTCTCTGTGCTTGTGTTTGCTCTTCAAGCTTAACAAAATTATTCTTGTCTCCTGATGATAGACACAACAAACAAACAAAAGGGAGATGCTCTGTACACTCTCACATAACACCAGAACCAGGGGACATCCACTAAAATTGAATGTTGGGAGGGTTAGAACAGACAAGAGAAAATATTTCTTTACTCAGCGTGTGGTTGGTCTGTGGAACTCTTTGCCACAGGATGTGGTAATGGCGACTGGCCTGGATGCCTTTAAAAGGGGATTGGACACGTTTTTGGAGGAAAAATCCATTACAGGGTACAAGCCATGATGTGTGTGCGCAACCTCCTGATTTTGGAGGTGGGCTATGTCAGAATGCCAGATGCAAGGGAGGGCACCAGGATGCAGGTCTCTTGTTATCTGGTGTGCTCCCTGGGGCATTTGGTGGGCCGCTGTGAGATACAGGAAGCTGGACTAGATGGGCCTATGGCCTGATCCAGTGGGGCTGTTCTTATGTTCATGGGATTCATTTTGCTATCAAACAAAAACGAAAGAAATCTGTTTAGCCAGTCCCATGCATATTGCGAAGTATAATTGGGTGATGCTGGGCTAAGAGCATCTGTGGCAATAACATGTCAATCAAAATATTGATAATCTAGAAACACCATTGAAATGATAATTGAAGGCAGCATCCTGTCAGGTCTGAGAGATGATTGAGGTTCAGACTGGATATACGCACTTGTTTCAAGGGAGCCCTTTCGTTTATGCCACTCAAGAATGAGAGTTCTGCTCCTCAGATAGTCAGTTTGCACACTTAGTATGAGAAAAAATGTATTACGCAAATAATGTTTGTTTAATAACACAGGCCTACAAAATTGAGGGTCAGAAAAGTTTTTCCCAAACTTTATGGTGGTTTGATATGGATTTGGGGTGCCGATTCCAAAAATGGCATCCATTTTGCCCTATCATGTCTAGTTTTGGAGACATAGTATAGTGAATGGTTCAAGCAGCTTCCTCATGAGGAAGCCTACACCATGGCTTCCTCATGAGGAAGCCGCTTGAACCATTCACTAAAGAGGCTATACTATGTCTCCAAAACTAGACGTGATAGGACAAAACGGATGCCATTTTTGGAATTGGCACCCCAAATATACCCTGGAATTGGTGTAACGTTTAAGGAAGCAAAATGTGTGTTGGCCTGTGTAATTTATTGCATGTACATAGTGTACAAGTTATTCAGGAATTAGGATTTTAAACTAATCATTTCAACATTAGAAAAAAATCTTCACAGTTTGTGATCTTTGGATGACTTAATCTGTTCTTTTTAATTGCCCAGTACGATAACATCTTAATGGAAGAGGCTGCTCAGATATTGGAGATCGAAACTTTTATACCGCTCCTCTTACAGGTTAGAATACAGTTACCAATTTTGTTTGTGCCCCCTTTTTGTTGTTTGTTGCAATTTCAGATTGCCTCTGTAAAGAACTCAAACTTGGTCTGAAACCTAATGACAAATAAATAAGCAATGTTGTTTGCATGTATATGTAAAAAATAGAGAGTATTATCTATCTTTTTTTGTATTCGAGGACTGTAACAGTTTATTTGGTCTCATCAGAATTTAAAGTGAGATTCTGTGGCACAAATTTGCTGTACGCGTGAGTCATTTGCACAGGGAAGGAGAACGGACATTGCCTGCTGCTTTACGTACAACTATGTTGAACAACACTCACTTGTTCATACTGCGGAACTATAGTGGGCCCTCAGTATCCACGGGGGAACGGTTCCACAACACCCCACAGATACCAAAATCTGCAGATGCTGAAATCTGCGAGGACCAAGGTTGCAGTGCCACATGAACTTACCTGTAGGCCACACTGGGGCCCCCAGAGGTCGCACCTGCTTTCCAGCCTCCTCAGAAGGCCTCCCAGACGTGACTGGAAGTCACTTCTGATTCGCATCGGCAACGTCAGGAAGTCACTGACCTGAACTGGAAGTGGCTTCTGTTTGTGTCCAGGAGGCCCTGTGAAGTGTGGGCTCGGCATATGCCGATGTTCAGATCTGCAGGCAGCAAGCCCAAGGACAAGGAGGGCTCATTGTAGAGAAATGTCTGACCTTAGTTTTTATTGATCTGGTTGTTTTAGAAATACAGAATAAAGGTAAAACCCTCCATTTTTTTTTTTAGTTGGGAGGATATTATTGAATCCATGATGCATGTAAGTTAGCTGAACTGTAGAAATGAAAGCATTTAAAACAGGTTAGTTCATGAGTGGAGTGCGGTGTTTGTTCGGCGATAGCGGTGCTTTCATTATAGCACTTCATTCCTATCCAACAGAATCCCCAAGATGGGTTCAGCCGACTGAAGCGGTGGATTATGATTGGAGACCATCATCAGTTGCCCCCTGTCATTAAGAACATGGCTTTTCAGAAATATTCCAACATGGAACAGTCTCTTTTTACAAGGTTTGTTCGTGTGGGAGTGCCAACCGTTGACCTAGATGCTCAGGGAAGAGCAAGGGCAAGGTAAGGCCAAAGAAAAGCATCAGTGGAAGACTTAGCTGTTGTTCGTTCGTTCCCTCTCTCTCTCTCTCTCTCTCTCTCTCTCTCTCTCTCTCTCTCTGTTTAAACTCACTTTCTCTAGACTGGAGCATAGAGGTGCACTTTATGTATTGTCTGTTTCTTGATAGTTTCGCATGTTTGTCTCTTGTGCTTCAGATCATTAGCACGATGATAAAATTTAGGAATGAAATGGTTCACAGTGAGACCCTTTTCATGATGCAGTATGGTACAACGGTTTTTTGGAAGACCTTGGCTAAGAAAGCTTGTGGTGCTGAGGTTATTGAACTATTTCAAGACACTGCTGGAAGTGAAAATAAAGGCCTTTTTCAGATCTGTCAACTTTTAATGCTAAAGGGGAGTCCTGGTGTGGCTTCTACTCACTTGTTCTCTTAGTGATAGTGTAATCAGCACTGGGGGAGTCCTGGTGTGGCTTCTACTCACTTGTTCTCTTAGTGATAGTGTAATCCCCTGGGGGCTGGGGATAAGAATAGGCCCCGAGTTTGGCTGTACTTGTCGTAAGAGGCGACTAAACAGCCACCGGGTAGATGGGACTCGTCAGCCTGGGAAGGCAGCTCATCTGAGAGAAGGAAAACTCTGATCCTAAACCTCCACTGCCTTGTGGATACATCCAGTTGTGGAAAAGGCTTCAGGAGTCAACCTCGAGGCAAAATCCGGAGCCGGAGTCCCTGAGGCAGTTCATGGCTGAACACAGTCACGTTCTGGCAACTCCTGCGACGCCGCTGGAACCAACCGTATTGGCTTCTGCCTTTCCATTGGACCATTTCAGCGATGTGGAGAGGGGGGATTTGCTGCATGGGTAACAGCCTGTCCTCCATACCTACTTTACCCAGGCTTCACGCACTGGAGAGGACACTGTTCCAGAACCACCATTCAGAGCGTGACACCATAGTCTTCCGAGACTGAAGGATGCCAACAATACAGTGTAATCAGCAAGGAAAACCTGAGCTTTCCTATGTTTCTTACGGCATCATGAACCTGAGATCTAGTTTTTAAAGGAGTCTGGAACATTGAACTTAAGAAGAGCCCTGCTGGATCAGACCAAAGGCGCATCTAGCCCAGCTTCCTGTATGTCACAGTTGCCCACCAGATGCCTCAGAGATCACACTAGACAACAAGAGACCTGCATCCTGGTGTCCTCCCTCATTGAGAGGAATTATGTGCTTAGAAAGGCCATGCTGCTCAATTTTGCACAGTTCACCGTGTGTCAAGAAAGGCTACAGTAGATTCCAGCCTTTGCTGTCTATCCTTCCTACTCCAGGCTGCTGTCACATGCCATTCAAAGCCCTTATCCTCCTTCTCCTTGAAAGAACTACTGCTTTCTTTCATTCACTCTGCTTCTCACTCACAGCCTACCAAACTACCAGACTATCTCTGACTTGTCCTCTGTATGTTGTGCCCCACGACACCCTGGATCTGGATGAATGCGACCAGCTAACAAGGATGTCAAGTGACCACTCCTATTATTGCGACTTGATAATCCTTAATAAAATAGAATAAAAGTGAGCAAAAATGAAAGGTTCACCATTATCAGCAAATTGGTGTGTTTTGGTTTGCTGCTTCTTTGTTTTCTTCTTTGTGGAGTTGTACCTCTTAGAGCTCTGCTTACTACTCTAGCTATCAATGAACGTACAGATTCTGGTCCGATCACTTTTTTAAGCGATAGGACTGTCACCTGAATATGATGGACGCATCTCTGAAGTATTAACCTTATTAGACTTGAGAAATCTTCTAGCAGTGTTGTCATAATACTTCTCAACCTAGGTACTTTTTTAAAAGTGTATTGAACCACATGTGAAATACGGAGGAGTCATGGCTCGCTCAGGATATTCAGGGCTGTTATCTGGGACAATTTTCCAGCTGCTATAAAGGGGATTTTTTAAAAAGTGACTGGTCATCTATCAACAGATTTTCAAAAGTTCTGCTAGCTTGACCTTTGTTCCTTGGCTTGAAGGTATTCTAAACCTTAGTCCCAAAATAGATTAAAGATATTCATTGTGCATAACGAGGGACAGGCATTTTCTGACCTCTCATTCTTTTAAGAAGAAAGAATTTGTCTTTGTTTGCCCTGCACTTAGGGAGCGATGGGTCACAATTGCAAAATTTGTGGGTTTTTTTGTCCTTTTATCAGTCAGCTGTTTAAATGTCTCAGCAATGATGTAGTTCTTTAATACTAGTCCTGCGTTCTCTCTCTTTTTTCCCTTCAAGGTCCACACGTAAGTGCATTGATTAGAAAAGATGTCACATGAATCGAACGTATATAAGAACTTAATTTTTCATGAGTGCTTGCAGTAGGACTCTGCAGAGCAACAAAGCCCAAATAGCAATTGTATAAATTACTTTTCATGTGGCGAGAGTATACAGGCTTCCCCCCACATCCTCAGGGGGATATGTTTCTGCGCCCATCCCCTATGGATTCGGAAACCATGGATAAGAGGGAACCCTATACAGAGAAGTACAGTACTTACTTCTCCAACCCCCCACCCCCAGCCCATTACCTTTCTTCTTTACCATGGTGCCAATTGTGTTTCTTCCTGTTAACATTTTGGAGTGTTCTTTTTGCATTCAGGCTGCCTGCCTGCTTGTTGAGTTCCTCTTCTAGCGTTCTGTAAAAGGAAGAAGCATGCTTGCCTAGTACCATGGTAGAGAAGAAAAACAAAGGTAATGAGGACGGGCAATAAGGAGAACCACCGTATACTAAATTCTGTGACAGGCTGGAAGGGGCTGAGTCTTTCAAGTCCGTGCCAGAAAAATGGCTGGTGCAGACTTGAGAAGCTCCAGGGGCTTCCCCTGAGGTCACCTCTGGCTGCTTCCTGGAGTCTGCTGGATACAGTGTAGCCGCTTTGGTGCCGCTGCTCTAGTAGACGCTGGGAAACTCAGGATTGGGCAGTGAGTCCTTCATATGTTCTCTGGTAATGCAGGTTTGCAGTTCAGGAAAAGTGCTGGCTCCTCAGGAGTATTCCTTGGCCTTCCAGGTTGTGGCAGTGGTTAAAAATGCCTTTTGCCAATTCTATTTGGAAAGGAGGCTCTAACCATTTCTACCTTGGTTCAGACCTCACCAAATCAGTTGTTGTTTTTGTCTTTTGTTAAGTGTAGATCACAGTAGATTCCTTGAGAATAGATTAATAAGTTACTGAGAATAGACTACTGTGTATTCTATGAGAGGCTAACCATGGAATGTGTTTGGAGCTTTAGCTGGAATAGAAAGTGGAGCTAGCCTCTTAAAACGACGAAATTATTGCAGATTTACAATTTACAGTGTTTGAAATCTACATTGTCTGTAGTTCTGGGTTCTGGGTGAAATTGAAGTAACTAACTTTTCCTTCATAGCACTAAATGACACAGGCCCTATGTATTTTACAACTATGTAATTGTAGTGCTCAGTATTCCTCCCATGCCTCCTTCTATAACCCTTGAGATCCAGTGAGGGTTCTTCCTGATGTGCCTTCTGTGTGCTAAGGCCGAACCTTAAGGGCAAACATGGATGGTATTCTCAGAGCTAGCTCTCAGGTTTTGGAGTGCCATTCCCTTGGAAACCTAATTGAGTCAGGCAATATTTCAGAGGCAGTATAAGACAACCTGTTTATATGAGTTTTTACCTCTGTGTATTTTTTTAAAAATTTTTGAAGTTGTATCCTGCTTTTATTATGGCATACTGGTGTATGTGTATGGGTGGTGCTTTTATAATGTCTTTTAAATTGCTTTTTGTGCATCATTTTGAGATAGAGAATTTTTGGAGTGGTGGAGGGTTATGCCACCAATGTGGAAAACTTGTAAAGACTCACAGAACAGTTGAAGTTAACTGTTTTCCACTCTGTTTCCCATAAAGCTTGTGTAACCTCTACAACTGGCGTTACAAGAACCTGGGAAATTTGCCACACGTACAACTCTTACCAGAATTCAGAACAGCAAACGCTGGTTTCCTGTATGACTTTCAGCTAATAAATGTAGAAGACTTCCATGGCGTAGGAGAATCTGAACCCAACCCTTATTTCTACCAGGTGAGAGAATCAACCTGCATCAGTGTTTGCTCTTTGCTTGGCATCCTGTTTTCACAGATGGTTCTCTGAAATGTACGACTTTATGACATCTTTAAACGATAAGCAGTGTAAGCAACAGAATGTCTTCTTTTCCCTCCCCGCAGCCTATAGAAAAATATTTTATAGGTTGGAAGTCATGGGGAGTGGTTGCATTTCATGCTGTTTGGCTGGAAGTCAGAAGGGTTGTTGTCCCCTCCTGGGGTGCTCTGCTCAAGGCAGCTATAATACTGTTGACCTACCTTGGCATTAGCTTACTTTGCCCTTGCAAGAGGAGGTAACTTCCCTGATTCAAACATTTGTCTCAAAAGCAATAATCTCCTGTGAACTTCACAATGGGCCAAATGATTATTGATACACCACGCTTTGGAAGCAAACTGCTGCTAAGACATGCATACATGTGCATGTGTACTAGCATATTGAAAAATCACAGACTAGTTCAACTGGTTAATTGAATACTCAGTATTCTAAGACTCAGGGAGTCCTACAGAGGGCTGCGCGGGGCTCCTTGCAACTGCTGGACCCTGCAGCAGCCTCCTGTGAGTAAGAATCACCCCTTTCGTCCCCCTGTTAGCAACACAATCCTGGGGATCACATTGCTGGCTCCCCCCCCTCCCCGCAAAGACTTACCTCAGAAGTTTTACTCCCAAGAAGCTTGAGAACCTCTGCCTTAGAGAGATCACTGGCAGGGACCCAACTTCTCAAACTCAGTGAGATCACGGTGTTGCGTTCCAGCATAACTCTATGAATATTTCTTAATGGTGAGGTGCATCAGACAAATTCACATGTTTTCTAAAACACTGCAGAATCTTGGAGAGGCAGAATACGTTGTTGCACTCTTCATGTACATGTGCCTACTCGGTTACCCTGCTGAGAAGATAAGTATTTTGACGACGTATAATGGGCAAAAGCATCTGATTCGGGACATTATTAATCAGCGTTGTGGAAATAACCCAATGATTGGAAGACCAAACAAGGTAAAATTCCAGATATCACCTGCATTTTTATTTCTTCTCGACAAACTTCATACATATGTAATATGATCAGCATCTGCTAGGAAGTTTCTGTGATTTTGCATAGGTTGTTTTGGCTAAGCATTTACTATGGTACTTTTTATATAGTGGAATTCATTTATTGTTTGGTCTATTGCATGATGAGCTTAATGAGGCATAGACATCGTGGCTGATGAATTGCAGCAAATTATAATTAGACATAAGATTTATATGGAAATATCTTTTGGAGTTATTAGTGCACAAAAGACATACATTTGCATTTTCAAGGAAAATATTTTCATTTTTCAAGATTTGCGCAGAAGAAGAAAAAACCCTGAAGCAGCACACAAGTAGTAATTGCTAATTAAGTTGCTTAGGTTTTCTAGTTGGTTTCTTCCACATTTGGCTCCCCAGCAGATATTTACAAGCAACATCAATTAGCACTAGAAAAACTGTAACAATTAGTTGCATTTCAAATTACTACACATGGTATAACAACAACATGGTATAGGGCACACCCTAAACTGTTGTACTTTAATAATAATAATAATAATAATAATAATAATAATAATAATAATAATAATAATAATAATAATAATAATAATACAGGTATTTCTATACCGCCTTTCTTGGTCCTCAGATTTCTCCTTAGACTTTATTCAAGGCGGTTTACATAGGCAGGCTGTTCTAAATCCCTGTAGGGATTTTTATAATTGAAGAAGGTTCTGTCTTTCAAGAACCACAACATTTCAGATGGATCTTTTATGATCTGGTATCACATTCTGGCCTCCAGTTTCCTCCCACGCAGGCTGACAAGCAACTCCTTCATATCTCACTTGAAGGGCGGCCGAAGAGCAGGTGGAATAACTCGGCTAGGCTTCTCAGCTGCTTCAAGGTCTCGCTATTCATGGTGCCGGTGGCCTCGAACTGGCGACCTTCTGATGTTATCTTCAGGCAAACGGAGGCTCTACCCTCTAGACCAGATCTCTTACCCTTTAGCAACTGCGTTTTGAATCCTGTCAATTTCCAAAGCTATAGGTTAAATTGGGCACATGGCTACTTTTAGAGGAGAAATCAAATTGATGGTAAGGCCACACCTGGAGTAGATGTGTTTTGGTTGCCACATCTCAAAAAGGACATAGTGGAGATGGAAAAGGTGCAAAAGAGACCAACCAAAATGATTACTGGGCTGGGACACCTTCCTTATGAGGAAAGGCTATGGCGTTTGGGCCTCTTCAGTCTAGAAAAGAGGTGCCTGGGGGAGACATGAGACCTACAAAATTATGCAGGGATGGACAGAGTGGGTAGAGTGATGCTCTTTTCCCTCTCACATAACACCAGAACCAGGGGACATCCGCTAAAATTGAGTGTTGGGAGAGTTAGGACAGATAAAAGGAAATATTTCTTTACTCAGTGTGTGATAGGTCTATGAAACTCCTTGCCACAGGATGTCGTGATGGCATCTGGCTTAGATGCCTTTAAAAGGGAATTGGACAAGTTTCTGGAGGAAAAGCCCATCATGGGTTACAAGCCATGATGTATAGTGCAAACTCCTGATTTTAGAAGTGGGTTACCACAGAATGCCAGATGCAAGGGATGGCACCAGGATGCGAGTCTATTTGGTGGGCCACTGTGAGATATAGGAAGCTGAACTAGATGGGCCCTATGGCCTGATCCAGCAGGGCTGTTCTTATGTTCTTAAACATTCAGAGGTGCCACCATACCTGTGGAATCCTTTGAATTTGCATTCATTGTGTTTATAGTTTTTCTTATTAAGAATAGCATATTCACTGTTGCCTAATTCTGTTCAGAGGCCGGCTTGGAGGCAGGCTGTGCAGCATGGCCTTTCCCAGTTTGAAGAGACACTTTGCCAACAGTCTGAGGCTAAGAGGCAAAGAAGGAAGGCCCATAGCCAGGGAGACAGACCAGGGACAGACTGCACTTGCTCCCGGTGTGGAAGGGATTGTCACTCCCGGATTGGCCTTTTCAGCCACACTAGACGCTGTGCCAGAACCACCTTTCAGAGCGCGATACCATAGTCTTTCGAGACTGAAGGTTGCCAATACAATACAATTCTGTTCCTAACGGAATAAGCTACCAGTGTTTTTTCAGAGTGAAACTTTTAATGCCATAAGGCCAGTTTGGTTTCCTGAAACCCAAGAAGCATGACTTGGCAGTCTGTTTCACGAGCATTCTTTTAAAGTATCTTTGAGACGCCAGGGAATTAACTTTTTCCATTTTGCTGCCAGGTGACAACAGTGGACAGGTTTCAAGGTCAGCAAAATGACTATATCATCCTTTCACTTGTGCGAACCAAAGCGGTTGGACACTTGAGGTAAGGAATAAAGAACCCTCACAGAGGGCCCGGTCCAGTCTTGCTGTTTGGTGGATTCACTTTCAAAGTTATGATTTGACTGGTTGGGTTTTTGTTTTCCATGAGCACTTAAGGGTTGCAATTCAAACTCAACTATATGATTTATATCACAAATTGGGAGCAACAAAGCATTTATTGGAAGGTGCTTCAAATTTGATTCCATTGATGAATTTTCCAGCAACCTTTTAACAGCCACTTTGCTGCTGTTTAACCAATTATCTCTACAATTCCTGATTGCATATGTGGAAGGATCCCCATACCAGAGACCTGCATGGAACGGGTTACATCCAAGCATGCCTTTTCCTCCACTGAGTATCTATTTGGAAGTGGTAGTATCCATTAGCAGAGACTTTTGAATCAAGACAAGTAGCTATAATAGTAGTAGTAATTAATGATCATTTTGATTGGGTTTGTGACCAAGCACCAAAGTTGTGGTGCCTTTGGCAAGCATATTTAGGATAACTACTGCTAGTTGTAAATGTCTAGAACCACGTTTAGTGACTGGATACTACTGGTATACTACATATTTAGTGAATGGATACTACTACTGTTCTACACGTCTGGTATTAACTCTTGCAAAACTGACTTTTCAGTTTGTACCTTAGTGATATATGAATGACCGTAATCTTACTACAATGGGTGACAAGCTGCTCTGCTCCACTGGAATATCAAATAATTTGAATTGTCCACCTCTTGTCTACAAGTACAGGACATGGCCATCAATGTACTTTGTCACTTCCAGAATTTTACAGCCTAAAATTAAATCCCTGCCCCAATGACCTAACTTTTTTTTTTAAAGGGGGTGGGGAGGGCAGAGAATTAGATATCTTTAGCAGTTGAAGGCGAAGCAAAAGAATGTTTAAAAGGTTTTCTTAGAGCAGTCTTTATCCCTGGATCTTCTTAACTGTATGTAAAATATAACTTTAGACATATTCTTTGGAGGCAACTCTGGACATATCTGCATTTTCTTACTTGAAAAATAGAGAGGACTAGTAATTCTTGTGTTCCGAGGTATGCCTTTCTAGAAAGGTATGTATTATATGTCTTAATACAGCTTTTTGTGTGATTATGCTTTTTTAAAATTAAGGTATTCCAGTTATAACTGAAATATTGGAGTTGGTCTTAACAGTTTGCCTATTTCATTTCTACTCTTCAAAGGGATGTTCGGCGTTTGGTTGTCGCCATGTCAAGAGCTAGGCTTGGGCTTTACATATTTGCAAGAGTCTCGCTGTTCCAGAACTGCTTTGAGCTGACGCCTGCCTTCAGCCAGCTCACTGCTCGCCCTCTTCAGCTGCACATCATCCCTGCCGAGTATTTTCCAACAACCCGACAGGTATGAACAGCAGTCTTGAATGGCATAGACAGAGTGTGTGTGTGTTTTGCAAAATGTGAATACAGCATTTCAGTGCAGCATTACTAGTTCGTAGTTATAAACTCAGATGTGTGGGTGGATATTATATGATTATTGTATAGTGGTGTTTGGCAAAAAAAGTTCACATAGCAAATATAGTGTAGTAGTTTGGGAGCTGAGCTTAGACCTGGAAGATGCATGTTCAAATCCCCTCTCAGCCATGAAGTTTCCTGGGTGACCTTGGGCTAGTCACTACCTCTCAGCCTCACCTACCTCGCAGGGTTGTGAGGACAACAAAACTTGAATTGTAGGATTTTGATTCTTTCATCTGAATGCAAAAATGTCCCTCTCTCTGTGTGTTTGTGTGTGTGTGTGTGTGTGTGTGTGTGTGTGTGTGTGTGTGTGTTTTAAATTTGTTTTTAAACCGTTCTTAACAGTAATGGTCTTCCTTCACCCTTTAGAATGGAGAGCATCCACATCACCAAGTACATATTATAAAGAATATGCCTCAAATGGCCAACTTTGTGTACAACATGTACATGCATATGATTCAAAGTACACGCCAGCACAGACAGGTAAAGAATATGGCTTTTTGTGAAAAATGTATCGTTTAGCTTAAATCTTTGAGCATAAGTACTCTCAATAATCTTTGCTAACAACACGAGCATCTAGGGCAGGGGTGTCCAAAGTTTTTGGCAGGGGGGCCACATCGTCTCTCTGACACTGTGTGGGGGAAAAAAAGAATTAATTTACATTTAAAATTTGAATAAATTTACATAAGTTCACATAAATGAATATATTAAAGATGAACTTCTATGAATGAATGAAGGTCTTGCAATAGCTCAAGGCCTATAAAAAGCCTGGCACAAAGCAAGGCCGGCCTTTCCTTTGCTGCCACTACTGCATCACAGACATGAAACAACAAGCATTGGAGGGAGCCCTCATCCCACAGCTCTTGCAAGAGGTCAAACAGTTGCCCTCACACTGAGAGCAGTTGCATCAGGCCAGTGTGGGCTCCAGCAAATCTCTGGAGGGCCAGAGGCTCATTGGAGACTGGGGGCTCCCTGAGGGCCGCAAGTGGCCCCAGGGCCGGGGTTTGGGCACCCCTGATCTAGGGTATTGAAACAATAAAGTGTTATCGTCTCTCTGACCCTGCAAGTGACCTGCTGAAGTAATACTATAGCTTGTGATTGACTTAAGGGCCGGCTCTTCATGAGGCTGAGGTGTCTGCCTCAGGTAATAGATTGGTGGACCTCCATGCATCCATTGCTCTTTCCATTCCATGTGCGGAAATGGAGGAGCATAGAGGACCACTTTCCTCTCCTCCACACTTCCTCTTCCTTTTCCAGTCCAGGGAGTGGGAGGAGCAGAGGCTGGCACCTCACCAGGTAAGGGGGTGGCAGCATATGGCATGTCACTTCATGTGTCAGGGGGCCTTGGCCTGACCCTGTTGGTTTAATACCTTTTCCCAACTGCTAAAGACTCTTGTTTTCAGTGTGCCTTATAAAAAAAAAAAAAAAAAAAAGCTTTGAAATTAAGATGGTAAAGGAAAGATGGAAGGTGCAGAAGACTGGAGGAAAATTGGGCAGTTTCTTTGGGGTCTAAAGTTTTCCTTAGAAAGAATTAAGTCACTAGGGCTACAATCCTGTCCACACTTTCCAGGGAGTAAGCCCCATTGACTATAATGAGACTTATATCAGAATGCCAGATGCAAGGGAGGGCATCAGGATGAGGTCTCTTGTTATCTGGTGTGCTCCCTGGGGCATCTGGTGGGCCGCTGTGAGATACAGGAAGCTGGACTAGATGGGCCTATGGCCTGATCCAGCGGGGCTGTTTTTATGTTCTTATGAGACTAACTTCTGAGTAGGCATGCATAGGATTGGGCTCTAGGTGCCTTCTCTCATCTCATGACAAGCATAATTTGTGCCAGTTGGCTTTAGTGCACTGCTAGAAAAGACCTGCTGATATGAATGGGCCCCACTTTTTAGATGCACTGCTTTAGTGGCTGGCTTTAGTGCACTGCTAGAAAAGACCTGCTGTTATGAATGGGCCCCATATGAATGGACACCAGCTAGCATGAATTGTGCACGGACTGGTTAACCCTAATGTCTGTAAATCATGCTTATTCCCACAGGCTTCAAAGCACTGTGTTATCTTTAGAATTGTTAAGTTATTTTTAACACCTTATTAGTCCATACTTAAAAAAGAATTGAATGATAGTAATCATGCATGGATAAGAAATTGTCCCAGCTGCAACGCAGAAGGGGTCCTGGTTTGTATCCTGCTGCATGAAATACACTTTTTGCCAAGGACAAAGGAATCCCTAATTTGAGAGATTCAGCTTTTCTGAATGCCTGTAATTAGTCTTCAAAAAAGATCTGTTTTGGCCACGTATTAAGAGACTCAGATGTAGCAATTTCAAGTTTGAGTGTCATTCTCTCACTTGGCTAATGTAATATCAGACCTCTCCATGCCTGTCAGAAACATGAGTTAATAGTAGATAAAATTTCAATCTAATTACATACTTAGATTCTGGAAACCATGGAATGGAATTGTGTTGGAGATGCAAAGGAGGGAGGGGTTATCTTCTTCTCCAGTCTTCCTTTCATCATGACAGTGGGACCACCTCTTTTCATGGAGGGAAGTCAGAAGAGGCCATAAAACATTTTTTTTTTATATACCCATTTTTTACTTGATTTCTTTAACAAAGTTTAAATTGAATATTTAGTCCCTTCTGTGAAGCACTGGTGGGACCTTTTTGAATGCTACTTCCCCTTCTCATTTAAGCAGGGAGTAGTGTATCAGTTCTTGGGCTTGTGGGCTTTCTCCTCCGCTTCCCCTGCACTCCTTGCTTTACAAGAAGGTAACATGTGAATTGGGAGACCTGCATGGATTTTTCCCAATTCTCATGCTACCTTCTACACATGAGGGGAGTGAGAAAAGTGTGTGATCAGAGGCTTACCCACAATCTCAGTGTGTGTGAGTCAGGCAATGGGTCATCATATCCCAAGAAGCTCGCCACAGTGAGATTCCTGCAGGAAAAGTATGACTTCACAGGGTTAACCATCCAGGGTATGCTTTCTGTTTTCAGAAGCTATAATGACTCCATGAATTCAAAATATTAACATTTGATCATTTGCACACTTTCATCCCACCCAGCATGCTTGCTTTTTTAAATTAGCATTTACAAGGATTTGCTGAATCACCTCATTTGTAGGCAGCCTTGCTGTCTCTCACATGTGGAATCCCATTTCAAAGAATTCTGCTTCAGACTGTCAAGGGCCACTTTGACTGATACTCTGGCCTCAGACTGGGCCTCTGTAACACA
This sequence comes from Tiliqua scincoides, assembly GCF_035046505.1. NCBI lineage: Eukaryota > Metazoa > Chordata > Lepidosauria > Squamata > Scincidae > Tiliqua > Tiliqua scincoides. The sequence continues at coordinate 8,505,735 of NC_089821.1, read as the reverse complement.
GGGTGTGCACACTTGGAATGAGCTCACATTCTAGCCCCTCCCTTCACTTCCATGTGAATTCTTTTAAACACATGGGGAAGGGTGGTTCACCCAATGTTCTCCTAAACCTACTGTAGAGCAGCAGTTTGGACAAACCATCACTCACATGCACTATCCAGAGAACTCACATGGAAGTGAGAGGAGAGGCTTGGACATGTGTGTGTCATAAGCATGCCCATCCTTGATCATGTAGGGGTGGCTTGGGGTTAAAAATACCATCTGAACTTCCTGCAATTAAATTAATGCAATAACTTTAAGTGAGCCGACTGCAGTAACTTGCTGAGAAGCAAAATTTGACTTAGCTGTTAAATATATTTGGAAACCCTGGGTTATTTCCAAACTGGAGGGAGTTTAAGGAAGCTTGTGAAAGGGGACTTTCCAATCCCACAGCATCCCCTCCACAAAAATTGGGGGAACACTAGGATGGTCACTTGAGTTTGGATGGGAGACTTTTCATCAATAAAAAGCAGAAATTGTCATAATGATTTTTTCCCCTTCATTAGCAGGATCTATTGCCCCCTCCAGCTCTTATTGAAGAAAGTGAAACACTCCAGGCTCCAGAAAGTGAAATAATTGACAGACAGGACTCTGAAATGGAAACAGAAAATGAAATCAAGTCCCCATCAGAAAAGACCGTGGAAGAGAAAACATTGGAAGAGAAGCCAAATGTAACAGAGGAAGAGGAGGAACATCGGAAGATGCCTGAACACCCTGGAAGAGACAGTGACAGTGAAGACAGTGAGCCAGAGGAGGACACGAAGAAGTGATGTTCGCCATTGGAAGCCCAGGTGTGAAAAACAAACCTCTGAAAAAGACAGCCAATGCTGCGTACACTGACCATTTTAGTGGGCCAAACAAAGTAAATACGAAGGATACTGAATGTCTGAACAATCATTTCTGTATGGCAAATTAGCATGACTGTAATGAAGACTGCAGGCAGAATTGCAGTTCATGTTTTGACTCGTATTATGCATTTAGTAAAGCTTTTTCTGATTTTTTTTTTAAATTGCGTTGAGTCCTTTTTTGTGCTATGAACATTTGTGCAAAGTTTACATTTAGTTACACATCCAAAACAGGACACTCTGAGTACCGAAGATTGTGTTTCCCTTTCTGACAGTTTCACAAAAGGAAAGTTCTGCTGACAAGCTGCTTTGCTTCCTGTGCATGTCATATGAGAAAGGTCAGGTGGCCAAGTCAGTCAGTCTCTCTCGCTCTCCTGCATTTTTGTTTGTGTGTTAGGTCCGGGTTCTAGCAGATACCTTAGTCCTTGCCTAAAGCCTGGTCTTCACAAATATGAGATCATATAGTAGAACTTTTCCTGGACTGTACCAGCATAAAAACTTAAGAAAGAGTCCTACTGGATCAGGTGGAAGGCCATCTAGAACAGCATCCTTTTTCCCAGAATGGCTCAGCAGCTGCCTCTGAGAAGACCACATGTAGGAGAGAAAGGCATACTTCTTTCCCACCTTTGCCTCACTGCAGCTGGTTTTCAGAGCATAATGCTGCTGAACCGAGAGGTAATGCATAGGAGGGATGTGTGGTGTGGGGGCGACAGGTGAAACAGCGCTGCCTCACTGAAGTCCTTTGAAAAGCACCACTGTCTCCATGTGAGGTGCACAAGCACTCACAACCCATGTGCTCTTACACGGTGGCAGCAGTGATGGCCAACTCCGATGGGGCAGCTCTGTCACCCCCACACCACATGTTCCTGGTGCATAGCCAGCATGGCTAGAAGCCTCTGATGGACCTGTCTTCCACGAATTTCCAAGCTTCAGTACATACTTCAACAGAATTGCATGTTTGAATGTTCCTTAATAAGTTGTGTGTGGGTTTTCTTAGAACGCTTATTTTTGAGATCTGTGAGCAAAGGAGTCTAAGCGTTCTCTTAGATTATACTGTATACTTACAGTCTGAAAGAGTGGAATCCAGGAACACATTAATTAATGTGTTTGTTTATTTAAACAATTTTAACTCCACCTTTCCCCAGCAGAGAGGCACCCAAGTAGGCTGACAGTAAAAAAATGATGAATACATTACAATCATAGTAAAAACAACACCAGCAGTGTCAAAAACAGTCAAGCAGCAGCAGCATAAATGTAAAATAAAACAGATAAAAATGGCAATCAAAGGCAAATAAGATGACAATATTTAACACAGCAACATAGCCCTCCACCCCAAAGAGCACAACAAACAATGAAAAAGTAAAAAGAAAAAAAGTTCTCAAATTCTGCTGGAAAACAATCAGGGAAGGCACAAATCTTGATTGAAAAGGGAAGAAATTCCACAGATGCCACCACAGAAAAGGCCCTACCTGTTGCTTCTGCCCAGTGGACCTCAGTCTTTGGTGGCGCACATAGGAGGATCCTCTCAAATGATCTCAAGGGGCAATATATGGGAGAATGTGGTCCCTCGGATACTCTGGTCCCAAGCCAGAAAGGGTTTTAAAAGTCTAAACAAGCACCTTGAATTGTGCACAGAAATGAACTGGCAGCCAGTGTAACCATGGAAGCAGGAGCCCAACAGATTCAAACCATCAAGCCCAAATACTGGTAATGAAGGGATCTGAAGGCCTTAGGAGTGGACCTCAACAGGTGGGAAACCCTGGCCTCTGAGCGGCCCGCTTGGAGGCAGGCTGTGCAGCATGGCCTTTCCCAGTTTGAAGAGACACTTGGCCAACAGTCTGAGGCTAAGAGGCTAAGAAGGAAGGCCCATAGCCAGGGAGACAGACCAGAGACAGACTGCACTTGCTCCTGGTGTGGAAGGGATTGTCACTCCCGAATTGGCCTTTTCAGCCACCCTAGACGCTGTTCCAGAACCACCATACCAGAGTCTTTCGAGACTGAAGGTTGCCTACAGAGAGACTATATTCAGCACTAATTGCAATTTTCAGATATATTTCAAGGGCAGCTCCATGTAGAGTTCATTACAGTAATCAACTGCTGATGCACCAGGGCATGGGTCATTGTGGTCAGGTCCAAACTTCTCAGGTATGGCCACACCTGGTGTTCCTGCTGAAGCCAGACAAAAGGTCCTCTGGTCACTGCTTCCCCTGGTGATCCAGGAGCAGTAGTAAATTTTATTTCATGGCCTGCAGTTTGTGACTCAAGACATATGAATTGTGTCATTCCCCTTAGCAGGAAGAAAACATAGTTAAGTGCTTTACTGATGCAAAACTGCAAACCAAAAAGAAAACGGCAAGCCTTCATTGCTATTTTTATACTGAACTTCCTCAGAGGAAGGTATTAGTTATGCGATATCCCTAAAAACTGAAATGAAAAAAACCACAAATTCATTTGAAGAAGAGACAGAGAGGCCTGCAGAGCTTTGCCTAATGTTGGGTTAAAAATGTGCCTTTCATTCTGACTTTGCATTCAACTCAGACTTTTGTAATAAAACCTGCAAAATATTAACACGTAGAGCAGAAAAATACAACCTAAATAGGTGTCCTAGATTATCTTCCAAACATCCATCATCTATTTAAACTTGTAGATTTACAGTTGGCAGCAGACAACTTGGCAAGAGATTCAGTGGCTATAAATCTAAAGGATTATGATCTCAATTTAGTGATCAACTGCTTTCCTGCCAAAAATATATACAGGTCCCGCCTTGTTATACATGGAATTTTTATACATGGATTTGACTCAACAGGAATGGCCCCTGCAAATGAGAAGGAATGTGCTGATCCCTGGAGAAGGGGAAAAATGCATCCCTTTAAAATCAGTTTAAAAAACTGAACAGTCCTTTAACAATAGCCTCCTTAATGAGAGGGGGGGGCAGCTGGCTGACAACCCATCAATCCTTCTCTCTCCAGGCGACCCCTGCCTTCCCCCTGAGCATATGAAAGAAAGGTGATCACTTTGCATTGGTGAAGGGAGGGACTGAGTGAAGCCAATGACTGATTGATGGATTGTCTTCTTAATGACTCTTATCTTACATCACAAAGGTCAGCAAGGCTGTTTTTAAATCACCAGAGCAAAGAAACTTTGTTTTGTATACAAAGAAACTTTGTATAGCAAAATTGATTTGCTATAGTGCGTTTTTTGCCATCCAGGTGAGTGCTTGGAAGGGAACCCACACAAATAATGAGGCTCAACCTGTACATTTTGCTTCTAAAATTGCCATAGGATTTCTCTGCAAAGTACACTAAATCATCAAGCGATTTTTAGTAATATTTCTTTACACTTGTCTTTGCTAATGTGGCTTGCTTGCAATTTCACGTGAATTCAAAAACAGGGAGCAAAATGAGTTTCCCGAACTATCAGTTGTAAGATAAAAGATTTCTGTTAATAAGAATTTTGTTTTTCTGCCTTATAAATGATGCTGTACCTGCACTTGGTCATTCCACCATTTGTGAATGTATATTCTTGAATTGTCTTGCTTAAACTAAACCCAAAAAATTGCCTTAAAAATAGGAGGCTCCATAAATTCTACCATGCGAGACATGAAATCCGAGCTTTTTCACCTCTCGCTGCAAGAGGCCTAGTGGTGCAGAGCTCAGAGACAGGGTGATACGTTTTCATAAACTAACATTCAGGTGCTTAATCAGGGATGAATGTACAAGACCTTCAGGCAACATGCGACAAGCTCAACGAAGGATTGTCTGCTTTCTAACCTATTTTCTGAAAATATTCCCGTATCTAACAACTTATTTCTGTGGGTTTTTAATAAATACAAACGCTGGCAGAAGCAACTGCTGGTGCTTGTATGTATTTAATGAAGCAATTTGGGATATTTTTGCTGGCGCACTTTAAAACATGGACCCGAGCCTAAGAGCCTTGCTCACAAGAGCACATTGTCCAAATGAAGCAACTGCTGAAAATTTTACAGAAACGTTTTTGGAATTTGTACAATCACAGAGCAGTGTTTCTCAACCAGTGGTACTTGCACCACCAGCAGTGCTTGAGGTGGTGTCCGTTGGTACTCATGTGACCCCCAGACCCCTGCTGCCTGATTCCAAGATCAGCAACCCAATGCGACAAGCAGTGGTAGGAAGCTCCGCTCGGCAGGCAGGGCTCCGGCATGCACTGTGCATGCTCGAAAAGCCCTCCTATCTGCCCTGAGCCTAGAAAAGAGACGCCTGAGGGGGGACATGATTGAGACATACAAAATTATGCAGGGGATGGACAGAGTGGATAGGGAGATGCTCTTTACACTCTCACATAATACCAGAACCAGGGGACATCCACTAAAATTGAGTGTTGGGCGGGTTAGGACAGACAAAAGAAAATATCTCTTTACTCAGCGTGTGGTTGGTCTGTGGAACTCTTTGCCACAGGATGTGGTGATGGCAACTGGCCTAGATGCCTTTAAAAGGGGATTGGACAAGTTTCTGGAGGAAAAATCCATTACGGGGTACAAGCCATGATGTATATGTGCAACCTCCTGATTTTAGAAATGGGCTATGTCAGAATGCCAATGCAAGGGAGGGCACCAGGATGAGGTCTCTTGTTATCTGCTGTGCTCCCTGGGGCATCTGGTGGGCCGCTGTGAGATACAGGAAGCTGGACTAGATGGGCCTATGGCCTGAGCCAGTGGGGCTGTTCTTATGTCCCCCCTCAGGCGTCTCTTTTCTAGGCTGAAGAGGCCCAAATGCCGTAGCCTTTCCTCATAAGGAAGGTGCCCCAGCCCCGTAATCATCTTAGTCGCTCTCTTTTGCACCTTTTCCATTTCCACTATGTCTTTTTTGAAATGCGGTGACCAGAACTGGACACAATACTCCAGACCAGCTTGATTTTTTTAAGATTCCCAGGATTGAATGGCCACCTTGGACTTTGAATACATCAGTAGTACTTGCAACCGAGATTACTCTAGGTTCCCAACACACCAGGGATACAGTTCTTGTTATCTGGTGTGCTCCCTGGGGCCTTTGGTGGGCCGCTGTGAGATACAGGAAGCTGGACTAGATGGGCCTATGGCCTGATCCAGTGGGGCTGTTCTTATGTTCTTAACTACAATTCCCAGGAAGCCTTGCAGGTCTCTTGTTATCTGGTGTGCTCCCTGGGGCATTTGGTGGGCCGCTGTGAGATACAGGAAGCTGGACTAGATGGGCCTTTGGCCTGATCCAGTGGGGCTGTTCTTATGTTCTTAACTACAATTCCCAGGAGGCCTTGCAGGTCTCTTGTTATCTGGTGTGCTCCCTGGGGCATTTGGTGGGCCACTGTGAGATACAGGAAGCTGGACTAGATGGGCCTATGGCCTGATCCAGTGGGGCTGTTCTTATGAGCCTCCCACTGATGCCTGTCCAGTTGCACCTGGCCTCTGATGATGGTGATGACATCATCACCAGTTACTTCCAATAGGTGGACAAGCAAAGTAGTACAACAGGGAACACTGTCGTAGAGTGAGTCCTAACTAGACACTGAGTGGGGAGGAGGCTCAAAGTGAGAAGGAGACGCTGTGTCAGTAGTTCCCAAACTGTGAGACTTGGCTCCCCAGGGGAGCTGTAGAATCCTTATGACGCAGAACCCTATATGATGTCTAGACTTGCAGCCCTAATTGGGAGCCACGGCCAATGGCCTGGTAGCTCAAAGGAGCCACCAGCTGAAAATGTTTGGGAACCACTGGGTTATGGGGAATCTGAAACAAGGACCCATGGAGACTAATGGAAATCAGAAGTGCTCAGCGCAGGGTTTTTATATTGGCCTTTCGTAGCCACCTGCTGAATACGGATCCTAAAACTGCAGACGGAATAGGACTGGATGCTTTGTCTGCCCCCCCCCGCCCCCCATGGTATTTGCAAAACTATGCCGCATCCAGGTGGAGGACTCTCTAATAAAAGTCTGGCACTTCAGCCCTTGCTGGAGATAAATGGGCAGACCCTGTCGTGTTTATCAGCTCTGAATTCCTAAACTGCAAGGCTGCAGTACTGGGGCAGTTCTGTTTTGCATCCTGAGACGCTTCCCTATCCTGTGGTTTAAATCTGACATCTCTTCTTTGTCAAAACTATTATTAGGTTGATTGTCTGGGAACATGGAAGGAAGCCTGATTAATTACTGTAAAGGAGAAAAGGCTGCGTATGGGTGGGGGGGGGGGAAGAGACAGCGTCTTGTTCCTTTTTCTAATATGTTTCAGGTGACAGGACAAAGTGCTCTGTGAAAGGGATTGTTTCCGTACAATTAGTGCAATATGAACAAATCCCCTGAGTTGCCACATTGGTGTGGGATGCCTGGATGCGAGGCAAAGCAGTTTAAAATAAAATATGTGCATATATATAAATTGCTTGCAAGTTTTCTACCACACCCAGTCGTGCCTGCAAGGGGTGCGGAGAGTAAGCAGAATGCCAGATACAGGGGAGCAGCAGTGAGATGCAAGTATCTTGCAGTCTTGTGTGCTCCCTGAAGCATTTGGTGGGCCACTGAGAGATACAGGAAGCTGGACCAGATGGGCCTATGGCCTGATCCAGTGGGGCTGTTCTTATGTTCTTAAACTACAATTCCCAGGAAGCCTTGCAGGTCTCTTGTTATCTGGTGTGCTCCCTGGGGCATCTGGTGGGCCGCTGTGAGATACAGGAAGCTGGACTAGATGAGCCTATGGCCTGATCCAGTGGGGCTGTTCTTATGTTCTTAAACTACAATTCCCAGGAAGCCTTGCAGGTCTCTTGTTATCTGGTGTGCTCCCTGGGGCATTTGGTGGGCCGCTGTGAGATACAGGAAGCTGGACTAGATGGGCCCATGGCCTGATCCAGTGGGGCTGTTCTTATGTTCTTAACTACAATTCCCAGGAAGCCTTGCAGGTCTCTTGTTATCTGGTGTGCTCCCTGGGGCATCTGGTGGGCCGCTGTGAGATACAGGAAGCTGGACTAGATGGGCCCATGGCCTGATCCAGTGGGGCTGTTCTTATGTTCTTAACTACAATTCCCAGGAAGCCTTGCAGGTCTCTTGTTATCTGGTGTGCTCCTGGGGCATCTGGTGGGCCCCTGTGAGATACAGGAAGCTGAACTAGATGGGCCCTGGGCCTGATGCAGCAGAGCTCTTCTGATGTCACTGCCTGGAATGGCTCTGATGGCGAATGGGAGGGGCGGCTTATACAGTGTGTTGTGGTGCCTGCAGTACTTACCATGCCGCCCTGCCCTCGAGCTATGTGACTGGTCACACCGCTGTGAACAAGAAACAACCAGAGAGGAGGGGAAGGTTGGCTCCCATTTCAATGGGGTTTCAGAGTGTCCCCCCTTTTACTTTCTCTTATATCGTGAATGCCCTTAACGCCAGAGAAAGAGAAAATTGCTGTAAATTGGGGGGGGGGGCAGCGTTATCGCAAGGGCAAAACTGGGTTTTGCTGAGAGTCATTCTTTTGTGTGTGCATGTATGCTGTGTGTGCCCATGCAGAGCCTTTGCTGGGCACCCTGCAAAGTTGCACACAGGCAAGTCTGCGCCCACACATGTGCAGCCACCCTCACTTTCAGATATTCTGCTAGACAATAATGAAGTGTAATTGGCTTTTGGGCTCCACTGACTACCTGTGCAGATATATATGTATGCAAATTAGCCAGGGTGGTGTAGTGGTTTGGGAGTTGGATCAGACCTGGAAGATCCAGGTTCAAATCCCTTCTCAGCCATGAAGCTTCCTGGGTGACCTTGGGCCAGTCACTTTCTCTCAGCCTCACCTACCTCACAGGGTTGTTGTGAGGAAAAAAGGAGGGGAGCAGCCTTGTACACTGCCCTGAGCTCTTTGGAAGAAGGGTGGTATTGTTGGCAACCTTCAGTCTCGAAAGACTATGGTATCGCACTCTGAATGGTGGTTCTGGAACAGCGTCTAGTGTGGCTGAAAAGGCCGATTCGGGAGTGACAATCCCTTCCACACTGGGAGCAAGTGCAGTCTGTCCCTGGTCTGTCTTCCTGGCTATGGGCCTTCCTTCTTTGCCTCTTAGCCTCAGACTGTTGGCCAAGTGTCTCTTCAAACTGGGAAAGGCCATGCTGCACAGCCTGCCTCCAAGTGGGCTGCTCAGAGGCCAGGGTTTCCCACTTGTTGAGGTCCACCCCTAAGGCCTTCAGATCCCTCTTGCAGATGTCCTTGTATCGCAGCTGTGGTCTACCTGTAGGGCGCTTTCCTTGCATGAGTTCTCCATAGAGGAGATCCTTTGGGATCCGGCCATCATCCATTCTCACGACATGACCGAGCCAACGCAGGCGTCTCTGTTTCAGCAGTGAATACATGCTGGGGATTCCAGCACGTTCCAGGGTGGTATAAAAATGTGATAAAATGTGATAAATAAAAAAATTACCCGTACTGTGGCTAGCTATCAAGCATGACTTAAACTGGTCCATCTATACCCCTTTATAAATGGGTTCTAAAACCATTTTGCAGAAGTAAATCCTGTTTAAGCCAGTTCTGTTCAATGTTGCTTATGTGCAACAGGGGCCAAATGTGTACACCTGGCATTCTTAATGGCTGATCCTGGGAAGTTTTTCATGGTGCAGTATCATAAGCACTAGATATGGCCAATTAACACTAGGAATATCTATGATTCTGTGGGCACAATCCTAACCCACTTTCCAGCACTGACATAAGGGTAATGCAGTTCCGAGGTAAGGGAACAAACATTCCCTTACTCTGAGGAGGCCTCCGTGAGTGCCACCCAACTGCAGGATGCAGCACACGTCCCATTGGCACCACTCTGCCAGTGCTGGAAAGTTGGTTAGGATTTGGGGCTGTGTTAGTTGCACATCTGAATATGCTTTTATGTATCATGTAGCTTTGATTTTGTGGTTTATATAATCTCAGGGTAGATTATAAATTCCCTTGCCTACTAGCCGTTTTGCCATCATTTATTCCTATTGAGTGATCCGTGTTCACCGAGTTTATTTTTCCCCAGAGTTTCCCAGCACAAAGATGGCAGGAAAGCTTAACTGACTTCTGCCTGACCTTTGGCTGGAACAGTTCTCTTAGTTGCATGATCCTGGTGCTCTGCGAGTAACTTACAGCTGGTGGAAAATCAAGGGACTGGAAAAAACGGTTTCATCGCTGTTCATTCCACCTCTGACCCTTTCGAGAGAAGTCAATTTGTCACAGTGGGAGGACTGACCTTTAAACTGCTGCCACCATACATTAGAACCTGAAAAAGCACAGCCAGGTTGACAATAACCTCTGCCTTTTTCTTGGAGGGACAATACTCTGCAATACTTACCCTTGCAAGCTGGTCAGTCACGTTGTCCTTGATCTCAACCCATTCAGTTCGAGGCAGTAAAAGCCCTAAAACGATGTAATTTTTAGTTTCTGATATTCTGCCCTTTTTATCACCACCTTGCCTTTGTATTTTTAGGACCGCGTACACTGTGCCTTCATCTCTTTTTTCATCATCAACTCAGGTCAGATTTCATTTGTGAGCCATTTGTCCTAAATTACTCCCTACTCACACAACATTCACCCACTGGCACCCTGTCAGCCTAAACTATGCAATAAAAGGAGGCGTTGAGGACAGCTGCTCTCTTCTGACTCATCTCTCCTCCCAGTCTTACTATAAAACACGTTACTATCATTTTCAGCTGAAGCCAGGAAGTTTGCTGAGGCAGAAAAAGATATCTGCAAAAAAAATCGTTTTATTTGGTTCTTATTTATTATTTAATCAGGAGGCGCATGGGTAATGACTGTGGCTGCATCTGCTGATGCTGTACCACTTTTATTACCTACGTAGTACACTTTTAAAGCGATTATTATTTAGAACAGGGGTGTCCACACTTTTTGGCAGGAGGGCCACATCATCTCTCTGACACTGTGTCAGGGGCCAGGGAAAAAAAGAATTAATTTACATTTCAAATTTGAATAAATTTACATAAATGAATACATTAGAGATGGAACTTATATGAATGAATGAAGGTCTTGCACTATAAAGGCTCATGGCCTATAAAAGGCCTTGCACAAAGCAAGGCCGGCCTTTCCTTTGCTGCCATTGCTGCATCACAGATGTGAAACAGCAAGCAGTGGAGGGAGCCCTCATCTCACAGTTCACACGAGAGGTCAAACAATTGGCCGTCACGCTGAGAGCAGTTGCATCAGGCCAGCACGGGCTCCAGCAAGTTTCCAGAGGGCCAGAGGCTCGTTGGAGACTGGGAGCTCCATGAGGGCCAGATTGGGAGTCCTCGAGGGCCACAAGTGGCCCCAGGGCCAGGGTTTGGGCACCCCTGATTTAGAATTATGTAAATTTTGAATAAAAACACATAGCACCACTTCCTGCACTTCTAAGTCTGAAAAACATTGAAATCCACAAAAAACGAAAACGGTTTTCAACCACCTCTACTCATTAGTCCTTGGGGGCACTTCCTCAGGATGGCGGTGACCCACTGATGTGCCTTACAGCACAATCCTATCTTGCGCTGGAACAGGCTGGCCAGGAGGCCTCTGCTGTATCCAGAGCAAGACTGGGGCCAGAACTGGCTCAGTCAGGCAAGGGTTGATTTCCCCGTACCCCCAGGTAAGCCATCACAGCCCCAGTGGGTCTCCTCGGACCTGCACCACCTCAGGAGGTGATGCAAGTCCGAGGAGAAAGGAGTGGCTCGGAGCCGCTCCGTGCTGCTCGGAAAACGGGGTTGGGATCTGGCATAACTGCCAGGTCCCAGTCTTGCTCCCTGCCTGCCCACCCGTGGAATGTCCTCTGTCTGCCCTCCCCCCACCCTGGAATGCCTCCCCCCCATCTCCTCCCTGCCCTCCCCAGACCCCTGCATCAGCCAAGCTTGGCCGACACAACCTTCCCTCCCCATGCTGGATGTTAATTTGTTAATTCGCCCAGCCCAACTGATACACAAGGAGCGCAAATGCGCTTTACAAGGGACTTGCACCGGCCTAACCAATTGTTAGGACTGCTCCCTTAGAGTCCGAGCCTATCCAACTTTTTAGCACCGGTGCAACCACAACGCAGCCCCGAGATAAGGGAACAAATGTTCCCATAACTTGAGGAGGCCTCTGTGACTGCCTCCCCACCACAGAATGCAATGCATGCCCAATTGGCACGGCTGCACCAGCTCTGGAAAACTGGATAGGATTGGGCCCTTAATGTGCAAACAAATTAACAGTTTTGTCTGAGAAAATAGCACCCATGTTTAAGGGGACAGTAGAGAGGTGTGGTGTTATGCTGATTCTAATCACAGATAGAGGAGGGGGTGCTGGGCTGGGCATAGGATATTCGTGCTGCTGCTGTCACTGAGACCAGTGGCGTAGCTATTGATCGTGTAGCCCAGTATCAAGCTCAAAATGTTACCCTGGAAGTGATGTCACAACCGGAAGTGACATCACGCCCGGGCTTTTTAAAAAGTGAAAATTGGGAGGAACCCACCTCCTCCCCCCAGCAGCTTATCACCCACTTGTTTTGCTGCCTCCCCCCAATCAGTGGCATAGCTAAGGCATCTATCTGTTACCTGGGGTCAAAGAAGATTTTGTAGCCCCCCCCACCACATGACAAAATCAAATTTAATTAAGTAAATAGATAAAAAATTATTGGTTCCAAGCTGTATCATAATAAAATCTCGTTCGTATTCAGAACAATCAGTCATATAGGTTAGTTTGAAGTTAAGCAAATTCACTTTTGTTCCACAAGGCAGTTGTGTTTTCATTTTCTGGTTAAATGGCCTTAACTTTTGATAGAATACAGCTATTCCAGTGCAGTTTGTTTCATTGCATTCTGCATTAAATTACCTTTCCAATGATATATAACATGAAGGTGTTATTCATACATACCAAGATTTTCACCATTTTGGCCACTAGTGTCAAACTCAGCATGTTGTCCCCCTGAAGCTTGATGCCCGGTGCAACTGCTACCCCCTGCGCCCCCTTAGCTATGCCACTGACTGAGACCCACCCCTGCCCTGGCTCAGTCTGCACCCTGATCCTTTCACCAATCGCCCCCTCTGCCGTCTTACCTGCATCAGCACAGCGTCTGCATAGTTCTGGTGTGCAAACTGAGCTACTAGCCATTTGTACCAGCAACTCTGAAGCATACAATGGTGGTGCAGATTCTCCACTACAGATTGGCCATTGGCAGTAGACTGTAAGATCTGCTGCCATCGGCCCTTGAAAGGATTGGGCCATTACAATTTACAAGATGACATGTACCTGTACTTGGTAGCTTATTAAGGAGCTTGGAAGGTGTTGATTACATCTCCTTTCTCTGCTTTCACCAAAGAGACAGGAGTCTGCAAAACAACCACCTTTAAAGCAGGATTTTTTTTTTTTAAGTGCAAAGTAGGAGGTGGATAGTTTCCAGCTGAAAGATTTAAAAGTGAAGTCCTGTGACTTACAATGTCTTGGAATCAAGAACACATCAGAAGTATGGTATTATTATGGTGTGCCTACTAGAATAAGGGCCATCTGGAAATTCTGGTGGACACCTATGAACTTTGTTTTTAGATTTGAGTGCTGGTTGACCTTAACAGGATTTACTTTTGAGCAGACTGGCATAGGCTTGTTTGTAACAGTGGACTCGTGTGCATATTTACTCAGAGGAAACTTGTTGGCAACCTTCAGTCTCAAATGGCTATGGTATCGCACTCAGAGGAAAGTTCCATTGTATTCACTGGGGCTTACTCTTGTGTGTATAGGACTGTATCATTCTTATTTATATATGGCTTTTCAATAAAAAGTTCACAAAGGCTGCAATCCTAGCCACACTTTCCTGGGAGTAAGCCCCCTTGACTATAATTGGGCTTACTTCTGAGTAGAGATGCCTAGGGTTGAGCTCAAAGTGGTTTATAGAGTAATTATTGTACACTATACAATAATACTATATTGAAATGTAGTAGTGTACAATAATTACATTTTTTTTATTTCGTTGCACCATTTATTGGACTTTACTTTTAATAACTGATTAGAAGACAACAAAAAGAAACTTGTGTGTTTTAAAAGTTTCCTGAAGAGAGGCGCTTACTTGAATGGCAGATGTTTTTGTTTTTGTTTTTTTTGAAACAAATGTACAGTATCCCTTTGAATCTCCCCATTTTTGGATTGATAGGAAGCTGCTCCATTGCTCCTTCTCCCATGCCTCTGGAATGTGGCCAGGTGCACAGAGAGAACTTCTTGGAAATTACAAGAGATATGATAATTAGCCTACCCAATTTGCATGTTCACAAATAACATTACAAACCAAGCCTGATTGCATAGCTGCAGAGCCAAAATTAACCCTTGGCTAATGCATCCACATGACTTTTTTTTTTTTAAGGAGTACTGTATTTTTGAAAATATTTCCCCTTCTTTCGCTCCTTAAGGAGAACTTTTAGGGTCAAGACTGTCAATGACATTGCAGCAAAATCTTCCTGGAACTTGGCCATGCTGACAAGTAGAAAGAGCAGTTTACGATCCTTTAAAAAAAACAACAAAATAAAGCTAGAATATCACCCTACAGTACCTTCCCATTCCACCTTCTCTGAGATAGGAATTAGAGGTCATTTAGAGTGCAACCCTAGACATGTCTACTCAGAAGTAAGTCCCACTGAGTTTGATGGGACTTACTCTCAGGTAAGTGTGTATAGGTTTGCAGGTTTACTATAGCAAACTGGGAGTTGTCACACTTATCAGAGAAGACTGTTCCCACAATTCACAGATTTGCAACCTATATTGATACTATTCTGGTATACACCCCAAATCTATTGTTGGGGTGGCTGGTCCCAGGGCCGGCACAACCATGAAGTCAACTGAAGCAGATGCCTCAGGCAACAAGATCGGCAAGGGGCACTCATCTCTGTCTGCCTTTTTGTCTCCATGGCTCCTCTTTTCCTTCCACTGCCTGGATTGGAAAAGGAAGAGGGAGACAAAGAGGAAGAGGAACAGTCTCAGGCATTAGGAGTCTTGGGCTGGCCTGGGATGGCTTTAATGTACAGCAGGGGTCTCCAAACCCTGGCCCGGGGGCCAGATGCGGCCCGCAGCAAGCCTCTTTCTGGCCTGCAGCCAACCTCTTGTCCCCTGAAAGCCTCTGGCCCACTCAACTGAACATGACCAGAATTGTTCTCTGATTGTGTCTGGAGGGTGTTCTGAGGGCCAGAGAGGTTGAATGAATGAGCCCATTCATGCATTTATTCATTCATCTAAGTTCCATCTCTCTTTAAATTTTATATTTAAATTTTTTTTTCCAGCCCTCAAAACCATGCCAGATATTTGATGCGGCCCTCTGGCCGAAAGGTTTGGAGATCCCTGATGTACAGAATGGCTAAGGCTGCAATCCTAACCTCACTTTCCTGGGAGTAAGCCCCATTGAACACAATAGGACTTACTTCTGAGTAGACCTGGTTAGGATTGTGCCCTAAGTCCCTATGCATGAGATGGTGTGGATTTGGGATAGCAGCCATTTAACTCTGCATACTTAGGGACTTTGTGGCCAACCTGTACACGCTCTTGTCTGCCAGTAGAAGTGACCTCTGGCTGTTTCACAACTTCATGGGAAGATATTGCAAGCAAGCATATAGTAGAGCTGTTGGGCTTTTAAATATTTTTTAAAGTTTTAGTTTTAAGCTGCTACAAGTTGATTCAAGCACAGAGGCAAGTAGATGTTAGACAGTTCAGTGGCGTAGCTAGAGTTTAGCATACACCTATGCATTCGCCTTTGTTTTGCTCCCCCCTGTCCAGAATGGCTCCAAAGGGGGGGGGGAACTTGCATGCTGTGGTGAGGCTTCCTGCAAAACTTAGTGCTATGCACCCCCCGTAGCTATGCCACTGGGGCAGTCTGTCTGTCCTTTTGAGGGCCATCTGCCAAACCTACATTAGAGCGGCAACTGTCTGCATAAAAGTTTAAAATGTGACTGTTAGCAGGCTGCAGTTCTCAAAAACCGCCCTGCTGCCCCCTGGAGTAGGCACACCCTTACTTCTAGACAGCCAAGAGGTAATGATTTTAACTGTCACATGTGTCCTTTCATCCAATATTTTCCACTTACCCAGTTCCAACACAAAACCAACTGTTTGAAAACCAGCTTTCCTTGTAAGTTGCATGGAAGCACTATCAATCCAAGACAGAGGTGCTATTGAAAACACAAGGAGGAACTCTGAAGTTCTTCTTCCTCTTTTTCCTTAACTGTTACACCATCTGTCCTAAACATGTTGATCTGGAAATAGGTCCCATAGCTTTAATATGCATGTTTACTCAGAAGAAGCTCTCACTGAGTTTACTAGAGGTAACTCCCAAAACAAATGTGCCTATGACTGTGGTCTAAAACCCTCACCAGAGGTTCAGTCATGCCATGCGAAAATATTTACGTGAGTCACTTTCATGAGTTTCAACCCATATGGCAGTGGTATTCAAACTGGGGCATCGCGACGCCCCAGCCTGTGGGTCCTGGCCTCTGCCCCCTTAAGGGGTGGGGGCAGCCAGGAGGCAGGGGGAAGGCAGCAGCGGAATCTTCAGGATCACGCCGCTCAGGGGGGCTGCAGGGGCTTGGGTGCACTTGCCCAAGCCTCCTGCAGCCTCCCGGGGGTTTGGAGAGCCCTGCGCAACCTTCAGCAGGGCTCCCCAGGTCAGGAAAAGTGAAAGCGGAGCTATTGTGCCCCACTCTGCAAAATCCGAATCAGAGCACGATCGCTCCGCTTTCCCTTCTGACGGGGCTGCAGGGACTGGGGTGCACTCACCAGTCCCTGCAGCAGCCGTCCCTGTGTGCGGGGAGCCCTGCGCGAGCGCCTGCAGGGCGCCCCAGGTCAGGGAAAGGGAGAGTGGGGCGATTGCGCTCCGCGGAGGCAGAGCGGATCACTCCACTCTCCCTTTCCCTGACCTGGGGCGCCCTGCAGGGGCTCGTACAGGGCTCCCCGCACACAGGAATGGCTGCTGCAGGGACTGGTGAGTGCACCCCAGTCCCTGCAGCCCCCTGAGTGACGTGATCCTGGGGATCGCGTCGCTGCCTTCCCCCTGCCCCTGTTGCTTCCCCCCCGCCCCCGCAAAGATTTACTGCAGGTTTCAAACTCCCGGAGAGTTTGAAAATCACAGCCACATGGGATTTGCAGCCATACATTCACTCCAATCTGTGGTTTCTCCGTGGCAAGGGCTGTGGTTGTCCCTCCTCTAGTGCTGCCAATTATTTCTTGGTGAACTTCCTGTGCCTGCATGCATCCCAGCAGTACTGCCTACTGAAAGGGTGTGTGTTGCCCCCTGAGGTTTTGCCCTTTTATGGGCACTAAACTTCCTGATTCTGTGCAATGGTATTGCTAGGGGGTGCAGGCTGTACCGGGTGATGTGCACAGTAGGGTGACACCACTACTCACTATCATTTTTAAGTCTTTGCATTTTTGAGTAATACCATCACGTTTATATATCAATCGATGCGTAATTTCATGTAGAATGCAATGAAACAAACCGCCATAGTCTTTCGAGACTGAAGGTTGCCAACCAACCAAACTGCATTGAAATATCTCTATTCTATCAGAAGTTATAGACAAAAAATCAGCAGCAGCGATGCCTACTGCCATGCCTACTGCCTACTGCCTACTGAACCATGCCTACTGCCCGGGGTGTTGCCCCGCCCACTGTACGAGAGAAGGTCCGTCATAGGTGTGATACGCTGGCCTCCCGTATCGGGTGAAGCAAGCCCATGTGTATGTGTGTATACATGTGCATCAGAGTTAGAATTAGGAGTTAGAATTAAAATGCTGCAATTCTTCAATGCGTAATCAACACACATAGGCATGCCCTGGTATCCGCAGATTTGTTATCCACGGTTTCCATTATCCACAGATACCATGGACACCAGGGGCACCTTTTAAAAAGATAAGGGAACATTTTAAAAAATCTTGTTTCACCAAGATTTTTTAAACTTTCCCCTGTCTTTTTAAAGGCGTCCCCAGCCTCCACAGTTTCGGTATCCATGGAGGAGCCTGGAACAGTGGAACTCCTTGCCACAGGATGTGGTGATGGCATCTGGCCTGGATGCCTTTAAAAGGGGATTGGACAAGTTTCTGGAGGAAAAATCCATTCCGGGTTACAAGCCATGATGCGTATGTGCAACCTCCTGTTTTTAGAAATGGGCTATGTCAGAATGCCAGATGCAAGGGAGGGCACCAGGATGAGGTCTCTTGTTATCTGGTGTGCTCCCTGGGGCATTTGGTGGGCCGCTGTGAGATACAGGAAGCTGGACTAGATGGGCCTATGGCCTGATCCAGTGGGGCTGTTCTTATGTTCTTAACGGAACCCTGGTGGATACCGGGGCACACCTCTACTATAAACTTAATGTTATGAATACATAACCAAAGTGATGCCATTGTTGTGAACCCAGAACTCTGATTTTTCTGCTAACTAGCTTTTGGTAGAAGTAGCTTTGCAGAAATGCAGCACTTCCGAGATGCGGGTGTGTGTGTGTGAGGCTATGCCAGAAACACACTGGTTCTCCCTAGAGTCTGGAAAAGAGGAAGCCATAAGAGGAAACTGGCAGATGTTGAAACAGTGGGGTGACTAATCAGTTTGTAAGCCCGACAGACGTGAGGTCAGGAGACTGGAGTACATAAGGGTGGCTGAAAAAGCAAGATGCACAACTTCTTATCATGATAGCATGGGAGAGATCTAGTTTAGACCAGTCCAGAAGATCTCCACCCTAGTGTCCAGAGAAGCCAATGAGAGAGAGAGAGAGAGAGAGTTACAGCAAAAGCTTTAAAAGACAAAGTTCTGGAAGAAGCTGGCAGCGATCCCAATTCTCCCTGGATGGACAACCATCAGCTAGCTTTGGTAAATAAGAGAGAGAGAGAGAGAGAGAGAGAGAGAGAGTGAATGGACAAAATGTGCTTTTCCACCCTGTTGTTCTCCCAGCTGAAGTCATACGATTGGCTCAGTGTTGTGCCCTGTGATTTTCTGGCTGGGAGGTACGTTAAGATGAGTGAATCAATGAGGTATGAGAATGACTTTTTTTTTTTTTTTGGCTAAGATTTGCATTCAATAAATTGTCTGACAATTGTTAAACACAGCCTTAGAGCAGCTTTTCTCAACCAGTACCACCAGTGGTACTTGAAGTGGTACCCGTACCACTGAAGTGGACTTTTGGTACGTTTGGGACCCCTGACCACCTGTAGTCCAGCAGCGAGACCAGCAATGCAAGGTGGCAGATAGCAGGAGGAGGCTCAGCTCAGCAGGCAGAGCTCCAAAGAGTGTTTATGAGCACTCGAGAAAGCCCTCCCATCCACCCTGAGCCTCTTACTGGTGTTTGTCATCTTGCATCTGGCCTCTCAACCTGGCAGTAACTGGCAACGACGTCATCATCAGTTGTGTCTGGTGGTCATTCCAAGACATGGACCGTGCAAATTGGTACGGCGGGAAACAAACGTTGAGAAACGTTGTCTTCGTGTATTTCCTATCCAGGATCAAAACAACCCACACTTGTGGGAAGCGGGGCCCCTGGAGCCTTTTGGTTTGCTTTCTCTGGCGGTTGAATCTACTGAGGTCAGAGCCAGTTTGCCTTCTAACAGAGGCGCAATTTTCTAGTACGTTTTCCCTTCTCCAATGTCCGCTACAGATTTACGCCCACCTACACCAGCTCTGAAATTAGCATAGCATTTTTCTGAGGGCATATCTGTCATTTGGATATGGTGCATGTTGACTCCACCTTGTCCTTAGAACATAAGAACATAAGAACAGCCCCACTGGATCAGGCCATAGGCCCATCTAGTCCAGCTTCCTGTATCTCACAGCGGCCCACCAAATGCCCCAGGGAGCACACCAGATAACAAGAGACCTCGTCCTGGTGCTCTCCCCTACATCTGGCATTCTGACTTAACCCATTCCTAAAATCAGGAGGTTGCGCATACACATCATGGCTTGTACCCCATAATGGATTTTTCCTCCAGAAACTCGTCCAATCCCCTTTTAAAGGCGTCTAGGCTAGACGCCAGCACCACATCCTGTGGCAAGGAGTTCCACAGACTGACCACGCGCTGAGTAAAGAAATATTTTCTTTTGTCTGTCCTAACCCGCCCAACACTCAATTTTAGTGGATGTCCCCTGGTTCTGGTATTATGTGAGAGTGTAAAGAGCATCTCCCTATCCACTCTGTCCATCCCCTGCATAATTTTGTATGTCTCAATCATGTCCCCCCTCAAGCGTCTCTTTTCTAGGCTGAAGAGGCCCAAACGCCGTAGCCTTTCCTCATAAGGAAGGTGCCCCAGCCCCGTAATCAGCTTAGTCGCTCTCTTTTGCACCTTCTCATGTCCTTCTGTCCTTCTCATGTCTTCTGTCCTTCTCATGTCACTTCTGTGTAACATCATGGTCTCCTTCCTGTTTGGCGCCTATTTGAACATAAGAACAGCCCTGCTGGATCAGGCCATAGGCCCATCTGGTCCAGCTTCCTGTATCTCACAGCAGCCCACCAAATGCCCCAGGGAGCACACCGGATAACAAGAGACCTCATCCTGGTGCCCTCCCTTGCATTCTTGTGTTTGTTGGCAGGCTGTGGCCAACAAGATAACAAGAGACCTGCAAGGCTTCCTGGAAATTGTAGTTAAGAACATAAGAACAGCCCCGCTGGATCAGGCCATAGGCCCATCTAGTCCAGCTTCCTGTATCTCACAGTGGCCCACCAAATGCCCCAGGGAGCACACCAGGTAACAAGAGACCTGCAAGGCCTCCTGGGAATTGTAGTTAAGAACATAAGAACAGCCCCACTGGATCAGGCCACAGGCCCATCTAGTCCAGCTTCCTGCATCTCACAGCGGCCCACCAAATGCTTCAGGGAACACACAAGACAACAGACACAACCTGCATCCTGGTGCCCTCCCCTGCATCTGGCAATCAGAGGCAGCCTGCCTCTCAAACCAAGAGCTTGCACTTACCTGCTATGACTTGTTACTTGTAATGAACTTTTCCTCCAGAAATTTGTCCAATCCCCTCTTAAAGGCATCCAGGCAAGATGCCATCACTACTTCCTGAGGCAAGGAGTTCCACAAACTAATTACGCGCTCTGTAAAGAAATATTTTCTTTTGTCCTAACCCTCCCAACACTCAATTTTAGTGGATGTCCCCTGGTTCTGGTGTTATTCGAGAGGGAAAAGAGCGCCTCTCTATCTGTCCATCCCCTGCATGGTTTTGTATGTCTCAATCATGTCCCATTTGGCAGACTTGCGCCTGTCTCTGAGGTACACCAGCATTTTTCCGACATTGTGCAGGTGTCGGTGATGTGACCTTCAGCAGACAGACTTCTGTGCTGGCTGGGCCATTGTTGTGCAAGTGTACGTGGCAATACCCTGGAGTCTCTTGAGGATATGATTGCGCAGTAAATATTTGCTGAGATCTGGTTAGGAATTTTTGTCAGGGTCAGAAAAGCTGATTTTGGGCCCAGGGAAAGAGGCTGATTAGTCCCTATTCAGTAGAGTAGCTAGAGGGGGTGCAAAGCACTAAGTTTTGCAGGGACCCTCATTGCGCCATGCAAGCGGCTCTTCCCCCTCCCCTTCGGAGCCATTCTGGGAAGGGGGAGTATATGCCTCTGTTTTGCTCCCACCACCCGGAATGGTTCCAAAGAAGAGGGGGACGGGCTGCTTGCACAATGCAGTGAGGCTCCCTGCAAAACTTTGAGCTTTGCACCCCCCTCCAGCTACGCTACTGCCCCCACTTTCTAAATTTTCCTGCAAACCAGATGTTTCTACATTTTCAAAACAAGTTAACTGACAGTTTTAACTTAGCATGAGCGTGATTGAAATGAAATAAAAACATTGATCAGAATGGAATAATTTCCTTCCTTCCTTTGAGTAGAATTACTATGTTCCTTTGTTTCTACCTCGGCAAAGTCCTAATTTGCTTTTTCTTCTAATAATAATGCACAGGCATCCAAGGACTGGCTTTCACTATCATTACTATGGGTATGATTTTGAAACAAAGCCCAGGTGAAATAAACTTGCTTGGCCTTTATTTCATTTTTTCTTTTCTCCTCTGTCTTCCAGAATTATATGTGTACTCCATACCATTAATTACACTTTTCAAGCAATACCAAAACACGTGTAGACTTGATCCAAGGTCATGTGTTCTAAACACACCCTAAACTAGAAGAAAGGGTGGAACTGACTATTAGGAGCCTGAGAACTGAACTGGGTGACCTGCTTCTGGGGCCTAGGAGTTCTAGTCTGAAGGTGCACATTTCACTTTCCCATGATTGAATTCTACTACTACATGTTGGAGCTTATGGAGCAGACCTGGGCTGCACTTCCACTACAGCTTCAATCCAACTCTGTTCACCCAGTGCATTGGGGCTCTTCAAAGGCGCCTGAGAGGGGACATGATTGAGACATACAAAATTATGCAGGGGATGGACAGA
Organism: Tiliqua scincoides; assembly: GCF_035046505.1. NCBI lineage: Eukaryota > Metazoa > Chordata > Lepidosauria > Squamata > Scincidae > Tiliqua > Tiliqua scincoides. The sequence continues at coordinate 8,483,512 of NC_089821.1, read as the reverse complement.
GTGGATAGAGAGATGCTCTTTACACTCTCACATAACACCAGAACTAGGGGACATCTGCTAAAATTGAGGGTTGGGAGAGTTAGGACAGACAAAAGAAAATATTTCTTTACTCAGCATGTAATTAGTCTGTGGAACTCCCTGCCACAGGTTATGGTAATAGCATCTGGCCTAGATGCCTTTAAAAGGGGATAGATTTCTGGAGGAAAACTCCATCACAAGTTACAAGCCATGATTGTGGTTGCTGGGGCACGTCGGTTTGACTCTGTCGAGCTGTTGCTCTGTTGCACTGGCTGCCGGTTCTGTTCCGGGCCGAATTCAAGGTGCTAGTTTTGACTTTTAAAGCCCTTTACAGCTCGGGTCCGGGGTATTTGAGGGAACGCCTCCTTCCCTACAATCCTGCCCGTGCTCTTAGATCATCTGGGGGGGCCCTTTTGACTGTGCCGCCACTAAGAGATGTGAGAGGGGCGGCGGCCAGGAAGAGGGCCTTCTCGATGGTGGCCCCCGAACTGTGGAATACCCTCCCCTTAGAACTGAGAACTGCTCCCTCGTGGACTGAAGACCTTTTTATTTCAAAAAGCTTTTAATTGTTGACAGGCTGGCTGGCGTTCTTGCTTCTTGCTTTTTATATGTGAAAATCCACGGGGTTTGTTTGTTTTTAGATTTTTTAATTATTGTAAATTGTTTTTAATGATTGTTTTTAATGTTGTATTTTTAAAGTGTTTGTAAGCCGCCTTGTGTGCCCATTGGGCAAAAAGGCGGGGTATAAATTAATAATAATGATGATGATGATGATGATGATGATGATGATGGGTATGTGCAACCTCTGGTTTTAGAAGTGGGCGACCCCAAGATGCCAGGTGCACAGGAGAGGCACCGGGAAGCAGGTTTCTTGTTGTCTCATGTGCTCCCAGAGCATCTGGTGGGCCACTGTGAGATGCAGGAGACTGGACTAGATGGGCCTTTGGCCTGATCCAGCAGGGATGTTCTTATGGTCTTAAGCTGAAGGGACGGGTTAAGCTTGTAAGCTGCAGGCAGACTTAATGCTGCATAAGCTCGCCCTCCCTTCAACCTAACAAGGCTGGTATAGCTGCAACCTAACTTGATGCTGCTCCAGCTACACCAGCCTGGTTAAGCCTGCAACTTTCAAGCAACATCTTTTGTGGTTGCAACTACACCGGCCCAGGTAAGTTGGAGGAAGGGAAAAGTAAGCATGTAGGGCATGGAAATTGCAGTGGTGCAGCCCTGCTGGAGGTTCCTCCATGGAGGCCACAATCTCTCCCAAACTTGACTTATCCACAGGTCATGGAAAAAGTCTGGATTTTTGGACCAAAACTTGCCCTTGACTTATCTACAAGATTGAATTGTATTCGCTTTTCGGTGGCAACCAGTGGGCCACTGCAGGAAACGCAATCCTGGGATAAATCCAGCCCAGCCCTAACTAAATTCCCCATGCAGCAGCATGCACGTAGGCTTCATTGCATCCTGCGGGGGAATTTTGGCTGCTGGAGGTCTCCTTGGGGCAAGGGGACAAGGAGACCCCCAGTAGCCAAAATTCCCCTGCAGGGTGCAGCAGAGCCCACGTTCGTGCAGCTGCACGGGCAAGGGAGACTTTAGTTCCTCCTTGCCCCGTGGTAAGCCCAAGCAGCTGCAATGGGTCAACTCAGGCCTGCACCAATGATATTGCTGGCACAAGCCCAATTTGATCCATGTTGGATCAGGTAGGGGGGGCAGGATACGGCATGCCTGATCCTAGGCCTGATCTGCCAACTCCACCCCTGCCCATAACTCCCCCACTTCCCCGGCCCTACACCACTTACTGGCTTTGGCAGGTGTTGCTCTGTGTACCGGCAACAGCAGAAAGGCACCTGCCAACACGCACAGCCTTCAGGCCGTCTCAGAACACTTGAGGGCACTTCTGGAACAACACAAAGGCCTGGTTCCCACAGAGCATGTGCTCCGCTGCTGCATCTCTTGAATGGGATTGGGGTCTTGGCCTGATCCAGCAGGTCAGTTCTTATGCTCTTAAGACCAGAAGAAGCAAAAGAAGTGGACTGAAGAGAAGTGTTTGAGATCAATGTGTTTTTCTTTCCTTTTTGTACCCACATGCAAGGCATAAATGCAAGAAAATAGGAAGGGGGGATCATATATCTTGTTGTGTACCTAATTTTACTTTGGCCACTGGCAAATAATCATGTTGGTGCACACAACTAGAAGATGATTATATTTAATGAATCCTCTCTTTCTGTTGTCTAGCATATGCCCTTTTTTTTTTACTGAGCATGTGACTGCCTTTCTCTTAAATCATTTTGTTATATCAGCTGATTTGCAAGAGCAGAAACAAAGGCATGATTGTAAGATACTTGCCATGGAATTGAGCTTGTGGGTGTGGTAGTGTCTTAGCTGGCTTGTTTTGCTCTGTATTTCAGCGAAAACTGGAAAGTAAGTCAGAATTTCCAAAGGCTATTCAAACTTTGGACACCATAAAGGTAGGTTAACCATAAAATTAATAAACCATAAAACAGTAGCGTAGCTAGAGGGGGTGCAAGGCACTAAGTTTTGCATGGTGCCATATGCTCTAGCAGCCTGAAATGGTTCTAAAGGGGAGGAGCCACTTACACTTCGTGGTGAGGCTCCCTGCAAAACTTAGTGCTTTGCACCTTGTACTTTACTACCATAAAGGTATAATAAAATGTTTTTTGGCAATTTTATTTTATTTTGGAGCCATTTAAATAATTGTGCCATTCAGCCATTTGGACACACTCATCAGCAGTGTATTCAAAAGTGTATAAAGTTCTGGAAGGCAGCAAAATTACCAGGTATATGTCCAGGTGCAACTGAGTATATTTTTGCAAAATTCTGCAGCTTTAAAAAAATGCAAATCAAGTTTATTTTTATTTTTTTTAAATATTAAATCACAGTTTGCTTATTAGGCACTAATTCCAGTCTCACTTGCAGTCGTGGTATAGCTTATATGAGACAGTGCCATCTGTGCTAAATCAGATTTTCTGTCCTAATTATTGCAAAATTCTGGAATTGTCTAGGTGAAGGAGGTGGTGATTTGGTATCAGCAGGGGAACTGGGGTTGAGATTCAAGAGGAAAGAACAAGCGACTGAAAAGGTGAGCATTGTGATCTCTGTGTCTCATAGTGACTGTTGGGGAGTTCGCTTGCAGTGATGTGTTCTTGCAACAAACCTGTTAACAGAAGTCTTAATAACTATTTTCTTAGTAACTATTTAAGTTAATAACTATTAACAGAAGTCCTTAATAACTATTTTCTAAGTGATTGGTCTCACTTGAGAGTTTTTTTCACCACCTGATTGATCTTTAAGAAATCACCCTGCTGGTAATTGCAGAATAAATTAGGCTGCTGGGATTGCTGCTTTGTAGTAACTGAGATGCAGATTTCTGCTTATAGGTGCTGTTCATTCCAGTGGAGGGCATCTCCTGGCCTGCATCATTTTGCATTTGGCTCTACCCTCTGCAAATAAATTTTCCTGGATTTCAGGAGTCTAGCTAAGGGTGTGGTTGCGGGGGTGCCCAGAGGAGCAGAGTTTCAGGACTTCTGCTTTAGCAGGAGTGTCAAGATCATCAGCAAGAGCACTGAGGTCCTGCTTTGGAAACTTTTATTCAAAGAATTCAAAGGAGGCAAACTGAGAACTCTGACTAGGGGCACATGTTAATATCCTGCAGTAGTGGCTGCCAAACCATGAGCTGTGGCTCCCTGGGAGCAGTGGAATCCTTTAGAAAAATGAGTTGCCCTATACAATGTAAAGGATTGTAGCCCTAATGGGGAAACACAGCCAACAGACCAGTTGGTCATGCAAACAAGTTTGGGAACCACTGTCCTACACAATACAAGAGAAAATATTTCTTTACTCAACGTGTGGTTGGTCTGTGGAACTCCTTGCCACAGGATGTGGTGACGGCATCTGGCCTGGATGCCTTTAAAAGGGGATTGGACAAGTTTCTGGAGGAAAAATCCATTATGGGTTACAAGCCATGATGTGTATGTGCAACCTCCTGATTTTAGAAATGGGCTATGTCAGAATGCCAGATGCAAGGGAGGGCACCAGGATGCAGGTCTCTTGTTATGTGGTGTGCTCCCTGGGGCATTTGGTGGACCGCTGTGAGATACAGGAAGCTGGACTAGATGGGCCTATGGCCTGATCCAGTGGGGCTGTTCTTATGTTCTTAACTACAATTCTCAGGAAGCCTTGCAGGTCTCTTGTTATCTGGTGTGCTCCCTGGGGCATTTGGTGGGCCACTGTGAGATACAGGAAGCTGGACTAGATGGGCCTATGGCCTGATCCAGTGGGGCTGTTCTTATGTTCTTAACTACAATTCTCAGGAAGCCTTGCAGGTCTCTTGTTATCTGGTGTGCTCCCTGGGGCATTTGGTGGGCCGCTGTGAGATACAGGAAGCTGGACTAGATGGGCCTATGGCCTGATCCAGTGGGGCTGTTCTTATGTTCTTAACTACAATTCCCAGGAAGCCTTGCAGGTCTCTTGTTATCTGGTGTGCTCCCTGGGGCATTTGGTGGGCCACTGTGAGATACAGGAAGCTGGACTAGATGGGCCTATGGCCTGATCCAGTGGGGCTGTTCTTATGTTCTTAACTACAATTCCCAGGAAGCCTTGCAGGTCTCTTGTTATCTGGTGTGCTCCCTGGGGCATTTGGTGGGCCACTGTGAGATACAGGAAGCTGGACTAGATGGGCCTATGGCCTGATCCAGCAGGGCTGTTCTTATGTTTTATGTTCTTAATACCTGAGAGGCAGCATATTGCTCATCAAGGCTCTGCAAATTTCCCCAAAAGTAAGGCCTATTAAGCACAGTGGGACTGATTTCTGAGGAATATACCTGAGTAACTCACCTTTTGTATTTATCTGGAATATTTTTAATCCTCAATTTCAATTTGTACACCCTTGTTTCAAAACTGTTGCAACCCACTGCAAGAGTTTGGAATGAAATGAGCTAGACCAGTGATTCCTAAACAATTGATCGATGGGACTCACTTTTTAAGATGAGCGTGGGACCCACCTAGTTTTATGAGAATAACAAAAAAAGTTTCACTTTGCCAGCAGCTCGAGCCTCTGTTCAGTGGTATAGCTAGATGTAGTGCAAAGCACTAAGTTTTGCAGGGAGCCTCACCGCAGTGTGCAAATGGCCCCTCTCTCGTAGAGCCATTCCGGGCAGGGGGAGCAAAATAGAGGTGTGTGCTTGGTGCGGTGACCAGATGATGGTCTGCGTATGCCTTCATGTTGCTCCCCCTGCCTGGCATGGCTCCAAATGGGAGGGGGAGAGGCTGCTTGCATGCTGCAGAAAGGCTCTCTGCAAAACTTAGTGCTTTGCACCCCTTCTAACTATACCACTGCCTCTGTTTTTAGCCTTTTTATTATGGTGGGGGGTTTAACTTCTAGAGTGTTTGTTGAGCACCATGTTAATCAAATCAGGACTGTTCTAGTGGCCTTGCGTTCCCCTTCGCCTGGCCTTTGATAAAGAGCTAAAGCATGGTCACATACGCATGAGTAAATGAACACGTTTGACTCAGTTTCTCTTTCCCTAGTGCTCAATACATTTTCCTTGTCATCTTGGAGGGGGGACCTTTCTCCTTTAGAGTTTGTTGGGGGTCTGCATTCATCGGATTAGGACCTTTCTGGTAGTGTTACATTCTTCTGGTCCACCCTTTGAAGTGGACCAAGGTGCGATTGCCTACTTGTGACTAAGTGTGCACTGCAACTCAGTTTCACTTTCCATAGTGAAATACATTTTTCTTGTCAGCTGTCAGCTTGTCAGTTTCAAGACCACTACAATTCAGTTCCTGGCCTGCTGGACCCACGATTTGCTGAGCTAGATCTTTAAAGGAAGTAAGGTGAATTTCAGGAGAAGAAACTGACAGAAGAAAGCATACTAATGAAGAAATATTAAGCTGGTTGTTTTGTTGCATAGTCTTGCTGGGGTGTGGCAATGGGGGTGTGTGATGTGACCCTGCCCTCCACACTACTTAACACCACTTACTGTTTTCTACCACACTACTGGCTCTAATTGTCAACCAAGGATATCCCACAAGCTTGAAGGTCTGCCCATGTAGAGTTACAGTCAATGCCTGCTTCAGATACGCTGGGCTCGTTTACATTAAAAAGAAAACGCCAACTAGTAACAGCAGTTTGAATTAGGCCTGGAAATTAATTGGGAGTGCCTAAAAGTGGTGTAATACTGTTGTTATATGATCTGAAAACTGGAATCCTATCACAGGAATGCCTTTTTCCACTGCCTTTTGCACCATCTCAAGTTTCTGAACGCTTTTCGAAGGCATCCCACCCAGAACAGTTGCTTGGTTGGCAACCTTCAGTCTCGAAAGACTATGGTATTAGCCTGCAGCACCCAGTATTCCCAGGCAGTCTCCCATCCAAGTACTAACCGGGCCTGACCCTGCTTAGCTTCCAAGTAGCTGCAGCAATTGTTACCCTGCACACGCCTGATCACAGTACAGTTGCTTAATCTCAATGTAACCAAAATATAAGTTCATGTGGAAATACCTGGTTTCTTCTCTGGTTTTGTTACTAGAGACAAGACCTTCCCAAGGTGGAGCTGGTTTAGTCTTCTAGAAAAGGCAGTTCCAGTGAACTCTAGGAAGAGGTATGGTTTTCTTTATTTGACAGTTCAATTCCAACCTCCCCCCCCCCCCCCACATTGGTGCAGGCATGCCAAAAATGAGTGCACTGTATCTAGCTGGGGGGGGCATATTGGGAGGCTTGGAAAGGAAAGGGGATCCCCTTACCCCTCTGCAAGCCTCCTGCTCTATAATAGGTCTCCTTGGATATGTGTCAGTTTTTTAGCTGGCGCAAGCCCAAGGAGAGAAATGGGTGGGGAGGTTTGAAAAAGAGGAGCTATGATCCGGTGTGTACCATCACTACTGGATCCTCAGCCTACCTCTCCCCCATTCCTCTCTGCCCCTCCCCGTCCAGTTTCTCCCCCTCCCTGCCGTGGCATCACTTGCTCCAACTTGTCTGTATCTCTGACCTACTGCAGCAGTTTTCAAACTTTTTGGAGGCCCTGGAGATTTCTATTTGCCAAGCGGGGTGGTTATAATGGTGATTGGGCAACAGTGATCCCCCCCCAAAAGCAGCAACTTGTTTAACCTTTGATGCCTGTAGCCTAACCTGCCCTGTCAGTTTCGCAAACGACTAGAAATTGGGTCATGACCCACTGGTGGATCCTAGACCCACAGTTGGAGAACTGCTGACCTACAGCCCAATCCTATGGTGCTCTGGCACCGTGAGATCCAGCAGGGCCAGTCTCCTTAGGGAAAGGGAACATGTGTTCCCCTACCCCTGGTAAAGCTCCACTGCCACCAATGGGTCTCCTCAGAGCTGCACCCGCTATTTAGCAGGTGCAGAACCAAGGAGGCCAGTGTTGGGTTGCTCAGCTTGGGAGGGGGCATAGGATCAGCGGCAAACTCTGCTGCCGTCCCTTCCTGGGCCCGAGCCTCCCCTTGGTTTGCCCTCGCTCCACCCAGTTCCTCCCTCCTTCCAACTCCCGCACCCTCCCCCCCATGCCAAAAAGCCTCACCACCAGCCAGCGGGAGCACTTACCACTGGCCACTCAAATCTAGCATCTTCCCAGCGTTGAGGCCCTGCACCAACTGGCACAACTGGTGCAGCTGGCTTAGTACCGGTGCAACATGCCTTTCGGCACTTGCAAGTTGGTGGTTGTTGGGGCAGTGTGCCAGCCACCAGCGCTGCCATAGCATAGGATTAGGCTCTTAGTGTACGTAGCCCATCACCAGGGATCTGAAACATAGTCCATGGAGTGTGGGCCAGCCCTCAGTTATGGGTTCTGGAGATTCCAAGAAGCTTTCACAAAGCCTTCTTTCCTCCTTTCTCTGCCACAGCTCCTGTCCTTCATTCAGGCTCCTGGTCCCTCTGATCTTTCTCATCATGGACTTCTTCCTCTCCCCTGCACCTCTCCCCCGTCTACCCTAGCAGATCCTTGTCCACTCCTCCCCCATCACCTTTCCCACCTTCCTCTAGTTCTGCCCTTGGGATCTTACTTTGCTCTTTCTTTCCTCCTTCTCTGGTCCCTGTTTCCATCTCTTGACCGATTTCCTGTCTCTCCAGTTCTCTCTCCACTTTTCCTCTGCCTTCTTCTTGTCTGCCTTCCGTCTCCTTTTTTAACCCTTCCACCTTCACACCCCCTTTCACACCTCGAAATCACCGTCAGTAGTAGAGTTGCTGGCATTCCTGGATTGCTTAGCAATGACATAATCACCGAGCACATGTTTAGGATGTCACTGCCGCCAAGGCCTCCTCGCCATACTGGTTGGCCACAGACGTTAGCAAATTTCTGAATTAACGCCTCTGTTTTTGTCATTAGGTGGAAAATGACTCTTACTTGTGTCTTCTGGGGCATCTTTTGGCTGCTCATACTGTTCTTTATTGGATGGCCCATAAGCATCTTCTTAGGTGGAGTCTATGGATTTGTTTCTCCTTTGATCACTTTGATTGGACTCGATGACTTCAGCGAAATGATATTAAAGGGAGTCAACGTGGGAAGAACGTGTGCCCAGTATGTCCGTGTGGGAAAATCTTGCTCTTAACGGCAAAGAGGACCACCGCTGGCCAGCAAGCATTCCCTGCTTCAAGGAGTGGCTCCGCAACTATTTAGTTATTCCCATTTCTATTAAAAAGATGTTTGGATCTTTGAAAAGATACCATTTGTATTTGGCGTTCGGCAACGAAGTAAATGTAGCAAAGTTTTTATTGGGAAATGCAAGCCAATTACTTTCCTCTGTTTGCTAATGCTCTGATTGGAGCGGTGCTACTTAAATCTCATGTTTCAGATCTGAATTATGATAGAAGCAGAAGCAAAGCAAGAGGGGGTGCAAAGTACTAAATTTTGCAGGGAGCCTCTCCACGCCATGCAAGCAGCCCCTCCCCTCCCCCTGCGGAGACATTCTGGGCCACTAGAGCAAAATGGAGGTGTGCGCTTAGTGCTGTGACCAGGTGATGGTCTGCATACGCCTCTGTTTTTCTCTAGCAGCCTGGAATGGCTCCAAAGGGAAGGAGCTGCTTTGCATTGGGGCTCCCTGCAAAACTTAGTGCTTTGCACCCCGCCTAGCTAGGCTATTGGATAGAAGGGCCAATTCTCCACCTTTGAGGTTTCAAGAACTCAGAAAGAAATATATTTGCTGTGTCTGTAGATCATATTTATCTAACTTGGACCCTTCCTCAAACAGAAAAATTGGGATGAACTAGAAATCCCTCTAATGAGAAAAGTCTGTTTTCAGGGTTTGTGCATTGTCACGTCCTTTATCTGCAGTTTAAAAATGTCATTCATTGAAGCTAATGTTTCATCGCTGGTTACAGTTACTAACATATACATTCTTGGGAACTTTACTGTATTACCTGTGTTATAGTTACCTGTGTTATTTTGCTGCAAACATGCTTTGAAAGGAACTCTATTATGGGTTCTCGATAAATATCCTTTTTAAGATATGTTTGTGCATCATTCATAATAAATAATTATATATGTTGATTGGCTTTGAGTTGCCTTTTGTATACACTGACTCAAATTCTTGTTGTGTGTTTCCTCTTAACTATATGGAATGTCTAGATTTTGCCACTGTTTGTCTTAACAGAGGGAGCTTATCCAGGATGGAAACTGGAGTTGGTGACTCAAATCCAAGTAACAGAAACATGTGTTGTTTGCTGACTCATTTACACTTGAGTCACCCTTGTTGATGACTCAGGCACTGACTCGAGTCTGAGGCTGCTGACTCAGCACTCGGTCCCCACGCATGCAGACTCAAGTCGGTCTGGTTATGCTGGTTTATTTTGTTCGCAGTGTGAAAGATCTCATGAGGCCATCATTCAGACCGGGGAAGCAGAAGGGAAGTTCCAGCCAGGAGGCAGAGAAAGGTTAATGTTTTGCTTTTGCAACAAGCAGGAGGGGGGAGGCATCTCTTGTCCATCTCTGAAGGAACTGATGATCATTGGATGAAGAATGGGCGGTCTGATTTTTTTCTTTGGATGAAGGAGGGCAGAAAGAGGAGCCCAAGGGGGTTCTTGCCTTAGAACTGACTGGAGAAGACTAAGGGGGGGGAGGCGTTTCTTAGTAATCACACTTTCCAACCTGATGGATCTGTTGTTACTTGGGAAGAGGAAGCTTCATTGACTGACTGGTGCAAATGGGACTACTTCTGAGTAGAGCTACAAAGGTCTTACTGGTAAGCCGCCCAGCTGCTGCACATGACCTTCCTCCCTGTTGCAGCTTCTGTCCCCACTCGCACACAGTCCGTCCCATCCCCTCCCACCTTGTTTACAGATGGGATGGGGACAGCAGGAGTGTGGTTAAAGAGAACTCCGACACACAAAAACACACACACACCCTGGCAGCAGCTCCGTTTTTTCTATGGCTGGTTTTTTACAGGGCAAGACTTGTCACTTGAGTCTTTTTGAGTTGCAAAAATGCTCTGGGTGACTCAGAAAGTCCTCCCGTTTGGACTCATTTTCGAGTTGAGTCATGGGGGGACAGAGTGACTTGACTCAAGTAAAGCCACGCTGGACTCACCCATCCCTGCATCTTGTACAAGTCTACCCAGAAGTAAGGCCCAGAAAATTTAATGAGAATTACTCCCGGATAAATGTGTGTAGCTCCCGGACTGCAGCTTTAGAGGATCATGTTAACAGATAGTCAGTCCAGGGACTCTTTAATTATTCATCCATTTCTATTCCTGGGTGAAAATTTCCATTTTGTTTCTCTTATTGCTATAGATGGGCTTTTTGAGTATCACTTGTTTTCTGTGTCAAGTTAATGCAGTAGTTCCCAAATTTAACAGGGTCATGGCACCTTTGTAATCTCTTCTTCCTGTCTCAGCTGGCACCGCCATCTTGTATTGTGCAAAATGTTGTGCGATCCAAGATGGCAGCACTTAAATCTCACAAGAACTGATGCAACCCAAGATGGTGGCATCCAGGAGAGCTCGTATGAGGGCCACCTTGGGCTTCCCACATGGCTGCTATGTGTGCCGCAGGGCATTGCGATGCACACTTTCGGAACCTCTGAGCTAGTGTATGAACAGAGGAGGGGTAGTTTTGTCCCCTCTTTTGCAGTACGGTATGCAAACTTAACAGTGGCTTAAGAGTTACAATGGCTCTCATGGTCCAGTTACAATTTCTGGGATAATTCTGAATCGACTTATCTATTTATTTTCAGGTCTGCCTGACCTTTCCTTTTGCAATGGTCAAGGTGCATGTAATCTAATAAAAAAAAAATGGTTACCCAAATAATAGAATATTATTTAAACCTAGAATTAAAATGAACAAGGCAGAATCCAAGGCAGTATAAGAGGCAAACCTCCATAAGATCCTACAATCAGATGGCCACACACATAGTTCTAAAGCTTAAGAAGGAGAGCCATATATTCATGCTGCAATCCTATATACCCATGTGGGAGTAAATCTCATTAAATTCAATGGAGCTTACTTATAAGTAGACATAGATAGGATTGTACTGTTATTATAGGAAGTATTTTGGTTTTTTTGGACTCACACATGCAACTGACTGACCCCACCCTCCAATTCATGTTGGTTTCTCTTTTTGCATGGCACCTAATTTAATTTTGGTGTTTTAAGAAATTGTGATTAGTACTTAGTCATGCTTTGTGTTCCCCACCTAGTGGACACTGCAAAGATCCAGGCTGGTAAATCTAGAGAGGATGAATTCGTTCAACAGAGCTGAGGCTGTTTTACTCCTTGTTCAGCAAACACAATTGTTGAAGATAATCAGGTGTCACTTCCACACTGCCACAAGCACCATTGTGTATGCCACGGGTGGGCAAACATTTTGGAAGAAGGGCCACATCATCTCTCCGAGACTGTATCAGAAGCCGGGGGGGGGGGGAGAATTAATTTTCATTTCAAATGTGAATAAATTTACATAAATGAATATGAATATCAAGTTCAAGTTTATTAGGTCGATCAGCACATAAGCCATACACCTATTTATCTAAAGTCTTGAAACCAGAGTTTAAAACCACATAGAAACAGAATTTGGCTATATCCACAACACACGCTTTGCAAACACTACTTAACAGTAAATGAATGAATATATTAGAGTAAATATATGTAAATAAATAATTTATTTAATAAGGTCATGGTTCAGGACATGAACTCAGCTCCCTGCATTACAATCTCTGTGCATGAACTGGAGGTTGTCCATGACTTTGTGTACCTTGGCTCAACGATCTCCGACACTCTTTCAATACTGAGCTAAACAGGCACATCGTCAAAGCAGCTACCACATTTTCCAGACTCGCAAAGAGAGTCTGGTCCAACAAGAAGCTGACGGAACATACCAAGATCCAGGTCTACAGAGCTTGTGTCTTGAGTACACTTCTGTACTGCAGCGAGTCATGGACTCTTCGCACACAACAGGAGAAGAAGCTGAATGCGCTGCCTCTGACACATCTTTGGTATCACCTGGCAAGACAAAGTTCCAAACAACACAGTCCTGGAACGAGCTGGAATCCCCAGCGTGTATGCACTGCTGAAACAGAGACGCCTGCGTTGGCTCGGTCATGTCGTGAGAATGGGTGATGGCCGGATCCCAAAGGATCTCCTCTATGGAGAACTTGTGCAGGGAAAGCGCCCTACGGGTAGACCACAGCTGCGCTACAAGGATATCTGCAAGAGGGATCTGAAAGCCTTAGGAATGAACCTCAACAGATGGGAAACCCTGGCCTCTGAGCGTCCCACTTGGAGGCAGGCTGTGCAGCATGGCCTTTTCCAGTTTGAAGAGACACTTGGCCAACAGTCTGAGGCTAAGAGGCAAAGAAGGAAGGCCCATAGCCAGGGAGACAGACCAGGGACAGACTGCACTTGCTCCCGGTGTGGAAGGGATTGTCACTCCCGAATTGGCCTTTTCAGCCACACCAGATGCTGTTCCAGAACCACCATTCAGAGCGCGATACCAGAGTCTTTCGAGACTGAAGGTTGCCAACAATATATATTTGAATATATTATAGATGGAACTTATACAAATGTATGAATTTTACTGAGCTTATTTGTAATACACATGAGAACTATAAAACAGGCATGTAGAACACATGAGAACTATGAACTGCTTGTTACACGCCTCTTTCATAGCGAAAACATACAGATCAAGCCAGAAACACAAGTTATTCAGAGGCAATGGGGGTGTGTGTTAAAATAACACCCAGGAAAAAGCAGCAAACATAGACTATAAAAGGCCTTGCTCTAACTGTCCCACAGCTCACATCTGGCAGTTGTGGCCAGTGTGGGCTCCAACAGTCTACGATGGGCTCATTGAAGACTGGGAGCTGCCTGTGGGCTGGATTGGAGGTCATGAGGGCTGCAAATGGTGCACGGGCCAGGGTTTACACAGCCCTGGTGTATGCCACAAATACACCTGCCATTGAGCCTAAGGGGACATGACTGAGATGTGCAAAATTTTGCAGGGGATGGATAAAGTGGATAGGGGGTTGTTCTTTTAGGGATGTTCTTTTCCCTGTCACACAACACCAGAACCAGGGGATGTCCACAAAAATTGAGTGTCAGTAGAGTTGGAACAGACAAAAGAAAATATATATTTTCCCAGCAAGTCGTTAGTCTGTGAAACTCCTTGCCACAGGATGTGGTGATGGCATCTGGCCCAGATGCCTCTAAAAGGGCACTGGACATATTTCTGGAGGAAAAGTCCATCATAGGCTACAAGCCATGATGGGTATGTGCAACCTCCTGGTTTTAGAAGTAGGCTACCCTGGAACGTCAGGTGCAAGGGAGTGGAATCAAGATGTAGGTCTTTTGTTGTCTTGCGTGCTCCCTGAGGTGCTTGGTGGGTCACTGTGAGATACAGCAAGCTGATCTAGAAGAGCCTTTGGTCTGATCCAGCAGGGCTCTTGTTATGTTTTTATGTTCTTATGTTAGGGGTGGGATGGGTTGTGTGGGGAGAGAGAGGGGGCGCCTAACTAGGTAGAGGGGGGAGGAATAGGTTGGGGAGGTGGTAGATCTGGTGGCAATGCTGTGCATTGGATCCTACCCCTCCTTTTTGAAGCTGCCAGCCCCTTTTTTCTCCACAAACATACACCACCAAAAGTGGTAGCGCATGTCTGAGGAGACCCATAAGTGGTTCCAAGGCCTACTGAAAAGTTAGTACAGGAGGCCCACCCCACCGAATCTGCAGATCTGGTATCTGTGATTTCACTTATCCATGGATCCAGAGGGCTCCTCCGCACCCACTGCACCCATAATTTTTTTTTTTAGTCTTACCACTTGTGTCAAGGTTCTTGCTTTTCATTTCTAAGCATGAAGCTTATAAGCAGGCAGGAAGCCTGCATGCTAGAGGGCACAACCAGAGAACGTTTACAGGAAGCAGTAGCCCCCCTATAGCTATTCCACTGGTTGTGTGAAGTACCTCCTTCTCTCTGTCCTAAATCAGTTGCGTTGGATGACCCCTGGTTCTAGAATAGTGAAGACAAGTTCTCTCCACAATCCTCTTAATCACCTTTTAATGTTCAAACATTGGGGCCTTTTCTCGCAAGGAAAGGTGCTCCAGCCCTCTGATCAGTTTGGTCGCCCTCTTTTGCAACTTTTCCAACTCTACAACATCTCTGCAAGTTTTGGTGACCAGAACAGTACACAGCATTTCAAATGTAGCCACGCCATTGACGTGTATAAGGACACAAGTCCTTATATGCACAGATAATAGCAGCACACTTATTCTCCATTCCGTTCCACTTCTCTAGTAAGCTATATTGCCCTTTAGTTTTGACTTGTTCAAAACATTCCTCTCCAACCACAGAGGATTACAAGAGCTAGATCTTCATTAATAGTTCTTCTGCTCTCCAGACATAATCCTCATATTATGTCATGGTCCCTAGGGATGACATCATATTGGTTCCTTGGAAACAGTTGTGCTTGAAGTAGTCTGGAAGTATCCAGTCATTTCATGTGGAGACTCATGGATTTTTTGTGAAGTCCGGTTGTCCAAAAGACTGCTCATGTCTTTGGGCGACGGTGAACACACGAAACTACATTCGCCATTTTGAAGGAGAATTGCAAGAATATATATTTATATAAGGTAAGCCATTGAGCGGCTGTGCACACTGAAGTTAAATGGGGCAAGTTAAGGATAAAAATCAGAGTGGCTGAGTTCTTTGCCTGTCTACTGTGAAGTAGCAAAGCCAGAGGTAGGTAGCACAGTAAGCAGTGCAGATGCCACAGTGCGCTGTATATGCTGCCCCTCCCAGTAGCTATTGGAACCATTCCAGGGCAGCGACGACAACACATTGGAGACACTACTGTGGCTTTTTCACCAGAAACAGCAGCTCCATTGCCAGGCCGGCCCAACCGTGAGGCCTACTGAAGTTTTTGCCTAAGGCAGCAGCTTGATGCCGGGGACTCCTTTCTGCCCTCTTCATCACCTCCACTGTTCATCTTCTTCCTCTCCTTGGACTGAAAAAAGAAGAGGAGGGTGGGGAAGAGAACATAAGAACAGCCCCACTGGATCAGGCCATAGGCCCATCTAGTCCAGCTTCCTGTATCTCACAGCGGCCCACCAGATGCACACCAGATAACAAGAGACCTCATCCTGGTGCCCTCCCTTGCATCTGGCATTCTGACACAGCCCATTTCTAAAATCAGGAGGTTGCACATTCACATCATGGCTTGTAACCCGTAATGAATTTTTCCTCCAGAAACTTTTCCAATCCCCTTTTAAAGGCATCCAGGCCAGATGCCATCACCACATCCTGTGGCAAGGAGTTCCACAGACCAATCACATGCTGACTAAAGAAATATTTTCTTTTGTCTGTTCTAACTCTCCCAACACTCAATTTTAGTGGATGTATCCTGGTTCTGGTGTTATGTGAGAGTGTAAAGAGCATCTCTCTGTCCATCCCCTGCATAATTTTGTATGTCTCAATCATGAGGAAATATGGTCAGGAGGCGAATGCTGAACTAGAACGCCGGAGAGTAGAAGGAGCAGAGGCTGACTCTGTTGGGTAAGTGGGGCTGCGTTCAGCCTACTGCATTGGGTTTCAGAAAGTCTTGGACTGGCCCTGCTCATTTCTAACAGTCATCTGGCAAAATTTAGTAGCAGCTCAGGAGACCGTGATGATAGAGTCAGGCTAGACATGAATTGGGTACCTTTGTGCCCAGTGTAAAGGCTGTCTTATCTGATATCTAAGTCCAGCTGCAACTGTGAAGGCTGATAAAGAGCTTGATAGCCCAAGCCTATGCATGTTTACTCATAAGTAAGTCCCACTGGTGTCAATGGGGCTTACTCCCAGGAAAGTGTGGACAGGATTGGGCTGTTGCTCTGTCTCCAAATAGCACAGCTTTCCCAGAGCAATCAAAATGTCTTCTGGCTTAGCAAGATGGAAAGAATCCAGCCTCACTGTGATTTAATCCTGTTTATCACATGGGGGGAGATGTGTAAATGGGCTATTTGATTATTTCAATTAGATTTTTTTTACAAGCAGCCTCCTGCAAACATGTGCTTAAAGTAACATAGCCTGATCAGTTGTAATAGCCTAAGCAACTACATACATCAAATAGAATTTCATTCTTGATATTTAATCCCTAAATTAAGAGTCTCATATGATCATACTTTTGCAGTGGGAACAACGTGGAAGCTGGGGGAAGCACTGCCCCCCCGGCTCATTCTACCCTCCCAATCCCTCCCACTTTCCCCTCATGAACAAGGCATTGATGTCCTGCCCCCCAAACTTGTTTCACTGGTTTGTTCTCATCCATCCCTTACCTGACATTGGTGCTGGGGTAGGGTGGGAGCTGAAGAAGAACAAGGTGGGGACCAGCAGGCAGGCATTTCTCCCCCCCCCCCCATCACATTGGCTTTTGGGGAGGGAATGGAAGAGGGAGTGCTTGCCTGAGCATTTCATCCTCCAATCCACAGAGACCAATTTGGATTGCTACCCAGATTGCCCAAGAGGACTTCTGGGAGCTTCCCATTGGCTGCGCGAACAGGCTGCTATTTTCAACCACTGTGCCACGGTGCATTGGTGTGCCATGAATGGTCTGCAGGCGTGCCGTAGGAGTTTGGGGAGGGTCATTTATTCTGCCACGTGCCTTGTCAATGGTCAAAACACTGATGATGTGCCTTGACAATTTTAGTGCCTTGTCGGTGTGCGCCGTGAGAACAAAAAAGTTGAAAATTGCTGGCCGAGAAGTTAGTTGACGTGCAGCACAATCCTATCTTGCGCTGGAATGGGCAGGCCAAGGAGGCCTGCGCTGTATCCAGCACAAGATCGGGGCCAGAATTGGCTGGAGGCAAGGGGAAACTCTTCCCCTTATCTCACCACAGCCTCAAAGGTATCCTCAGACCTGCACCACACTCTGTGCTGCTCGGGGAATGGGGTTGGATCCCAGTCCCGCCTCCTGCCCCACCGCCCCAGAACGCCCTCCACCTGCCCACCTTCCCCTGCACCGGAACGCCTCCCTCTAGCCTCCTTCCGACCTCCTCCCTGCCCTCTCCAGACCTCTGCATCGACCAAACTTGGCCGATGCAACATTTCCTCACAGGGTTGGCGCAGAGACTGGGTACAGCCTCTGTTGCCAGAGCATGTTCCTGCGCTGGCCCCGCCGACTCACGAGGAGGCGCAAACGTGCTTTGCAGCATGTTTGCAACCCTCTTGGTAGTTACAATTGCGCCCTTAGGAAATTCCAAATTTCCAGCACCTGTGCAGTTGCAAAGCAGTCCTGAGGAAGGCTCTGTGACGGCTCCCTCTCCCACAGGATGCAGTGCACACCCCATTGGTACAGCTGCATCAGTGCTGGAAAGTTGGGCAGGATTCAGCCCCAAGAGTTCTGCCACATAGGCCCAAATTCTAACCAACTTCCCAGTACTGGGATAGCTGTGCCAGTGGGGCATGTGCTGCATCCTGCAGTTGGGTGGCAGTCACGGAAACCTCCTCAAAGGAAGGGAATGTTTGTTCCCTTCCCTCAGCGCTGCACTGCCCTTACGTCACTGCTGGAAAGTGGATTAGGATTGTGCCCTAAATCACCCAACTTCTAGACTGCTGTGAGTAGTGTAGCAGACAATGACGGGGAAAGGCAAATCTATCAAGGCCCCAGTGCCATGGTAGGTCCATTCACTGAAGCTTCCTCTAAGCCAGGGGTCTCCAAACTTTTTGGCCAGAGGGCCGCATCAAATATCTGGTGTGGTGTGGAGGGCTGGGGAAAAAATTTAAATATAAATTTTAAATAAATAGAGATGGAACTTAGATGAGTGAATAAATGAATGAATGGGCTCATTCATTCAATCTCTCTGGCCCTCAGAACACCCTCCGGACACAATTAGAGCACAGTTCTGGTCATGTTCAGTTGAGCGGGCCAGAGGCTTTCAGGGGACAAGAGGTTGGCCATGGGCTGGAAAGAGGCTTGCTGCGGGCCGCATCTGGCCCCCAGGCCAGGGTTTGGAGACCCCTGCTCTAATAGATGGGGAAAAGTATCATAGAGCAGTGTCCTTACTTGGGAGTGTAAAGTAGGTGATGTTATATTTTTACTGAATGGGTTGGCTGGCATAGGAGTGGAAAAATCTTTAATCAGGGAGCCTGGAAACATGGCTGGATATTAAAGACAATGATGAAGCAATGGTTGTAACCCTTCTAAGGTACATAGGCACAGTGGCATAACTAGAGGGGGTGCAAAGCACTACGTTTTTTAGGCACCTGAATGCACCATGCAAGCGTCCCCTCCCCCTCCCCTTCGGAGCCATTCCAGGCAGAGGGAGCAAAACAGAGAAGCATATCAAAGCCAGAGAAGCAGCGCACGTCTCCTCCTCCTCCCCCCACCGCTGTAAGAGCCACCCCTCCCTTCAGACACAGCCAGGAACCACGCTGAGAGTGGCTGCTGGAGCGCAGCCCCTCTTGTCTTGGTTCCCCGCTGATCGGAGGGCTGAAAGAAAGGGGCAGGGTAGTCCTCAGATTGGCGCAAAACCCTGCCAACAGTGGTTGCGCTCCTGCACCCAGTCTCATCGTGGTTCTCGGTGTATGGTGGGAGGGAAGAGGGTTGCAGCGCCATCCCCCGAAGTGCAGTGCCCAGGGTGTTTGCCCCCTTGCATCCCTCTGAGTACGCCCTGGCACCTTTTACAATTGGTGCTCACAGCTTCACATATGTCAGCATCAGAGTGCAACCACAACAGCCAGAGCAGGTAGGATTGAGCCATTACCTACATATTTTCCTTGTACATGCCTGGCTCTAAAACTGTCGTGCTTCGCAATTTTTTTTGTTGTTGCTGTCACAAATAGCTGAACCTGTTTGCGAATCAATGTCTGAGTATTCTGCAGGAGGTGATGGAGACGCATACGAGACTACTAGTGTAAAATCTGCAGTGTCGGGTAAATCAGCACACCTACCACCACCACCACCTCCTCCTCCACCACCACCAGTAGCAGAGGCACCACCACCAGCAGAGGAGCCTCCAGCAGCTCCACCAGAATCGACTGTCGGGTAAAAGCATTTCTTGGCCGAGAAGAATCTCTAGTGCGTTTGTTTCATATATGTGAAGACGTTTGACTTTTTTTTTTTAAGATGGTGAACCACTTTGAGACCGAGTTCAACGGTCTTCTCATGGATGTAAGACAGTTGAGACAGTTTTGTTTAAAGGGGGTATAAAAATATTCTGAACAACATATATGTTGAACTGCAACCGAATAATCTAAGGCAGCCATTTTCAACCACTGTGCCATGGCACACTGGTGTGCCGCGAAGGGTCTGCAGGTGTGCCGCAGGACTTTGGGGAAGGGTCATTTATTAGTAGGGCCATTGGGGGATGTGAGCCCCCACCAACAGCATGGTGCACTTTGTCAATTGTCAATAAATCGTTGGTGTGCCTTGACAATTTTAGTAACTTGTCATCAGTGTGCCCTGAGACAAAAAAGGTTGAAAATCACTGATCTATTATTATTATTATTATTATTATTATTATTATTAACAGTATTTATATACCACTTTTCAACTAAAAGTTCACAAAGCAGTTTACAGAGCAAAATCAAATAACTAAATGGCTCCCTATTCCAAAAGGGCTCACAATCTAAAAAGATGCAAATGAATACCAGCAGACAGCCACTAGAACAGACAGTGCTAGGGTGAGATGGGCCAGTTACTCTCCCCCTGCTAAAAAAAGGAGCACCCACTTGAAAAAGTGCCTCTTACCCAATCTAAGGTTTCCAAACAATTCAGAGACAAATGCTTTCTACTGCTTTCTTCAAGGGCTTACAAGCTTAAAGAGATGGCTGAGAAAATCTTGGACAGTTCTTCAAGAAGCGTAGCAGAGGCATAACCTGGGTGGAGCCTGAGGGGCATGTGCGCCAGACGCTATGTCAGGGGGGTGCATAACTGATTCCAGGCTCCACTCTAGTTATGGAGGAGGCACTGCTAGCTTTGTCCACCCTGGTCGTCCTGGAGGCTGGGAGCCTCCACAGGAGATGGAAGACGAACATGAAGTCACAGTAGCAACTGCCCCGCTCTTTGGGGAGAACCCAGAAGTGATGTCATGATATCATTTGACATCGCTGTCCCAGGTAGTGGGACAGTACACTATGCCACTAAAAGTACCTATAAATGCATCTCTCTTTCAATTAGCTTGGATGGTAGGAGCTCATCACATTTGCAAGGCTGTCTTTTACAAAATAAACCTTTCGTATTCTGATCCACTCTTAGCATTTTCAGGCAAGCATGTCTTACCCGCATTGCTAGAAAGTTTTGCTTGAAATTTTCAGACTGAAGCTTATTTGTTTTATTGATTCATACAGATATTTTTACCCACCCTTTTTGCCCCTGAAAGGGCCCTCAAGGTGGCAGACAGCGCATTCAAAATACAAGAAGAAAGAAAGAAAGAGCAATAAAATAATCAGAACAAATTAAGATAGTAACAATTAAGATATTAACGTTAAGATATTAACAATAAAATACTATAACAATTCAAACAGTAAACCACTATTGTTACATTAAAATTAACATTGTTTGGGCTAATGGGCTGCCGCCAAATAAAACAGTTGTTACCAGTGGTGTAGCTAGAGGTGGTGCAAAGCTCTAAGTTTTGCAGGGAGCCTCACCACAGCATGCAAGTGGCTCTTTTTCCTCCCCTTTGGAGCCATTCCAGGCAATGGGAGGATAACAGAGGTGGGGAGGCAGGCAGGCAGGCAAATGCCTCCATTTTGCACCCACTGCCCAAAATGGCTCCAAACGGAAGGGGAAGGCCACACCTGGAGTATTGTGTTCAGTTCTGGTCGCCACATGTCAAAAAAGACATAGTGGAAATGGAAAAGGTGCAAAAGAAAGCGACTAAGATGATTACGGGGCTGGGGCACCTTCCTTATGAGGAAAGGCTACGGTGTTTGGGCCTCTTCAGCCTAGAAAAGAGACGCCTGAGGGGGGACATGATTGAGACATACAAAATTATGCAGGGGATGGACAGAGTGGATAGAGAGATGCTCTTTACCCTCTCACATAACACCAGAACCAGGGGACATCTACTAAAATTGAGTGTTGGGAGAGTTAGAACAGACAAAAGAAAATATTTCTTTACTCGGCTTGTGGTCGGTCTGTGGAACTCCTTGCTGCAGGATGTGGTGACGGCATCTGGCCTGGATGCTTTTAAAAGGGGCTTGGACAAGTTTCTGGAGGAAAAATCCATTATGGGTTACAAACCATGATGTGTATGTGCAACCTCCTGATTTTAGAAATGGGTTATGTCAGAATGCCAGATGCAAGGGAGGGCACCTGGATGCAGGTCTCTTGTTATCTGGTGTGCTCCTTGGGGCATTTGGTGGGCCGCTGTGAGATACAGGAAGCTGGACTAGATGGGCCTCTGGCCTGATCCAGCAGGGCTGTTCTTATGTTCTTAACTACAATTCCCAGGAAGCCTTGCAGGTCTCTTGTTATCTGGTGTGCTCCCTGGGGCATTTGGTGGGCCGCTGTGAGATACAGGAAGCTGGACTAGATGGGCCTATGGCCTGATCCAGTGGGGCTGTTCTTATGTTCTTATGCTTGTACTCTGTGGTGAAGCTCACTGCAAAACTTAACATTTTGCACCCCCTCTAGCTACACCACTGGTTGTTACCCATAGTGAGAGTAACAACTGTTTTATTCTACTACGTCCCGTTAGCCTGAACAATGTTAATATTATGAGTACTGGCCTTAATATTTAAGTCAAACCACAACTGATCAACCAAAAACACAGGAAATTAGACAATATAGGGGCATTAACTGCACAAAAAGCTTGCCTGATCAAAGTCTTAACAGGGAGGAAGACAAGACGGGTCTCAAGGGGAAGAATTTACATAACCTGGGTGCAGTGAGTGAAAAGGACCTGCCATGTGACACTCGCAGACGAGCATCAGAAGGAACGGGAACCACTGAGCAGGGCATTTGATGCTGAATAAAGTGGGTGTGCAGATTCATAATTAGGAAATGCTATGGGCACAGAGGAGCCCCATTGGATCCAGTGGGCATTACTTCAGGGTACTACACATAGGATTGGACTCTAATGTACAGTATTGAATTCATTTGTTATGCTGCTGTTAGAAAAAGTTACGTTGGTGCAATATGGCTAAGATACACAGCGCAATCCTATTTTGTGCTAGAACAGGCAAGCCAGGAGGCTTGCACTGTATCCAGCGCAAGATAGGGCTGCAAAGCACCTCAGCCGAAGGTAAGGGGAAACTCTTCCCCTTACTCCCAGGTAAGCCACTGTGTCGCCTATGGGTCCAAGAAGAATGGGACACATTTGCAACCCTCCTGGGCCAGCACAAGGGACCTGCCCCAGCCCAAGGTCAACCTAGGATTGCGCCCACAGTCATTTAAATATCCTAGTGTTGGAAGTATGTAACAGCCCAATCCTATGCATGTCTACTCAGAAGCAAGTCTCATTCTAGTCAATGGGGCTTACTCCCAGGAAAGGGTGTAGAGGATTGCACCCTTAAACAGTGAACTTCTACTCATATATATTTTATTTAGGAGAGGTTTTTATACTACAAGGATTTTTTGGATTCAATTCATGGGCAGAGTAAAACCAGCTGGTAACAGCATGGTACTCATGGTCCCAAAGGAAGCCGCATTTTATGTTGTTAAACATTGTCTCTGTTCAAACGTTATTGCTCCACACCTAGTTGTTCTGAGAGAGGCTAGGACTGAACCTGAGGCTCACAGATTCCCCATCACGGTTCTCCTTCCCAATTCCCCTCACTGAAAGGCGTTTAAGGAAGAGTGGAAGTGAGAGATCCAATGAGTGTTTGAATCGGAAATATTCCTTGGAGTGAACTCTCTTTAAAACTGGAGGGAAGCACTGAAAGGTCCCTTCCAATCTGAACATGAGCACAATGCTGGCCAAAGCTGCCCACCCCATTCCTAAAACATCACATTGTCCCAAATTTTGCCCTATCAACTGTCTGTGCCCTTCCACTCCCTGATCTAAAAAAGTCCAGCCAAGCTTAAACAATGGAAGAGGAAGTGTATGGAAGAGAATGGCAGCCTACAGTGCCATCTGAGAGCCATTTGAAGCCATCACCACTCCACTTTCCTCCACACACTTCATCTTCTGCTCCCCAGACTTGGCCAGTCTTCTCTCAACCAGGGGGAGTGTGAATAATTTGATGGGTGGCATGAAACTGGGTTTGCTCTCTTGGTCCCCCCCTCTCTCAGTCTTGTCACTCCCTTATACTCCTGGCCAGTTGGAAGAGCAAGGGGGCAGCCATGTAATTGGACTGCCCCATCTGAGGATAAGGCCTTGAAGATGCCCATTACCATCATGAGCCAAACAGATTAAGAACATAAGAACAGCCCTGCTGGATCAGGCCATAATGCCCATCTAGTCCAGCTTCCTGTATCTTACAGTGGCCCACAAAATGCCCCAGGGAGCACACCAGATAACAAGACCCCTGCATCCTGATGCCCTCCCTTGCATCTGGCATTCTGACATAGCCCATTTCTAAAATCAGGAGGTTGCGCATACACATCATGGCTTGTAACCCGTAATGGATTTTTCCTCCAGAAATTTGTTCTGATTTGATCTGCAGAAATTTGCCCTTTTAAAGGCATCTAGACCAGATGCCATCGCCACATTCTGTGGCAAGGAGTTCCACTGACTAACTACATGATGAGTAAATAAATATTTCCTTTTGTCTGTCCTAACTCTCCCAAACCTCAATTTTTGGCAGATGTCCCCTGGTTCTGGTGTTATGTGAGAAGAAAAACAGCATCTCTCTATCTACTTCAGAGCTGGAAACTGTAGGGTTTATTACACTCACTTCAGAAGTCACTATGGTACAGAAATGTCCTTCAAAACTGGATGTTCTGAGAAACTGAGTTACACTCAAGTAATATTCAGATGTAATGCTAAACCATGTTTTAGTGTTATGAGGCTGAGAAGCCGCTAATATCATGTTCAGCCAATCCCTCCTTCCTCATTGGCAATGCTCAAACATGTCTGTTCCTGGTTTAGTAGCAAAACTTAGTTTGCAATTTTATCTCAACTTGGCAAACTACAGTTTGTGGAAAGGAAACCATTATTCTCCTGCAAATCAGGCTGAAACCATGGTTTGCAGTCTTGGTTTGCAGGCAAACTATATGGTTTGCCACTAAATTAGAAAGCATAGTATTCAATTGCCACTGGTGAGAGGAAGAATGAGGGAAAGAAGAGGAGGGTGCATAGAATAATAATAATAATAATAATAATAATAATAATAATAATAATAAATCCCTATAGGGATTTTTACACTTGAAGAAAGTTCTGTCTTTCAAGAACTACAACATTTCAGATGGATCCTTTTATGATCTGGTATCACATTCTGGCCTCCAGTTTCCTCCCACGCAAGCTGACAATCCTTCATATCTCTTGAAGGGCGGCCAAAGAGCAGATGGAAAAACTCGGCTCGGCTTGTCAGCTGCTTCAAGGTCTCGCCGTTCACGGTGCCGGTGGCCTCGAACTGGCGACCTTCTGATGTTATCTTCAGGCAAATGGAGGCTCTACCCTCTAGACCAGACCTCCTGCCCAGAAGACTGTCAGCACAATCCAATCCATACCCACTCAGTCCCAAGTCCCACTGTCTTCAATGGGCTTACCCCGAAGAAAGCATGCATAGAATTGCAGCTTGTGGCTTGTGACTGGTTCTGCCCATGAGCGTAATGCTAAATGCTAAATAAATTTAGGGCTACATCTGAACATTCCATTGGTGAGAAGCCCTTTTCGGATGTTCTACAGGCCTTCATTGAGCAAGACCTGACAGGCATGCATGCCAGTTGTGGAACTCCCTGCCCCAGTGAGTTGGAGAAGCAACATAAGAACATAAGAACATAAGAACAGCCCCACTGGATCAGGCCACAGGCCCATCTAGTCCAGCTTCCTGTATCTCACAGCGGCCCACCAAATGCCCCAGGGAGCACAATACTCCAGGTGTGGCCTTACCATAGATTTGTACAACGGCATTATAATACTAGCCGTTTTGTTCTCAATACCCTTCCTAATGATCCCAAGCATAGAATTGGCCTTCTTCACTGCCGCCGCACATTGGGTCGACACTTTCATCGACCTGTCCACCACCACCCCAAGATCTCTCTCCTGATCTGTCACAGACAGCTCAGAACCCATCAGCCTATATCTAAAGTTTTGATTTTTTGCCCCAATGTGCATGACTTTACACTTACTGACATTGAAGCGCATCTGCCATTTTGCTGCCCATTCTGCCAGTCTGGAGAGATCCTTCTGGAGCTCCTCACAATCACTTCTGGTCTTTACCACTCGGAAAAGTTTGGTGTCGTCTGCAAACTTAGCCACTTCACTGCTCAACCCTGTCTCCAGGTCATTTATGAAGAGGTTGAAAAGCACCGGTCCCAGGACAGATCCTTGGGGCACACCACTTTTCACCTCTCTCCATTGTGAAAATTGCCCATTGACACCCACTCTCTGCTTCCTGGCCTCCAACCAGTTCTCAATCCACGAGAGGACCTGTCTGACTGTGGAGTTTTTTCAGTAGCCTTTGGTGAGGGACCGTGTCAAACGCCTTTTGAAAGTCCAGATATATAATGTCCACGGGTTCTCCCGCATCCACATGCCTGTTGACCTTTTCAAAGAATTCTATAAGGTTCGTGAGGCAACCTCTGTCTACTTTTAATAAGAAGAACCCTATTAAACATAGGGAGAGGGAAGGCTTCTCCAACTCACTCACTCAGCAGATCCACCGGTTCCACCATTTTACCTGTGAGCTGCTGTTGAAGCATTTTATTTTTTGTAAGCACATAAGAATGTAAGTAGAACCCCACTGGATCAGGCCAAAGGCCCAACTAGTCCAGCTTCCTGTATCTCACAGTTGCCCATCAGATGCTGCAGGGAGCATACAAGACAACAAGATACCTGCATCCTGTTGCCAGTCTCTTGCATCTGGCCTTCTGAGGTGGCCTACTTCTAATACTAGGAGGTAGCATGTACCCATCATGGTTTGTAACCTGGGACAGACCTTTCCTCTGTCCAATCCCCTTTTAAAGGTATCTAGGCCAGACTCCATCATCATATCTTGTGGCAAGGAGTTCCACATATTAATTACGTGCTGTTCCCATCTTCCTTTGCAAATCCAGGGACTGAAAGGAGGGGGACCAGTGTGGAAGAGTAAACAGGTGTGGGTATACTCCCCCCCACCTACTTCAGTTGGCTTCATGGGTGAGCCATGCCTATAGAAATATAATTCAATTGGCTTCTAATGGAAATCTTTTTGTTTCTCTACTGTGTCAGGGAAGAATCACAAATGGACTGTTTCTGCCTCATGTGGAGTTTAATCTGGCTTGGGGTTCTGGTCCTTTTCGCTTGGCCCTTCAGTGTGGCGATAGCTGCCCTTTATGGATTTGTATCGCCGATGATTTCCCTGATCGGAATTGAGGATATCAGCGACTCCCTGCTGGAAGGTGTCAACGTGGGAAGGCAGTGTGCTCGGAACGTCAGAAATGGGGTGCCCATGATCTGAAGACAAGACGAATTTGAATGTAATTCCCTGAAATAATGTCATTCCATTCCTTTATATAAACATATTGCTATGATCTCTAAGTTGATACTGCCTGAAAAGTTCTTACCAGCACACATATCAGCTGGGAAATAATCTGTTTACTAGCTGTCCGTGTCATAGTTTCTAAGTGGACTGTATTAAACTTTTAGCACTGGGACCCACTTTTTAGAATCAGAATCTGTCAGAACCCACCAGAAGTGATGTCATGACCGGAAGTGACATCATCAAGCAGGGAAAATTTAAACAATCCTAGGTTGCAATCCTACCCACACGTACCTAAGAGTAAGTCCCATTTACTATCATTGGTAAAAGTATATACGGAGTGGCCTGTTCAAAGTACAGAGCTGTCACATTTCCCCAAATGCAGTCACATACCATGGTAGCATCAAGTTTAATATGTTAGCAACGAAATGTATGGGGGCTTACCTGAATTTGGCTTGCAACCAACCTAGTGGGTCCCGACCCACAGTTTGAGAAACACTGGACTATAGTATATGCATGCTGAAGAAAGGGGGCAAGGTTGGCACCTTTTTACAGGGTCAACTTCTGAGATATTGGTACAGGTGGTGTTTCATTTGTAGAATAGGGCTTTCTGGTGTTCTGAATTTGTCTCTGATTTTGGGCAGTCCCTTAAAAATAGCATGATGTATGGTTTGGGGGGCTGCCAATGGAGTGGGGATTGAGTGGAAAACATGCCCCTTCCCTGCAACCAAAAGTCCTATTCCACTTAGGCAAACTCTCCCAGGGACCTAACGCATTGATGAATGCTATTTCTGAGTGTGCAGGTGACTTCACATGCATTATGCTCAGGGATGCCCAAACAGAAGCAGACACTTGAGGCTATCACACCCCCACTGAGAAAAAAAAGGAAAACCAGAACTACTTACCTAGCTCCTTCCTGAACGATCCTCTTGAGGAAACAGGAAGTGCAGGTGATCCTGGAAGTTCCCAACTTCTCCAGCATTTTCTTATTTGCAGTACATCCCTGGTATCCGTGAATCCAGCATCTGTGGGTTTGACTTACTGCAGGCACCATGAATAGATGTATGGAAAAAACCATATAAGAACATAAGAACATATAGTCCCGCAGGATCAGGCTATAGACTCATCTAGTCCAGCTTCCTGTATCTCACAGTGGCCCCACAGGGAGCACCCAAGACAGCAAGAGACCTGCATCCTGTGTCAGGGCTCCTCCCAGATGCCCTGACCCCCAACTTACCTGGGAGCAGGCACCCCCTGCCCAGGGTGGGGAGGCTTCACTGCCCCCAAAGGGGGCAAAGCGGGTTGGCTCACCCCAACCAGCCAGAGGGGGCTGGCAGGGCAAACAAGGAACACAGAAGGAAACAAGCCAGGAACAGGAAAGGCCTTTTCTGCCCCACCTGGAGGAAGGGGAGGGCCAAAGGGGGCAGGCTTGCTCCATAAAACAGGGAGGCCAGGGATGAGAGGCAGTCAGTGTGAAGCAGGGAGCTGTGAGGTCAACAGCTCCTGCTCCTAGGCCAGGTCTGGCAGCTCTGCTAGGGAGGAGGACAAGGGTGCTGGAACCCCCTCTCCCTCCAGCCAATCTGAGGCCTCCCTGGGGAGGAACAAGCCTGTTCCAGGCCCCTCCAGGGGAAGGCCCCTACATCCTGGTGCCACTCCCTTGCATCTGGCATTCTGAGGTAACCCACTTAGGAGGCTGCACATAACCTGTGATGGATTTTTCCTCCAAAAGTTTGTCCAATCCCCTCTTAAAGGCATCTAGATGAGATGCCATCACATCCTGTGGCAAGGAGTTCCACAGACTAACTACATGCTGAATATAGAAATATTTTCTTTTGTCTGTCCTAACTCTCCCAACACTCAACTTTCGTGGAAGTCCCCTGGTTCTGGTGTTATGTGAGAGGGAAAAGAGCAACTCTCTATTCACTCAATCCATCCCCTGCATAATTTTGTATGTCTTAATCATGTCCCCCCTCAGGCGCCTTTTTTCTAGACTGAAGAGCCCAAAATGCTGTAGCCTTTCTTTGTGTGGACAGCAGTGGGAAGCTTCCCTAGCTCTTCACATTGCTTCTTTCTTTTGCAGTCCCCTGTAGTTTAACAGGGCCATGCAAAGAAGACATGAAATGGCTTGCCACTGTTTGCTTAGCTTTTTCCTTGCCCAGGATCAGCCCCTGGCTTCCTCACCCAACTCAAGTTTAAAGGGACTGCACGAGGAAGGAATGAGACAGCAAAGAGAATGGTCTGCCTCCTGGTTGCTTTCAACAAGTGAGAAATGTGTTGATGGAACTTCAACTGTGCCAGGCTGGAGAAAGCTTCTGGCTGAAGAGTCCCTAGATCCACTGCAGGCTGATTCAAAAGCAACAGGTGTGTCTGTGTATTTGTGAGTGTGTGTGTTGCTCTTTAAAATATATGCAAGCCAAGCCTTGATCTCAAGCCACTGGCTACTTGCATGTGATGTATTTGAAGGTGGAATGCAGCACAAATTCATTCGTCCTTCATCCTAGATGGGTGGCATGTGCATTTTGTATTTGGGTATCTATATCCCAGTGCAAATGCCCAGAAGCATTCCCGGGAGACAAATATTTCATACCCCCTTTCTTGTATTCATGAATACAGACATGTCAAAGCAGTTGGTTTGAATATGTATGTCATCAACTTTCTTTTGCTTATCATGAATAAAAAATTCCCTTCTGGTAGCACCTGAGGCCCTCTGGTTCCATAAATAAAATAACTGTCTTTGTGGATATCTATCACTGTAGAGCTCACAAGAAGGACTGAAGCTGTAGATCAGCTGTACAATGTACTCTCAAACTCCCCTTGGGAATGTTCCAGACAGTTCTGATATCTAATAATTATTCTGTTTATTAACAGATTAATTCCTTCTATCTGTCTGTGTTCTGAATAGGCAAGTGATAAGGCATTCTCGCAAAACAAAACCGCCAGAGGGCCATAGGTGGGTTTAGAGAAGTGTCACAAAATGAACCTGGTGGCCCAATCCTGTCCAAATGTCTGCACTTATGCAGTCACAATGCAGCCCCAAGCTAAAGGAACAAACGTTCCCTTACCTCAAGGAGGCCTCCATGACTGCCCCCCCCCCACTGCAGGATGCAGCGCATGCCCCATTGGCGTGGATGCATCAGTGCTGGAAAGTTGGATAGGACTGGGCCCTTAGAGACCCATAAGCTCTTGCATTCCAGAAGACTCCAAAGAAGAAGTGAGAGCTTTCACATTTTGACTAATCATAGCTCCTTGTGATGTCACAACATGGGGAACTGTGGTTAGTTTTAACTCTGGTTTGCTCCCAAAGCAGGATATGAAACCAAAGTACATAAATCAAATTCTGCATTAGGAAAGCACTGTTCAGTGGGCCCTCCTTATCCATGGGCTCAACATCCGTGAATCTGAGCAACCATGGATGCCAAACCCGCAGCTCAGAGAGCCTCCTGGATGCAACAGGAAGCAACGTCTGGTTTGCAACCTGCAACTTCCAGTCATATTCGGGAGGAATTCTGAGGCTGGAGAAGACCCGTGGCCACAGGCCTTTTCTGACCTCGGAACACTATACTACAGGGTTTCTCAAACTATGGGACATGGCTCACTTGGTGGGTCTCAACCCAATGTCTGGTGGGCCCACCCATCTACCCTTGCATCTGGTTGGCTCCAAATTGGAGCCCTCCAGACACAACTGGAAACCACGTCGAGCCTCCACAAGCCTCCAGAAGAAGTCCGAAAGTCACTTTCGGTTTACTTCTAGGTTTGTGGAAGTGATTTTTGGTTGCTTCCAGAGTCCCAGCAGCAGCGAAGGAGGTGGGTTGTGGTGCCTTCTGCTGCAGAACAGGTGGGTCATGGTGGTGGAGGGAGTTTGAGAACCTCTGCTATACCATATGGGAAATCTGGGAGGGTCAGACAATTCATTACCACAGACCCTAGGAACAAAGCTGCAGAACCCGGAAGAGTCACCTGGAAGTGACATCACAAAAACCGCTGTACCTGGTTCTTAAACTTCCACTCCCCCCCTATGTTAACTGTATCTATATAGTAAGTTTTAAAATGTTTTCTCTAGATCAGTGGTTCTCACACACTTCGCACAGGGACCCACTTTTTAGAATGGGAATCTGTCAGGACCCACCGGATGTGATGTCATGACCGGAAGTGACATCATTAAGCAGGAAATTTTTTAACAATCCTAGGCTGCAATCCTACCCACACTTACCTAAGAGTAAGCCCCATTTACTGTCATTGGTAAGAGCATATAAAGAGTAGCCTGTTCAAAGTACAGAGCTGTCACATTTCCCCAAATGCAGTCACATACCATGGTAGCATCAAGTCTAATATATTAAAAATGAAATATTGAAATGAATGTGGATCCACCAGAAATTAAGAACATAAGAACAGCCCCGCTGGATCAGGCAAAGATTAACAAACGTTTCATGGCATAAGCCTTTAAGTAGCTGCAACAAACAGAGCCGTTCCCCCCCCCCCTTTTAGTGCTCTCTCCCTGCCTTTCTCACACAGACATGCACACGTCTGGATAATTTACAAGCTGCACTCGGCCACATAGTGGTTCCTCCAGAATACACATCGACAATCTGGGCCATCACATACCAGGCCAAACCCACTCAACAACTGCCACTCCTGTCCTTTCTATTTTTAACTCAAGAACAACAGAAAATCCTGAAATTGTTGGGATGGATCTTTGAGATGCCACCGCTGGAGCAAATTATGAACAACCAAGCAGGAATATGACTGCCACATTGTGTTAATATCAGGGCTGGATTTTGTGTGTGTTTGTGTGTGTGTTTGTGATTGGTTCACGCTCCCCTGTGTACATTACTCTGCACCAGTAACTGAATGCATACTGAAAACGACAAAAGGCCGGGGAGCTTAAATATACATGTGTTGCAGCAAATGAATGGCCTCTTCCCCCCTTCCCATCTATCTGCCACAATCCAAGAGAGAATCATTTTTCCTTCTGTCTACATCCAAATTCAAAGAGACTTCGAGACTGAAGCTCTTTTTCATGACAACCTCAGAAATCAGCTGGCTCACCTGCTTTTTCTGAATAAGGGTTTGCCTGGGAAAGAAATAAGCACAGAGGGGAAGAAAAAAAGAAATAGTTTGACTCAACACCGCTTTTTAAAAATCAATTTTTAAATGAAAGGCTGCTTCTGCCCAACCTGCAGAAAGTTATTTTATATTGGAAGCGCTATCTCGAACAGTCAGTTTCTGAAGAACTAAACTTTCTTTGTTTCTTTATTCATTTGATTTATATTCTAGTTGTTCAAAATGTTGCAGTATGTATGTTTATTTCTGAAATTAAGTCCCACTGGACATGAGCTCTGTAGTAAGTGATGAGGCTGCAGAGTAGATTAGGGTCTTCTGATTGGAACTACTGGTGTTACATCAATGCCTCTCTTGTTTCGTCTGCTTCAAATCCCCCTGGTCTCTTTCTGTGAATGTGTGGATATCCAATCGACCATCCTCTCTCTTTCATTCTTTCAAAACGCTGCCTTAGACCAGCGGTCACCAACCTTGCGACTGAAAACTGGCCCCCATCTGCAGTTTTTTTTCCAGTGAATTGAAAATTTCCCCTTGAACAACTCCTCCCCCCTCTGCAAGAAGACTGATACTTTCCCAAGAATCTTTCCTTTACTCTCCTTTTAACCCTTAAGCTCCCTGGAAGCAAAATATTTGGGTTTTGTTCAGATTTTTTTTTTGGGGGGGTGCCCTCTGATTCTTGTTTACATTTTAAATCTTTATAAACCTCTGGAACTCTGCAAGTATTATTATTATTAACAGTATTTATATACCGCTTTTCAACTAAAAGTTCACAAAGCGGTTTACAGAGAAAAATCAAATAACTAAATGGCTCCCTGTCCCAAAAGGGCTCACAATCTAAAAAGATGCCAAGGAATACCAGCAGACAGCCACTAGAACAGACACTGCTGGGGCGAGGTGGGCCAGTTACTCTCCCCCTGCTAAAAAAAGGAGCACCCACTTGAAAAAGTGCCTCTTACCCAATTAGCAGGGGTTCTCTAGTACTCAGTACTTGATAACTTGCATCTTTTTTTGTGGACATCTACATCCTTATTGGTACAAAGCTAGGGATTTTAGAAAGAAAGATCCTGCTTCATTCTGTGAAGTCAGAGCAACTTACACCAGTTTTGCAAAAAGCTAACATGTGTGTCCCTGAAGCATTCACAGTCTAGGTAGAATCTTGCCTTACATCAGCGGTTTTCAACTGGTGTGCCACAAAAGGTCCGCAGGGGTGCCATGGGAGTTTGGGGCACAGTGGTTGCAATTGCTGGAAAATTCTTCTGGGTTTTATAACTCTGTTTCTAGGGCAACTTTCTGTAGTAGCAGTCTGGGAGGAACAGGCAATTCATTACTACAGACATTTGCACTAAAAACAGATCTGCAGAACCTGGAAGGGTCTCCTGGAAGTGACATCACCAGAGGTGAAGATTATGGAGAAGACCATAGAGGTTAGCGTGTCATGAGAAGAAAAATGTTGAAAATTGATGCCTTAGATCAGAGGTCACCAAACGTGCGACCGTTGTGTGACCGAAAACTGGCCCCCATTTGAACCAGAGCTTACTGTTCTGTTTCAGTGTGGTTCATCTTCCAAATAGATCTGGGCACTTGGACACTCTGGACAGTCATTTCTGTTGCCTGGTGTTCAAGAAGGCTGTGCATTAGGATATCCGAGCAATTGTGACTACCCATAGTGTCCTGGTGACCAGATCTACCCAGAAGACGTGCCGTACAAAAGTAGAACAGTAAGCTCTGCTCACGGACTGGAAGGCTTTGCCCAAACCTTGGATCTGGCCAAGGGTATGGAGGAGCCTACCTTAGATGGTTTCTTGTCTAATTCTAAGGGCTGCTTCATACAAGGCAAAATGCAATACAGGTTCCTCACTGTTTTGGGGGCAAGGCTCTGCCACCATCCCCTTCCCCAGAGTGCTTCAGGTCCCCACATTCCACAAGGCTGCAATCATATAGAACTTACCTGCAAGTTAGTATAAATGATGTCAGTAGGGCTTACTTCTGCACAGACATGCATAGACTTGTGCTGCAAGGCTATAAGCAAGCATTCTCTTCGTGCCTCACTATCACACTGGGGCAGCTGGGGGATGCTGTCATCTGTAGATAGTGCCAGGTGTTGAATGCAGTACTGGCCTGAGAGTCACAACACTGTCATGGCCAGTTCAACCACCACCTGTGGGCTTTCAGCCAGGGCCCAAACACTGACACCATCCCTGCTGTAAGAAACTTATTGTGATAAATTATGGGAACTTTACCCATTCATACGGTTACAGCCAAATTTACACGTGTGCATTCATCACACGTAACAAAGTACATGCGGCCTGCTGGATGGGCATGGCTTGCACACAGAACAACATGGCTTGCGCATGACTTGTGTTAAGAATTAAATTCTTAAATGCTGTGAATCAAGATGCGAGGAACATACTTAGTGCCACGCATAGAACATACTTAGTGCCACTGGGGCATTTGGTGGGCCGCTGTGAGATACAGGAAGCTGGACTAGATGGGCCTATGGCCTGATCCAGTGGGGCTGTTCTGATGTTTTTATGTTCTTATAGCACTGTTCCCTACACGAATTGCATGATCTCAGTCACCCTTACAAGAGCTGTTTATGGTAGGGTGACATTATTATGACTGTGATGATCCTTACTGCCTCAACTTACAGGCGGGGAGGTTGAGGTGAAGGCTTCTGTGGTGGCAATCAGGGGGAACCTTTAGGAGCCTGTTCAACGATCAGCCCAACTCCGTCCTTTGAAATTTCAGCTTGGCTGCGCCCAGTTGCTTCTTCCCCATTCTGCAATGACACATGCCAGACACGGTGGCAGCTAGAGCTTTAATTCATTGATCTGGCTGCAGGTTTGAGATTCTTTAGACCACCAAGATGGGGAAAGTCCCTTCCACTCAATCGGCATTAGAAACAAACAAACAAAAAAAGCCTCCCAAAACTCACCTCCCACAGTGGGCACCCCTCATTTATTTATTTATTTCTCTCCTTTCCACCATGGGTTCCCCTATTTGGCCATCCCCTTTTGCTGCCTGAATGCAGCCCCTTTGCTTTCCTTACATGGGCTTGGGGGGCCCAAGTGCTCCAGCCGGCTGTGACTTTTGCCTTCCTGACTCCCATTAATGGCCTCCCTGCTACTCAATGGCGTGAAGCCGACCAAATAAGGACAAGGTGCCTGGCAGAAGCCAGAGAGCGACCGGGCCACCCAGCCCAGCATAAATTGGTGGCGCTCCCTCCAAGGCAGCAGCCAGATTGCTCTCCAGACCCCTCCTGCGCACTCGGTGCTGAGCTGGTGAGTAACACCGCGGACCAGCCTCATCCATCCAGCCCTAAGATGTGGTGGAATCTTTACCAGGGAGCCAGGAAAGGATGGGGGTATTTCTGACCAGCTGCATTGGATGAATTTGTGTCTGTGTGTGTGCGTGTGTGCTTGGTAAAGCAGTTGGTAAACTTGATGCTGGTAAAACTGAAGTCGGCAAAATGGAAGCATTCAATTTTAGGCCATGTCAAGGTGCCGCAATCAGAATCACAGAGTTGGAAGGGACCTGCAAGGTCATCTAGTCCATCCCTAGCTCCAACTAGATCGGCTTCAATCCCAATCCTTAACTCCTGTTCAACCCATGGGTGAATTGTGGCTTTCTGGAGGTGTGGAGTATGAGATGGCTTGCTCAGATGCAATGCTCTCTCTCTCTCTCTCTCTCTCTCGCTCTGTGTGTGTGTGTGTAAAGCAGTTGGTAAAATTGAAGTTGATAAAACTGAAGCATTCAATTTTAGGCCAGTTCAAGGTGCTGCAACTAGAATCATGGAAGGGACCTACAAGGTCATCTAGTCCACCCCCTAGATCCAACTAGATTGGCTCCAGTTCCAATCTGTAACTCCAGTTCAACCCATGGGTGGATTGTGGCATTCTGTGTGTGTTCTGGAGGTGTGGGGTATGAGATGGCTGACATGCTTGCCCAGATGCAATGCAGTGTGTGTGTGTGTGTGTGTGTGTGTGTGTGTGTGTGAGTGAATGGGGGGGGGGGGAGAGAGAGAGAGAGAGAGAACTAATTCAGATGTTTTTGAAATACTGAAGTATCTGAGATACTTCCCAGAAGGGGATGTTCTTTGTGGCAAAGCAACGAAGAGCCTTGTGGCATCTTCAAGAGGACACAGTTTAATGTGTGCCCATTGGATGCTGCGGGCTCTCCTCCTTGAAAGCTTATGCTCAGTCAAACGTGGTCGTCTGGAAAGTGCTCCAGGACTTCTTCGCTGTGGCTTCCTTGCCCCCCCCCCCGTAAATGAGTATTTAGGGTGATCGGTTTGGGGGGAGATGTGATTTTCCTCTAACCACTTTAAACACATCCCCAGAAGTTACGACTTAGGCTGCCATGTTATGCACACTTTCCGGGGAGTGAAAGACCAACCCCTCTGCACATCGACTCAGAAGTAAGCCCCACTGAGTTCAATGGGACCTACTCCCAGGTAAGCAGGGATAGGACTGCAGTCTTCGTTCCACTGGACACGATGGAACTTACTTCCGAGTAGACAAGCCGAGGCTTGCGCTGTGAGATGAGGCTCAAGCCTTTTTGGGGGGGGGGATCTGTGTTCAGCGCCAGAATGGGGTTCAAAAGCAGGGAGGGACGCGGGGGGAGGGGAGGTCGGGTAAACCCCCCCAAAAGCACCTGGGGTGTCCAGCCTTGCGAGGCACAGATCCCTGAACCGGGACCGGGGCGTGCGGAACTCGCGGGGACTTGATTCCCGCAACGCCCGTACTAAGAACACGGACCTGCAGCTTGAGCGATGCTCAAGTCTGGGGGGGGGGAATCTGTGTCCAGCCCCAGAATGGGGTTCAAAAGCAGGGAGGGGCGCGGGGGAGGGGAGGTCGAGGCAACTCCCCCCCCAAAAGCACCTGGGGTGTCCAGCCTTGCGAGCCACAAATCGGGGCGTGCGGAACTCGCGGCGACTTGATTCCCGCAAAGTCCATACTAGGGACACTTACCTGCGGCTTAAGCGATGCGTGCGGGGCACGTAGAGGCGGCCGAGGCAGGAGGGCACCCTATAGGGGGCGGGGGGGCAAAGGTTGACTTTGATTGATTGATTGGGGGCGAGCAGTGCGGGGACCCGCGGAGAGCGGGCATGCCAGGCCCAGCGACTCTACCTGATAGGCAACACTGCCGCTGCCCCCTTGTGTCTTGCAGCCCCCGGCTTCCTCCCCAGCAGCATGTGTGACGACGAGGAGACCACCGCCTTGGTGTGCGACAATGGCTCGGGCTTGGTCAAGGCGGGCTTCGCCGGGGACGACGCCCCCCGAGCCGTCTTCCCTTCCATCGTCGGCCGCCCCCGGCACCAGGTAAGGTCTGCTGCAGCCTCCCGGGGGTCCTGCCAGAGGGGGGAGGGGGCGCGCAGCCCACCCCTTGCCCCCCACCCTGGCACAGGCACAGAGCTCTGGCTCAGCGTCTCAGCTGCCTCCAAGCACTGGACCCCCGTCTCTGCTCCCCCAGATTTCTCTCTCCCCCCACCCCTTTTCACCTCCTGCAAAAACTTATCTCACCCCCCCCCCCCCACACACACACACACTTCTTCCCCAGCCACAAACTGGTAGCACTGGGCAACACACAATCCTCTGCGTGTCTACTCAGAAGTAAGTCCCAGTGTAGTCAATGGGGCTTACTCCCTGGAAAATGTGGATAGGTGTGCCACACTTTCCTGAGAGTAAGCCCCATGGGACACGGTGGAACTTACAGCCCAAGCCTAGGCATGTCTACTCAGAAGTAAGTCCCATTCGAGTCAATGGGGCTTACTCCCAGGAAAGTGTGGCTAGGATAGGACCCACAGAGACACAAACAACCCACCCCCATTTTCCTGCCTAGACAACCTTAACACTCTCGCCCTTTGAAATCCTCACTTATCTGCTTATGCATTTAACAAAATCCCCCCTCTTCTCCCCCCCTCCAGTTCCAGCCTTTTTAGCTGGGACAAACCTAAAGATTGATGTGAAACCCCATTCCTGTGCGTTTGGCTCCTGTTGCCCAGAATGGCTCGGAAAGGGAGGGGGAGGGACTGCCCAAACAGGAATATTGTACTCTCCAGAGTAAAGAGGAGAAGGACTTTACTAGGGATATTGGTTGGCAACCTTCAGTCTCGAAAGCCTACAGCACCCGGTATTCCCAGGTGGTCTCCCATCCAGGTACTAACCAGGCCTGACCCTGCTTAGCTTCCAAGATCAGACAAGATCAGGCATGTGCAGGGTAACAGTACTGCTGGAGTAAACTATTGCAGTTGGAAAGAGTAGGAGCAGATGCACTCTAAAAATAATATTACATTGTGGTAGTTTCTCCTCCTCTGCATTTTAATCCCACTGATAAGAAATGTCTTCCTTTTAGAAAGTGAATGGGAGCCGAAGAAGTAGTGATCAATTCACTTAATTAACGCTATTTTTATTGTTATTATTTTATTTTTTTCACATTTTTATACCTCCCTTCCTGCAAGGAGCTCAGGGAAGTGTACATGGTTCCTTTCCCTCCTTTTGTCCTCACAGCAGCTCTGTGAGCTAGGTGTGGCGGAGAGTTAGTGACTGTCCCACGGTCACCCTGGAAGCTTCATGGCTGAGCTGAGGTTTGAACCTGGATCTTGCAGGTCTAAGTCCAGTTCCCGAAACCACTCAGACAGATGTTCATATTTAACCTGTCTATCTGGCTTAGGGCCTGATCCTTTTCAACTTTCCAGTGCTGGTGCAACTGTGCCAACAGGGTATGTACCACCTCCTGCGATGGGGGGGACAGTCACAGAGACCTCCACAAGGTAAGGGAACATTTGTTCCACTACCTCAGGGCTGCATTATGGCTGTGTAGGCACTGGAAAGCTGGATATGATTGGGTCTCTTGTTATCTGGTGCGCTCCTTGGGGCATTTGGTGGGCCGCTGTGAGATACAGGAAGCTGGACTAGATGGGCCTATGGCCTGATCCAGTGGGGCTGTTCTTATGTTCTTATGGCCCTAAGTCTCTCATTTTTTCTCTGCCTGTCTCATGTCCAAACCAATTCTTCTGTCTGCTGTACAACACTAGACTGATAATGTGGGGCCACGGGTGCTATTTTCTTTGCTTGTCTCTTCTGCCCTCTAGGGTGTTATGGTCGGCATGGGCCAGAAAGACTCTTATGTGGGGGATGAAGCTCAGAGCAAGAGAGGTATCCTGACTTTGAAATACCCCATTGAACATGGCATCATCACTAACTGGGACGACATGGAGAAGATCTGGCACCACACGTTCTACAATGAACTGCGCGTTGCTCCTGAGGAACACCCCACCCTGCTCACAGAGGCGCCTCTGAACCCCAAAGCAAATCGCGAAAAGATGACCCAAATCATGTTTGAGACCTTCAACGTGCCTGCCATGTATGTGGCCATCCAAGCGGTTCTGTCCCTTTATGCTTCTGGACGTACTACAGGTAAAAAGCCAGTTGGCTGTTTTACTATGCTACCAATTTTCAACATTTTTCTGCTCATGGCACACTGACCTCTGTGGTCTTCGCCTCTTGTGATGTCACTTCTAGCTTCCCAGAGACTCTTCCATGTTCTGTGGCTAGGGTTCTAGGGCTACTGTCTGTAGTAAAGAATTGTCTGTCCCTCTTCACTGGCAACGTGTTATTACAGACAGTTGCCCTAGAAATAGAGTCACAGAACCTGGAAGAGTAGTTTAAACAATTTTCAAACACTGTATTCCAAACTCCTCTGCAGTCCTTTCATGGCACACCAATGTGCTGTAGCACATTGGTTGAAAATAGCACTCTAAGCAGTGGTGTAGCTAAAGGGGTAGAGGCGGTGCAAAGCACTAAGTTTTTCAGGGAGGCTCCCTGCAAAACGTAGTGCTTTGCACCCCCTCTAGCTATGCCACTGGTTCTAAGCAATCTCTTCCTGCCTTGTCATACTGTAAAACCTGATAGCTTGTATACATTCATGTAAGATTCTAGAAAAGTTCTTCCTCTGCATTTGTAGTCATGAAGTCAGATTAGAATCCTTGGTGTCTCCCCCTGTTTGAAGGTAAAGGATATCTACTCCTTAGCCCTACTTCAGCACCTGCATTATTGCTCTTTAGATATTACAGCTGTTGTAAGGGATCTGCCTGTCCGTGATTTTGCCCCACGCCCTGCTCTAATCTTAATAGGCTTGGTACCCTGTGTTTGGCCAGTTGCATGAACCCTTGCCTCCTTCCCAATGGACAGTGATCAAGATGGTAGGATGGTAGCCTAGTGTGGTTGGCTCTGTATGGTGTGGTCTTTAAACATTACAACAGCCCCGTGGGATCAAGCCACAAACAAGTTGCCGTCTCATGCCACTGCTGTAATGCATGAAAGCACCAGTGTGAATGCAACATGGTTGGGCAGAAGGGTGTTAGTGGTTCACCTCTTGACTAGGTATCCCAGTATAAAAATAATGCTATGTTTTAATTGCCTTAATTAACAATTAACTATTGAGAATTGAGTAATAGTAATAATAATTAGTAATTAATAAAATACATTAATTAATAACATTATTAAAAATAAAACCTATTGACATAGTAAGTGCGGGCACTAACTGAATAAACCAAAAAACCCCACAGCTTTTACCATGCTAATGGATCATTAATGTGCTGGCAAGTTGATGTGATCTCAGACATTTCTGTCTTGCAGGTATTGTCCTTGATTCTGGGGATGGTGTGACACACAACGTCCCCATCTACGAAGGCTATGCTCTGCCTCATGCCATCATGCGCCTGGACTTGGCTGGCAGGGATCTAACTGACTACCTCATGAAGATCCTGACTGAACGTGGCTACTCCTTTGTGACAACCGGTAAGTGTGTTTCCAGCTCACTCTGAAATGGAGGAGCCCGTCAGCCTCTGTTGTTGCCAGGCCTTCCTCTTGAAGATGAAACGGTGTCTTAGTCATCGTACATAAACTTTGCCTGCAGAAAGTCCCCAGGTTCACGAATGTGAAAGACCCCTGTCTGAAATCCTGGAGAGCTGCTTCCAGTCAGTGAAGTGGGCAATACTATTTTGTCCATCAAAATATTAAGCTAGATGGGCCATAGAACCATAGAGTTGGAAGGAACCAACTCTGTATAGGTAATCTAGGTAATCAAGGTAATCTAGTCGAACCCCTGCCTATAACAGGAAATCCTCTAAAGTATGTCCACCAGGTGCCTGTCCAACCCCTGCTTGAAGATCTCCGGTGAGGAAGAACCCACCACCTCCTTCAGCAATCTCAATTCTGCTGCTGCTTTGACAGTCAAAACTTTCTTCCTGAGGTCCAACCAAAATCTCCTCTCTTGCAGTTTGAATCCATTTGCTCTAGTTCTACTCTTAGAGGCAGTTGAGAACACATTTGTCCCTCCTTCCACATGACAGCCCCTCAGGTATTTGAAGAGCTCTATCATATCCCCTCTCAGCCTTCTCTTCTCCAGGCTAAATATACCAAGTTCCCTCAATCTTCCCTCTTAGGGCTTGTTCTCTAGTCAAACTAGATGGACAAAATGGATGAGATAGAAAAGGCCCTGTGAGCTTTTTTTAAGGCTATGTTGATGCAAAAAGTCCCTATGCTCCTGGCTGGGCTCTATAGTACATGTCTAAGCAGGAGCATAGGAAACATCTTGAGGAATGGATGGTGCCTTTCCCTGAAAACTTCTGTCCTCCCTCTTCCTGCTCATCTCCCCCTGGATGCCATGGATTTCTGGGTTTGTCTCTGCAGCTGAACGTGAGATTGTCCGTGACATCAAGGAGAAGCTGTGCTATGTTGCCCTGGACTTTGAGAATGAAATGGCGACCGCAGCTTCCTC
The DNA here is from genome assembly GCF_035046505.1 of Tiliqua scincoides. NCBI lineage: Eukaryota > Metazoa > Chordata > Lepidosauria > Squamata > Scincidae > Tiliqua > Tiliqua scincoides. Next base: position 8,441,653 of record NC_089821.1, on the reverse strand, counting down.
CTCCTCCCTGGAGAAGAGCTATGAGTTGCCCGATGGCCAGGTCATCACGATTGGGAATGAACGTTTCCGCTGCCCAGAAACTCTCTTCCAACCGTCTTTCATTGGTGAGTGTTCCTGCGCTTGTAGCGTTTGAGGCCTGAGTTTGAATTGCTGAAACTCGCAGAATCCCTCACAGATCTTTCAAACTCGGTTTCCAACCAAGAAACATTTCGGGGTGCCCTTACGTGGCTGCTGTGTAGGAAGTGGACATTGGTAAGTGTCGATTAAACCCTTAGGATAGGGACCACCTCATTTCTTGGCTTCATAGTTAATTATTCAGCTGTATGAGGCATCTTTTCATCAGCAAATTTATGAATTACACCAGGGACTGGGGAAAGCTAGCCAGTCCAAGTCTGCATTTCAGGTCATGTATGACTGTTCCTTTAGGAGCACCTACATCTCTGGCCAGTTTACTGATTCCTACACACCGAGCAACCATTGCCACAACCAATGAAGTGGGCCTCTGTCCCAGGCAAGCATGCCAAAGGCATAAATCCCTTTGGTGACAGTCAATCGTTTGACTGTACTATGTTGATAATACTGCAGTAGATATTATCGTTAGATAAATATAAACTGAAGCAAGCAACAACTCTGTGAATAGACTTTTTTTTGCTTTTGCAATTTAACCCTGAATGTGTTAAAGGGCAGGTCTTCTGGTCTTGCAGAAAGTTGCCCTGCTGCTAAAATCAGTGCCCTCCCCTACTGTTGAATTCAAAATGGCACCCCTGGAAATTGGGTAAGAGGCACTTTTTCAAGTGGGTGCTCCTTTTTTTAGCAGGGGGAGAGTAACTGGCCCACCTCACCCCAGCACTGTCTGTTCTAGTGGCTGTCTGCTGGTATTCATTTGCATCTTTTTAGATTGTGAGCCCTTTTGGGACAGGGAGCCATTTAGTTATTTGATTTTTCTCTGTAAACCGCTTTGTGAACTTTTAGTTGAAAAGCGGTATATAAATACTGTTAATAATACTGTTAATAAAATGCAGAACCTGTGCTGCTGATAATGTCAAAGTGGCAGGTTTGAAATAGAATGGAATACTATACCCTTTACGATAGATGCAGTGGGGTAGCTAGAGGGGGTACAAAGCACTAAGTTCTGCAGGGAGCCTCACTGCGGTGTGCAAGCAGCCCCTCCCCTTCAGAGCCATTCCGGTCGGGGGGGGGGGGGACGGGACAAAACAGAGGTGTTTGCCACTGTTCTTCACCCCCTGCCCAGAATGGCTCCAAAGGGGAGAGAGGGGGCCACTTGCATGCTGTGGTGAGGCTCCCTGCAAAACCTAGTGCTTTGCACCCCCCTCTTGCTACGCCACTGGATAGGTGAACTTTTTGTTGTGCTTTTCATTGGCCAGGGGTATGTTGGTTTTTCATTTATGTGCATGTCAGTTCAGCCATTGCTGTTAAGGCTAACACATCTGAGCCAAAGGCCATAGTGTGGCAGGTAATGCTGGTGCATTGTGTCCTTTTTGCTAAGGTTAGCTAAGGTTAGCAGTTTTGCTAAGGTTAGCGATGGCTACGCTGCCCAAGATCCAGTAAATAAACAGAGGTGATGCAACAGCAGCACCTGGGAAATGGGGTCTGTACCCTGCGAGTTTTCCAGTGTTGTCTTGACGCGCCAAAAGGCTTGGAAATCCACAACTGATGACGGAGATGGTAATCTTCTGTCTTCACTCCGTCAAAGAAGTCTCTGATGGATGCATCAAGTGTTTATAGTATAAGCCCTGTGTATTTACCTGCAGCTGTTCATCAGCTGCTGTCTTGTTATAGATCAAGTTTCCCTTCCCTTTAAGAAGCCACCTGTTGGCTAAGACCCTGGAATGCAACCCACTAATACCGCTGGTGTATTTTTCTCCCCATGCTCACAGTTAAGCCCTTGTTCATGCCTTCAGCATCTGTTGCCTTCATAATGTGACCTCTGCATTTCTCCCCTGTCAAATGCAATTGCTGCCATTATTCACTGCGTCTTAGAAGTTCTCGCCATGCAAGCTCCCATTCTGAAAGCTGTGCCCATCTGAAATGGTTTCATGTTCAATTGTATCGGGCCAGTTCTGAAAACGGTGCTGCTCCTGCAAATCAGTGTATAAATTCATGGGTGTGTGTGTAGTGCGCCCCATGCACCAAAGCAGGGGTGTCCAAAGTTTTTGTTAGGAGGGCCACATCAGCTCTCTGACACTGTGTCGGGGGCCGGGGAAAAAAAGAATTAATTTACATTTAAAATTTGAATGCATTTACATAAGTTTACATAAATGGATATATTAAAGATGAACTTAGATGAATGAATGAAGGTCTTGCGAAGCTATAAAAGGCCTTGCACAAAGCAAGGCTGTCCTTTTGTTTGCTGCCGCTACTGCATCACAGTCCTGAAACAGCAAGCAGTGGAGGGAGCCCTCATCCCACAGCTCACGCGAGATGTCAAACAGTTGCCCTCACACTGAGATCTGTTGTGTTGTGCCAGACCGGGCTCCAACAAATCTCCAGAGGGCCAGAGGCTCATTGGAGACTGGGGACTCCCTGAGGGCCACACTGAGAGGCCTCGAGGGCCGCTAGTGGCCCCAGGGCTGGGGTTTGGGCACCCCGATCCAAAGTGTTACCCTGCACATGCCCAATCTCGTCTGATCTTGGAAGCTAAGCAGGGTCAGGCCTGGTTAATACTTGGATGGGAGACTGCCTGGGAATACCGGGTGCTGTAGGCTTATACCATAGTCTTTCGAGACTGAAGGTTGCCAACCAACAACCCACAATCCAAAGTGTCAACATGTGACCAGTTCATGCCATACACATTTTTGGTCCGCGCAAACAGATCCAACTTTTTCCATAGAAGTTGTGGTGATAAATGTGATACAAGAACCAGTGCATCCAAGCCAGCAGCAACTTCTGTGATCACTGGGCTTGTATGGCCACACTCTCCATCTGTAAGGTTGCATAGTTCAGTAGCATAGCTAGAGGGGGTGCACAGCAGTAGGTTTTGCAGGGAGCTTCACCACGGCATGCAAGTGGCCCCTCTTCCTCCCCTTCAGAGCCATTCTGGGCTAGAGGAGCAAAACACTGCACTCTGCAACACTCACTTGCTGTGCAAGCAACCTCTCCGTCTGTTCTTTGGAGCCATTCTGAGCCATTGGACCAGTGATTTTCAATCTTTTTTGTCTCATGGCACACCGACAGGATACTGAAATTGTCAAGGCACACCCTCAGTTTTTTAACAATCGACAAGGCACACCATGCTGTTGGTGGGGGGCTCACATCTCCCGATGGCCCTAATAATAAATGACCCTCCCCAAACTCCCATGGCACACCTGCAGACCATTCACGGCACACCAGTGTGCCATGGCACAGTGGTTGAAAATGGCTGCATTGGACCAAAATGGAGGCATACACCTGACTCCGAAGAGAAAGCACCACTTGCACACCATCCTGACATGCCTTGCAAAACTTAGTACTTTGCACCCCCTCTAGCTACACTACTTGCATAGTTACACCTGTGTGCCTGTTGCAAGGTTCATTCTATGGTTTGACAAGAGATGATTGGACAGAGAAGGGAGGAACATGCTGACAGTGTAACATGTCCTCTGACCATTGTTTTCTCCAAGAAACTGTCTTTCCACATGTTTGATAATAGATGTGGCTTTTCCTCCTTTATGGTGCGCTCTATGGCAAACATGTTGTCCTATGCTCTTATCCTTCTTTGTAGTTATTTATTAAGATGTCGACACCACTTCTCTGTCCCACGTCTTTCCATTGCTGATCAACTTTTCTTTCCAAGGTATGGAGTCTGCCGGCATTCACGAAACCACCTACAACAGCATCATGAAATGTGACATTGATATCCGTAAAGATCTGTACGCCAACAACGTACTCTCTGGTGGAACCACCATGTACCCTGGTATCGCTGATCGTATGCAGAAAGAAATCACCGCTTTAGCTCCCAGCACCATGAAAATCAAGGTGAGAGGAAAGTTTTCCAGTGAAACATGGAGCAAAGTTACAGTTGTTACAGAGCAATTTTAACTTTAGTGGGTTATCTTAATCCTTGGATTTGGAACCTGCAGATTTGACCCACCATGGGTTCTGAACCCAGTGGCGGACCTCCCATTATGTACGATGGGACCAATGTCCCAGGCATGAGCCTTTGGGACCCCGCGGAAGCCTCTCTGAGGCTCCCTACGGGATCGGAAACTGTGTTTCTGGGAAAACGGAAGCATAGTTGAAAGCCTTGGGGAAGCCTAAGGAAGCTTCCCTGATGCAGCCTGCAGTTGCACGAGGCTCCGTGAGCCTCAAGTGAGTTGGTGGGGGGGAAAACTTGAACACAGGGGCACCATCTTCTTGCAGGGGGTGCGCCAACTTGGACCTTTGCCCCGGGATGCGAGTCTGGGGAGGTCCGCCACTGTCTGAACCGACATCTGGAGAGCCCACACAGGAGTGGAAGCACCTTCCAGTTGCACCTGGAGGTCATAGTGGACCCGACCCATGGAATACGTTATCCGCTGGTTTATGTTCCCGTGGGGTGTCTGGGTTTACCCAGGATACCAAACTTCATCCTGTATGATCATTGGCACAAGTGACTCACAAGTGGAAGGCCGTGGTGAACCTTTCTTATGTTATTACCATTGTATGTTGGCTAGAAAGGCAATTTGGGTCAACTTCAGCTGAGAGTCTTGTGCTTTTTCCTCCCTCTAGATCATTGCCCCTCCGGAGCGGAAGTACTCTGTCTGGATTGGAGGTTCCATCTTGGCCTCTCTTTCCACCTTCCAGCAGATGTGGATCAGCAAACAGGAATACGACGAGGCTGGTCCTTCAATTGTCCACCGCAAATGCTTCTAAGCATCTTCTCTCTCCCCAGCCACCCACTCCCACTCATCTTCCACTCAGGATGACGACATTGTGCTTCTTGAAGTCTTTTCAGCTCTCCTTCCTGAACTCGGTTCCGTGATTGTACAGTTTGTTTACACGACACCCGTGCAATTTATTTGTGCTTCTTTGAATATTTATTGCTTTATAAATAAACCAGATCTGGGACTTGCAACCTAAAGACACTATTTAGTTTGATTTGTTTTGTGTGGACGTTCTTGATGTTTTCAAGCCTTATTAGTAATAAACCTTTGCAATTGACAGTATTAAAGGCATCATGGAAGAGATCCTGTTTGATGGAACGAGGGGCTCAGTGCCTTAGTTTTAATTAATCCCGCTTCTATATTTTTGCTCTTCTTTTTAAAACTCAGATAGAGAGAAATATCCAAGACTGATGTTTGAAAAGCAGTTCCCTGGGGGTAACTAAAATATATAGGACAAGACTGACAATCTGTTTTGCATTAAGTTATGGGATTGGGAAGTTGTTTGTCTTGCAGTGAAGTTCAGTCTAATCTTAAGTATTGAAAGCTTAAGCCCTGCTCACCAGATCCAATTCTGTTATGTTAATATGATCAGAGAGTTATTTATAACAAATTAGTTTGATTTCTTAATCCTTCAGATGCTCATCAATTATTCGCTTAGGGCAAGACAGAGTAAAGAAAAACATTCATCTCCTCTGACATCTCACCCACCCTCACCTTCTCAAGCTTACCCCAAATTCTGAACGAAACAAATGGAAGGCTTTGATGTGCCCAAGCAAATGTCTGCAGAACGAATTATTTTTAAAAGAATACTTTAATTGCAGCTGTTTCACTGTTCTCATCTTTGTCTGACATTAAACCAAGAAACTCCTGCATACATATTTAAACAGCAGGCAGCTGTGGTAGTTGGTAAAAGAGCCGGCTGGATTTTCTCCCAGAGTTCCATGTGTTTGTTGACAACCAGTAGCGTAGCTATTTGGGGACACAGTAAGTCAATGGTGTTGCTAGGGGAGTGCGGGCCAGATGCCATCACCACATCCTGTGGCAAGGGGTCCCACAGAACAAACACACGCTGAGTAAAGAAAGATTTTCTTTTGTCTGTCCTACAATTTCTGCTATGTCCTTTCTGAGATACGGCGACCAGAACTGGACACAATACTCCAGGTGTGGCCTTACCATCGATTTGTACAATGGTGTTATAATATTAGCCGTTTTGTTCTCAATACCTTTTCTAATGATCCCAAGCATAGAACTGGCCTTCTTCACTGCAACCACAAATTGGGTCGACACTTTCATCGACCTGTCCACCACCACCTCAAGATCTCTCTCCTGATCTGTCACAGACAGCTCAGAACCCATCAGCCTATATGTGAAGTTTTGATTTTTTGCCCCAATGTGCATGACTTTACACTTACTGAGATTGAAGCGCATCTGCCATTTTGTTGCCCATTCTGCCAGTCTGGAGAGATCCTTCTGGAGCTCCTCACAATCACTTCTAAGAACATAAGAACAGCCCCACTGGATCAGGCCATAGGCCCATCTAGTCCAGCTTCCCACATCTCACAGCGGCCCACCAAATGCCCCAGGGAGCACACCAGATAACAAGAGACCTCATCCTGGTGCCCTCCCCTACATCTGGCATTCTGACTTAACCCATTTCTAAAATCAGGAGGTTGCGCATACACATCATGGTTTGTACCCCATAATGGATTTTTCCTCCAGAAACTTGTCCAATCCCCTTTTAAAGGCGTCTAGGCTAGACGCCAGCACCACATCCTGTGGCAAGGAGTTCCACAGACTGACCACGCGCTGAGTAAAGAAATATTTTCTTTTGTCTGTCCTAACCCGCCCAACAATCAATTTTAGTGGATGTCCCTGGTTCTGGTATTATGTGAGAGTGTAAAGAGCATCTCCCTATCCACTCTGTCCATTCCCTGCATAATTTTGTATGTCTCAATCATGTCCCCCCTCAAGCGTCTCTTTTCTAGGCTGAAGAGGCCCAAACGCCGTAGCTTTTCCTCATAAGGAAGGTGCCCCAGCCCCGTAATCATCTTTGTCACTCTCTTTTGCACCTTTTCCATTTCCACTATGTCTTTTTTGAGATGCGGCGACCAGAACTGGACACAATACTCCAGGTGTGGTCTTACCATAGATTTGTACAACGGCATTATAATACTAGCCGTTTTGTTCTCAATACCCTTCCTAATGATCCCAAGCATAGAATTGGCCTTCTTCACTGCCACCGCACATTGGGTCGACACTTTCATCGACCTGTCCACCACCACCCCAAGATCTCTCTCCTGATCTGTCACAGACAGCTCAGAACCCATCAGCCTATATCTAAAGTTTTGATTTTTTGCCCCAATGTGCATGACTTTACACTTACTGACATTGAAGCGCATCTGCCATTTTGCTGCCCATTCTGCCAGTCTGGAGAGATCCTTCTGGAGCTCCTCACAATCACTTCTGGTCTTTACCACTCGGAAAAGTTTGGTGTCGTCTGCAAACTTAGCCACTTCACTGCTCAACCCTGTCTCCAGGTCATTTATGAAGAGGTTGAAAAGCACCGGTCCCAGGACAGATCCTTGGGGCACACCGCTTTTCACCTCTCTCCATTGTGAAAATTGCCCATTGACACCCACTTTCTGCTTCCTGGCCTCCAACCAGTTCTCAATCCACGAGAGGACCTGTCCTCTAATTCCCTGACTGTGGAGTTTTTTCAGTAGCCTTTGGTGAGGGACCGTGTCAAACGCCTTCTGAAAGTCCAGATATATAATGTCCACGGGTTCTCCCGCATCCACATGCCTGTTGACCTTTTCCAAGAATTCTATAAGGTTTGTGAGGCAAGACTTACCCTTACAGAAGCCATGCTGACTCTCCCTCAGCAAGGCCTGTTCGTCTTCTTCTGGTCTTCACCACTTGGAAAAGTTTGGTGTCATCTGCAAACTTTGCAACCTCACTGCTCAACCCTGTCTCCAGGTCATTTATGAAGAGGTTGAAGAGCACCGGTCCCAGGACAGATCCTTGGGGCACACCGCTTTTCACCTCTCTCCCTTGTGAAAATTGTCCATTGACACCCACTCTCTGTTTCCTGGTCTTCAACCAGTTCCTAATCCAGGAGAGGACCTGCCCTCTAATTCCCTTACTGTGGAGTTTTCTCAGCAGCCTTTGGTGAGGGACTGTGTAGAACACCTTCTGAAAGTCCAGATATATAATGTCCACGGGTTCTCCTGCATCCACATGCCTGTTGACCTTTCCAAAGAATTCTAAAAGGTTCGTGAGGCAAGACTTACCCTTACAGAAGCCATGCTGATTCTCCCTCAGCGAGGCTTGTTTGTCTGTCAGTGGTTCTCAAACTTTGAGGGAGCTTTACTTCCTCAGTAAGTTCTTGCAGGGGAGGGGCTAGGGCAGGGAAGTGATCCCCAAGATTGCACCCATATGGGGGAGTTGGGGGGGTACTTGTGACTTACTTTATGAAGACAAGGCTGCAGCAGACTGCAGGAGGTGCGGGGAACCCTGTGCAGTCCTCCGCAGCGCTCCCCGAGGCTTGGAACGTTAAGAGATAGCGGGTGCAAAGCACCTCCTGCAAAACGGAAGTGCTTTGTGCCCACTTCCTCCAAACATTCCAAGCCAGAAGGCTGCGCAGTACTCCCCGCACCTCCTGCTGCAGCCTTGTCTTCATAAAGTAAGTCGCATAAAGGTTGGCTTCCCTGAAAGCAGACTGTATTGGCACAGAGTCTCAATAGCATAGGAAGTATGCTAGGACCCATTCGGAAGTGACCTCAGTGGTGCAGGGGCTGCTGCACCCCGCAGGAGCATGTGGGGGTTCAAAGCCACACAGAATGAGCCAGGAGCATTGCCGGAACGTCATAATGAACCTGTGACCTAGAACTTTTGATCTGATTGGACTAGGAATATCAGGAAGGGGATGCAGCATAGTAGCTCTTAGTGGTGTAGCTTAGTGGTGTAGCAGTGCATTTTGAATGCACTGCTCAAGGGACCCCTCCCCTTCGGAGCCATGTCTTCCACCTCCGTTTTGCTTCCACCTCCCAGAATGGATCCAAAGGGCAGGGGCTGCATTCAGATGCCTGCAAAACCTCGTGCTTTGCACTCCTTCTAGCTATACCACCGGTGGTTTCTATGCCACTGAGGTCGTAAAATGTGAGGATTGCTGAAAGTGCTTTATACACTTTGTTTTACATCATTTTTTAAACAGTGTGCCTAATTAATCTTTATTTGCTGCTCATTTACAAAACAGTAATTATTTTATGCCATCATTCCAGAATGATCATTCCATAATTCACATTAAAAAGCATATTATCCTTCTTTCTTACCTGGCACTTCCCAAACTCATTACTGGGGTCATGTTCCCCCTTCTTTTGCCACAGCTTCTTCTTCCCACTTCTTCTGGGTGCTACCATTGCGGATCACGTGAGATGTCATGTGATTTTTGTGAATTCTTATGAGAATTGCGCGGTTCAAGCTGGTAGCGCCCATCTTCCTGGCTTTCCCAGGTGCCGCCATTTTGGATCTTGCAAGTTTGAGAACCATTCCTCTTACCCAATATCTAATAGGACAAGGGCTTCAGTTACCATGACTCTGAGCTGGGAGTTTGGTTCTGGGTGTGTGTGTGTATGTTTACAGTTTATAGAACAGGGTTATTCATCAATCTGCAATGAAGCATAAATAATTGAAAAGTAATGACTCTTGCCAATTAAATTCACAAATTGCTTATTACTGTGCATAATCCTTGTTTTCATCTTGCTAGTCTTTGTACTTGCTGATTTATAGGGTTTACTCATTCAGCAAGATCCTCCAAGGCATTACTGGGACTAGGCTCTCGTGTTAATATTCTCCGTCATTAGGTAAGTATGTCAAGTGGGGAGGGAGGAGTGCTAAATTTCAACATGTAGGAGATCATCAAGACACTCCTCTATAGCTAATCCCATATCCCTGTAAGACAGTGTTTCTCAAACTGTGGGTCGGTACACTAGGTGGGTCGCGAACCAATTTCAGGTGGGTCCCCATTCATTTCAATATTTTATTTTTAATATATTAGACTGGATGCTATCCTGGTATGTGACTGCATTTGGGGAAATGTTACAGATCTGTATTTTAAACAGGCTACTCTGTAGATGCTTTTGACAATGATAGTCAATGGGGCTTACTTGGACAGAGTGGATAGGGAGATGCTCTTTACACTCTCACATAACACCAGAAACAGGGGACATCCACTAAAATTGAGTGTTGGGAGAGTTAGGACAGACAAAAGAAAATATTTCTTTACTCAGCGTGTGGTCGGTCTGTGGAACTCCTTGCCACAGGATGTGGTGATGGCGTCTAGCCGGGATGCCTTTAAAAGGGGATTGGACAAGTTTCTGGAGGAAAAATCCATTACGGGGTACAAGCCATGATGTGTATGCACAACCTCCTGATTTTAGAAACGGGCTACGTCAGAATGCCAGATGCAAAGGAGGGCACCAGGATGAGGTCTCTTATTATCTGGTGTGCTCCCTGGGGCATTTGGTGGGCTGCTGTGAGATACAGGAAGCTGGACTAGATGGGCCTATGGCCTGATCCAGTGGGGCTGTTCTTATGTTCTTAACTACAATTCCCAGTAGGCCTTGCAGGTCTCTTGTTATCTGGTGTGCTCCCTGGGGCATCTGGTGGGCCGCTGTGAGATACAGGAAGCTGGACTAGATGGGCCTATGGCCTGATCCAGTGGGGCTGTTTTTATGTTCTTATGTTCTTATGTTAGGTATGTGTTGGTAGGATTGCCGCCGAGGATTGTTAAAAATTTCCCTGATTGATGATGTCACTTCTGACCATGACATCACTTCCGGTGGGTCCTAACAGATTCTCATTCTAAAAAGTGGGTCCCAAGGCTATAAGTGTGAGAACCACTGCTGTAAGATAACCACAACAGCAAATCTCCCCTAATAGCATGACTAGAGGGGGCCAAAACAGTAAGTACTGCAGGTGTCTCAACATGCCATATAAGGAGCCCCCCCCCCACCAGAGCAATTCAGGCAGTGATGGCAACATGTGCATTAGTGTCACTGCCCAGAATGACTCCAATGACAAATGTGAGGGCAGCTTATGTGCCACCTGTGGTAATGCCCCCCTTTAGCTATGCTACTGTCTCCTGTTCACATACCTGCTCCTGCGAGTTGTGGGAGAAGCACTGGAGTGGGTGGGAAGGCACAGGTTTCTGGCAGTGCATCAAGTGGCGCACTGATCAAGTTCCTTTTGTGACTGGTGCTGACTGCTTTACAGTCAGGCAGCGCGCATAAGATTGGGCCCATAGTATATGAATCTGATCTGCATCCAAGTTTTGCACACCATCATGTTATCACTCTTTGGCCAGTGTGCATGATGTGGGTAAAGCTGGGCATTCACAGCTACTCATAGGATTGTTGGGAGAAACGAAAAAAGCTTGTGCATAGTCTAAGAACCAAGGCATTCTCTTGGCTGCTGGAAGCCTTGTCACTGGGTAGAAAATCCAGGATGACAGACATTATCAGGCATTCTAAAGAAAAGGAGCCATAATACCAGAAATTGGCCTTAAGATTTCTCTTTTCATTACTTTTCTTGTACCAATGGACAAATTCCAAGGACTGTGATTAAACTGACACGCTGTGAATAACAGAGAGAGACTGTCGCATACTAAAAAGAAATATTTCATGCCAGGCATGTTATAAAAACGTCCAATCAGTTTCAACATTTCTCTACCTAGCCAACTTTACAGGGTATTTATTGATTAACATGCGCTGCCTCTGACGCATTCTCGGCATCACCTGGCAGGACAAAGTTCCAAACAACACAGTCCTGGAACAAGCTGGAATCCCTAGCATGTATGCACTGCTGAAACAGAGCCGCCTGCGTTGGCTCGGTCATGTCGTGAGAATGGATGATGGCCGGATCCCAAAGGATCTCCTCTATGGAGAACTTGTGCAAGGAAAGCGCCCTACAGGTAGACCACAGCTGCAATACAAGGACATCTGCAAGAGGGATCTGAAGGCCTTAGGAGTGAACCTCAACAAGTGGGAAACCCTGGCCTCTGAGCGGCCCGCTTGGAGGCAGGCTGTGCAGCATGGCCTTTCCCAGTTTGAAGAGACACTTGGCCAACAGTCTGAGGCAAAGAGGCAAAGAAGGAAGGCCCATAGCCAGGGAGACAGACCAGGGACAGACTGCACTTGCTCCCGGTGTGGAAGGGATTGTCACTCCCGAACTGGCCTTTTCAGCCACACTAGACGCTGTTCCAGAACCACCTTTCAGAGCGCGATACCAGAGTCTTTCGAGACTGAAGGTTGCCAACAAAATAAACTATTTTGGATTTGTGTTTTGCTTAAAAGTATCTAAGATTGCTACCAAAGCATCTTAAATGCAACCGGGGGGTGTGTGGCCACAACATACCTGAATTTAATTTAATTAGTTCCTGTTTCCTTGTGCAGGAGAGACAGGGGCTTTAATTACAGGCATCCTCTATGAAGACAGAGCAATTACTTGCTAATTTTTAAATTTTATTTTTAATGAGTGCAAATTTGCAGTATTGCCCCTGTGAACACGAAACACAAAATTGAAAAATGAATGAATAATTCTTTTTGTTGCAAAGAGGAAATCAGGAAAGGTCCCACCCCACTGAACAGGAACCACATGAGGTCCAGTTCTGCAATACCACAACCATTCAAGTGAACAAGAAGCAACTGATTATAGGGCAGAAACAAACCAAAGACACTAGCGGACCTCCCATTCACTGTACGGGGCAAATGCCCCTGGCGCAGAACTCGCGCACCTCCAGGAATGCATGGGAAGCCTTAATGAGGCTTCCGTCGTGGTTGGTTTGCTGGAAGCACAGTTTCAGACCACGGGGAAGCCTTGGATGGCTTCTCTGCTTGGTCCTGGAGCTGCACAAGGCTCTGTGTTGCTCCAGGTGAGTGGAAGGGGGTGGCAGCTTCATGTGGGGGGCGACAGCTTCACAGACCTTTTCCCCAGGGCACCTCGAGGGCAGGTTCATCACTTACCAAAGCTATATATTTGTGTGTGTGTCTGTGTCTGTGTGTCTGTGTGTACTGGAGAAACCCAAAGCAAAGCAAAGCTAGTCGGAACGCAAGCACATGTTTATTAAAAGAATAAAGTGACACTATGAACCCCTTCTTCCTGGGTTTATTATGATCCCATCATCAGAAATAACTGTATGCCCAAATGTGTTGCTTTCCCTTCAATGCAAAAGAGGTCATAAATGCGGCTTGGTCTACCAATACCTTAGAGAAAATGCAGAATGATGTTCAAAGTTGGTTTCTGCAACGAGACATGATCTGAAATGATTGGGAAGCATACCCCAGAGGGTCCTTACTTTTGTCAAAATATATCCTATAAGGTTGTTCCACTGGGCTTGTCTGAGGAGCAATGAAAAACAATGAAAACAAACACTATACTTTAGGAACAAAAAAAAGTACTTTTTTCTTCATTGTGACATATTTAAAGACGTAAAGAGGAGCAGCTCCATTCAGATGTTCAGTGAGCACCAAGTGGAGGAAGCAGCTTCATAGGGCAATCATATTTCACAAACTACTTGCCTGATTTATCCATTTATTGGTTTAAATGGTTTACATCCCACCTCTGTCGCTGAATAAACCAAAGGTTTTTTGTTTTTTTAAAAGGTTTATGCACAGGGTCTACTGTAGTATTATATGCCCAGGCACTGAGGTAAGATGTCTTAGCATATTTGGCATCAAGGACAAGTCAGGCACACCTGCGCAGTTTGGGCACACTCAACTGCCCTTGAAAATATGTTGGGTCATTGAACTCTGTGCCTGTGAGCAGCAGAATGCTAGGAAGGAGAATCTTATCTAGGAATGTGTTTGCGGTGAAGCTAGAACTAGCTAGTAGACAGCCGGTATGAAAAGTAGTATCCTTGTGGAAATTTCCCAACTACGTAATCTTATATCATGTGTTTTGAGACTTAATAAAAGGCTGGGTCAGGAGCTGGGAGGGAACACTTCACTTCTCCCTTGATTTCATTCTTGCTCCTGCTTTCAGCACTTTTAACCTCTCTGAAACCTGTGTCTGTTGTCTAATTCTTGCCATGGCTTTTCTGCCACACCAACGCAGCATCCCAGGCTGCTCCTCAAGTAGCACCAAAATGCTACAGTCTACGAACACATGTCAGAAGAAATGCACAGAGTTACATGCACAGGGTCTACGAACTTGTCAAAAGAAATGTGCCTTGGTTGGGGGTGGAAATTGCTGCTACGATTTCACAACATCCCTTCTGCGCACAGTAAATAACAAATAATATGTAAGATGTTGTCGTTTCAGGGATGTAGGTCTTGCTAATCAAAAGCTGACATAGATCATCTTCCGTAAACTAACAGCACAATCCTAACCCGCACAGGCAAGGGGAGGCCGGCTGGCCTGCCCTGTATCCAATGCGGGGTTAGGGCTGAAAGCGGCTCAGCCCAGGGCAAAGAGGATCGCTTCCCCTTACCTTGCGTAAAGCTGCAGCAGCCCCAATGGGGCTACTCAGATCTGTGCTACCTCGAGAGGTGGTGAAGATGCAAGCAGCCTGGAGCTGTCCCAGTCTGCTCAGGACTGGGGTTAGGATCCGGCACAAGTGCAGGATCCTGGCCCTGCACCCGCTAACTCACCACCTGCCCACCATCTTCCCCAAAACACCTAGTCCCCGCCCTCCCCATAACCCCCCCAGACCCCTGCACTGGCCTAGCTTGGCCAGAGTGGCTTTACTTCCTCAAAGGGCTCAAAGGGGCTTGGGCCAGCCTCCTCCTCCAAAGGTGGAACAAAAATGCTATACAGCACTTTCCCGAGACTCTACAGCTGACGCAAGGACTTGCGCTGGCTGAGGGTGCCCTCAGGATTGCACCCTAAATTACTGAGGCTGCAATCCTCTTCACATTTACTTGGGAGTAAGCCCTACTGACTATAATGGGACTTACTTCTGTATAGACATGCATAGGATTGGGCTTGCAGGTATTCCACTAACCAGTGGTGTCGCTAGGAGGGTGCGGAGGGTGCGGGCTGCACCGGGTGACGTGCACGGGGGGGTGACACACACTGGGGGATGACATGCTAAAGTCAAGGTGGTTAGGTGTAACCCCATCATATTATATACCGTTGGATGTGGAATGTCGAGCGGAATGCAATGCAACAAACCAAAGTGAAATATCTCATTTCTATCAAAAGTTATGGCCAAAAAACTGGAGAACAAAAATGCATGGATCCCTATGGAAAGTGAAAGTGAGCTGTATCGCGCGTCCACTCGCGAGTAGGCGAACTTGCCTCAGTCCTTTGGAAAGGGCAGGCTGAGAGGAATCCAATGACACCAGAATGGCCCTGATCCAATGAATGCAGCCCCCCAAAACACCTGAGAAGGAAGTCCCTGCCTCCAAGCAGATGAATGTATTGAGCCCTATGGAAAGCGAAACTAAGTCTCATGGTTGCCTTTACTTGTGAGTAAGCAAACGTGCCTTGGCTGGTGTGAAAGATCAGGTGAAGGAGAGTGCAAGGCTACCAGAATGGTCCTGATCTGATGGAACTGGAGCTCAACAAGTGCTCCAGAAGGCAGTCTCCCCCCCACTAAAACGGATCAAAACAGAAGCTTCAGCTGATAAGGTGAACCTTTTTGAAACTTGCAAAGCCTGACAGTGATCTGATTTAAACAGAAGTTCTTAAATTGAACTGGGCACTGGGTAGGGCTGAAAACCTTACTGATTTTGGAGGGAGGGTGTTATTGCAGGCAGGCTACAGAGGAAATTCACTTGGTGGAGCAGAGCTGGCTTCTGCTTGTTTAATTATTTGTTTTACTTTAATTATTTATACTTATTTATTTTAATTTGCCTGATGATAACACTTCTACCATGACATCACTTCTGGTGGGTCTTGGACAGATTGTCATTCTAAAAAGTGGATCCCAGCGCTCAAAGTTTGAGAACTGCTGCAATAAGGTGTTAGTAAGTTGACACCTGGTGTGTGTGTGTGTGTGTGTGTGTGTGTGTGTGTGTGTGTGTGACATCACTAGGGACCAAAATCACTAAAATCACAGTTTGGAGGAATAATACCATCATGTTATATATCAATCAATGTGTCATTCCAAGCAGAATGTGTTCTATCTTTGTTCGATCAAAAGGTACAGCCCAAAAACCAGTGTGGGGCGGAGTGATAGTACATCACCACGCCCACCACCTGGGGTGTTGCCCTGCCCACTGCATGGGGGGGTGACGCGCTGGCATCCCGCACCAGGTGACGAGAACCCTAGTGACGCAACTGCCACTAACAATAGAGATTGAGAATAGAATTCTTATATACTTTCCACCACTTCCCCTGTAGTGAGAAATTCCAGGGGCAATGCTACTGGGACTTTGTCTTCCTTTGGAGGAGAAATCAAAACTGCTTACACAAACCCCACCCCTCAATTGGGGAGAAGTCATCAAGTTGTTCTTCTTGAGCCATCTCTGCATATCTCCCATTGACAAAGGTCTACTGACCATGGTGAAACACTGATTCTCTCCCTCCCCGCAATCAGGAGCAAAATGGTGCTCAGTTGTTCAGAACTCCAATGGCCCAATCCAGGGAAAGATGCACTCAAGAGTTCCTCCAACCAACAGATGGTCAACATTTGTCATCGGTAATGGGGCACAGCAAGAAAACTGCACATAGCACCCATTTCTGTGCATGGCTCCCCACCTGGCAAGGGAATCCATGTATACACCCTGCAGATAGTCATACCAACCCTTCTAGACTGGAGTAGCTGAGAGCCATATCCTATCCAAATTTCCAGCTCTGATGTAGCTGTGCCAATGGAGCATGAACTGCAACCTGTTGTGGGGGGGGGGGGATCATGGAGGCCTCCTCAAGGTAAGAGAACTTTTGTTCGCTTACCTCAGGGCTGCATTGAGGCTGCATTGGTGTTGGAAAGTTGGTTAGGATTGGGCCCCGAGACTGCAATTCTACACCCAGATATTCTTCACCAAGTACCACTGAACTCAGTGAGGATTACTTCTGAGCATGATGAGATATTGGGTTACATTCCTTAGCAATGGTCCTGCATTCAGGAAATGAACTTGAATCCTCATGTCTGAAGTGATACACTTCAGCAGCAGATATAGCACATGAATGCACTGATAGTGTTTCAGGTCTCACTGCGGCATAATCTGTGATTCTTGATTCTTGACCTTGAGCCTATCCTGCTGAATGACGGTCGGAAGCAGAACTCTTGTCTATAAGATGTGTCTATAGAGGTAGAAATATTTCCCCTTGGTCAACGGTATCATAATCAGTCAACTAGCATAACTGAGGCTGAAACATGAGAACATGTGGACTGTTCTTCCACATTCCAACCCCACCATGACTAGTCAACCAGACTGTGTGATGTGATGTCATTGCATTGTGAGTTTCTCTGCCCCGTCTTCACTTCTTTGCTCACCATTGTCAGGAGTGGGGGAAACTCAGCATGACTACAACATGGCATGAGGGCTATTCAAATATTATGCTGTGAGTACATAGAGGTATCTGTACATGCCAACGTGCTTTTGTGTGCAAACATATTTGTGTGTGTGTGATTTCCCAGACAACAGTGATAAGAACATAAGAAGAGCACCCACCAGATCAGGCCACAGGCCCATCTAGTCCAGCTTCCTGTACCTCACAGGGGCCCACCAGATGCCTCAGGAAGCACACAACAAGAGACCTGCATCCTGTTGCCCACTCCTCTGCATCTGGCATTCTGAGGTAACCTACTTCTGAAATCAGGAGGTTGTTCATACGCATCATGGCTTGTAACCCGTGATGGACTTTCCCTCCAGAAATTTGTCCAGTCCCCTTTTAAAGGCATCTAGGCCAGATGCCAACACCACTTCCTGTGGCAAGGAGTTCCACAGACTAATTACACACTGGGTAAAGAAATATTTTCTTTTCTTCTGATCTAAAGAAATATTTTAGTAAAGATAAGGCAACCTTTATTGGCATCAGCTCATCTATTCCAACAAATAAGTAATTAAACATAAAAAAAGAAAAAAAAAGAGAAAAAACTATAGGAAGTTGGGAAGAAAAAAATGCAAATTAATACAAATAAACTATATCACACCAGCCTATTTCCATACTTTTCTGTGACTGTGCGATGTCCATCTTGGGGTGGAGTCGCGGGGTGCTGGGTCTGCCGTGCAGTCCAGGCCCGCCCTGTCTCTCCCTGGCGAAGAACGGGGAGCCAAAAAAAGGGGTTTGTTGACCTTTTTTTAATTTGGTCGCGGTTTTTACATTCATCTGCAGGGCCCTGTTTCCTCACAGGACCCCGGGGGGCCCCCCCGTACAGTTTCAGTTCCAGTCCTTCTCACTCCCCGAAACGGGGGGGCCAGTTACCCCAAGGATCCCCTCTCCAGCAATCCTCAGCAGGAACTGTGTCGGGCACGCTGGGCTCCCAGCAGGGAGGTTCAGGCGCCAGGGCAGTCTCTTTGGAACGATCTGGGTGGGGATTGTGTCCTCCTCTCCTTCTTGCTCTCCCAGATAAGTGGGGCCACCCTAGAGGTGCTCCTGGGATCCTCCGTTGTTGGGGTTCTCCCAAAGCCCTGGGGAAACTCTCCTCACTGAGCCATAGTCCCTGGCCTCAGCTGGTCTTGGGCTGTCTCCTAGCTGTGTGTGCCTCCAGGCTCCCAGAGGCACGGCCTTCCTTTCCTCTCTTGCCATCCCTAGCTCCTTCCCCCTGGAGCTCAGGAAGGCGCTTCCCCCCTCTTTGGCCGCCTCCTCTCCTCTTATCCTCCTGGATAAGTCCTTCTAGCCCTGCCTCTTCCTGGTCCCACCTGGGTCTGAGATCTCCTGAGATCTCAAGTCCTCTCCCTGCAGGCCCTGTCCTTCCTGTTCAAAGGGGTAACTGCACCTGGGCTGCCATGTCTCTGAGGAGGCCTCTGCCCTGCCCAAGGGTGAGGAGGCTGGCTGTAGTGCTGACCCACGAGCCTTGCCCTCTCCAGTGGGCTCCTTGTTCTTCCAGGGCATTCCCTTGAGGGTCCCCTGGGGCTGGGCACCCCTTCCTTCAGCTCGCCTCCCCTTGGTCCTCCTTTTTCCCTACTGTGGATTGCTGCCCATGGTAAGTCCCTGGGTGACAGACTGACAAAAGAAAACTAGCAGTGCCCAGCAACACATCTACTGGGCCATCATTTAATAGGTATATGAGTTTCAGTTGTTCCGAAAGCCCAGTCCTCTTGGCCAGGATAAATTACAGATAAATAGAACGCATATCAGTTTGAACTGGGCAAGAAAAAAATATATGAGAGTCTGGAGCTGCGTTGGAGAACAGGCGCAACGCTGATCAAAACAAGGAACCTTATGATACCTTCCCGAAGATGGAACGACATTAAATCTGGCTTGTGTAATTGCATGACATTCCTTATGGCTCATCTAAAGAAACAGATAAGGGACCATTTGATTGTAGGCTTGTGGGATGTGAAAATGTAAGGGGGAATAAGTTCATGAGGCCTGCTGAAGTAGGGTTTGAAATTCAATATCTGCAAGCCTCCGTTTAACTTTTGAAAGGAGTTCCATTTCCGGACATGGCCAAAAGGTCAAAAAGAAGACCCATAGACTCTATTTTCTTCAGACTCTAATAAGCCATTTAGGGGTACCATGTTTTCAGAAACCATGAGGTATAGCAGACTATGGCTGCAATCCTAACCACACTTTCCTGAGAGTGAGCCTGATTGAACAAAATAGAACTTACTTCTGAGTAGACCTGGTAAGGCTTGTGCCCTATCCTGGCTAGTATGTGAAAGAACACGCAGCTGATATTTGAATGTCAGCTGCCATGCCGTAGTCCCCAAAAATGATTGCCCCAGTTCTAAACAAGTATTGACAGGTTGAGGAAGTTGCAATGAGTAGGCAAGCAGATCAACGCAGTTCCATTCATAGGTGGAGGCAGTCAGGAGGAAGGGTTTCCCAAGCTTGTTGCCACTCTGGTTACCTGCCCCTCCATGCAAGTCACATCCTCTGCTCCAATGACGGGCCAGCCCTAGAAAAATGAAAAACAAGATTTCTGAGTGTTTTCAGCACTTATGTAGGAAAACCAAGGAACAGCCATCCACGGTTATGGCATTTTCATCTTTGTTAGCAGTTCATCTATTTTTCTCACAGGTAGGTAGCTGCGGATTTCTTACGGAGAAGTGTGTAAGGGCTCAGAGCTGCCTAGAATGGGAAGTTTCTATATTCAAAGCATGGAATTCATCAGTCAGCTAAAAAAATGAGGACACTTTTGCATTGGAAATGTGTAAATAAATTCAGGCCCAGAGCAGCCTCTATATACGAGATTACATGGAAGGCTCTGCTATAAAACACTGTAAGTATCAGCGCCGTGACAACATCGTACATAACTCAGCTTGACTTAAAGGAAAGCACACCCAAGATGCTAAGACACTTGTGATGTGCTCAGTGGTGTGGCTAGAGGAGGTGCAAAGCACTAAGTTTTGCAGGGAGCCTCTCCCCAGCGTGCAAGTAGCCCCCCTCCCCTTTGGAGCCAGGCATATACCTCCCTTTTGCTCCCACTGACCAGAATGGCTCTAAAGGGAAGGGGGAGGGGTGCTTGCATGCCACAGTGTGGCTTCCTGCAAAACTTAGCGCTTTGCACCCCCTCTAGCTACACCACTGGGGAGAGGACAGCAGCCAAATGGGTTCAATACCCCCCCCCCAAGATGTTATTATCCTTCCATCTGCATGTTCTTCACCCTTTTCCTTGGAGAAATTTCAGACTTTCTAGGGTGTGTATGTGACCACACTAGAATGATCAATGGTGACAATGGTGAAATGGGAACGTAAAAAAAAATTTAACGTGTGCCTTACATAATGTGTAGTTTGGCACCAGTGCACTCCTGAACAAAACCGACACATCCCATTTGGAGAGGGAATGGTACACAAGGGGTGGAATTGTGCACTTTCCAGCTTTCTGCTGGACATCCCAAAGAGAATGGCCAGGAACAGAGACCACTGTCGAAGGCATGGGCCTCCAAACCAAAGCCCACAGGCTAGATCTGGTGTACCAGGATTATTCGTCCAGGCACGGCAGTGGCAAAAGCTTTCCATTCTGCACCACAGCCTCCTTTCTTCGTGCCCAACCTTCACACAGCCTCGTACTGGGCAGCAGTTTCCTCCGGGAAATTGGGGTGCAGAGTCTTCTGGGGCGACAGGCAGCAGAAGCTGCAATGCTTGAACCAGGCCAAGACAATGCTCCCTTTCTTTTTGTCTGCCAAACAGCATTTCATGTGTGCACATGTCTGCTTTTTGATGTTCTGTATATTTTATTTGCCATAAACAGCCATTTTTTCTGCTCCTTTAAATTTAAATTGCAGAATTTTAGCCCTCGAGGCTTCAAACAGTAAAGAGATTTAAAAATAAAAACCAAATCCCATCCTGAGTTCTTGTTTTTTTCACCCTAGTTTTCTGCAATAGTTTATTTTCGAATCCATCAGAACGTGGCTCTCGCAATTTCAGTGGACTGTTTCGGTTTTGCTTAAACAGTCTGTTTTAATGTAATGTGAATTCTCTTCTGAGACTGGTGATAACAGAGATGGGGGGGTAAGGGAGAGGGCACCAGGAATACCCAAGACATATGGCCGCGTAACCGTCAAAACCAAGGGAAAGCAGTGCGGCCCTAAATCAGCATATTGAAGCAAAAATGGCCTGGAGCATGTGCGAGATTCAGCATTTGAATGAAAACAAAAGGAGACAAGGCAGTGTGCAAGGTCCAAAAGCAATGCTTTGTGTGAATGAATTAATACTGAAACATCCCTGAATGTCTTTTCGCATCCCATTGTGCTTTCTGGACTGAACTCAGGAACCCCATCAAAGGGTAATCAAAACAGAACCACTGGAAACATGCTGAATTTATCCCAGCAATGCACATTTCAGGCAGCTGGTCACTATTCTAGTAGCCTCTATAGCCTTTCTGATGGCACTGCATGACCCATGTGGACATCTATAATTCCAAGAACACTTTCACAGCCCAATCCTAAAGGCGGTGCCACCACCGGGTGCAGTGGCACCAAAGTGGCTACCGCTGCATCCTGCAGCCCTGTGGCGGCCGCCAGAGGTCTCCTAGGAGGTCTCCTCTCATCCCCTTCCCCTGGGAAAGTCCCAAGTCCTGCAATGGTGCTTCTCCAGTCTGAATTAGCTATTTTGCTAGTGTAGACTTGAGACCCTTCCAGCCCAACATGGAGTTCAGGATCCAGCAGAGCAGAGCTCCACTAGTCCCGCCCCCTCCTGCCCTGGTTCCTCCCCTGCCCCACTCTTGCCCACCCTCCCACCACCCAGAAAGCCTCCCCCTGCTTCCAAGGCCCTCAGTGCCATCCAAAGCTCTTACCTAGCCCCAGGCGGTGTTCAGCTGGCGCTGGCTCAGTGCAGACTGTCGCTGGGCTGGTGTCGGCACTGACGTGGTGCAGGGTGTCGCAGGCATTCGCTATGGCATAATTGCAACACCCAGTGCCAGCGGTACACTAGTACCGCAGGCGCTACAGAGTTCAGGATTGGGCTCTCAGTCTGCAGAGTAATTGAGAGGTGGAGATGATGATGAGTTGTTTCAAACTATCCCATATGAGCTTCATGGCTGAATAGGGAGAAAAATGTGGATTTGTCACATATAAGCAGAATGTCCTCGTCAATGCACTGTGCTGTGTCCCATCCCTTTGGGGACATTTTATTTCAAGAATAAAACTGATGTAGAAAGTGAGATAGCAAAAAAAACATTCACACCAATTTCTGAGAATTTGTGGCTTTTGAACATGCTGGAGAAAATGTCTCATTTTTGACCTTGCTGCAAATTATCCATCATATCCAAATTTGAGGCAGCCCCAGGTAAAGAAACAAATGTTTCCTTACATAGAGGAGGCTTCTGTGATGCTCCTCTCACCACAGGATGCAGTGTATGCCCTGTTGGCATGGAAATTTGATTAGACTGTAAAATTATCAACTTTTATCAATGACTGTGTTCTTTCCATTTATTTATTTATTTATAGGTTTTAATGTGATTTGCATAATTTCTGCATGTATTTATGGATCTGCAAAGTGTTCGTGAAAAGTTTGTTTTGATCATTTAATAGTAGGCAGCCTTCAGTCTCGAAAGACTATGGTATCGTGTTCTGAATGGTGCTTCTGGAACAGCGTCTAGTGTGGCTGAAAAGGCCGATTCAGGAGTGACAATCCCTTCCGCACTGGGAGCAAGTGCAGTCTGTCCCTGGTCTGTCTCCCTGGCTATGGGCCTTCCTTCTTTGCCTCTTTGCCTCAGACTGTTGGCCAAGTGTCTCTTCAAACTGGGAAAGGCCATGCTGCACAGCCTGCCTCCAAGCGGGCCGCTCAGAGGCCAGGGTTTCCCACCTGTTGAGGTCCACTCCTAAGGCCTTCAGATGTCCTTGTATCGCAGCTGTGGTCTACCTGTAGGGCGCTTTCCTTGCACGAGTTCTCCATAGAGGAGATCCTTTGGGATCCGGCCATCATCCATTCTCACGACATGACCGAGCCAACGCAGGCGTCTCTGTTTCAGCAGTGCATACATGCTAGGGATTCCAGCTTGTTCCAGGACTGTGTTGTTTGGAACTTTGTCCTGCCTGTCCTTTGTCATTTAATAGTCATACTTTAAAAATACTTTACATTGGGTATGTAAGACTACGACATCCTCTTTCTTTAATCTTGGTGGGCTGCATAGAACCCTTCATGTAGACTTCCAGCAGAAACACAGTGACATCTCTGGATTCTGACTGCTTTGAATTGTTCACGAATGAGGCTTATAGTTTCAAAAAGTGCTTCTGTTACTCACAAACTTTGCTAGTAGCAAATAAGGAACTTAAATAGGCTATTCTCTTCCTCCTCCCTTTTGAGTTCTTTAAGTTGCGTCATCTCCTTCTCTTGTTAGTTACAGAATTATCTGTATAAAGCTGCACAGTAGGGTAGCTGCTGAAGGGGGGGAGCAAAACGGTAAGTAGTGCAGGTGCTGCAGTGTGACATGTAAGCAGTCTCTCCCACTCACCGCTGGAGCTATTCTGGGCAGCTACGGCAACACGCAGGTGCTTGCCAAATCAAATGCATCTCCTGCGCACTGCTGTCATTGCCCGGAATGGATCTGATGGCAAGTGGGAATAGCTGCTTACAGGTCACATTCCCGCTCCAGCAGTATTTACCCTTTTGTCCCTCCTCTAGCTACACTACTGATGCCATGGTTCCTAAACTGTGTTCTGCGGCACTCCAGTGAACTCATAGGGGAAGTGTGGCACCATGCGATAGTTTAAAGATGCCTCGGAATATTTAAAGGGAAACATAGTTAGCGTGGTAAAAAAATTAGTCTCCTAGGGGTGCTATGAAAAGAGAAAGTTCTGGAATCACTGGTATAATTTCATTATTGCTCAAGGTGTTTTGCAAAGTCATCTGCCTCTAAGGGAGTTTACAGTCTAGACCAGTGATTTTCAGCCTTTTTCCTCTCATGGCACACTGACAAAGCACTAAAATTATTAAGGCACACCATCAGTTTTTTGTCAATTGACAAGGCACACCATGCAGTTAGTGAGCAGTTCACTTCCAACCAATGGCCCTGCTAATGAATGACCCTCCCCCACACTCCCACGGCACACCTGTGAAGCTTTTGTGGCACACCAATGTGCCATAGCACACTGGTTGAAAATCACAGATCTAGACTGCAACAAAGACAACAGGAATATTGTATTTTGCCAATGGTTGTTGATACAGAAGTTCATCTGATGGGCCGAAAGTATGTTTGCCTTCGGCTGCCATCCTATACACACTTGGGGCAAGTCACCTGAATGAAATGGAATTTACTTCTAAGTTGACTTTCCTAGGATTGCACAGTTTGAGTGTGAGCTTTTCTATGACTGCATTCCTGTGCCAGAGTAGTCAGTACCAAGATTCTTGCAAACCCAATTTCCCATTTCCAAGTTTTTTTTCCCCCTCCAGCCTCACACTAGACCAGGGGTGTCCAAACTTTTTGGCAGGAGGGCCACATCATCTCTCTGACACTGTGTTGGGGACCGGGGAAAAAGAATTAATTTACATTTCAAATTTGAATAAATTTACATAAATGAATATATTAGAGATGGAACTTATATGAATGAATGAAGGTCTTGCAATAGCTCATGGCCTATAAAAGGCCTTGTACAAAGCAAGGCCAGCCTTTCCTTCACTGCTGCATCACTGCTGCATCACAGGTGTGAAACAGGTGTGAAACAGCAAGCAGTGGAGGGAGCCCTCATCCCACAGCTCATGCAAGAGGTTGAACAATTGCCATCATGCTGAGAGCAGTTGCATCAGCCCAGCACAGGCTCCAGCAAGTCACCAGAGGCTCATTGGAGACTGGGGGCTCCCCGTGGGCCAGTTTGGGAGTCCGTGAGGACTGCAAGTGGCCCCTGGGCCAGGGTTTGGGCACCCCTGCCCACTACACCACTGGTTCCCAAACTGTGGTCCGGGGACCACAGGTGGTCTGCCAGACCCTGAGAAGTGGTCCGCGAGATCTCAGAAAAAATTAACCCCTGCTAATTGGGTAAGAGGCACTTTTTCAAGTGGGTGCTCCTTTTTTTTTAGCAGGGGGAGAGTAACTGGCCCACCTCACCCCAGCACTGTCTGTTCTAGTGGCTGTCTGCTGGTATTCTTTTGCATCTTTTTAGATTGTGAGCCCTTTTGGGACAGGGAGCCATTTAGTTATTTGATTTTTCTCTGTAAACCGCTTTGTGAACTTTTAGTTGAAAAGCGGTATATAAATACTGTTAATAAGTAATAATATAAAAAAGATCACCTTTGATCACTTTGAGCATCTCGCCAAGTGAGCGCTCCCCCACAGACCACCAGAGAGAGTGGAGAACAGACTGTCTGTAGCTGTCAATGAAGTGTCAGCTGCAGCTGTGGGCAGCCACTCTCTGCCATCTCTGGTAGTCCATGGGGGGCCACTTGCTTCGGAGATGCTTCCCCACGGACCACCAGAGACAGCAGAGAAAGGACCGCCTGCAGTTACAGCAGCAGCTCAGAAATCTTCTCTATAAATAACAAATATACTAAATCTCGAATAAATGTTCTCTAATTATTACAAATTTAATTGTATTTTTTGTGTGCAGCGGGTAGTGTGGTCCACAGTAGTTCCAATTTCTGCCTCAGTGGTCCGCAAGCTCCTAAAGGTTGGGAACCACTGCACTCGACCCTGTAATCCGCAGGCCTGTTGCCAGCCTATCCTCTCCCAAATAGTATCTGTCAATTATGCTAAAAGCAGAAACATTAAGTTGCTTAACTGTACAGCTGGCTATACAGCACAACGCTGGCTTAAGCCCTCTCTTCTATATTCAGATTCCGAACTAGACTTCTGCAAGATTTGCTAGTAAGACTATATATCTGAGCTCACTGCTAGCTCAGATGTAGTAAAGGTTAAGGCAGTTGAGTCTTTTTTTTTTTTTTTGAACCAGCAGCTCCTTAGAAGTAGCGTAGCTAGAGGGGGTGCAAAGCACTAAGTTCTGCAGGCGCCTGAATGCGCCATGCAAGAGGCCCCTCCTCCTCCTCTTCGGAGCCGCGAGAGCAAAACTTTCAAGAGCAAAGAACACATAGGTGAAAGCCGAAGTCCTCCTATGATTTTATGAATCAAATCTATAACCTGATGCAATCATTTCATTAATAGCCACGCAGGCACCAAGCGCAAGCACGACAGAACAGATGGTCTTGAGATCTTAGAGGGGTGTTTTCAGTTCAGCAGCTAATTATTTAGCTGTTGTGGATTAAATCCAACACTGTCTGGGAAGCTCATTCCATTTGTCATTGAAAGAAATTTGCACTCTTTCACCAAACGTAACCTAGAAAAACACTCCATGTCTTGCACTAAAAAAAAAAGTGCTATTTTGAAGTAAACTGACAGTTCTCAGTTGCACGGTGCAAGCTATGCACATAGCATAATAAGAGAACTTTGTTGTCTAACACGAATGTGCGCACATGTATGTATGTTTGTTCCCTGTGTGGTACTGGGTGCACGCCGTGTAAGAACATAAGAAGAGCCCCGCTGGATCAGGCCGAAGGCCCATCTAGTCCAGCTTCCTGTATCTCACAGTGGCCCACCAAATGCCCCAGGGAGCACACAAGATTTTTAAAGAAGCAGGTTCCACCGAGATGTAGGGCATGTAGAGCATACACCAGACAGTCTTATGTGCTCTTGTTGCTCACCTTGATCAGAGTGACCAGACATCCTTTTTTACCAGTTCATGTCCTTTTTTTTAAGTCTCATGTCCTGAAAAAAACTTAAATGTCTTTCTTTTCCCTGTGAGCAGACAGCGCATAGTCTTCTAGTAATTAATAAATTATATGCAATAAATTATATGTAATACAAGTAAGTTTCAAATTGAATAATAAGTGATATAGTGTTTAAATTCATGTTGGCAACATGAAATCAATATACTAGTGTTATGAACTTTCATTTTGTCATGTCCTACATTTTCCTTGGATATCCTATATTTGGGGGTGCCTTGTCCTCTTTGAGGGTTATGACACCTGGTCACCCTGACTTTGATGGCCATGAGAGTATCGCTCTCATGTCCCCACAGGCTTTGTGTCAAAGGGCCAACTTTGGTTTGTTGGGGCAACTCCACTACCCCTCCCCTCTCTGGCTTTGAAAAATCCAACGATCAGTCACACCTAGGTTGCTAGGCCAACCTATTCAGAATGACAAGCAATACCACAAGGAGTCCCCCCCCCCCCAGTTACTTCGGAGGCTCCCCTCCTAACTAACCTGACATTCTGTGTCTGAGCTTAAAACTCTGGAGAAGCACACACAACCGCCTCTCATCCCTGGCCCAAGTTTTCGTTCACCAAATAGTAACCAGATTGACACATCTACTCAGAAATAAGTGAGTAAGACCCATTGCACTGAGCAAAGGCAGGAAGGGGGTTGATAGCCCCCTACTCCAACTACTCAGTCTCAGGGCTTTCTCCAGTCACCCAAGACTCAGTCACCTTTCAGTCAACCTCCAACCCTTAGCCAGTCCCATGCGTAGAGCTTCCCCATCCACCATACATCCCTGCTCCACAGTAGTATTCGGAGGTGGGAAATTATTATTATTATTATTATTATTATTATTATTATTATTATTATTATTATTATTATTATTATTACCCTGCCTTTCTCCCTGGAGGGACTCAAGGCGGCTTACAACAAAGGTTAAAACAAATTAGAAAACATAATTTAAAAACAGATTAATCAGATAAACAGATAAAAGCATATTAACAACAGATTAAAAAAAGATAAAAGCATATTAACAGCATATCATAAAAACAGTAGTCAGATAAAAGAGCATAGAGCAGCAAATCATAAAAGGATCAGGCCTGTAACCAGGTTTTAAAAAAAGTTATTAAAAGATGTTAAAAAAATGTTTAAAAGGCCAGGAACTCAGAAGGCTTGTCTAAACAGAAGGGTCTTCAGGCCTTGCTGAAAAGTTTCAAGAGAGGGAGCAGTTCTTAAGTCAAGGGGAAGGGGATTCCATAGCTTTGGTGCCACTACTGAGAAGGCCCTATTTCTTGCCCCATGTACCTCCCTAGGTGGCGGCACTTGTAAAAAGGCTTTCTCTGATTACCTCAGAGGACGGGCCGGATTGTACGGGAGTAGGCGATCTCTAAGATACCCTGGCCCAGAGCAGTATAGGGCTTTAAAGGTCAAAACCAGCACCTTGAATTGGGCCCGGAAACGAATGGGCAGCCAATGCAGCCTCCGGAGAAGCGGGCTGACAGAGTCAAACTGCCTACCTCCAGTAACCACACCGGGCGTGCATTCTGCACTAGTTTCAGTTTCCGAACCGTCTTCAAGGACAGCCTCACATAGAGCGCGTTACAATAATCTAGCCTCGATGTCACCGTGGCATGGATCACCGTGGCCAGGTCTGTACAATCCAAGTATGGCCGCAGCTGGCGCACCAGCCGAAGCTGAGCAAAGGCCCCCCTAGCCACAGCCGCCACCTGGGAATCCAGGAGCAGCTGCGAGTCCAAGTGGACCCCCAAGCTGCGGACCTGCTCCTTCAGGGGGAGTGCAATCCCATTCCGTGCAGGCCGATACTCCAGCACCTGCATCGAGGATTTCCGAATCAGGAGAGCCTCTGTCTTATCTGGATTTAGTGTCAGCTTGCTAGCCCCCATCCAGATCCTCACTGCCTCCAGACAGCGCTCCAGGCCCTCAACCGCCACCCTGGAGCCTGGAGGAAAGGAGAGATAGAGCTGGGTGTCATCAGCATATTGATGGCACCCCACTCCAAAGCCCCGGATGACCTCTCCCAGCGGTTTCATGTAGATGTTAAATAGCATGGGGGACAGAATTGAACCCTGTGGTACCCCACACCTCAAGGGCCAGGGTGACGAACAGGCATACCCCAGCACCTCCATCTGGGACCGACCCTCCAAGTAGGAGCGGAACCACCGCAAAACCATGCCTCCAACTCCCAACTCGGCCAGTCGGCCCGGTATCGAAAGCCGCCGAGAGGTCCAGCAGGACCAACAGGCACGCACTCCCCCTGTCCAGTCCCCAGCGTGGTGGGTTGTGAGTGCTTGCACACCTCACCTGGTGGTGATGCTTTTGGAAGGACTCTGCCTCCCTGGCCTCCCCACCTACTCCACAGCGGTGTCCGGGGGTGGTGCTGGTGGGAACCCTGCGGGTTGTGAGTGCTGGCACACCTCACCTGGTGGCGGCGCTTTTCGAGGGGCCCCGGCGTGGAGGCTCTGCCTCCCCTGCTTCCCCATCACACGATGTCCTTGACGCCCCCCTTCCTCCCTGCAGACCCTCGAGGAAGCCCAACGGCTCCCCAAAGAAGGGGGCTGCAGCCGATCCAGGCCCCTTGAGCCCTCCCTGGGTGGGATCCCCCCTCCCTAGGGGGGATCCCCGTCCCCAGTGCGCCCCTCACGCTGCACCCCAAACTGGCAGAGCAAGTGCGGCAGGAGGGGATTGGGGGGGGCAACGAGGCCAGACCCCCCCCCGGAGGACCTTGCCTCTCTCAAGGACGATGCGCAGGCCACGTCCCTGGGAGGGGGAGGGGGCCGGGGAGGGGCTTGGGTGGGGGATCTGCGTGGGGTGGCCCCCCCTCCCAGGTACCGGCGGCGGGGAGCCCCGGCTGGCTGGCTGGCCGGCCGCAGCGCAGCCTGCTCGGAGCGTGACGCAAGCGGAGCCTACTTAAGGGGGCGGCCGGGCGGCTCGGCCAGGCGAGCGAGTTCCCTCTGCGGGCTGCCAGCGCCGCCGCCCAGGCTGGCTCCCGGGAGCAGCCGCCTTGCCCGCCAGCCAGCCAGCCCTCTGGGGGCCTCCCTCCGCCGGGCGGGCGGGCGGGCGGCCCGGGCCGGGATCGCGCCCCCCAGCCCCTGCCCCAGCCCCCGCCCCATGAACCGCGATGGGGGAATGGACCATCCTGGAGAGACTCCTCGAAGCCGCCGTCCAGCAGCACTCCACTATGATAGGGAGGTAAGAGCCCGCGGTCTCCTCGGAAGTAGGTCCCAGCCGGGGAAGGGCAGGCAGCCCAGCAGCCCCATCTGTGCGTGTCTACTCAGAAGTAAGTCCCACTGGAGTCCAAAGGGCTGACTCCCAGGGAAGGGGAGAGAGGATTGCAGCCGAAGCTTGTGCATGTCTACTCGGAAGTAAATCCCATTCTAATCAGTGGGGCTTACTCTCAAGGAAGGGGAGAGAGGATGACAGCCAGAGAGCCCCAGCCTGTGCATGTCTACTCAGAAGTAAATCCCATTGGGGTCAATGGGGCATACTCCCAGGGAAGGGGAGATGGGATTGCAGCCTAACAGCCCAAGTCTACTCAGAAGTAAATCCCATTGGAGTCAATGGGCATACTCCCAGGGAAGGGGAGATAGGATTGCAGCCTAACAGCCCAAGTCTACTCAGAAGTAAATCCCATTGGAGTCAATGGGCATACTCCCAGGGAAGGGGAGATAGGATTGCAGCCGAACAGCCCAAGCCTATGCATGTCTACTCAGAAGTAAATCCCATTGGAGTCAATGGGGCATACTCCCAGGGAAGGGGAGATGGGATTGCAGCCTAACAGCCCAAGCCTCTGCATGTCTACTCAGAAGTAAGTTCCATTATAATCAATGGGGCTGACTCCCCGGTAAGTGTGGGTAGGACTGCAGCCCAAGACAGCCTGCCTCACCTCCCCTGGGCCGCCCCAGCGCCATCTGTGACCCGGCACTGGGACTCTGCCATCAGCAGTCCCCCTTCCTCCCTACGAACCCTGAGTAAGCCGGATGGATCCCCAAGGAAGGGGGCTGCAGGGGTGCAGCCGATCCAGGCACCTTGAGCCCCCCAGGTGGGACCCCCCTCCTTGCGCCCTTCTCCGTACCCTTCACTGTTTCTTCCATGCTGCACCCCAAACTTGCCGCCACAGGACTCCTGCCCACCCCCGCCCCTCCCCCCTTCTGCTCCTCTGGTTTATTTCCAGAGTTCATGGCTAGTGCATGGCACTCTTGTGACCTTCTGCATAATCCCACCCCCGCTGGCTCGTCTTTTTGCATGAAAAAGAAAACAGCACATTATTCCTGAGTGCACATCTCATGACAGCAGGAGATGTGGAGAGGATGTGCTTGGAGAGGGGAAGGAAAAGAGTCTTAAGAGTAAGTAGCCACCTAGACCATCTCTCTGGTGACTGCAGCCTGCAAAACCCAAGGGTAAGGTAAGGACAAGCCCCGGGGTTCTCCTTGCCCTTCCCAGCCCTGGTTTTACGAGGAGTGATCAATATGCTGCATACCATAAGGAAGTGGGAGAGGTGCCCACTGGCTCTCGATGTGACCAACTTCTGTTCTTGTCCTGCAGTGGAGGTCGAGGCAGGAAACACACAAACACACACACGCCCCAAAGTGTCGCTGCAGTGATTGGCCTTGCCCCATAGAAGTCACCCTAAAATTGATGCTCAGGCACACAGATGCCTGTGAATGCACAAAGCACATTGCTTAGGCAATCATTTTTCTCATGTCACTCCAGAAGGCCAGTCTCAGGGAGATGACAGAATCAGCACTGTGGACAGCTCCCCGTCCGCTCTGCTGGAAACCGCCAGGCAGGTGTGCTTCCCCGCTCCCTGAAACTCAAAGGGAAGCATTGGCGCACTGTCTTTTGGTTTATTTCATACCTCTGTGAGTCACGTCCTCCGCTCAAAACAGGATGGAGAGGCACACTCTAAACATGTAAAAAATAACCAATCGGAATTCATCGACGATCTTTGTAACAAACGTGGGTCTTCAAAGCCAATTCCCAAATGACGATCAAAGGTGACGATAAAACAAAGTGACTCTGAAATAGGAAATGGCAGGATAGAAGCAATTAACCCACAAGTATGAACCCAGAAATGTCTTGACAAATAGAGTTGTCTGAACTGTATTGTTTTGTGGGGGAAAATGAAGAGATACCTCCTTTTCAGAGGGCATTTAAGCCACTTCTGCCCAACGTTGCATACACGCAACAGGAATGTGTACACCTGTAGGCTGGGTAAAAATGGGTTTTAACATAGCATACAGTACCTTTTCTGACAGCGGCCGGAAAAGAGTAATGAGAAATCAGTTCATAAGAAAAGCCCGCTTGTGGCACCCATCAGGTATTGTATGTTCTCCCCACCCAAGAGTCAGAATTATATTTCCTGTGTGAACATGGAAGTTGTGTTTTTTGGCAATCATGGTTCATAACCATCCAGGATTATGTTTATTTATGTGATCCCCCTAAAAGGGGGGAATTTATTTGAGTGGCTCCCACAGTAACTATTGAAGATGAATTCCATGGGTTTCTCAGTGTGCCTGTCTTCCCCTGTAAATGTGCACTCATCCACCCTTTGTCTCGTAGGATTCTGCTGACCGTGGTGGTGATCTTCCGGATTCTTATAGTGGCCATTGTTGGCGAAACGGTTTACGACGATGAGCAGACTATGTTTGTGTGTAACACCTTGCAGCCAGGCTGCAACCAGGCATGTTACGACCAAGCGTTCCCCATTTCTCACATTAGGTACTGGGTCTTTCAGATCATCATGGTGTGCACTCCGAGCCTCTGCTTTATAACCTACTCTGTGCACCAGTCTGCCAAGCAAAGGGAAAGGAGGTATTCGACCGTCTTCCTCACTCTGGACAGAGACCAGGACTCCGTGAAACGGGAGGACAGCAAGAAGATTAAGAACACCATCGTCAATGGGGTGCTTCAGAACACGGAAAACTCCACCAAGGAGGCAGAAACCGACTGCTTGGAAGTGAAGGAGATTCCCAACCCAGCTATCAGAACCACCAAGTCAAAGATGAGACGGCAAGAAGGCATCTCTAGATTTTACATCATCCAGGTGGTCTTCAGAAATGCCCTGGAGATTGGATTTTTGGTGGGACAATATTTCCTCTATGGATTCAATGTCCCGTCCATGTACGAATGTGACAGGTACCCGTGCATTAAGGAGGTGGAATGCTACGTCTCCAGGCCCACGGAGAAGACAGTCTTCTTGGTATTCATGTTTGCCGTCAGTGGCATTTGTGTGGTGCTCAACTTGGCCGAACTGAACCATTTGGGCTGGCGAAAGATCAAAATGGCGGTGAGGGGAGTCCAAGCCAAACGGAAATCCATCTATGAAATCAGGAACAAGGACCTGCCGCGAATGAGTGTGCCTAACTTTGGCAGGACTCAGTCTAGCGACTCGGCGTATGTGTGAGGCTGTGACGCAATGAACACTTTACTGGGTATGGCAGACCCAGCGGACATTTGAGTTCGGGAAAGAACATTGCATAAGCAACTGTTTCCTCAAACCACCAAGAATGCCGTTAAGTTTCTGGATCTGCACTTTTCTGAACCAGACACACAACTGAGTGCTAAATAAAAAACTGATGAAGAAACAGCTATACAACACATTCAGTCTGGCCTTATAGCTCAGCCACTTATGATTTCCCCCCCAGATGATTCAATGCTATCTGTTCACAGGAGCAATTTGTTGGCCATCATTAGGATGAGTGTGTGCTGGTCTGATGCGACCATGTGCAGAATAGCAGGGAAATTAGCAGGGAAATCATTTATCCA
Source organism: Tiliqua scincoides (assembly GCF_035046505.1). Taxonomy (NCBI): domain Eukaryota; kingdom Metazoa; phylum Chordata; class Lepidosauria; order Squamata; family Scincidae; genus Tiliqua; species Tiliqua scincoides. Next base: position 8,407,765 of record NC_089821.1, on the reverse strand, counting down.
GGGAAGGGTTGTGGGAGGGTGTTACCACAATATGCAAATGCAAGCATGTCTACAAAAGCTGGGGGGGGGGCAGGGGAAGTTTTGCACTGTTGAGGCATATGACCACAAAGTCAGCTGGTACATCCGTGAGCATCTGAGGGACGCCCGAGGATATTCTCTCTTGTCTGCGTCCCACAGTTGATCTGTGTACAATGAGCATTTTTCTATCATTCTTTTGTACAAAAACTAATGACACACAAAAACAAGCAGAGCTGAATATAATTTTGCCATATTTTTTTTTTTTTTTGGTTTGCCTGTCTGCTCACACCAGAGACCTTAAAATCATTCTGACGTTAGTTGTGATCCAGCAAATTCATGAATAAATCAAACACACAACCAGACACACACACAACCAGTTCCCAGCTGTGTGAGCAAACAAGATGAAATGATCTGGAGTTCATTTCATCCTGAATTTATCTAGTTTTTTTGATACCAAAGGAGCAGAATTTATTGCTGTTAACTGTGAATTTGCGTTACCGCCTATTTGCTCTTATTTATATAAGTGCCATACTTGAAGTTAAAGCATCTGTATTTAGTCACAGGCTTGGCTAGGAGTCCCAACTTGAAACCACAAGGTTTTCTAATTTCCTCTGGTTTTTCTCAAGCTCATCTTTTATTTTCCTTCAATTATTGCAATGGTGTTTAAAAAAAAAAGCTGATAACTACATTGATAAATAAAGCAATGGCCTTTTTGTAAAATAGAACGTTAATGTTCTTTTATATGTGCATATATGTTAATAGCCTTGCATTGTAATATGAAGATGAAATTTATATGGCTATCTATGTAGAACATAGGGATGATTATATTACAGTCTCTTTTATATTCATGGCCTGAATAATATCCAAAACATTTGGATAACCAGTTAAACTTTTTTTTTTTTTAAACAATGACATGGTGCTATATAGTAGGGCAGTATATTTTGATACATAGGTACATACATCAGAAACTGCAGGTCTACTGTCTGTGTGTAGGTGCATGTGTGTGAACGTGTATGTATGTATATGTATATACAGATCTATTCACCCTCGACTTCTTTATCATTTTGCATAACAGCAAGAGACCTTTAGGGTCAGTACAGAATGATTTTCAAGTATAATTTAAATTATTGGCTCTTTGTATGGGATGGATTATAAATCAGTTGTGTGCATATTTAATATACACACTTTATGCTTCTAGGAATGTATATTTATTCTTCAAGCACAAACCTATGCGTGTTTGCTAAGATGTGAGTTCTGTTGTGTTCAATGAGACTCATTCCCGGGAAAGTGTGGATAGGATGGCAGCATTAGGAACCCAGGATATGACAAACACTAGGCTCCCAATCCTATCCAACTTGCTAGCACTGATGTAGTTGAAATGCAGCCCTGAAGTAAGGGAAAAAGCATTCCCTTTCATTGAGGAGGCCTCTGTGACTGCTCTCCCCCTCCCCCCAAATGCAGTGTGACCCCTGTGGAAAGTTGGATAGGATTGGGCTGTAATTAAAAAAAAGAACATGGAAAATTCACAGAACAAACTTTGCAGAGATCAGATTTAATATTGGTTCCAGAATGTGATCCAAAGGCCATTTATGTAAATTGATTTTTTTCCCCCCAACTGTCATCGCTAGCATCTTGTAAGTTACTGAAGCCATCCTAGAAATCAACTATTTGGGTGCGTGGTAACCTGCTTCAATTTTGGATCATGTATACTATGACGTCTATGAGATCAGGCTTCTATGATCGCTACAGCGACTCAGTGCAGGATAGAATGCCATCTTCTAAGATTGCATTGAAGGGACTCTGTAGGTCATATGAGTCTAAGGTGCAGTTCGTATGTTACCTAGAAGTTGAAAACCAGAAATGCACAAATGATTGTGGTGCCGCCGCCTGAACATACGTGAGTGAGCATTTGCAAAATGACTGCTGACAGAACGCTATGTACTCCGTCGGCAGCCATTGTACAAGAGGGGAACTTTGTTCTTCTGTCGTAAACTCTTAAGTGGTTGGCAACCTTCAGTCTCGAAAGACTGTGGTATAGGCCTACAGCACCTGGTATTCCCAGGCGGTCTCCCATCCAAGTATTAACCAGGCCTGACCCTGCTTAGCTTCCGAGATCAGACAAGATCAGCCATGTGCAAGGTCAGGCCTGGTTAATACTTGGATGGGAGAGTGCCTGGGAATACCGGGTGCTGTAGGCCTATACCATAGTCTTTCGAGACTGAAGGTTGCCAACAAACTCTTAAGTGTAATCCTGCATAGGATTGGGCTGTCACTCTTTCCATGCGACTGCGATAACGTTCAAGGAGGTATACCAGAAAATCACCACGCTAGGAGCCATCTCTGAGACATCAGGCTGGTGACCACTGAACGTTTTAGAAACACTATTGCACGTTCCTGTGAAATTGGTCCTTACCTACATTTAGGTTTCATTAATGACTACAAAACTCTTCCAGTACAGGAAACTGCAGGGATAAATCAGATTAACGCAGCTGTACCTTCTGAATGAAGATGTAATCCAGCCGCACCACATTGCTGTCGATGGTACATGCATTCAGATGCACATCTAGATAAGCTTTTCCGTCCACATTCTGGTGTGACTAGTCGTGTGTGACCCATGATGAGAGTTAGTGTGGGGCAACTGCATGACAATGACTGCACTGCTGTCAAGTCATCAGAGAAGCCTCAAAAAAGAGCACAAATGAAGTTTTGGACCAAGTTAAAATCTCCAAAGATGGGGGGGTGGGCGCGATTGGACTAAAAATGTAATATAATTGTCGATGAAAGAAGGCTGTTGATTTTAGAGCACTCTTCAAGGTTAAATTCCCATGACTTATGCTTGCCTGTTTAAATTGACGCAGTTTTTGTAGTAAGCTTGGCTTTATTTTGATGTGTCTTGGTTGTTAATTTCTGAGCTAATAGTCCATCGACCACTGTGCCATACTTTACACTTGTGGGATCACTCTTCCGGGTTATGGCAACTGTGAAATATTTGGGACATGTGGGGCGTGCTGCTTATCCCAGACTTGTTTCTTGCAGACAGTCAATTATGTCAAACAAAAGCTGTCAATGAAGTGCCGGAGTGTGGCCATCCACGGAGCCGTGCCTCCAAGCAGTTCACTTTCACTTCAGTGAGGCTTGCGTGGGAAGCAGCGCTTGAACGGAGTCCTAAGACTATAATCCTCAACGCACTTGATGGGATGTAGCATCAAGCTGGTTCATGCAGCCATGGATGTTACTTGATCACTGTGTGCTGGATGGCTGCCTCCTGAATGCCTGAACTGACCCTTCCTGAAAAACCTTGTGTCTGCCGTGATATGAAAATTCAGTCTGCCATTGTAGTTAGAAGGGGTGCAAAGTGCTAAGTTTTGCAGGGAGTGTCACTGTGGTGTGCAAGCGCCCCCTCCCCTTTGGAGCCATTGCAAGCAGGGGGAGCAAAATGGAGACATTCTCCTTGACTGCCCATGCGCTCCATCCAACATTTGCCTCCATTTTGCCCTCCCCCCACCTGGAATGGCTTGCATGCTGCAGTGAGGTTCCCTGCAAAACGCAGTGCTTTGCACCCCTTCTAGCTACGCCACTGATCAAGTGAGAACATACATGAGTGAACCAGCCCATCTCCTCAAACCAGCATGTGCTATTTTCAAATAAGTGTGTTTAGCATAAGGGTCACAATTGACTGTTCATGTTTGTTAATTATAACATAGAACATTTGCATCTACACCAGGGGAAAAAGAGGGCTTGGGCTACTTTAGCAAATGCCTTTTACCATTATGGTTCTATTAAAATAAATGATTTAAACTTGACAATTGACCCCTCCGCTGAAAAAAAAATATGTGACAATTTCAGTGCATAGTCCTACTTTCTGACTTGGGTGCATGAATGTTATTTTTAGAAGGCAAACATGGCAGCTAAAGATGTTTATCTGCAAAGTTAGAAGCTCCTAAAAGGTTCTTTTTTTGATATGAGGAAAAAAAAAAACTCTTTGCAAATCTGATGTCATTTTATACACCATTGGATTAATATTGCACAGCCCATTTAAATGAGAATGACAGTACTGTTAATATTAGGAGTAAAGTGATAGTAAAAATTTGTAGCAGCACAAGCCAAAACCTTTGCAGTAGAAATCGCAGTAGTAAAAAATAATGCATAACTTTAATGCACAATAAAGAATAGGCTATGTAGAAAAAAAAAAAAACCCCTGCTTAAATCCATTTGTGTCAAAGACAACATACTTCTGGACTTCATTGGTTCAGGATCATGTGCTGCATAGTTTAATGCATACCAATTTCATAGTGTTAGGTACGTGTCATAGGTTCCTTTTAGTATATGTAGGGATAAAATTGGTGCAACGGCATGCCTTGAAAAACCTGTCAGATGATGTATTTCAATGCTTTTAGTGAGAAGCACAAAAAAGGATAAATCCTCCAAAAAGCGGTCAATGACTTTTTTCTCTCCATTACTGCAGCTTTTATATAGGCGGTGCACATCCTGTTTACTAGATTGGAGACATGCCGTTGGATGGGAATAAAATGGAGTATTAACATGAGCGAATGTATTTGCACGCATGGGATAGCATGGTATTGTTTTTCATGGAAATTGACAACCCCCTCGGTTCTTACTACTGGTACCATAAATATGTCTGTATGTAATGAAATCTTGAGAGCAGAAGCCAGCACAGTTTGCTGCAATAATGGTTAGAAGGAGGTTTGGAAACTATGAGGCAGGTTACTGTAGGGTGAATGTTGTGACTGGTGTGCACATGAATAGCTTCAAAGGTGAAAGTCAGGGGAAGGATGCAGGGAAGGAACATGTGATCCAAAAAGGTTACACAATCCTTTGTGTATCCTTTGGGCATAAGAACATAAGAAAAGCTGGGTGAGATCAGGTCAGAAGCCCATCTAGTCCAGCTTCCTGTATCTCACAGCGGCCCACCAGATGCCTCAGGGAGCACACAAGACAATAAGAGACCTGCATCCTGGTGCCCTCCCTTGCATCTGGCATTCTGAGTGCCATGTTATATGCACAACAGAAAAGTAAACATTCCACTTCAATTGTATGCTCTGCTTCCAAAAGGGTCTAGGATCACAGTCAAACCAAAAACTCTACATACTTTTTCATATCTTCAGACGGCTGTCACATGTACAGCGAACAGGAATGGGTGGGGGATGAGATTGTGGTGTCAAACCCTACAATCTACAATCCTCATGTGCTCACTGTACCATCTCTGTACCATGCTTATGCACACACAAACCCATGTGTGCATAGGATCTGACTGTGTATTTTAGTATGTATGATTTTCTTGAGGTTCTTCAGCTGCACACAGTGTCGTAGCTAGAGGGGGATGCAAAGCACTCAGTTTTGTAGGGAGCCTCACCGCAGCATGCAAGCGGCCCCTCTCCTTCCCCTTTGGAACCATTCCGGGGGGTGGCAGCAAAATGGAGGCATACGCCTTGGCTGCCCATTAACCCCTGCTAATTGGGTTAAAGTTGGCAACCTTCAGTCTCGAAAGACTCTGTATCGTGCTCTGAATGGTGGTTCTGGAACAGCGTCTAGTGTGGCTGAAAAGTCCAATTCGGGAGTGACAATTCCTTCCACACTGGGAGCAAGTGTAGTGTGTCCCTGGTCTGTCCCCCTGGCTATGGGCCTTCCTTCTTTGCCTCTTAGCCTCAGTCTGTTGGCCAAGTGTCTCTTCAAACTGGGAAAGGCCATGCTGCACAGCCTGCCTCCAAGTGGGCTGCTCAGAGGCCAGGGTTTCCTACTTGTTGAGGTCCATCCCTAAGGCCTTCAGATCCCTCTTGCAGATGTCCTTGTATTGCAGCTGTGGTCTACCTGTAGGGCGCTTTCCTTGCACGAGTTCTCTATAGAGGAGATCCTTTGGGTAAGAGGCACTTTTTCAAGTGGGTGCTCCTTTTTTTAGCAGGGGGAGAGTAACTGGCCCACCTCACCCCAGCACTGTCTGTTCTAGTGGCTGTCTGCTGGTATTCATTTGCATTTTTTTAGATTGTGAGCCCTTGGGACAGGGAGCCATTTAGTTATTTGATTTTTCTCTGTAAACTGCTTTGTGAACTTTTAGTTGAAAAGCGGTATATAAATACTGTTAATAATAATAATAATAATAATAATAATAATAATAATAATAATAATAATAATAATAATAATAATAATAATGTGGTCCATCCTGCATTTGCCTCTGTTTTGCTCCTGCCACCCAGAATGGCTCCGAAGGGGAAGGGAAGGGGCTGCTTGCATGCCACAGTGAGGCTCCCTGCAAAACCAAGCGCTTTGCACCCCCACTAGCTACACCACTGGTTGCACATGCAATTTATATGTATGGAAGCATTGTACATATAGCACAGAGGACATGCCTAGGTGATGGGGCAGGCCTTGTTGTAATGTTTCCACTCTCCCCATGTAGGGTCGCTGTGTGCAAGATGGTTGTGCGAACAATGCTGTAGCAATTCATTCATTTTAGTTTCAATTTCATTCATGACATCATCTCACCTAGCCAAAGATGCTTCATGATGTGCTACAAAATCTGGTGTTCAAGCCATATGATGCAATGCTTTTGGTGCAATTATACTGAATAAAGACTTTAAACTGGGGACACAGAAAAAAAGATGTGGAATCTGCTTGTTGAAATTGAGAGACGTTTATATTCTATGTAAATTTACGTTGTTAAATAAAAACTTGCGTTATTTGTTATAAAGCTAAAGGCCCAACCCTATCAGGGCCTACAGCAGCAGTCAGATCTTGCAATCAGCTGCAGTAGGCTCCGTTGTAGCACTGTAAAAGCCATGCTGCTACTGCATGCTTTAGATCAGGGGTGCTCAATAGGTGGATTGCGATCTACCGGTAGATCACGAGGCAAAATGAGTAGATCGCGGAGTGCCGACCCCCCCCCTTCAGGTGCCTCTGGGAGGAAACGCCGGGAGTAAGGCCCATTGTACTCAATGGGGCTTACTCCCAGGTAAGTGTGGCTAGGATTGCAGCCTCACAGCCTAATCCTAGGCATGTCTACTCAGGAGTAAGTCCTGTTATACTCAGTGGGGCTCAAGGTACACCAACATACATTGTACACATAAATGTTATGATGGCGCGAACATTGTAAAAAAAACTCTGGTAGATCTCCGGGCCTTGCTGGGTTTCAAAGTAGCTCTCGAGCCAAAAAAGTGTGAGCACCCCTGCTTTAGATTCACTTTAGATTCACTGTTACATGCTGCTGCTCCGAGCATGTTGCTGAAATGCCCGGGTGCTCTGCTGGGCCAAGTGAGGTGGTGGAAGGGTTGGTTAATGAGAGAATGGGGTGAGCATCGGGCCAGACTGGGGGCATGTCAAGGGCAGGTTGGGGTGGATCTTGGTGGTGGATCTCAGTGGCAGTGGTGGTACCAATATCCTATGCTTCTGGCCTAGGCCCAACCTACTCCCTTGGACCTACTCATATTTACGCCAGCAAGGGATCTGGCTTAGATCCTAGTCGGTCCATTTCCCACTTCCTCAACAGGAAGTGGTAGAGCAGAAAAGTATAAAAGTTCTGCACTTACGTATCCATCACTGCCTTGTCCTTAGCTGACATGTAGCATGTAGTGGAAGCAGTGGCATTGCTAGGAGGGGGGAGGCCGTACTGGGTGACACACACGGGGGTGGGGGTGACACCACTATTGGCCAAAATTTTTAAAACGTTGGTATTTACAAATAATACCATCATGTTATATATCATTCAATGTGTGATTTCATGCAGAATACAATAAAACAAACAGTGTTGAAATATCTCTATTCTATCAAAAGTTATAGCCAAAAAAAACCAGCAGGGCAGGGCGATGATGGATCATGCATGGGAAGAGGTCCATCGTGGGGTGACGTGCTGACCTCTCGCACCGGGTGTTGCAAATTGTAGTGATGCCACTGAGTGGCGGCTACGTGCTCTGGGCCCACCCAGGAAATGAATGAGCCATACCTTTATTTGAGAACCCATAAAGGATGTTGTTTATTTGCCTTTCACTGCAATTAAGTGGCAATTTTAAAAGATGCATTCCACATCCTGGTTACATAATTAATGGGTGCTATACTGTGGTTTCGGGAGGCTGGTCCGAACATTGGTCATGATTGCAAGAAACAAAATTATTAGGAGGAAAGGCTATGTTGAGAAGAAGATTAAGGAAAGTTTTATCATACTGTTCTGCCAAATCCCAATCCACTGGCCTTGTGCCCGCTTAAGGCTAATTAGCTTCCCTTGTTAAACTCACAAGTGCAGCAGGCAAAAGTCTGAGTCCAGTCCCAGTCCAAGGTCAAGCTCCGGTCAGGTCAGGTCAGGTCAGGTCAGGTCTCCTCTGGATCAGGTAGTGTCTCCCTCTGGGTCAGGGTAGCCTTTGGTCCTTCTGAAGCTGCCTTTTATCCTTGGATGTCTCCTAATCCAAAATGCAGCTCAGCTGTGAGCTACCTTGTTAAGTCCAAATTAGGCTCAGCTGAGCCATCTCTTCAGTCCATGTCCATTCAAAGCCCCATCAAGGTCAAATGAAGCTCAGGTGTCCATCAGAGTCCCATTGGCCTTGATTGATTACAGCTGTGGAGCCAGCCCTGCCCTTCCCAGAGCTGTCAACCAGCTGTCAAAACATGGAATCGCTGTCAACACCACAGCATCCACCTGATGATCTTCTGATCTTCCGTTACACATACAAAAATAGAGGGAAAGGATTTACTAGCATTAAGCTAAACACACACACGGAACATGGACTTACTTGTGTCTGCAATGTTTTCGCTCTTGCCAGCGCCATCCAATTTATCTGTGTGAACAGTTAAATTGTGCTCGGAAACAGGTTAGCAAGGAGCTTCTCATATTATCTCCTATGTAAGAAAAAATATTTTGAAGGCAGCGAGACCAAATTTGCTCATATGCCTCATGGAGAGGACTCCTCATCACTGTGTTGCTTAAATACTATCTAAAACCACCAGTGAAAACTAATATCCACTAATGTGTGTCTAATGATTGGCATCAAATCGGGCTTGCTGCACACCTGCCGCCCTCCAAACATCAATTAAATGAATTGCTTGATGATCCAATTTCATGGTGTATGTCCTGTGTAAGCAAAACATCTCTCCTTGTGAGGGGTGGGATTGTGTGACAATGGAGGGCTTGAATGTTGCAGGGATTCCAGTGCCCTCCAACATCTCTGTGCCCTCCTGTATGCATTGCTCCCCTGCAGGATCCCGATGAGTGAAAGCATCGCAAGAGAGCGTGGATCAGCCTGCGCAGCCAGAGAGTCCTGAAGTGCTTTGATTTTCCCTAAAGAATTGAATGACAGGCATTCATTCTGACAGGAGGAAAGAAGGAGGCGCGCAAGGGTGGGAATAAATCCCACTCCATCCTCATGATTAGACCCAGGGAACTTTGCCCTTTGAAATCAAGCCTGCTCACATGTGCAACTCCAATTGCTTGATGGATAAAGGGTACGATCCTAACCAGGTCTACTCAGAAGTAAGTCCTATTTTGTTCAATGGGGCTTACTCTCAGGAAAGTGTGGTTAGGATTGCAGCCATAGTCAGGTCCCAAAATTATGCCAGCTCTCCCAATGTTCTGTCAGGGTATAATGGAACGTTGGGTAGCTGGAGTAGAATTTTGGTTACTAGCATCTATCTATCTATCTATCTATCTATCTATCTATCTATCTATCTATCTATCTATCTATCTATCTATCTATCTATCTATCTATCTATCTATCTAATACTAAGCAGTTTCTCACTGTCGCAAAAGGTGACACACCGGACCATGTGGCCTGGCTAAGCAGATAGCTCTGCACACCAGCGGAGTCTGGAGCCCATTGGCACCAGTAAGTCTGTGTAGGGGGTGGGAAGTGGGGGTGGAGGTGTGTGGTCTAGGGCAGGAGGAGCGCAGATCAAGACCAGGAAGAAGGTGGGTTCAGCAGCAGTGGCACACACAGAAACATAATCTGCTTTCCTAGGTTCACATGGACTTCTGCCAGCAGTATTACTGGAGCAAGTCTGAGGAGACATGGTGGGCTAGCAAGGGCTTACCCAAAGAGGCTTCCAGAGGCCAACACTCCCCCACAGGATTGGCACCACTCTATCACCACACAAGGAGTTACAGTGGATTGAACCGCCCATGAAATCACCAAACTCATGTAACTGTTTCCCTGTTACTTGGGATAAGTGATGTTGAGGGGGGACATGATTGAGACATACAAAATTATGCAGGGGATGGACAGAGTGGATAGAGAGATGCTCTTTACACTCTCACATAACACCAGAACTAGGGGACATCCACTAAAATTGAGTGTTGGGAGGGTTAGGACAGACAAAAGAAAATATTTCTTTACTCAGTGTGTGGTTTGTCTGTGGAACTCCTTGCCACAGGATGTGGTGACGGCATCTGGCCTGGATGCCCTAACAGGGGACTGGACATGTTTCTGGAGGAAAAATCCATTATGGGTTACAAGCCATGATGTGCATGTGCCACCTCCTGATTTTAGAAATGGGCTATGTCAGATGCAAGGGAGGGCACCAGGATGCAGGTCTCTGGTTACCTGGTGTGCTCCCTGGGGCATTTGGTGGGCCGCTGTGAGATACAGGAAGCTGGACTTGATGGGCCTATGGCCTGATCCAGTGGGCCTGTTCTTATGTTCTAATTAAATACCTTACAAGCATCCTCAGCATCACAGGAAATCATAGTGTTCACCGCAGGAGAATGGACGCTTCAACAGGGCGTTATCACAGCCAATCACGTGTAGCTGACTGGTAGGAATAGAGATGCAGGTCTGGCTCATTGTCTCATATTGTTTATCTTGATTGCTTAAGGGCGCAATCCTAACATGCTGTTAGGTGGCACCAACCCCCTGCACTGGCCCAGGAGTGTTGTGAAAGTGAAATAAAGCACTTTCACGCCACTCCGGAGGCAGTTAGGCCAGCTTGCACTGACCTCCCCGTGTCAGAAGGAGGAAGGTGAGTTTGAGCTGCTTGAGCTCGGCCAGCACAGGGGTCTGGGGAAGGGGCGGGATGGAGGCATTCTGAGGCAGGGGGAGGGCGGGTAGCACTCATTCCTGGGGGCAGGTGGGCTGGGAGTGGGAGGTGGGGCCAGGAGCTGGTGGTTATGCTGGATCCTGACCCCGTTCCTGGTCAGCCTGGGCCAGACCTGGGCTGCTCGGATTTGTGCTACCTCCGGAGATGGCGCAGATCTGAGTAGCTCCATCGGGACTGCAGTGGCTCTCCCCAGGGTAAGGGGAAGCGATTCCTCTTGCCCCAGACTGAGTCACTAAGGCCCAAATCCTAACCAACTTTCCAGCCCTGGCATAGCGGTGCCAGCGGGACGTGTGCTGCATCCTGCAGTTGGGTGGCACTCACAGAGCCCTCCTCAAAGTAAGGGAATGTTTGTTCCCTTACCTCGGAGCTGTATTGCCCTTATGCTGGTGCTGGAAAGTGGGCTAGGATTGCGCCCTAAGTGCCCAAAGTTTGTGCTGGATACAATGTAGGCACATCGGCCTGCCTCTTCCAACACGTTAGGATTGCGCTGTCTCAGACCTGACATGCCGAGAAATGTGTCAACACATTTCCATCTTTTTTAAAAATCATAACAGCTGCACCTCAGATCTGAATCAGGACCATCGTGTATGTGTGTTGGTTGACAATCAGCCTGAAGAAAACACAGGTCATGGTTCAGGATGTGGACTCACCTCCCTGCATTACAATCTCTGCACATGAACTGGAGGTTGTCCATGACTTTGTGTACCTTGGCTCAACGATCTCCGACACTCTTTCTCTCGATACCGAGCTAAACAAACGCATCGGTAAAGCAGCTACCACGTTTTCCAGACTCACAAAGAGAGTCTGGTCCAACAAGAAGCTGACGGAACATACCAAGATCCAGGTCTACAGAGCTTGCGTCCTGAGTACACTTCTGTACTGCAGCGAGTCATGGACTCTTCACTCATAACAGGAGAGGAAACTGAATGCTTTCCACATGCGCTGCCTCCGACGTATTCTCGGCATCACCTGGCAGGACAAAGTTCCAAACAACACAGTCCTGGAATGTGCTGGAATCCCTAGCATGTATGCACTACTGAAACAGAGACGCCTGCGTTGGCTCGGTCATGTCGTGAGAATGGATGATGGCCGGATCCCAAAGGATCTCCTCTATGGAGAACTCGTGCAAGGAAAGCGCCCTACAGGTAGACCACAGCTGCGATACAAGGACATCTGCAAGAGGGATCTGAAGGCCTTAGGAGTGGACTTCAACAAGTGGGAAACCCTGGCCTCTGAGCGGCCCGCTTGGAGGCAGGCTGTGCAACATGGCCTTTCCCAGTTTGAAGAGACACTTGGCCAACAGTCTGAGGCAAAGAGGCAAAGAAGGAAGGCCCATAGCCAGGGAGACAGGCCAGGGACAGACTGCACTTGCTCCCAGTGTGGAAGGGATTGTCACTCCCGAATCGGCCTTTTCAGCCACACTAGACGCTGTTCCAGAACCACCTTTCAGAGCGCGATACCATAGTCTTTCGAGACTGAAGGTTGCCAACTAACTAACAGAGGAGGTTTAACTTTCTCCTCTGCAGTGGTTGCCCATTTCAAATCTTCAACAAACCTGCCATTTCCTTCTCTAAGGAAAGCTGCTCTTGACACCAATGTGTTCCCACCCCCTTCATGGGCCAAATAGCAGCTTTGATGGGGCAACAGTACAGGAGAAAAGGGTTAACCCCCTTCCCCCTCTGTTGTGTTTCTAGTCCAAGTTCTGCTGCTGCTATCTAAAAACTACCAAAAAAAAATTAGAAGCAAGAAATGAAGGGATGCATTTTTGTGTGTAGCCGAATTCAGGAACATATGATGGAGAGGGAGGCAGGTGAAGAAGAGCCTCCCCCATCGGAGTCCTTCAGCAAGTGCCGCCACCACGTGAGGTCTAATTTGACACTGAGCTTCTTGGATCTATTTGCTTATTAGGCATCTTTCCGCACTCTGTCTATTTACTGCTAGTGGAAAACTGTCTTTTGGATGATTTATGCTTGATCTGTGTAGGGCTGGTGGATGCGGAAGGATGCTTCGATCCTAGGACAGGGCCTTGGACCAGGTGTCTTTTTAGTCCCTTCTAACTGTATTTTGATTAATTCACATTTTTCCTCGTAGAATTGTAGCCATCTCTGAAAAAAAGAGAGACGTAGAGCTCCAAGGGATGGTGTTGCACTGAGCCCACCTCAGCGTAGCCAGGGGGAGAGACACAGTCTGTATTGCAGAGGCCTCAATGCACTGCGTAAGCGTCCCCTCCCACTCTCCATCGGAGCCATTGGGGTAGTGATGGCAACATGCAGGCGCTTGCTGGAAGGGGTCACGGCAGGATGAAAAATGGGGGATGGGATCTGGGGTATATCTTTATTGCTAGACCCAGCCCTTCCAGACCACTCCCCATTCCCTGTCCTGAACCTTACTTTCCCTACCATTGCTGCCAACTAAACAACACCAGAGAGTTGTGTTGCTGTGGCATGACTTCTGGCAGCACAAGGCCAAGATTTTAGAAATGGGCTATGTCAGAATGCCAGATGCAAGGGAGGGCGCCAGGATGCAGGTCTCTTGTGATCTGGTGTGCTCCCTGGGGGATTAGGTGGGCCGCTGTGAGATACAGGAAGCTGGACTAGATGGGCCTATGGCCTGATCCAGCAGGGCTGTTCTTATGTTCTTAAGATCGGATTGAGCCATATGTTGACTGTGCAATTTTATTTTATTTTATTTTTTTAGTAAACAGAATATGTGGAAGTGGTGATGAAATAGGCAGTGGTTAGGAGGCAGTAGCATAGCTACAGGGGGGCAGCGCAGGAAGTATTGCAGGTGCCACAATAAGCTGCGTAAGCTGCCCCTTCCACTCACCATTGGAGCTATTTTGGGCAGTGACGGCAATGCGTGGAGCTGTTCAATGGTGAACGGGAGGAGCCACTCCAATGGAGGGACTGCTTACATGGTGCTTTGCGGTACCTGCAATATTTATCATGTTGCCTCTGTAGGTACGCTACTGTTAGGGTAGCAGTAGTACATTTTCCCTGCTGCAGTTCTAGTCACAGTCATGACCAACCTGTGTACTATTTTTAATGGAACGAAGACTCCATTGGCTTTCAATGGCAGCTTTTTTCCCATTAAAAAATAGCATGTGGGAGGGATGGACAGGATTGGAATTGTAACTGTGATGAGTGCAAAGCACTGATGTCCCTCTACCACTACTACTAATTTTGCCACCCCCTGCACATTTTATACTTAAAATAAAATAAAAATTAAAAACCAATGAAATTTGCAAAGTTAACATATGTGCTTCGGGATGTATCTAGTTTGTATGTATCAAGTGGGCATCTAGTTGATTCCCCCTTAAGACCGTTAACAAGTGATTTAATTTTTCAAATTATAAGCCTAGCGATGAGGCATAAACTCTGCTGTGATTTCCTCAGAACTAGCAGGTCAGTCATGGAGATAAATTTTAGTGTTTCAAGCTGAATATATTTATCTCCCGCTAGTTAGCCAACAAAATGACCTTTCCACTGAAAATGAGTGCAGTACTTCCAAATCAGTTAAAACTGATTAATCAGTTAAAACTGATTAAGTTCAAAGGGCCTCCTGCCCTCTCTTTCTCGCTCTGCGTCTCCAGGGACAAAAATAAATGCGGTGGAGCAGCTCCCTGGTCAGAATGACACTAGCATCTAAATATAGTCAGCTGTATGTATTGAAATGTATCCATTTGGGCACATCAAAACTGTGAAACCAACATAGCGCTTAACACTGTGCAAATAATATATTGTTTAGACTGGTACCTTAAGGCTCCATAACCACTGGCTATACAGTCAGAGCCTGAAGAATAATTCAATTAAATATACAATTAGAAAATGTAATCATTCACAGCTCTCTTTAGCTGTGGGGCCGAATGCTAAACATATTTCCAGGGCTTCCATCTCCCCCTACCTCCCCAACTTCCTGGGACAAACACAGCTGATGGCGCCCGGAAGTAGGTGGTAGCAATGTGACGATGACACCACCAACTGCTTTTGGGGAAGCATGTTGGGCTGTTTGGATGCAGGGTTGGGTGAGCAGGCCGCACATAGTTGTGGTCTGCTCAAGCTACCCTCCCTGCTGCACCGTGGCATGAATGATTCCATGCCAGGGCGTCAGCTGCAGAGTGAGGTGGTGACATTGGCACAGTTCCCCTCCAAAGTGCACATCCTAATTCAGAGTAATTGGTCCTATTGCCCGAAGGCCAACCCTGATCTTATTGATTTTGGCCGAGTTTCACGCCTACCGCACTTGGACTTGAAAAATGAAAGTACGAAACCTGCTAAATCAGTGCTACTCAAAGTGGTGGTCTGTGGATCAGTTGCTGGTCCACTGGGAATTTCAGTAGGTTTCATGTTCAGTTGGTTTATAAATCAGTCACTTCTGTTTAATAAAGTGGACCAAGTTAAACCCAAGTGCAGTCTGGTGTCTTCTTTGGGGGGGGGGGTGCAAGGGTAAATAGAATGCCAGATGCAGGGGAGTGCCAGCAAGATGCAAGTTTCTTGTGGTCTTGTGTGCTCCCTGATGCATCTGGGGGGGCACTGTGAGATACAGGAAGTTGAACGAGATGAACCCTGGGCCTGATTCAGCAGGGCCTTTCTTCTTTTGTTCTTATGTTCTAGGAAAGAAATAAACAACAGAATCATTTTAAAATTGCTTGCTTGAGATCCATTTATTGTTTCATACACAAGCTCATTGTGTATTATTTTTACTTTCTTTCTTCAGTTACACAGGCCAACACACATTTTGCTTCCTTAAACGGTACACCAGTTCCTGGGTATATTTGGGGTGCTGATTCCAAAAATGGCACCCATTTTGCCCTATCACGTCTAGTTTTGGAGACACGGCATAGCCTCTTTAGTGAATGGTTCAAGCAGCTTCCTCATGAGGAAACTGCTTGAACCATTCACTAATGAGGCTATACTATAGCTCCAAAACTAGACGTGATCGGGCAAAACGGATGCCATTTTTGGAATCAGCACCCCAAATTTGTATCAAACCACCATAAATTTTGGGAGAAACTTTTCTGACCCTCTATTTTTCAGGCCTCTGTTATCAGACCTATATTTTTCTGCCAAGAAGTTCTCAAAAATTCATATTTTTGATGGTACTGGTCCCTGGCACACTGGGGGAAAAAATTGCTGGGCCACCACATCAGATAGTTTGAGAACTTCTCTTTTAAAAAAAGAGCTTGGAGAAAGGTAGTTCTTTTAACAATGCTAAAGATTTTTTTTTTTTTTTTGCATTTTGAAGAGGCTTCTTTGTTGCCTAAATTGTTGAGGGAACTTGTATGTTCAGCCTGGAGAAGAGAAGGCTGAAAAGGAGTATGATAGCGTGAATATGATAGCGTTCTTCACAGGGTTGTTGTATGGAAGAAGGAATAGATTTGTTCTCAAATGCATCTGAGAATAGACCCAGATCCAATGGGTACAAAGTACAGGAAGAGAAGTTTCTGCTGGAGACAAGGAAAAAATTCCTGACGGTAAGGGTGGTTCAACAGTGGAAAAAATTGCCAAGGGATGTGGCGGACTCACAGGAGATGTTTGAACAGAGGCTCGACAGATACCTGCTGGAAATGCTTTAGGAGAATTTCCTGCTACAGGCAGGGGGGTTGGACTAGATGAGCTTATGGATCCCTTCCATGATTCTATGCTGCCATTGTTTCCTTTGTGCTAAAGATCTGGCTCAGGTCCGAGGAGACCCATCGATGATCCAGGAGCTTATGGAAGAATAGGGGAAAATATTTTCCCTTTCCAAGCTTCCCAGTTGGCTCCCCCATATGTTTTGGTACAGCTGCAGGCTATAGTGGGAGAAGGAAAAGGCTTGTGCTGTTAAGACTGAGCAGCAGAGAGCTGCGCTATGGCTGGATCATGTCCATTCTTTTACTTACAAACCATTTTCTCAAACATGCAAAAGCTGGCATACCCTTTCACCAAGGGAGGCTGACATAATTAAAAATACCCTCTTAAGTATTTTGTTGTCATTCATCACTGGGGATGGCTATCCATATGAAGAAGAAAAAAATCCTTGTAATGCATAAAAATCAATTGACGGGCAACCCAGTTCTATTTAAGTGCTGATGCAGCAGCACCAGTGCAGCTTTTGTTGCATCCTATGGGGGAATTCTGCAGGCTGGAGGTCTCTCCAGGGTAAGGCCCAGCTGGCCCGATGGAGCAATTTGGACCTGCCCCAGTGATATCACTGGCACTAATCCGTGTTTATTCATGTTGGTGGATCAGGCCTGGGAAGGGGGATAGGATACAGTGCACACTGGTGCCACTGATCCCACAACCCCCCTTGGCCCAGTCCACCCACCCCAAACCGTCACTGCCCTACACCCGCCCATTCCACCCCTCCTCGACCTCTCCTGCCCCAGCGTTGCACAGCACAGAACGTGCCTTCGCCAGCGGGCATTCCTCCGCTGTTTCAACACATGTGGGAAGGCTCTGGCCTTCCCCTTCAGCACATCTAACTGTAACGCTGTCGCAGAGTGCTGGCGCGCGAATAGGATTGTGCCATAATTTGAATTGCTAGCCAGGCATGGCAAATGTGCCGAAAATATTTACGTGCATAATTTATCCTCTAAGATTTGTTGCTAGTTAAAACAAAAACAAAATGACACCAAGCTTCCATTCAAAATGTGGTGACTTACCAGTTCATCTATAAATAAGGAATACTTGTATACTGTTATGCAGCTTGTCCCTCAAAACGGCCACAGTGCCAGAAGACTGGAGGATAGCAAATGTCACGCCGATCTTTAGAAAGGGAAAGAGGGGGGACCCAGGAAACTATAGGCCGGTCGGCTTAACATCTATACCGGGTAAGATGGTGGAATGCCTCCTCAAAGATAGAATCTCAAAACACATAGATGAACAGGCCTTGCTGAGGGAGAATCAGCATGGCTTCTGTAAGGGTAAGTCTTGCCTCACGAACCTTTTAGAATTCTTTGGAAAGATCAACAGGCATGTGGATGCAGGAGAACCCATGGACATTATATATCTGGACTTTCATAAGGTGTTTGACACAGTCCCTCACCTAAGGCTACTGAAAAAACGCCACAGTCAGGGAATTAGAGGACAGGTCCTCTCCTGGATTGAGACCTGGTTGAAGACCAGGAAACAGAGTGGGTGTCAATGGGCAATTTTCACAATGGAGAGAGATGAAAAGTGGTATGCCCCAAGGATCTGTCCTGGGACCGGTGCCTTTCAACCTCTTCATAAATGACCTGGAGACAGGGTTGAGCAGTGAGGTGGCAAAGTTTGCAGATGACACCAAACTTTTCAGAGTGGTGAAGACTAGATGTGATTGTGAGGAGCTCCAGAAGGATCTCTCCAAACTGGCAGAATGGGCAGCAAAATGGCAGATGCGTTTCAATGTAAGTATAAAGTCATGCACATTGGGACAAAAAATCAAAACTTCACATATAGGCTAATGGGTTCTGAGCTGTCTGTGGCAGATCAGGAGAGAGATCTTGGGGTGGTGGTGGACAGGTCGATGAAAGTGTCGACCCAAGTTTCTGGAGGAAAAATCCATTACCGGTTACAAGCCATGATGCGTATGCGCAACCTCCTGATTTTAGAAATGGGCTGTGTCAGAATGCCAATGCAAGGGAGGGCACCAGGATGAGGTCTCTTGTTATCTGGTGTGCTCCCTGGGGCATTTGGTGGGCCGCTGTGAGATATAGGAAGCTGGACTAGATGGGCCTATGGCCTGATCCAGTGGGGCTGTTCTTATGTTCATATGTTACTTGACGGAGCTGTCACGAGAAAAACACATTATTGTTTTCCGAGCCACATTTGACATGTAAACATGAGGATTCCATTCTCGCAAAGATTATCGCCTGTTCTGAAATCTTAAATGTACTTGGAAGGAGTGCATGGTCAGGGCAGTGCAATCAAGATAAAAAGTACTGCAGCCTTGAGTCCCTTTGGGGAGAAAGGCAGGATAAAAATAAAGCATAATAATAAAAAGTATAATAATACTGCTAGGACCAATGTCTAAAGTCCTCTAACCCTGTTGCAGTTTGTCATGTTTTGCACTCGCCCCTACAGTGGCATAGCGAGAGGGGGTGCAAAGCAGTAAGTTTTGCGGGGAGACTCAGCACAGCACGCAAGTGGCCCCTCCCCTTTGGAGCCATTCCAGGTGATAGGAGCAAAATGGAGGCATTTTGGGGAGGAGGAGGAGGCCGCTTGCATGCCGTGCTGAGGCTCCTTGCAAAACTTAGTGCTTTGCACCCCCTGTAAGCTACACCAGTGCATCTCTATCTGCTATTTGTAAATAAAACAAACATCCCCCCAATTGGGTCACATTAGGCAGTTCTGCACACTCCTTCTCCCCACCAGGTTATAGCATGCAGTCATGCCAACAACTGCATGCTATGGTGGGGTGTGTGTGATTGGATAGACTGCAGGAGGTGCTATTTTTTACTTACCTCCTGGTAGGCTTCCCAATCAACTACTGGACTCCTCAGACCTATGCCAGTCATTTTGCTGCTTTGTTTGCTTGCTGTGGCTGTGGGTGGTCCGCTTTCCACCTTCTTTGGTGGTCTATTATGGAAGAGTGCTTGCTCAGTGAGATGCTGGAAGTGATCAAAGGTGATTTTTTCCCCCTGCGACTTCATGGACCACTTCTCAGGGAACCAATGATCTAAAGGAACTTCTCCACTCTGTGTGTGTGTGTGTGTGTGTGTGTGTGTGTGTGTGTGTGTGTGTATTGCATACAGGCAAATGAACGGAGGAGTGATCACCACCCATACAGTCAAAACTGCTGACATATTTTCTCTGCAATCCAATTTGCTGCCACATTTAATTACCTAAAATATTCACCTTTCAGGACAGTTTCCAGATAATGAACCTTTCTGAAGGTGAATCTCTTCCTTCTAACTTTCCTATTTGTCTCCTCTTTCCCGTGATCTTCCCAGAGTCTTTACTCAGGTTTTAGGACTGGATCATGTGATCACCAAATGCTTCATTGACTATATATTTTTTGCCCAAACTGATCCTACAAGGCGTTTGGTTGTTTTTGTTGCTGCAAATTAACATGGCAACCACTCTGGTTGACATATAAATAAGTCTTTTGTTATTTTTATTTGTATGGCTTTATGACTGGGATATCAGTAACCGTTATGCTACACAGAGAACAAGATACTCTGGGTTTAAATGTGGTTGTAGGTCAACCTAAAGCCCAATCCTAACTTGTGCTAGAACAGGGAGACTGGCTGGCCTACCCCTTATCCAAAGCAAGGTTGGGGCCAGTTATGGCTCAGCCCAGAGCAAGGGGAATCACTTCCCTTTGCACTGGGTAAAGCGGCACCTGCCCCAATGGGACTATCCTAAAGATGTGGTGCAGATCCAAGCAGCCAGAAGCTGCCCTGGGCTGCCTGGAAACAGGGTCAGAATCGTTTTAAAGAATGTGTTAGTTTGTCATGTCTAGCAAATAACTAAGGGCACAATCCTAAGCAGGTCTGCTCAGAAGTAAGTCCTGTTGCATTCAATGGGACTTACTCCCAGGAAAGTGAGGTTAGGATTGAGGTTAGGCACTAGTCTGGGCTGAATGTTCTCTTAACAACGTAATCGCATAACAACGGGGATAGAAGAATGTATCTCCATCGTTAAGTGGTGCACACCTGTGTGTGTGTAGTTGAAGAAGCACTTGTGAGCACTTAATTCAGTCCTAATACCTGAGTATTAGGACTCTGGAACTCTTTTCCTGGGTTTTAAAAAAGACAAAATCAGCAAAAATGCAAGAATGGTGACAGAGGATGAGTAGATCATTTTTTAAAAAAAATAAATTAATCGGTAAAAACAGGTATGGCAAAACACAAGCCTTGATCCCCTGAAATCCAATCATGGGGTTCTTTGTTGCTGCTTTGACGTTATTGCGGTTTAAAAAAAAAACAAAAATAAAAATAAGGCAGCTAAATCTGCAGCATTGGATTGCTGAACTCAGCAGCTATTTGAATTCAAAGACTTGCTTCATTTTAATGTAAAACCAGAGGGAACAACAGGAGCATTTTCTGTCCCTCAGCACAGTGAGGAGAATATGCCCTGTCAGATCCTGCTTTCTGTCAGTCTGGAAACCTGCCATTCTGTTGAAGAAAGATTGTGATCTAACCCACGGATATCTTGGGGACAGAAGGTATGTCGGGCCAAAGTGCTAGTTGTTTTGTATCAGACACATACAGGTTTTTCACATGCCCAATCTTGTCTGATCTTGGAAGCTAAGCAGGGTCAGGCCTGGTTAGTACTTGGATGGGAGACCGCCTGGGAATACCGGGTGCTGTAGGCTTATACCATAGTCTTTCGAGACTGAAGGTTGCCAACCATTTTTTTTGAGGAAGGCAAACATCGTGCACTGATAGATCAGAGGTGTAGCTAGAGGGGGTGCAAAGCACTAAGTTTTGCAGGGAGCCTCACCACGGCATGCAAGCTGCCCCTCATCCTCCCCTTCGGAGCCATTCCAGGCTGGGGAGCAAACGGAGGCGAATGCAGGATGGAGCTCATGGACAGTCAAGGCGAATGCCTCCTCTGTGCTCCCCCCACCCGGAATGGCTCCAAAGGGAAGGGAGAGGGGCTGCTTGCACACTGCAGCGAGGCTCCATACACAACTTAGTGCTTTGCACCCTCTCTAGCAATGCCACTGGTTCGGCCTCATGGAGATCTTTGAGTGTTGCCAAGATACCTGTGATTCATGGGGCTGTCCTCAAATCCCAACTCGTGTCATAAAGAAGGTTGGCCCTGTGTCAAGATTCACCAAGACCAGTTTGGAAATGTCCACAAGAGGTCTGGTGACACAAACCGTAATAAGTTGAAGGATATTATTTGGATCTGTACCGTTCCCTTTCAACTTCCCAAGTGAAATAGCATTGCTTTCTTTGTCCATTATTTTTATCAGTCTTGGCGCTCTCCTGTCCCATCATGTAGTAGCCAGGAAACCAGTCCAGGAAGGTCGCAATTTCCCGAGATAGAACAAAAGCCATCTTGCTAGCTGTCCCAAAGAGATTTATTCCCGGCATGGAACAGTGTAATTTTTTCCCCCCAAGCTGGTTATATATCTCCCTTATGGCGGTTCCAGGCGAAAGCTTCTACTTCATCTGAGAGACTCACCATGATATTTAGTGAGTGCTGTTTGTCCTTTCTGTGGACAGGAATGCATCTATCTGTTGAGTTGTGTCTGCAGTATGGACCAGCAATGAGAAACAGGCAGCAGACCAAGCTAGGTGAAAATAGGCTTCATCGTTTTTGGACAGCCAAGAACTTTCTTGCAGGATAGTCATGTGTGAAGGGTGAGTAGCCCAATCCTAACCAACTTTCCAGTGCCAACTCAGGTGCAATGCAGCCTTCAGGAAATGACCAAACATTCCCTTGCCTTGAGGAGGCCTCCATGACTGCCCCACCACCGCAGGATGTGTGCCCTGTTGCTATGTAGTATTGGCACTGGAAAGTTGGTGAGAATTGGGTTGTCAGTTGTAGCTCCTGATCTACCTGATTCTTGTTAGAACCTGAGAAGAACGGTGGGAGATGGGAAGACACAAAGCCTTCAGCTTGTAGCCATTGCCCTGGGAGCAAGGCTGTTAATTCAGCCCAGGAGCTGGAATAGTGTGGGTGCCTCCAAACCCCAAGTCTTCTTGAAGTTAACAAATGCTGAAGCTGCGTCTGTGGTAGGCAGTTTTTTTCAGATTGCAAGAAATAGGGATGTGCCGGAGCCACTTCCTTGAGTCTTGAGTCAAGTCCTGAGTCTCCGCCCCTTGACTTGAGTAATCCATGAGTCATAATGGCAGCCGTTGTGACTCGCCCAGAGTCATTTTTCATGTCATTTTGACTCGAGTCTGAGTCTTTTCGAGAAAAAAGTCAAAGAAAAAAAAATAAAAGCAAGCACACACACAAGTGAGTCTTGATTTGAGTCTGTTTGAGTCTTTGAGTCTTTTCATTTTTAGAGCAAAACCCCCAAGTCCTGAGTGAGTGCTCAAGTTTTGGACAAGGGACTCGAGTCTGTACGAGCTGCGAAAATGTGTATTTTCCCAACTTGAGTTCAAATCATCCAAGTCTTGACCTCTGGTAAGAAACGATGTAAAAATAAAATAAAAACCCAGATCTTCTGCATCACATGTGATTGAACCTGAGTCTTTTCCTAGAGGTAACCTAGGTAGCATCTACTCCAGCCATGTTTCATCAGAGACCAGCCACGCTTTTGTTGTGTCTGTTAAGGCGTGTGACTTCACTGAGAGGGTGACACAGCTGGCTGCCAGGCACAACTTGCGTGGGCCACAGCTGGCTCTACAGATCCCATTCTGCCAACCTCTTTCTGTTACCTTTTTGCCTTCTGTACCAGCAAAAAGACTGTTTGATTGAACATTGTTTACATACCTTGACTATGCCATTGAGTTAACTGGTTGAAGTTAGCTACCAGTATATCAACTTAGGTAATATCTTGGCCAGTAGCATAGCCAGAAGGGACGCACTGTAAGTAAAGCAGGCACCAATATGCTCCATGTAAACTGACCCTCCCTCTTGCTGTCTGAACCATTCTGGGTAGTGAAGGCAATGCACAAGCAACGCCTGCAGGCATTGCCTCTGATGGCAAGTGGGAGGGACCGCATACAATGCAGATTGTGGCGTCTGTTGTAGTTACCATGTTGCCCCCCCCATGGCTACACTATTGATCTTGGCAATTTTTAACACCACCCAAATCTGTGGCATGGAAGCTGTGTGTGTGTGTGTGTGTGTGTGTGTGTGTGTGTGTGTGTGTGTGTGTGTGTGTGTGAATCCTAAGTAGCATACCTTTTAAATTAAAATAATAACGCAATAACGCTTATTAATCAGTGGCGTATTTTTAATTGATCTTAATCTACTTGATTAAACAACCAAACGTTGCCGTCCTAAGACACATGCAAAGGTGTAGCTAGAAGGGGTGCAAAGCATTAAGTTTTGCAGGTGCCTGAATGCGCTGTGCAAGTGGCAACTCCCCCTTCCCTTTGAAGCCATTCCTGGTGGTGGGAGCAAAACGGGGGCGCCTTCGTTTTGCTTCCACTTCCAGGAATGGCTCCAAAGGGGAGGGGCCACTTGCACGGCGCATTCAGGCACCTGCAAATCTTAGTGCTTTGCACCCCCTCTAGCTACACCACTGGACACATGCACATGAAACCAAGTACAATTCCTAGGTCCTAGCTCTGGAATCAGCGCTTGCTGTGATTTCTAAGAAAGAAATCACTGTGTGGGTGTTTCCTCAAAGAAGCCTTGCTTGGAAGACAAATCGTACAAAAATAACTCTTTCAGAGTATGTTTTATATTTCAGTTCAAAAAAGAAAAAAACTACAAAATCTCAATTTTCAAGTGTCAGGATTTTCTAGGAGCTTGGCTGTTCTCTTACTGCCCAATCCCATCCCCCACCAATGGTGGGGCATATGCTGCATCCAGTGACAGGTTGGTTGGCAACCTTCAGTCTCGAAAGACTATGGTATAAGCCTACAGCACCCGGTATTCCCAGGTGGTCTCCCATCCAGGTACTAACCAGGCCTGACCCTGCTTAGCTTCCGAGATCAGACGAGATCGGGCATGTGCAGGGTAACAGTTAAAGCATTTCAAGTACCTGGGAATCAACTTCCATTATAGGCTCACACGGGCTTTTCATCGTAAGGCAGTGCAGAACACATCCAAACTAGCATCCTCTGCTATTTCCCGTTTCTTTTTCACCTGTGGCAATGGTTATGTTCCGGCTGCTCTGGAGGCATTTAAGGGGAAGTTTCTTTCCCAGGTTTTTATTTTTATTTATTTATTTATTCACATTTTTATACCGCCCTTCCTCCAAAGAACTCAGGGCGGTTTACACAGCTGCTCCTCCCCTCCTTGTCCTCACAACAACCCTGTGAGGTAGGTGAGGCTGAGAGAAAGTGACTGGCCCAAGGTCACCCAGGAAGCTTTATGGCCGAGGGGAGATTTGAACCTGGATCATCCAGGTCTAAGTCCACCTCCCAAACACTACACCACCCTGGCTCTCTTTATGGTTCTTTATGGTTCTCCTGTCCTGTATAAGGCTATTAACCAACCATAAGAACTCATTGAAGTCTCCTTTCTGCAGAAGATTTTGGGTTTTTCCAGGTGTGTTCTGTGTCTTGAGGTGGGGTTAATCCAGTTAAAGACTACTGCATGGCTAAGATTATTGAAATTTTGGTTCAGGATTTTATTTAACCCTACCTCTACTGGTCTAATGCACCAATTATTAACAGATTTAGTCCTGCCTTTGGAGATCGCTGATCTTTTAACTAAACTTAAGTCAATAGGGCTGGACACTGCAGAGCTAGGCATGATTGGCTGTGATGTAGCTGACAGAATTTTCAAAGAAAGAATCCTTGATATTGAACAACAAGCACCGTTTAGTGCTGCCAAAACTACATGCTCTCCACTCTATCTCCTGTTCCGGTTAGTTTTGGGAAACTGGCCTTCTTCTTTTATCACCTGGAGTGCCCGCAGGCTCAGAGAGCTTTCACACTTGCAAGATGTAACGCTCTTCCATCGGCCTTGTCAACGGGCAGGTTCAGTGGTATCCCCTACTCGGAGAGGAAATGCAAGTGTGGTAGGGATTGTATTGAGACTCAAACACATACCTTTTTCTACTGCCCGTTACGTGATCCGTCACGCAAGAAATATCTAGGTCTATTGTCAGCTAGGATGCAGGGCTGGGAGGATTCAATCATGCTCCAGTTTCTCCTTTCCACATCTGAATCTGAGTCCCTGGATACGGTCGCTTTTTTTTTATCCTGGGTAATAGCCAGGGAGAACTCTGGGACTCTGGGCAGTGTGTGAAGAAAGGACTGATGTTTATGTTTGTGTTGCCTTTGTATATTTGTATTTTGTTTTGTTTCTTTCTCTGTATTTTATGCCAATAAAGGTCTTACTGAACTGAACTGCATCCAGTTCGATGGGATCGATCAGGAGGCCTGCCAGAGGTAAGTAATTTTTTTTTTACTTATTGCTGTGTAGGCCCCCATACGGCCCAGGGGTCTCCTCAGTCCACGCCACCTATATTACTGTTGTAAGTTTGAGAGGAAAAGGCTGGGGCAGATTGAAAAAAGGGAGAAAAGATCCAGTATGCACGTTTGCCACTGAGGTCCTTCCCCTCCAGCCCACTCCCTGTCCCTATCCTCCTTCCTGCCTCAAAATGCCCCCAAACCTCCCCCTGAAGTCATCATTCTGACTACATGATCCTTGATCACAGAAGTCACATATCACAAATCTGCTTATTTAAAGAAATGCATTGTGAAGAAGAAAAGAAATGCATTGTGAAGAAGAAGTACAAAGAAAATTTTTTTCCTCTTTCCTTGTGTTTTGTGTCGTTTGTAAATTATAAGAGTGTGGCACAGACCTTCAGCTGTAGCAGTAGCGTAGCTAGAGGGGGTGTAAAACCCTAAGTTTAGCAGGGAGCCTCACTGGTGCGCAAGGGGTCCCCCCCTTCAGAGCCATTCTGGGCCGCCAGGAATGGTTCTGAAGGGGAGGGGTTACTTGCACACCGCGGGGACGCTCCTTGCAAAACTTAGTGCTTTGCACCCCCTCTTGCTACGCTAGTGATTTATAAGCACTGTGTTTAGTGTATTTTTAGGTGTTTCATATGGAGATACAAGTGAGAGTAATCATGGCAACAGCAGCAGCAGAGATAATTTGGGATTACATGATTTGATGTCAATAATAATAATAATAAAAATAATAACAATGCTTCCGACCAAATTCCTTTTCCCATGATTTACTCCCGTACACGCAAGTTTGAAAACAAAGAAGCAGCTAAAACCATATTGTTCATATTGTTCATATAAGCACAAGTGGGAAAACTGATCGGAATGGAATTCTAGATTGAATACTGTAACATTTAATCAGAAAGCAAAAGGAAAGAAGCAATATACAAAATCCAGCCTCAGCTTAGCAGGTGGTGCACAGAAACAAGAGGGCAGCATAAGCTTCTTAGCAGCCCCAGATTATAAAGTAACATTAAAAAAAAAAAAGGAAAGAAAATTTGCTGATTCAGAAAATGAAGGGTCTGCGAATCTTTGCCACATGTACGACGGCCTTATGAGATATTTCGGCACTTGAACATAAGGATCCTTCAAAATCTATTTTCAAACCAGATGGGAGTGTAATTCAAATGATCAGTCTCATCCTGATCACACTGCTGTTGATAGTATTTTAACTATTGTCTTCCAAGAGAGTAAGCTCTCTCTCTCTCTCTCTCTCTCTCTCTCTCTCTCTCTCCCTCTCCCTCTCTCAGTACAGCTAAATATAGATCACCTGAGATGACTCAGTTCAAGCAACAGCACAGCCAAAGTGTTACAGTTGAACAGGCTTCCTGTTTGCAGTACAAAGAAGGAACCACAGCAGTGAGGAATAGGACAGGGCTGATCTTTCGATCATTCTGCTTTGGGCCTTTGAAATTTCGTGCCGTGAACTTCATCCTCCTGGGAAGGAGAACAGAGCCCAAAATGCCAGCTGATCATTTTCTAAAAGCAGTGGGAGTTAATTGTGAAGCCTTCTGATAGTTCAGTGATAACAGAAATTTACTCAGGAGTGAATCCAACTGCGTTGACTGGGACTTGCTCCCGTGCAAGTGAGCTGACGGTTGCAGTCCTAGAAAACGGAACTTCCTGAGTGCAGTGGTGTAGCTAGAAGGGGTGCAAAGCATTAATTTTTGCAGGGTGCCTCACCGCAGCATGCAAGCAGCCCCTTCCCGCCCTTCAGAGCCATTCTGGGAGGGGGTAGCTAAACAGAGGCGAATGCCTGGAATGATTCCAAAGGGGAAGGGGAGGGGCCCTTGCATGCTGCGGTGAGACACCCTGCAAAGCTTAGTGCTGTGCACCCCCTCTGGCTACGCCACTGCTTGGGTGGCCAGAGCACTTATAGTACGATGTTCAGTTCAAAATAAACACAAGCAATATGGTAGCGAAATCTGTAACCAGTTGTCCCAAATCGGCAAGGTCAATGCACACAATGAAGCACCTATATCCACATACAGTACATTAAACTGGGAATCTCTCACACTAGTGCAGTGCACAAAGGGCACATGACGTTGTCTAGTTTTGGGAGCCATGTGCTCCAATTGTATAGTTGAAAATCACAGTGATAATGCTGATCTCATTATCTTAGCTACACTGGGAGAATCCAGCAGTAAAGGGAGTGCTAAGCACTAAATTTTGCAGGGCACCTCACTGTGCCACGCAAGCAGCCCCTCCCCTTCGGAGCCATTCTGAGCCACTAAAGCAAAACTATCAATACACGTTGCAGTGCCAATCATTTCTACGATATACAATACCTCCTTTCTTTATATGGGAGCATTACAGAACATGGATGGGATAAGGTAGGCCAAGTATATATGAGCTGGGAGAGATGTTTGATAAATAGGACTTACTTCTGAGTAGACCTGGTTAGGATTGTGCCCCCAGGCACTTGTTCTGGCACATCCCGTGACTGGAAAGAAGAGGTGATTGACAGGGGACATTCACTAAAATTGAACGTCGGGAGAGTTAGAACAGACAAAAGAAAATACTTCCTTACCCAGCATGTAATCTGTGGAACTCCTTGCCACAGGATATATCTGGCCTAGATGCCTTTAAAAGGGGATTGGACAGATTTCTGGAGGAAAAGTTCATCACAGGTTACAAACCATGATATGTATG
The DNA here is from genome assembly GCF_035046505.1 of Tiliqua scincoides. Taxonomy (NCBI): domain Eukaryota; kingdom Metazoa; phylum Chordata; class Lepidosauria; order Squamata; family Scincidae; genus Tiliqua; species Tiliqua scincoides. Next base: position 8,379,069 of record NC_089821.1, on the reverse strand, counting down.
TGCCACCTCCTGGTTTTAGAAGTAGCCTACCTCAGAGTGCCTGATGCAAGGGAGGGCTCCAGGATGCAGGTCTCTTGTCTTTTGTGCTACCTGAGGCATGTGGTGAACCACTATGAGATACAGGAAGCTGGACTAGATGGGCCTTTGGCATGATCCAGTGGGGAACTTCTTAGGATTGGATTTGTGGGACATGTATTAATATTGAACTAATGACTTAGGTTTGCAAAGCACCATCTTTTCTCCTAAGTAAATAGGAACAAATACAACATTCAATCCAACTTGCATTTCTTCCTTTCTATGCAATGGAGAGTATTTTAAGCCACTCTTGAGCTACTCTGAGCCATGAGAGAAAATCAGACTTAATGAGACATGATTAACGTCCAAAACCCAACTACTTTGGAAGGAGTCTATTACAGCAAGTGAGATGCAGCAAGAATCTTCCCTCATCATCTCCTCACCTTGTGATCCCTGCTACGGTTGCATTTGTGTGCTTGTTGAGAGGCGGAATCTTCTGTGGGATGACAGTGACACTTCCCCAGTGTGCATCTCCCAAAGGGAGTGAGTCAAGACCAGCAGGTGACCCTTCTCTTTTCCCCGCAGAGCTCAATGCCGCCTTTCCCTTCAATACCTCACTGAAGCCTTCTGCTGTCATATCTACGCATGTTAATTTATGAGAAGTGATTGAACTGATGTTAGCCAGGTCTGCAGTGTGGGTGGGATAGCTGCACAATTTGAATAATGATGCCTGTTTCTGTGCATAACTTCCAGCGTGTATGTCTTAGTGTTCCACATGATGGAGCTCTAGAAGGTTGGATGAGTGAATTTTGGAGAAACTGTATCAAGTTGAACATGTCTCTGTTATAAAATCATAAGTGTGGCAGGATCTCTAAGAGCTCAATCCTATTTTCCCCCCTCCCCTGCTTGTGGATCCACTCTATTCAGTGGGAGGTGGATCAGAAAGCTTTGGAGAGGAAAGGGAATTTGAGTCCCCATGCACCTCTGCAAGCTTCCCACCAGTGAGCCACCAGGGTTTGCCATGATGGGTACATGCTAGCTAGTTGGCAACCTTCAGTCTCGAAAGACTATGGTATCGCGCTCTGAAAGGTGGTTCTGGAACAGCGTCTAGTGTGGCTGAAAAGGCCAATTCGGGAGTGACAATCCCTTCCACACTGGGAGCAAGTGTAGTCTGTCCCTGGTCTGTCTCCCTGGCTATGGGCCTTCCATCTTTGCCTCTTTGCCTCAGACTGCTGGCCAAGTGTCTCTTCAAACTGGGAAAGGCCATGCTGCACAGCCTGCCTCCAAGCAGGCTGCTCAGAGGCCAGGGTTTCCCACCTGTTGAGGTCCATTCCTAAGGCCTTCAGATCCCTCTTGCAGATGTCCTTGTATCGCAGCTGTGGTCTACCTGTAGGGCACTTTCCTTGCAAGAGTTCTCCATAGAGGAGATCCTTTGGGATCCTGTATTCCAGGGGTGCTCATTATGTCGATCGCAAGCTACCAGTCGATCTCCAGGTGAAATGAGTTGATTGCAGGCTTCTCTCCCATCCATGCATCCCTAGGAGTGAGCCCCTAGCAGGCTTGTGAGCCCAGGGAGCGAGCCCAGGGAGTGAGTCCAGGGAGCCTAGGGAGTGAGCCCAGGGAGCCCAGGGAGTGAGCACCTGGCAGGCTCCTCCCTGAGAGAGGAGCTGCTGGCAGGCTTTTCTCCCATCCACGCATCCCTGGGAGTGAGCCCCATTGACTCCACTGGGGCTGACTTACCTTTCCCCTGTTTTTGCACTGGTATGTATGGAGATCTGCCCCCCCCCCAACTTCCATCTGTTGGTTCTGTGTGCAAGGGGTTTTGCACTGGTCTTGCTGTGATGTCTATATAGAGATCTTCCCTCCCCCACACCTTTCCCCTGGTTTTGCACTGGTATGTATGGAGATCCGCCCCCCCCCCACAACTTCCATCTGTTGGTTCTGAGTGCAAGGGGTTTTGCACTGGTCTTGCTGTGATGTCTATATAGATATCTTCCCTCCCCCACACTTTTCCCCTGTTTTTGCACTGGTCTGTATAGAGATCTGCTCCCCCCCCCACCTGTATTGGAATCCAGGAAGATCTGGTGAGGAGGTAGATGTGGTGTCAGCAGTGGCCCCTTTAAGGGTAAGGCCTGGGCATCCAGCAGAGTGTGCTGCACAGCTGCAGCCACTTGAAGGCAATAGGGCCCTCAGGGATATAAGAGCACCTGAGGCAGGAAGGGCTCCACTTATTTATGTGAGTCAGCCTTTTCCTACATGAAGATCATTAAGTCCAAGTACTGTTCCACCATGACTGATGAACATTTGGAAGTGTGCTTGAGGCTGGCTGTCAGCAGCTACTGTCTGGACTATGCATCCTTGGCTGATTCACTTCAGTGCAAGTCATCAAAGTAAACTCAAGTAATTACAAAAAATGTTTATAGTTAATTATGTTGTGTTGTGCAATATTGGCTCATGTGGTTATGCAAGGTACACCAACGTACATTGTACACATAAATGTTATATGTTATGATGGCGCGAACATTGTAAAAAAACTCTGGTAGATCTCTGGGCCTTGCTGGGTTTCAAAGTAGCTCTCCAGCCAAAAAAGTGTTGCAAGCAAACAACATGTTGGGTAGGGCCGAGTCTAAGGACATAGATGATGCTTCCCCCATGACTACCAAGGGAGGCCCAGTGACAGTTCTAATGCCTGCTGGAATCCACAAAATGAGCAAGTGTCTCACAAAGAAGACATTTTTATTAAACAACTCCTAGAAATAGATTTAGGATAAGGATTGTGAAGCTATGTGGAGACTTCCCAGTGGTTCGCAAGCAGAATGCCCACCTATAATGGAACGAATTCTTGCTGGGACCAGTGGTGTAGGTAGCAGGGGGAGAGTAACTGGCCCACCTCACCCCAGCACTGTCTGTTCTAGTGGCTGTCTGCTGGTGTTCTTTTGCATCTTTTTAGATTGTGAGCCCTTTTGGGACAGGGAGCCATTTAGTTATTTGATTTTCTCTATAAACCGCTTTGTGAACTTTAGTTGAAAAGCAGTATATAAATACTGTTAATAATAATAATAATAATAATAATAATAACTCACAACAGGAGAGGAAACTGAGCGCTTTCCACATGCGCTGCCTCCGACGCATCCTCGGCATCACCTGGCAGGACAAAGTTCCAAACAACACAGTCCTGGAACGTGCTGGAATCCCTAGCATGTATTCACTGCTGAAACAGAGACGCCTGCGTTGGCTTGGTCATGTGGTGAGAATGGATGATGGCCGGATCCCAAAGGATCTCCTCTATGGAGAACTCGTGCAAGGAAAGCGCCCTACAGGTAGACCACAGCTGCGATACAAGGACATCTGCAAGAGGGATCTGAAGGCCTTAGGGATGGACCTCAACAAGTGGGAAACCCTGGCCTCTGAGTGGCCCGCTTGGAGGCAGGCTGTGCAGCATGGCCTTTCCCAGTTTGAAGAGACACTTTGCCAACAGTCTGAGGCTAAGAGGCAAAGAAGGAAGGCCCATAGCCAGGGAGACAGACCAGGGACAGACTGCACTTGCTCCCGGTGTGGAAGGGATTGTCACTCCCGGATTGGCCTTTTCAGCCACACTAGACGCTGTGCCAGAACCACCTTTCAGAGCGCGATACCATAGTCTTTCGAGACTGAAGGTTGCCAATACAATAATAATAATAATAGGTAGAGAGGGTGCAAAGCACTAAGTTTTGCAGGGGCACTCAACACAGTGTGCAAACAGCCCCTCCCTCTCCCCTTCAGAGCCCTCCAAATAGTGGAAGCAAAATGGAGGAGTATGTCTGGCTCCAAAGGGGAGGGGAGAGGCCCCCTGCACACTGTGGCGAGGCTCCCTGCAAAACTTAGTGCTTTGCACCCCCTCTAGCTATGCCACTGGCTGGGACATTCTTTGTGCTGTAGTTGCTCAGGGGAAACCACAATGATAGCAGGAGGCTGCAGAGTTCAGTTTGCTGGTATCTCAGCAAAGTTCAGGAAGGACACTTTTATTTTTTACCTTGAATGGTAACTCTAGTCCATGGATGGGAACTTAAGTCAACTGATACCAAAGAGAATGCTTATTCATCTCTTCTTTCTTAAAGGCAGGATCAAAAAGGGGGGAAAAATCCATCCCAATGAGGTGTTCACCTTCTTTTGTTGAAAGGATTAGCTGTTTGCAGCAGAATATATCAGACGCATTTTCTGTCCCAGTTCCCTGTTCAAAATCCCTGTTCAAAATCCAGCTACATATAAGAAAAACATCTCGGGCAGCTAAGATTTCTGTCTCTGCTTTAGCCCAATCAGTGCTAACCTGTTCCCACCGTCTTAGTGTACTCATTTTTATGCTATTTCTAAATATAAATCTATTTCTACAGGCCAAAGCAGATTTGCCCCCAATCTCTTCAAACAGGCATTTATAATTCCACCTTCAGAAGCTCCGAAAAGCAGTTAAGAACATTAGAACATATGTAGAGCCCCACTGGATCAGGCCCAAAGCCCATCTAGTCCAGCTTCCTGGATCTCACAGCGACCCACCAAATTCTTCAGAGAGCACACAAGACAGGTGTCCTGCCCTGCATCTGGCATTCTGAGGTAGCCTACTTCCAAAACCTGGAGCTTGCACATACCTACCATGACTTGTAACCCGTGATGGACTTTTCCTCCAGAAATTTGTCCAATCTCCTCTTAAAGGCATCAAGGCGAGATGCCATCACCACTTCCTGGGGCAAGGAGTTCCACAGACTAATTACATGCTGGGTAAATAAATATTTTCTTTTGTTTGCCCTAACTCTCAATTTGAGTGGATGTCCCCTGGTTCTGGTGTTGTGCAAGAGGGAAAGGAACAACCCTCTATCCACTCTATCCATCCCCTGCATAATTTTGTATGTCTCAATCATGTCCCCTCTCAGGCGCTTCTTTTGAGATTGAAGAGCTTCCAGTTGCATAACTGGGGGAGGGGGCCAGCATGCTAAGTACATCAGGTGCCACAACACACCATGTAAGTGCTCCCTCCACCATAGCAGCAAGCACCTGTGAGTTGCTGTCACTGCTCCAAATGGCTCCGAAAGCAAGTGAGAAGGGCTTCTTACATGGTGTGTGGCAGCGTCTGCTGTACTTACCACACCATCCCCTCCGGCTATGCTACTGCAGAGAAGCCAGATCATCTAGAAGGGCTAAGGGAACAAGCCGAGCAACACAACACCCCATTTCCTCTGGTTGCTGCCATTCACTGCCAAAAAGAAAAGCAATGAGCCTGAGAGAACCACTTGGCATTGCGAAGAGTGGCCCCACTCCCATCCATCTGGGGATGAACACCATCATTCATTTTGCTGTCATTTTCATGTTATTGATTTTGATAGCCGCCTTTTGTTCATTGCAGCAAAGAAGGGTGGAATGCAGATCCCTCCAATAAGCAAAAAAACCGTTTTGGGAGCAAAACGGAGGCGAGCGCAGGCCATCATTCATTTTGCTCCCCCCTGCCCACAAAGGCTCTGAAGGGGAGGGGGAGGGGCCACTTGCACACTGCAAAACTTAGCGCTTTGCACCACCTCTAGTTACGCCACTGGTCTGAGGAGACCACTTCTCATTTTGGTTTAAAAAAAACAAAACCCACCCCAAAATTTCTGTTGATTTTTATTTATTTTTAATGGGGGGAGGGAGCTGCATTGGCTGTATTTGCTGACACTATACCACCTATATCACTTAACTAGTACACTAGCCAGGGTGGTGTAGTGGTTTGGGGGGTGGACTTAGACATGGAAGATCCCGTTTCAAATCCCCCCACAGCCATGAAGTTTCCTGGGTGACCTTGGGCCAGTCACTTTCTCTCAGCCTCACCTACCTCACAGGGTTGTCGTGAGGACAAAAGGAGGGGAGCAGCTGCGTACATTGCCCTGAGCTCTTTGTAGGAAGGGTATAAAAATGTAATAAATAAATAATTAGAATGTGAATTTTGGATAAAACACATAACACCGCTTTCTGCACTTCTTCGTTTTGGCAAAAACTGAAATTCACAAACAATAAAATAAAATTAAAAAAAAACAAAAAACAATTTTTCCCACCTCTGCCCATAGGGGATTGGGCAGCCTATTGGGGGGATATTTGGCTCATTGGCGCCAATGGTGGGGGATAGGATTGGGCAGTAAATCTCCCAATTAGAATTTTTGCGGGTTGACGCTGATAAAAGCAGGATCAATTCTTCTTGGAATGATATCTTCAGTTTGGGCCTGGGGGGAATATTGCACACACAAATCACCACCAACTTCAGAAACTTTGCTTAATGTAGTGTCATCGCTGGTATTTTATTAGTATCCTGGCTTCTAATGTCCCCATCTTTGTTACAGATGATTAAAGAGACTTGTGTGTGTTTGAAACGGCAGTAGGGGACACTTCTGAAGTTTTGTGCCACGTGCATTCTTTGAAACAGATGGCCGGAAGGCAAGTCGCTAGTGGGGGGGAGTGAGCTTGATTGATCACTTTGCAAACATCCAATGCAAAATTCCCCACTGTCTCCACATCCACATCACCTTTTTCTTTCCATCTGTTTACCGAAGACATAGAATTCACCTTTGTTGCAATGATCAAGTACTTCTGAAGTTGTCAGCTTGCATGATGCCCAGATGGTATCACATACACGTGTGGGAGTATCCAAAATATTTCTGCAGCCTGTACCGCTCCAAATCCAAAAGCTGCCTTGGCTGTGGCCCCCACTTCTGATAAATGATAGATAATTGAGAGTTGGGTAAATCCATGTTGTAAGTCCAAAGAGCCTCAATGGGTGTATTGGGCTGGGAAAGGGGGATAGGCTTTTGACATGCACCACTACCACCAAAATCCTTCCCCACCTGGCCTCAAACTGCCTGGTTTAGCCCATTCCCTGCCCCGATCCTCACCCAAACTGCCCCTACCACCACCTTACCTGCTCCAATGTGGGCTGGATCAACCACTAGCTTGCGTGTGGAGCTTCCAAACATTTGAGCTGGTGGCCTGAAGTGCGCAACAGAAGGACAGCTTTTGTGGCACTGAACTGGGACTTTAGGTTTAACACAATATAACTGTTGGATCCTGGCCTCGCCTCCTGCTCCCTGCCCACTCACCCCAGGAATATCCATCACCCGCCCCAAAATACCTCCCTCCCACCTCCTCCCCACCCACCCCATGCCCTTCCAGACCCCTGCACCAGCCCAGCTTGGCTGACACAAACTCACTGTTTCTGAAGCTCACTTCGGCATGGGAAGGCCAGTGCACATTGGTCTTTCATCCCCAGGAGTGGCACAAAAGTGCTTGATGGCACTTTTGCAACATTCCTGGGCTGGTGCAAAGGACTTGTGTCAGCCCAGGCGCAGTTTGAATTGCACCCTAAGGGACTTAAGGATTGTGGAATCTACTGCTGTAGGACCTGGATAAGATTCACCCATAAATTAATCATAGAGGTGGAGGAGATTAATTCTGAACTGCCTGGGTTCTTGAGGAAGCCCAGTTAGTTATCTAATCTTTCAATCACCTGTGTTTTCATTGGATGCTCTGCAAGACCCACCAGAAACTGGGTCACGATTCCCCACGTGGGACCTGACCCTCAGTTTGCAATTAGCCAGGGATGAACAGCTCAGCAGTTAAAGGCAGTTAGTCCGAAAGGCTCTTTTTAACAAACCGATGATGCTGGGAAACCCCACTCTTGGGAATACCATTTTAGAAGATGCAAATTTGGCATTTGGAACCAGATTTCAGAAACTTTTGTCTACTGGCTGCTACCCCAATAGCTGACAACTGGGTGAAATTCATACCACAAGGTACCAACGTGGGGTTCTAAAAAGTTCCTGTGTATCATGCAGTGTGAACAAATCAGCATATTTTCATTTAGCTGAGCTACTGCATGTGAAAATCATTGTAGTAAATTTGACAGGCAACAGATGTAAAATCCCCCAGTGTTTTCCTTCTCCCTCGTCTAGACCATCTTTAAGGGTTATTCTCGTTGGGCTTCATGCCAGACACTTTTCACACAATAATACCATGGAATAAGTGGGCTGAGAGCCAATCAGCTGTCACTACAGTTGGCCTGGCAACTGCATGATGACTTCAGAACTGGGGAAGGCAGCTTGGGTTCCCACCCCATTAATAATTTTTTAAAAAAACACCAGTAATATCAAAGAAAAATATCAAATCTCAGTAATATCAAAGAAGAAGATCTACCTGTGATGCCTCTTTCTGTACCAAATGTATGATACCCCAGAAAAGGTTATAGTGTATGCATATTTTGTTCATTTTTAAATTAATAAATTATTGATTTAATTAATTATCTTTTAATTTAATTAATCATTAATAATAATATAATATTAATATATTGTTGGAATTTGCACATATATTTATTGCCAATTTATTGGCTTTCTGGCATTTTTCATTTTCTAAAATGGCTATAATAATAACCCACCATTTCAGCCCGTGGCAAAAAGCTAACCTGTTACAAGACATGCTCTAAGATAGCAATTTTCAACCAGTGCTATGGCATATCAGTGTGCTGTGAATGGCCCGCTGGTGTGCCATGGGAGTTTGGGGGGGTGGTCTTTTCTTAGTAGGGCCATTGGGGGGGATGTGAGCCCCCCACCGGCAATGTGGTGTGCCTTGTCAATTGTCAAAAAACTGATGGTGTGCCCTGATGGTTAGTACCTTGTCAGTGGGGTGTAATGTAGACTTTGCCACAGGATGTGGTGATGGCATCTGGGCTTTGATGCCTTTAAAAGGGAATTGGACATGTGCAACCTCTTGATTTTAGAAGTGGGCTACATCAGAATGCCAGATTCAAGGGAGGGCACCAGGATGTAGGTTTCTTGTTGTCTTTTGGTGGGCCGCTGTGAGATACAGGAAGCTGGACTAGATGGGCCTATGGCCTGATCCAGGGGGGCTGTTCTTATGTTCTTAACTACAATTCCCAGGAAGACTTGCAGGTCTCTTGTTATCTGGTGTGCTCCCTGGGGCATTTGGTGGGCCGCTGTGAGATGCAGGAAGCTGGACTAGATGGGCCTGTGGCCTGATCCAGTGGGGCTGTTCTTATGTTCTTAAACTACAGTTCCCAGGAGGCCTTGCAGGTCTCTTGTTCTCTGGTGTGCTCCCTGGGGCATTTGGTGGGCCGCTGTGAGATACAGGAAGCTGGACTAGATGGGCCTGTGGCCTGATCCAGTGGGGCTGTTCTTATGTTCTTAAACTACAATTCCCAGGAGGCCTTGCAGGTCTCTTGTTATCTGGTGTGCTCCCTGGGCATTTGGTGGGCCGCTGTGAGATACAGGAAGCTGGACTAGATGGGCCTATGGCCTGATCCAGTGGGGCTGTTCTTATGTTCTTAAACTACAATTCCCAGGAGGCCTTGCAGGTCTCTTGTTCTCTGGTGTGCTCCCTGGGGCATTTGGTGGGCCACTGTGAGATGCAGGAAGCTGGACTAGATGGGCCTGTGGCCTGATCCGGTGGGGCTGTTCTTATGTTCTTATGCCTCCTCCTTCTGGAATTCAGTGTTCAAAGAGAGGAGGTGCAGTCATTAAAACATATGATTTCCCTTGCTGCCCCTAGTTCCAAAATGTCTTGGGCCATTAGTGATGAGCAGGGATATGAACCTCAGCTTCTTGCATCAAACTCCATCCTTCCAGACCAGCATCTCTCACTGTAGATTGGGTCATGAGCATTTCAGTGTGGATTTTATTTTTAATATATTAGACTACCTTGGTATGTGACTGCATTTGGGGAAGCGTTACAGATCTGTACTTTCAACAGGTTAGTAGGTATATGATTTTAAGAATGATAATCAATGGGCTTACTCCCAGGTTAGTGTGGATAGGATTGCAGCCTTTGGGATGTTTGGGAAGTTTTGTTTTTTTAAAAAATAAAATAGCAACTGCTTGGGAGGGTTAAGGAGGGTTCTTCTTTATTTTAAATAATTTTTAAAAATTATACATATTGTAAATTTTTAATTTACTTAGGGCACAAGCCTATGCAGGTCTACTCAGAAGTAAGTCCTATTGTGCTCAATGGTACTTACACCCAGGAAAATGTGGATAGGATTGCAACCTTAGTTAATCTGATATGATTTTGTCCTATGGGGGTGTTAAAATTTTTCCTGCTTGATGATGTCACTTCTGGCCATGACATCACTTCCAAGTTAATAACATCACTTCCAGTGGGTCCTGGCAGATTGTCATTCTAAAAAGTGGGTCCTGGTGCTAAAATGTTTGAGAACCACTGCTGTAGACATTACCACCCTCTAGTTCTCACCACATTGCAGCAAGGCTATTGCTGCTGCAATCAGGCAACTCCCATCCATTATAGAAGGACTAGATATCATGAGACTCAGGACTATAGGACCAGCTCATAGAAGCAAAAATACACTAAGCCGGGCATACTGCTGAATGAAGTCCTCATAGCCAGTGGTGTAGCTAAAGGTGGTGCAAAGCACTAAGTTTTGGAGGGAGCCTCACAGTGGCATGCAAGCGGCCCTTACCCTCCCCTTCAGAGCCAGGCTTCACCTCTGTTTTGCTCCCCCTGCCCAGAATGGCTCAGAAAGGAAGGGAGAGGGAGCGTTTGCATGCCACTGTGAGGATCCCTGCAAAACGTAGTGTTTTGCACCCCCTCTTGCTACACCACTGCTCACAGCCATATGCAAGCTCATTTGTCTACTGCAGCATTTCCAATTGCAAAAGATAACTGCAACGTGTAAGACAATATTTCTTGCTAATTAGGCTGTTGAATTGATCTTTTTCTCAAAAGATTTATGATGTATATCCCTGTTAGCCAAAGAAGCTTTGTCCCAACCCGAACCACATATTTACCAGGATGCTGTTTGCCAAATACATTGGCATCCACAGCAAAAGATGGAGTTACGTTCTCCCCTTAACGGAATTAGTGCGGAGATTTTGTTAGGGTACAGGGAAAGAGAGAGGCTTCATGGTGCACAAACTCAGAATAGGATATGCTGTGGCTGGGAGTAATCATTTGGGACATGTCAAGTTTCCGGGTATTGACCAATTCAGATTAAATCTAGCTCTTAAGCACGACTTGGTCCCTCTAGCGGTGCTGTCAGATTGATAGCAGAAGTAAGAACGATGTCTTCCCTTCAGAGAGGAGGTAAGCAATATCAAATTCAGCGGAACTGTTTGCTCCTCCTCTGTGCACGGCACTAAATTTTGTTCCCAGTTACTGTAACAGAATTAACCATCGCCTCACCAGGAAGAAGATGCTGTGTGATGTGTTGGGGGATCTCAGTGCCTTTTTGCTCCAAATCCACTTCCTCCACAAAATCATTTCTGAACCACAAATGTCCCCTTACCCCAAGGAGACCTTCAGAAGCTGAAAATCCTCCATGAGATGCAGCACAGCCAGTGCCAGTGGCATCGCTAGGGGGGTGCGCGGGGTGTGGGCCAGACCGGGTGATGCGCATGGAGGGGTGATGTGCACTAGTGACCAAAATCGCTAAAATCGTGATTTGTAGGAATAATATCATCATATTATATACCATTCAATGTGTAATTTACAGTGGAAAGCAATGAAAAAAAACAGAGTGAAATATCTCAGTTCTAGCAAAAATTATGGCCAAAAAAGCAGAAAACAAAAATGCAAGTGTCTTATGTAACAAAAAAGTATGTTTCCTTAATTCAGAATGGACCAATGAGACTGATTGTTCAAAGAGCCAATGAGATGTTATTATGACACAGCTTGAACCAATAAGGTATTAGTAAGGTGACACCTGGGCAGTGGTGGACCACCCCAGCCTCATGCCCCAGGGCAAAGGTCCAAGATGGCACCCCCCCAGGATGTTGCCAGCCCTTCACGTGCAAATCTGCCCCCCCTCACCTGAGGCTCATAGAGCTTCACACAGGTTGCGTCACAGGTTGCGTCAGGGAAGCTTCCTTACCCGAGGCTTTAACTGTGCTACTAGAAAAACAGAAGCACAGTTTCTGACCCTGTTGGGAGCCTCAGAGAGGTTTCCATGGGGTCCTAAAGCATTTTCTCCATCGTCCATAATGGGATGTCTGCCACTGCACCCGGGGGGGGGGGGTAACACCACTAGTGACCAAAATCACTAAAATCATGATTTGTAGGAATAGTATGTGCCCGATCTTGTCTGATCTTGGAAGCTAAGCAGGGTCAGGCCTGGTTAGTACTTGGATGGGAGACCACCTGGGAATACCGGGTGCTGTAAGCTTATACCATAGTCTTTCGAGACTGAAGCTTGCCAACCAACCAGGAATAATATTATCATGTTATATACCATTCAATGTGGAATTTACAGCAGAGCGCAATGAAAAAATATATGTTGAAATATATGTGTTCTATCAAAAGATTTAGCCAAAAAACCAGCAGGGCGGGGCAATAGTACATCACCATGACTACCACCCGGGTCATTGCCCTGCCCGCTGCATGGGAGGAGGTCCATCATAGGGGTGACACGCTGGCCTCCTGTGCTGCATGGCGAATCAGGGTTCAAAAACAATCTCAGCAGACTTAGAATTGTGGTTATCTTCGAGCTTTATTCATTGCCAGCAATGGGCTTCTCTTGGTGGTTCAAAATGGGAGACACAGAGTGCTGTGGTAACTCTCAGTGCCTCCAGAGAATAGCAACCTTTCCATAGGTGTCCATTGTTTAAATAGTATTTTGGCCTCTTTGTTTCAAAATCTCACACTCTCATTTGCTAGAAATTATGACATCAGAGTTAGCTCATTTTACAGACATCTGGTTGGCTAGGTTTAACTAACCAATAAGAAAAATAGAAATTTGCATTAAACATGTCCAGAGGCGGCACTGTTCACCCAATTATTATTGTCTTTGCCTATCTCTGCTTATTCTTCTATTGGCCTGACCTTGACTTCGTCTCTTTAACATTCTTAGTACCAGGCTTCTTAGGGCTGTATGCCAGCATTGTTTAAACTAAGTTTTCTCTTATATGTGTACTTTAGGAGATGTTAGTAAGGTATAGTAGTAAACCAGGTACTTGCAGAGAGCGTCTATCCAGAATCGCAGTGTGGATTCTGAGCCAACAGGTCCACCACTGATATGGTATTCTCCCTTAGACAACTGCAGGAGAAATGCAGGGAACAACGACAGCCACTCTTTATAGCCTTCATAGATCTCACAAAGGCTTTCGACCTGGTCAGCAGAGACGGCCTCTTCAAGATTCTCCCCAAGATTGGATGTCCACCCAGGCTCCTCAGCATCATCAGATCTTTCCACAAGGACATGAAGGGCACTGTTGTCTTCGATGGCTCCACATCAGACCCTTTTGACATCCGAAGCGGAGTGAAGCAGGGCTGTGTTCTTGCACCAACCTTGTTTGGGATTTTCTTCGCTGTCCTGCTGAAGCAGGCCTTTGGAACTGCAACAGAAGGCATCTATCTCCGGACCAGATCAGACGGAAAGCTCTTCAACCTCTCCAGACTGAGAGCAAAATCCAAAGTCCAGCTGAAATGTCTGCGTGACTTCCTCTTTGCCGACGATGCAGCTGTCACTACCCACTCTGCCAAAGATCTCCAGCAGCTCATGGATCGTTTTAGCAAGGCCTGCCAAGATTTTGGACTGACAATCAGCCTGAAGAAAACACAGGTCATGGTTCAGGATGTGGACTCACCTCCCTACATTACAATCTCTGAGCATGAACTGGAGGTTGTCCATGACTTTGTGTACCTTGGCTCAACGATCTCTGACACTCATTCTCTCGATACCGAGCTAAACAAGCGCATCGGTAAAGCAGCTACCACGTTTTCCAGACTCACAAAGAGAGTCTGGTCCAACAAGAAGCTGACGGAACATACCAAGATCCAGGTCTACAGAGCTTGCGTCCTGAGTACACTTCTGTACTGCAGCGAGTCATGGACTCTTCGCTCACAACAGGAGAGGAAACTGAGCGCTTTCCACATGCGCTGCCTCCGACGTATTCTCGGCATCACCTGGCAGGACAAAGTTCCAAACAACACAGTCCTGGAACGTGCTGGAATCCCTAGCATGTATTCACTGCTGAAACAGAGACGCCTGCGTTGGCTTGGTCATGTCGTGAGAATGGATGATGGCCGGATCCCAAAGGATCTCCTCTATGGAGAACTCGTGCAAGGAAAGCGCCCTACAGGTAGACCACAGCTGCGATACAAGGACATCTGCAAGAGGGATCTGAAGGCCTTAGGGATGGACCTCAACAAGTGGGAAACCCTGGCCCCTGAGCGGCCCGCTTGGAGGCAGGCTGTGCAGCATGGCCTTTCCCAGTTTGAAGAGACACTTTGCCAACAGTCTGAGGCTAAGAGGCAAAGAAGGAAGGCCCATAGCCAGGGAGACAGACCAGGGACAGACTGCACTTGCTCCCGGTGTGGAAGGGATTGTCACTCCCGGATTGGCCTTTTCAGCCACACTAGACGCTGTGCCAGAACCACCTTTCAGAGCACGATACCATAGTCTTTCGAGACTGAAGGTTGCCAATATATAGTAGTAAACATATATTTATTCTGTACAGGGAAACTAACTTTTAAATAAAGATTTCCCTTTTTAGAACTCTTTTCCTATTTATTTTAATTAAACTTAACTTTTTCTGTCAGCTTTTAGAGGCTTCATTAATGTTTTGCTGACCAGTGGACTTTCAAGAATGTTGGCCAATTAGACAACTTCATAGACAATTTATTACCTCATTATTTTGTTATTATGCAGGTGTTTCTTTTATCTTAGGGACTCAAATTAGTTAGCTGAACTTGATTTACAAGTGTCCTCATTAGAATGTCTGTGTCCAGTCTTGTTAGACAAGATTAATGGCTTCCTAGCTCAGACTTTCTTAAAATGATTTAAGTTATGTCTCTTTATTTTACACATCGTGGTGCTAAGAGATAAGTTCTTTAATTATCTCATTTCCTGGCCAGGTGCATCTTTGACTTCTCATTATTTTCAAATCTCCTTATGAGTTATGTTTCAGTTAAAACATCAAACAAGACTTTGAATCTTACAGAATTGGAATGTTCTCCAACTAACCTTTAGCCTTTCACGGTTGCTTCTGGCTGCTACTTGTTAATTCTCATTTCTCTGTGTATTCTTACAATTAACCTATTAAGATTCACTTAAACTACCATACTTGTATCAACTATACTTTAAAGAATAGCTTCAATAATTATTAAAGCTGTTTCCTGGTTTAATTATGTCTTTTGTTTCCTTTTGTCCAGCTTGACTTTCAAGCTTTTGGGGGTGTAATTTCTGTTCAGCCTGGCTCCATTTATCAATTCAATTAACTTTTTGACAACTGGGTATTCTGCAGTCTGGCAGGCTGCCAAGAGCAACATCCTTCAGGACTGCCTGACCAGCTTCCACTCTCTGTCCTCTGAGCATCCCCCTAAATTTGCCTTTGTTTATTTGTGAAATGCTTAAACACTCAGGCTTCTAGCATTTGAAATGTTCTAAGCATAACTGTAATCTTTATTTGTTTATTGGCTAAAAAGGGAAAACTTGTTGAATCACATTCTAACATTCAACTTAGCTTTTCCTATTGCATCCTTTTTAGAATGGAAAGTCTATTAAAACTGTACAAAATACAACTTTTGCTAATTAGCCACTCATCTTGACATATCTGTTCCTTTGGCAGTTTGCCTGGACACTCCTTAAAACTGGACATTCCTTAGGCAGTGCCTGCTTGAAGCTGGGACCTAGCATTTGATTTTTTCCCTATCATATTACCAATAATTAATCCATTTGTGTATTTAATCCTAGAGAAGCCTAAATGAATTTTATTTCAAACCTTTTCTTCTCCCTGAGTCAAGAGAATTCTCCTGCATTTTAGCTGGGGTCCTCTCTAATTCCTTCAAAAGAACATTTGCTGGCTGTCAAATAACACTTTAATTGGGCTTATTTATGGCTAGCTGTACCTTTGGCCTACTTCAAACTGTCTCAAACTGAGAGAGGGCAGAAGTGAATCCTTGTAAGTTTGTCTTATGGGAACATATATATATATAAGCCTAACTAATTTACCCATAACATTGCATGAACAAGCATTTGCATAAATGATTAGTTTCAGCATAAGTAAACATGAGTAAACATAAAACATAAGTGGCTTACATTGGCCTGTTGCACAAACAGACCCTCTCAGAGAGAGAGAGAGAGAGAGAGAGAGAGAGAGAGAGAGAGCAAAGTTGCTTTTCTGGGCCTGCTTGAGCAACCAAACAGAAGGCTGCTTCTGAGCAAACATACATTTTGGCTTACTTTGGGTATGCTGGACTCTTTAAACATACGTCTTCTCCTTACATAACAGAACATTTGGTTCATAAGCATTGATACATCTTGGCATCATACATACATTTGAACAAAACATCATGACATTTTACTGTATTTCTTTCTGGCCTTGCCTTACCTGCACTGGGAGATGCAAACTCTAGTGTTGCCACTGGCCACCACCAGCTCAGTTACATTGCCACACAAGGGGATTTTTTTTTAGGATTGTGCTGATGTTAGAATTACACAGGCCAACACATATTTTGGTGTCTGAAAAGTTAGACCTATTCCTGGCTATATTTGGGGCGCTGATTCCAAAAATTGCATCAGTTTTGCCCTATTGCATCTAGTTTTGGAGATACAGCAGAACCTCATTAGTGATTTCAAGCAGCTTTCTTGTGAGGAAGCCCAGGCCATGGCTTCTTCATGAGAAAGCATCTTGAACCATTCGCTAACCAGGCTCTGCTGTATCTCTGAAACTAGATGTGACAGGGTAAAATTGATGCAATGTTTGGAACCAGTGCCCCCAGTTCATATAATACCACCATAAATTTTTTTAAAAAAATTTTCTGATTCTCAAATTGGCAGGCTTGTGTTATTAGCACTACTGCTTGTTCCCTAAGATTTGATATTTGAAGTGTATCTCCATCATCTAGATCAGGGGTGCCCAAACTCTGGCCCTGGAGCCACATGCGGCCCTCGAGGCCTCTCAGTGCGGCCCTCAGTGCGGCCCTCAGTCTCCAAGGAGCCTCTGGCCCTCCAGAGATTTGTTGAAGCCCGCACTGGCCCAACGCAACTTCTCTCAGCGTGAGGGCGACTGTTTGGCCTCTCACGTGAGCTGTGGGATGAGGGCTCCCTCCACTGCTTGCTGTTTCACATCTGTGATGCAGTAGCAGCAGCAAAGGAAAGGCCAGCCTTGCTTTGTGCAAGGCCTTTTATAGGCCTTGAGCTATTGCAAGACCTTCATTCGTACATATAAGTTCGTCTTCAATATTTTCATTTATGTAAACGTATGTAAATTTATTCAAATTTTAAATGTAAATTAATTTTTTTTCCCCCGGCCCACCGACACAGAGAGATGATGTGGCCCTCCTGCCAAAAACTTTGGACTCCCCTGATCTAGATAAAGCTTTTAAAAATAATGTTCATTAATCGTGTTTTGGTATACCAGATTCATTAGGCATGTCTACATCTTCTAGTCACACCTGGAGGTGTTCTGAGGCATGAGAAGGCAGCTCATGGCCTCCCTGTGTCTCAGATCACCTCTGGACATGACTGGAAGTCACTAGCACATACTGGAAGTGTCTTCCAGTCATGTCCAGGAGGTTTCCTGAAGCCCTCCAGCTGTGGGATCAGCATTCACTGATATCCTTATCTGTGAATGCCAAGCCCGTGGATAAGGTGGGTTCGCTGTATTTATAACACAGAGAAGCCAATCTTCAATTTTTTAAAATGTATCTCATCATTAGGACCATCTTGTCACCAGATCCCAAAGGGCTGCAGCGGTGGAGTGCTTTCAACCCACTTTCAACCCACCCCTCCAAAAGCAGCCTCCCATGCTTCTGAAAAGCCACCCCCTCAAGGCCAGGGGTTACTTGAATAGCACCACATCAACTGTGAAGGGCCACCAGTGGGGAAAAAAAATATTTTCCCCCACACATACACAGAAACACTTTCTACTTGGGTATGTTGCAGCAGGGAGAGGAGCAGCAGGAGAAACCTGGCCTGTATTTTTAAAGTGCCTAAAGATATTGAGTGCTGTGCAAGAATTAAAAATCACCTGTCTGCAGGCATTCTTTGACACCACTTTGACAGGCATGATGTGTGCCACGGTCTTGAAATTTATTACAGGATTCCTGTTCATCAGGCAGCAAACTGGAGTAGTGTGTTGCAAAAAGCTCTTTGAGAGTGCGCTTGAAGCCACTAGACATTTGCTCCCGTTGCTTAAAATAGCACGTCTCACTGTGATGGATTAATCTTCCCTTGGCTCTGGTGCTGCTTAGATTACTAGAGCTGCTACTGTCCGAAATATGCTATACGAGGCAAGTATTTCACCCAAGTCACTTCCCATCCGGTCTGCAAAAAGAAAATGTATTCCCTTGGCGCCTGTCAGCAATTACACAGGGGAGAGAGAAAACAGTTCCACTGTTTTGTGAAGATTTCAGTCTAGTATTTCAAGGTCAGATCTAGCACCCGGCTAAATGGGACCATCGGTTATTAAGTCGGTTTAGTCCGACTGACTTTAATGGAGCTAAATTGGTTTAGATGCAGGGACCTCTGCAGAATGGGGAGCGCGGCTTGAGCTCGTTAGTCACCTCCATTAAATTAAGGCTTTATGCCAGATAATAGCATAAAGCAAAACAAACAAACACTGAAAGAACATTAACCTCCAGTGATGGAATGCCCTTGTACTAGAGACAGACTGCAAGCCCCAGGATCTTTCTAAAGGACTTCTTATTTGGCTGAATTTCAGTGGCTGGTATTCGGTTGATAGGCAGGTGTTAATGGAAATGTTTTATATTTTGTCCCTTTGTCTGGCCAAGCAGGGTCGATTGATATCTCTGGGGCATCTGGGGGCTCCATTCTTCTGGATTCCTTTCAGCTTGTACAGCCTGAGGATGTGGGCAGAGTCCTTTGGAGAGTGTAGCCTTCAATGTGACTGCCTAGCATTAGATCAGTTTATTAGATCAGCCTGGGGGGGTGGGGGGGGAATTGGCTAAATGGGTGGGGGAGGTGGTGAAGCATTCCTGAGAGAGGGGGTTTTGCCTGTGCCACTAAAAATAGCAGAGGTATGCTGCCTCCTTAAAAACAAACAAACAAACAAACAAACCTTCCTTGACCCAATGGTGCTTGATTGTTTTCGGCCTATGTCAAACCTCCCCTTTCTGAGCAAGGTGGTTGAATGGAGCCTTTGCCCAGCTTCTCCTAGCGTGCCCGCTGCATCCATACCTGTGCTGTTCTGACCTAGCTGTCGTACACTTGGTCTCACACTCCCAGGGTTTTGGGTGCTCAGAGTTGTTGGTTCTGAACCCTAGAGCCCTCAAAGATCCCTGTTCGGTAGTACTGCCACCACCCTGTAAGAGCCAGTGCCTGAGTCCAGGGAAACGACCCTCTAGGCTTAACTATATCCCTTGTAGGCACTGAACACTTCCTTTACTTAAAGTCTCAGTCCTCAAGTTTCTAGTCCACAATGAGGATTTTTGGTAGCTTGCTGAACGGCTAGGCAGGATTCTGAACCTTTGCCCCCAACAGACAATGAACCAACATGGTAAAAAGATTTTTACTTTATTAAGTACATAGGGTTACAAAAAGTTACAAAGGCAGCAAATGCTAGAGGCACAAAAACTTCTAGGAAACATATCAGCATAAAACAACAAAGATAACTGGCTAACTCTACTATTCTCTGACTCTCACCTGGGTCAGCTTCTTTTGTAGATCCTCAGTTACCTAAGAGGCCACATGGTCCTGGTGGGGCAGGATGTGCACCCACCACCTCTCTCACCCAGAGACCAGACCAAAAAGACTCTGTCCTCCTGAAGTGGGGCTGGAAGTTCGCCCTCTCAGCTCTTCCCTCCCTCCTGGAGATCTGCAGCTGTATTCCATCCTTGATGGGCGTCTTTCTGCTGCCTAGGTGCTACATAATCACCTTCCACTGAGTTGTAAATTCCTAGCAGCTAGGAAATGCAAGCCACTTCTGTGTTACTGTTTTAGCTTGGTTCAGGCTTTGCAATGTTACTAGGCCTGAACTGTACATATTCATGACACTGGCCACAGTGGTTCATGCTCTGGTGAGATCATGGTTAGACTACCGCAATGTGCTCTACATGGGTCTGCCCTTGAAGACACTTCGGAAATTACAACTGGTGCAGAACATGGTCGCCCGTGTGGTTGTGAGAGTTTGATGAATTGGCTGTATGGGACGATTGCTTTGGTGGCTACACTGGCTGCCAGTTCATTTGCAGGTCCAATTCATGGTGCTAGTTTTCTTAGCTCCTCTAACTAGCTTTCAAAACTCCTTAGTTAAATAATATACTTGGGATTGCCTTATAAAAGCATGTTCTGAGTGATTCTCCACCCCAGCCTTCACTTCCAAAGCACTTTTGAAACTCCAAGCATCTCCCAGTGCACCATGTCTGCCTGTGCTAACACAGGCCAACAACTCAGCTCATTTGTACCTGCTCCTATTTTTTCCTAGACAAATGTTCTGTTCAAATATCCCCCGTGGCATCTCCTCGGGTGCAGCCTGTATTCTGCGCTCTGAGTGCCAGTGTCTTGTCAAGAGCATAATTCAGTGTCAAATGTGGTCTGGTGGGAGCCTGGACTTCATTCATGGTCCAGAAAAATGTGACTTGCGCATGCACACACCTGAGGCTGGGATTAATATGTCAACCTGTGTTGATAGAGTGTGCCATGAAACTGCTTGCCAGAGACAGAAGGGCAAAGCTTTCCCTGGGCGATAGCAAAATGTTTCTGCCATGGCAATAACAGCTCTAATGCTCTAACAATGCCATTCAGCTCATTCCCAGAGAATGTCTGCTATTAATTATTGTGTATGAAACACCGACAGTGCGCTTGACCTGGTGAAAGATTGCCAAGGTAGATTATTCGCAAACTACAGCTGAGAGAGAGAGAGAGAGAGAGAGAGAGAGAGAGAGAGAGAGAGAGAGAGAGAGAGAGAGAGAGTTAAGGAAGGAGGAGGAGAGCGCTTGGTAGCCAGAGTAAAGCAATAGTTGTTTAGTGCAATCTTATGCACTGTGTTCAATGGGGCTTACTCCCAGGAAAGAGGGTATAGGATTCCAGCCTTAGTGCAAGATAGCGAGGTTGCCTTAGAACTGAGAGAAAGCATTAGCACAGTGGTGTATGAAGACGGTGGCCGGGAGGGCAGCAGCCCTGGGTGCCAGGCTTTAGGGGTTGCATAAGAAGTCACCCCAAAGTGGCCGAAGATGTGACCCTGGCTGTAGCCGTAATTTGGCTAGTACTGGCTGCAGTCACCGGCCAGAAAAGCATGTTTATTGGTATGATTGAAGTTCATGTTTATTGGTATTGATATGAAGTTACACAGTTACATATAAATATACAAGTACACACACACACAGCAACAAAAGAAAATGTTCATTGTTTGCACTTCTTTTCTGGCCATTATTATTATTATTCATTTCATTTCATGGATATTTCTGGAAAACAATTTTGTTATGGGGAGTACCCAAAATTTATGGGGTCCAGGTACCAAATGACCTTGCTATGCCTTTGACTTAGTATCAGGTCTTAACGGTGGCATAGCTGCAGGGGGGGCAGAGAACTCAGCCTGGCAGGAAGGTGGGCGTGCGGCCCCTCCGTTTGGAGCCATTCCCGGAAGGGGGAGCAAAACGGAGCCGTATGGGCTTTCTCGTAATCTCAAGGGTGCGCCGGTGCAGGGTGTGATCCACAATCGGGGCTATGATAATTTCATCACTGCACAGGCTGAAACGTGTTTCCAGAGCAAAGAAGTGTTCGGAACTGGTGGTCTCTCCTGGGTTTCATATTCTGCTGATTCATAGTCATCCTGCTCAGAGCTTGTGCAGATGTCAGTGCAGTTGGAGAACTCCCTCAAATCACTGCTTGCATAAGCAATGTTGCTTTGGCAGAATGAATTCAGTCACACTCAGCACTCTCCTTCCATGAACAGGAAGATCATCGGTTGCATATTTCCGGATCATGAAAGATTTTATGGGGTTCATGAAAGCTTTTCCAGGGTTACGCTGCCCACACCAGCAGACTAGGGCAGCATTTCTCTTTGCTTGTCCTCTGCTGCACCACTTTGCATGGTCCACTTATTGGAAAGACCACCAGAAGTAACTGGTGTTGATGTGATCACCAGTTACTTTCAGATTGGGAGGTCAGATGCAACACAACAAGCACTGATAAGGCGCTCAGAACAGATTGACTGGAGGACTTTTTCGAGCATGGAAAATGTGCACACTGGACACCGCTGCGTCCCACTGGACACCACTTAAATATCACTGGTTATACAAGTACCACTGGTTGAGAAACGCTGGACTAGGGGTTTGTTCAGGTTTTCCAACTGCAGTAACATCTGCACCAGCTCCCAGAGAAAGCCAGGAGAGCTGGCACCAGGGATGGGCAAATCCAGCATGGCTTGACTTGAGTCGAGTCACAAGTCTCTGCCCCTGCGATTTGACTCAAAAACGAGTCATAAGGGGGGCACTTTCCAAGTCGCCAAGTTACCTTTTCGTGACTCAAAAAAACTTGAGTCCCGAGTTGCTCCCTATAAAAAGCCAGACATAGAAAAAAACAGGGCTGCTGCCAGGCTCTGTGTGTGTGTGTGTGTGTGTGTGTGTGTGAGAGAGAGAGAGAGAGTTCTAAACACTCCCCTGCTGTCCCCATCCATCTGTAAACAAGGCAGGAGGGGTGGGACAGACTGCATGACAGCAGGGAGAGAAGCATCAAGAGAGAGAAGGGTCATGTGCAGCAGCTGCGAGGCTTACCACGACGACCCAATCCTTGGCAGCTCTACTCAGAAGTAATCTCATTTGCGCTGGTTGATCAATGAGGCTCCCTCCTCCCAAGTAAAAATGGAGCCATGAGGAAGAAAGCATGATCACTACGAACATGCTCCTCCCCTTCCCTGGGCTTCTCCAGCCAATCATAAGGCAAGAACCCTCTTGTGCTCTTTCTTCTGCCCTATCTCAGTCAAAGAAAATATCAGAGTACCCATCCTTCATCCAACAATCATCTGTTCTTTCAGAGATGGTCAAGACAGCCCACTCCTGCCTCCCCTCCCTGCTTGGATGTAAAAGCAAACATTAACCCCTCCCTGCTTCCTGGCTAGAATTTCCCTGCTGCTTGCCTGGTCTGAAGGATGGCCCCATGAGGATTTTCACGCCATGAAAACAGTAAGCAAGCACACCCGATTCAGACAGACTTGAATCTGTAAGCGGGGGAAAGAGTGCTAAGTCAAGGCGACCCTGACTCGAATGTTTTGCTGAGTCTTCCATGAGCGCAACTCGAGTATAAATGAGTCAGCAAAAAACACTGATTTTCATGACTCAGGCTCACCAGACTCGAAACCCCATCCCTGGCTTGTGGGAAGAAAAGTATAATCTGAAGTCGATGTGTGTCGTGATCAAAGGAGGAATGAAGGTGGGTTAAATGGGTGTGCTTATCAGATCATGTTCAGTTGCATACAAGTCCCCAATCAGCCACGAAGCTCCCAGAGCGAACTTGGGATCATCACAGTCTGTTAGCCTAATCACTAGATTATTAGGAGACTAACAGCCCAATCCTATCCTACGCTGGAACAAGCAGGCCAACTGGACCTCACTGTATCTAGCACAGGGTAGGAGGTGGCTGCTGTGCAACTCAGAGTAAGGGGATATTTATCCCCTTATCCCATGTTTTGCTCCAGCCACCTGTATGGGGCTACTCGGAGAACCAAGCTGCCCAGTATAATGCCGGGCTGGCCAGGAGCGGGATAGGATCTGGCCTACCCAGATGAGAAGTGGTACATCAGGGGTCAAATGTTGAGATACACTGTTCTAGACATTTGTCTGTAATCTGAAATCCCAAAGGATCTTTGCTTGGTTGTTCTTACTGATTTTATCAGGTTTATGATCCCTGGAATTTTGGTGTGAAGGTGAATTGTATAGTTTGCAAAGATTCCAGTGAACCATTGTGATTGTTATGACTATTATCATCATCACTATTACTGTTATTATTACAGAACTGTTCCTTGAGGGAGGGAGTTATTTCCTGTACTCAGTCCAGGCCCCCAAAGTCAGCAGCAATGACAACAGGAGCACAAAATAGCTGGTGGGAGGCTTTAACATCACTTTCTGCCCACATCTCTCTTAGCTGTTTGACTACCTACCATAGCTTTGCATTTAATTGTATGCTATACTGTATGCTGTCTTGGGGATCTTTTAGATCAAAAGGTTATATCTCTTTAAAACAAAAAATATATATGAATAACAACAATGCCAGACAGACTTTTGCACTGTATGCTTTGTTTTTTAAAAATTCAGTTCTGCTAAAAAGTAGGCTTAAGTACAATCTGACACGTACCTACTCAGAAAGTAAATCCATTCAATTAAATCAGGGGTCTCTAAATTTTTCGGCCAAAGGGCCGCATCAAATACCTGGCACAGTGGCGAGGGCCGGAAAAAAAAAATTAAATATAAAATTTAAATAAATGCATTAGAGATGAAACTTAGATGAATGAATGAATGAATGGGCTCAAATGTCTAGGACTTCTCCAAGCACAAACACAGCCCAATAAATAAAGCACACACTTAAATAGACCCCCATTCCCCTACCCCAAAAGCACAACTCTGGTTGTGTTTGGTCAACTGGGCCAGAGGCTCTTGGGATCAGAGGCTGGCCGTGGGCCTGATAGAAGCTCTCCTCAGGTCGCATCTGACTCCTGGGCCGGGGTTTGGAGACCCCTGAGTTAAATGAAATGTACTCTTAGGTAAGTGTGTATGAGTGCAGCTTGAGTTTCTGTACTGAATGCTAAAGACTCCATTAGGAGTAAACAAATTGCATTTAATTCACATTAGCCCCCCTCCCGCCCCACACACAATTAATTTGTCTCTGCCAATTGCATTTCATGTCTGCGGGTGCTCCTAAAAGGCTTTGCACTCCAATGAAGGAAGAATGTCACAGAGATTGGAGATCAAGGCAGCTGAGGAATTTAAATGTAGGGTTTAAAAATAAGTGACTTAGTTTCCATGTAGGGTGTCTGTAGTAAGGAACGAAAATATCTATTGCCCATATACTTAGAGGAAATTAACTCTTTGGAAGCAAATTCTGATAGCCAGACTGAAGGTGATGAGTACGGAGAAAGAAACTGGCATATAACTTGTAAACAGGGAGATACTGAAAAGCTGCCTTGTCTTTTTCAAGAGGTGTAGTCATGATTTTATTCAAAATGCCATTAATGTTTCAAGAAGTTGGCACACAACGAATCATACGAAGACACACAGTTTCCAACTGACTTGAAATGTATGGATAGTCTATGTTAAAAATAAAGGAGGACAAAAGGGGGGGGGGCTTAGATTTGCACCTCTGCCTTGCAAACAAATAATTTTTGTTTCTAAAAGAATACCAATTTACTCCCCAAGCAGAATTGTGCATTGTGCACAGAACTATGTTCAATAGTCATCTTTGCATGTAGGCAGGTTATATGTCAAGCCCTGCAAGCTGACTGTCTGGTACATTCATAGTTATGAATCATCATGGATTAGTGTACACAGTACACACAGAGTAGATGCTATATTCAGATTTTTTTCCCCCCCTGTGCTGCTCCAAAAGGAGGATCTATAAGGAGAAGGCAACACTTTGATCACCACGCTTTCATATTCCCCTGGCATATATGTGCAGGGCCGGCGCATCTGTGAGGCCAACTGGAATAGTTGCCTCAGGCAGCAGATTGGGGAGAGGTGTAAACTTTAGTCTGCCCACTTGCCTCCACCAGTTCTCCTCCTCTCACTCCCTGGATTGGAAAAAGAAGAGGGGGATGGAGCAAAAGCGTAGAGGGGAGAACAGTAGTTGGCTAGAGTGGTGGAGAAACAGTTCATCACCAGTAAGGGGGATAGCATCTGTCAGACTGCCTCAGGAGGTCATGGGGTGGTCCTGGATCCGTGCAACCACGTATCTGTTGTTTCCACAAGGGAGGAAAGGAACCGTGGGGTACAGAGCCCGAATGGCCATGTTGTGAAAACACGGTTTCTATTTTCTCGAGGACATATTTCCAGGGCAAAGTTACTGTTAGCTCTTTGCTCAGGCATAGCCAGAGGCATAGCAAACAATTGGTTCAAGGAAAGTTGCAAGCAGCTGAGTCAGCTGGATTACCCTGCACCTGTGGTTGCCACACCCTAATTAACTGGGCAGACTCTGATTGGGTGCTCAGCACACTTAAGCCTCACTAAGCAGTATGACCAGTGCAGTGGGTGAACTGCGCAACTGCTGCCGGAGACTTTGACAGTATATGACTGTATAATACTGTTTATGTATAATACTGTCTACAGAGCTTGCGTCCTGAGTACACTTCTGTACTGCAGCGAGTCATGGACTCTTCGCTCACAACAGGAGAGGAAACTGAACGCTTTCCACATGCGCTGCCTCCGACGCATCCTTGGCATCACCTGGCAGGACAAAGTTCCTAACAACACAGTCCTGGAACAAGCTGGAATCCCTAGCATGTATGCACTGCTGAAACAGAGATGCCTGCGTTGGCTCAGTCATGTCGTGAGAATGGGCGATGGCTGGATCCCAAAGGATCTCCTCTATGGAGAGCTCGTGCAAGGAAAGCGCCCTTCAGGTAGACCACAGCTGCGATACAAGGACATCTGCAAGAGGGATCTGAAGGCCTTAGGAGTGGACCTCAACAGGTGGGAAACCCTGGCCTCTGAGCGGCCCGCTTGGAGGCAGGCTGTGCAGCATGGCCTTTCCCAGTTTGAAGAGACACTTGGCCAACAGACTGAGGCAAAGAGGCAAAGAAGGAAGGCCCACAGCCAGGGAGACAGACCAGGGACAGACTGCACTTGCTCCCAGTGTGGAAGGGATTGTCACTCCCGAATCGGCCTTTTCAGCCACACTAGACGCTGTGCCAGAACCACCATCCAGAGCGTGATACCAGAGTCTTTCGAGACTGAAGGTTGCCAACAACACTGTTTATGACCTTGGACTGACTGTGACTTTGCTTGTAGATACTGGACTTGAACAAGGTAACATTGGACTGCTGTATTATATGTGAATGACCTGGACTGCTTTGACTCTTCTATGTATGACTCCTTGCTCAAAATACACCAGCTAATTCAAAGACTCTGCTATGTCTGCAAGTTTGTGTGCACCCTGCTTGAAAGAGGACAGACCCAGGTTCCTACCTAACAGTTACAAGGCCAGTGTGGCTCACAAGAACCCACTGCAAAAAACAAACCTGGAAATGTATGTATAAGTTTTCCCTAACGGGGCATATAACTTCAAATATCTGTGCCATTTTCCTTCAGCAAACAATGCCAAGGAAAAGGCATGGGAGACCCAGTCATAAATCCCTTTTCTTTTTTTGGCCCACAGTCACAAGCACATCTTTCAAGAGACTAAAAACTGAACTTACAAAGCCAATACAGCCATGAGCATGTCTGAAAACACCTTTCCGATCCTCAACATTTGTTCAGATCGCTCTTTCTGCAATTTCAGAGTTTGTAGCCCATCCGGAGCTTCTTTGTTGGAGCAGTACATTTTATGATCATGGTGTATGATGATACATGCAGTCTTGCAGGGATGAGAACTTGGCACCATGGCGAGACTCGGGTTGAGTCCCGAGTCTCTGCCCCTTGCAACTCAAATCACGCATGAGTTTTAATGGGCACCCTTTGCTGACTCGCCCCCTGAAATTCCCAAGTCATTTTGAGTTGAGTGTCTTTTGGGTCAAGCACACCAGGGCATGGACCAAAAGGGACTGGGAGGCCCCTAATCTCTGCAAGGTGGAAGGGGGCAGGATGGACAGCAGGAGGGGACAGAAGTGTCAAGCTAGAGAAGGGTCACGTGGCTGTAGCTGGGAGGCTTGCTTTAAGAGTACAACCCAATTATTTGCAGGTCTACTCAGAAGTAGTCCCATTGCCTGTCATTCAATGAGGCAGCTTCTTCCTCCCAGATAACAATGGCTGGAGTCACGGAGCCATGAGGAACTGCTTCCTGGCTTGCCTGCTTCCTTTTTCTCCCTCCAGCCAATCCTAAGGCTAGAACCCCCTTGGACTTCTTCTTGTGCCCTCCCTCGTCCAGAGGAAAAAAAATAAGACCACCCATCCTTTTGTCCAATGATCACTGTTTCCTTCCGATATGGACCGGATAGTCTGCTCCTACCCCCCCTCCCCCGCTCGATGCAAAACATTAAGCCTTCCCTGCCTCTTGGCTGGAACTTCCCTACTGCTCACCCAGTCTGAAAGATGACCCCATGAGGTCTTTCATGTCCCAAAAAAGTAAGTAAACACCCTCAGACATGGAAAGACTAGAATCTGGACATGTGGTGGCTCATTTCTGAGTCAGTGGCCTCAGACTCCAGCTGGAGTCATTGACAGAGGTGACTCGAGTGTACATGAGTCAGCAAAAACTCATGTCACCTGACTTGAGCTCCCATCCCTGCAGTTCTGTATAGAGTCTAGCACACTCTTGAGGTTGAACCAGTGTTCAATACTGCAGTGGTAATAAGAACATCAGCTATAATTTCATGGGTAAGGACCTGTCATTTCCAAATGTATGTCTAGCATGGAAACCAACATGGGGTTAAAAGCATCTTTCCTGGTGGCTTGAGCCTCTTGATCATGAACTGAAGAGGAGCACCCTGTATTTGCTATAAATACAGCTCATCTAAATAGCTATATATGTGCCTATAATTTATTAAATATTAAATACATACTTTTGTATATGTATATACATATACATGTATGTACGATTGTATAGGCATATACACAATATACATATATACGTGTGTGTGTGTGTGTGTGTGTGTGTGTGTGTGTGTGTGTGTATTCCCTCAAAATTCCCTTATTATAGGTGTGTTACAAGTAGTGGTTAAAAAAAAATCCCCTGTTATATTCCAGAGAGCCAAGGCTAATAAGTGTTTCTTCATTTGCAGTTCACTTGCAGCCCTCAAAGATGCTCTAAAATATGACTGGAGATCTGAAGAGGACAAAGAAAATGCTATTTCAATGCCTTCCCTTAATGGAATCATAGAAAAGTACTGTAAGAATTTAAAAATATATGGATTTAAATTTGAGCTCTAGGATTTGTACTTCAAATCACATAATAATGGAATAATTTATGAGCCTCTGTTTCCAGTCTGTATGGAAAGATCAAGTCTGCTATTCACCACCACCACTACCTTTATAATCAAGCATATCTATTTCTTCCGATGAATTTCTTCTCACCATTTAGCTGCCGAAGAGGCCCCCAAGGTCAATTAAAGCATGAAAATGCCATGATAAAACCATAAAATCATTGGCGCCATAAAAACATTGCAACAAGGACAGCTTGGGAAAGGATGAATCTATATGCCTTGCTTGCTTCTATTCTCTTTCTCTTCATAGGGCAGTTGGTGATTCTATGGAGGTGGCTATTGCGATCAGTGGGATGGGGGTTAGCTGAATGGGTAGGAAGGGCAGTAAATGCATCTTTTAGTGGAAGAGGTATTGACAAAACCTCAAAGATGGAGGTAATTCACTATCTCCTGGAAAAACAACAACAACAACAACAACAACAACCTCCCTATAACCTAATGGTAACTTCTAATGAGTATCCAGCTTCCTTAACCTTACTTGGTCAAGGTGATCAAACGAGTGGTAGCATCTCAGCTCCAGGGAATTCTAGAAGAAAAAGATTAGCTGGACCCCTTTCAATTATCTGGACCCCCTTTCAAGACCTGGCTATAGGACACAGACAGTCTTGGCTGTCAAGGTTTGTGCTGCATCCGGCACGAAAGGAAATTTTTCAGCCTGGATAATGTTAAAGCACTGTGTTTGTACCATGTGACCAAGGCACAAAGGAAAGTGCTGAGTCATCGTGAATGTGCGCTGATGCAATACTGTGAAATACGAGTCAGGAGACAATGAGGTCACCTGCTCTGTGATTGACTGGCACCAATATATAAACAGATACTGGAAGCTATGGGTGTGGGTTGTTAGTGGATGGTGACTGGGAGAAGTGCTGCTGGAGTCTTTGCTAGTGTGTGATGTGGAACCCATTTTAGAAATGGGCTACATCAGAATACCAGATGCTGGGGAGGGCACCGGGATGCAGGTCTCTTGTTATCTGGTGTCCTCCCTGGGGGCGTCCAGGGTGTTCTCCCTGTTATCTGGTGTCCCTCCCTGTCTTTTGCTGTGTTCTTGATAAGCTTTTTGTTTTGATGAAACTTTCTTCAGTACAAGTCGGGACTGCTCACCTCAAATGCTCTCCTACATGCTACTCTGCTCTGCTAGTGGGGGCAAACCAGCATACCCCTAGCATTCCTGACATTGACTGCCTTGGTTGATGACCTGCACTGAGTACTACATGGGGGACTGCTTCCCTGCTGGCCCTGCTGAACCTTTCTGTGGCCTTCAACACCGTTGACCATGGTATCCTTCTGGACTGACTGGCTGTGTTGGGGCTTGGGGGTACTTTCAGTGATTGCACTGCTTCCTGGCTGATTGGACCCAGATGGTAAGGCTGGGGGGATGCTTTGTTGGAGTGGGTCACCGATTTGTGGGGTGGCTCAAGGATTCATTCTGTTCCCTATGTTATTTAACACCTACATGAAACCACTGGGGGAGACTTGGAACGGGGTGCCACCAGGATGGGGATGACACCCAGCTCTGTCTCTCCTTTCTACCACTTTCCAAGGAGGTTGTTGGAGTCTTGCAGCACTGGCTAGAAGTGGTTGGGGCCTGAACGAGGCTGAAAGTAAACCTGGACATGACCAATGCTGAGTGACACATTAGTTGCAAGCTCCGAGAGGAGCTACTACTTGCAACTGCAAGAGCAAGGACTGGAGACTTCCTTGAGCAGTGAAAATAGCCTAGCTTGGACTGCATTAAGGAATTACTTTATTTTTCTGGTTTGCAAACTTATTCCAGCCAGTTTGCAGCTTCCCCAGGTTTAATAAAAACACTTACGGTCCAGTGTTCTCCTGGGAGGAGAGTTTTTTTTTCCCCCCCAGATGGTCCTCCTCTGCTTAGTCTTTGTAGCCTGGGATGGTGGCAGCAAATACAATCTACCCAAGTTTTTTTCCCTATTCAGCTGTTCCTCCAGTAAAGGGAAAGTGGGGAGCATGAAGGATTGTGCGCACGCAGACCCCTAGGCACTACTGCCCTTGATCAACCTACCTTCTTCCAGGACTTGGAGTATTGTGTCCAGTTCTGGTCGCCGCATCTCAAAAAAGACATAGTGGAAATGGAAAAGAATCAAAAGAGAGCGACTAAGATGATTATGGGGCTGGGGCAGCTTCCTTATGAGGAAAGGCTACGGCGTTTGGGCCTCTTCGGCCTAGAAAAGAGGCGCCTGAGGGGGGACATGATTGAGACATACAAAATTATGCAGGGGGTGGATAGGGAGATGCTCTTTACACTCTCACATAACACCAGAACCAGGGGACATCCACTAAAATTGAGTGTTGGGAGAGTTAGAAAAGACAAGAGAAAATATTTCTTTACTCAGCATGTGGTTGGTCTGTGGAACTCCTTGCCACAGGATGTGGTGATGGCATCTGGCCTGGACGCCTTTAAAAGGGGATTGGACAAGTTTCTGGAGGAAAAATCCATTATGGGGTACAAGCCATGATGTGTATGTGCAACCTCCTGATTTTAGAAATGGGCTGTGTCAGAATGCCAATGCAAGGGAGGGCACCAGGATGAGGTCTCTTGTTATCTGGTGTGCTCCCTGGGGCATTTGGTGGGCCGCTGTGAGACACAGGAAGCTGGACTAGATGGGCCTGTGGCCTGATCCAGTGGGGCTGTTCTTATGTTCTTAACTACAATTCCCAGGAAGCCTTGCAGGTCTCTTGTTATCTGGTGTGCTCCCTGTGGCATTTGGTGGGCCGCTGTGAGACACAGGAAGCTGGACTAGATGGGCCTGTGGCCTGTTCCCGTGGGGCTGTTCTTATGTTCTTAACTACAATTCCCAGGAAGCCTTGCAGGTCTCTTGTTATCTGGTGTGCTCCCTGGGGCATTTGGTGGGCCGCTGCGAGATACAGGAAGCTGGACTAGATGGGCCTATGGCCTGATCCAGTGGGGCTGTTCTTATGTTCTTAACTACAATTCCCAGGAAGCCTTGCAGGTCTCTTGTTATCTGGTGTGCTCCCTGGGGCATTTGGTGGGCCGCTGTGAGATACAGGAAGCTGGACTAGATGGGCCTATGGCCTGATCCAGTGGGGCTGTTCTGATGTTCTTATGACTTGCTCTTCTCTCCCTTTCTGTGACACATTTCTCTGCTTCCCAGCCCATATAAGTGCCTGAGACTGTGTTGGTTTTCAGGGAGATGTTTCAGCTAAAGCCAGCTTGCTAAGCTCTTGGTTGAGCAAGGCTCTCAGGCAAGACAGCTGCATGACATTTGCTTTAATTTGTTGATGCTAACAAATCTTTAAGTTCATGTCTGATAGATGGCAGAATCTTCAATGCCTCACTGAAGGTCTTCAAGCATTCTTAGCAGGATGACTCCAGACAGGAACAAACTGCTCTGATGCTCACTGAGAGACAAGATGGAATCTTTGGGAATCGTTAGCCTGATGCTAATCTGATTTTTACATACTTTTTTTTGCAAGTGTGATTGGATACAAGCAGTAGCGTAGCTAGAGGGGGTGCAAAGGACTAAGTTTTGCAGGGAGCCTCACTGTGGTCCGCAAGCGTCTCCCTTCGGAGCCATTCTGGGCCAGGAGAGTAAAATGTAGATTGAGAATTCCACACCTGCCACACCGCTTTTAATACCTTTCCCCCCCTTTTTTCTTTATATTTTCATCTATTTCTAATTCGTATTTCTAATTTACTGAGTTTGTATGTTTGATCTTTTAAAATAAAACTATAACTTAAAAAAGAAGTGAAAATGATTTTATTTTGTGACTTTTTAGCTCATATTTAGACCAGATTTGTAATGGTGTGTTCTGACTCATGAGAGAATGTCTGTGACTTTGAGTTCAACTGAAATGTAGCAAAAAGTTGCTTCTCACCTGGTTGGACAGAGAAAAATAAATGATGATGATGATGATAAAACAGGGGACAAATGTCTGTTGTAATTGTGGTAATTGTTCAGTTAAGTGCCAGCAACTTCTAATTCGCTGCCAAATCTGTGATAATGCAGTGAAGGAGCAGATGGGGTGGGAGAGGGAGAGAGAGCACCTTGGAGCATTCTGTAGTTGGCTTAGGACTGAGTAAACCATTTAAAACACATAAATAGTTGCAGTTCTGTCCTGTCTCTCCCGGCCAGTCAGATATTAGAGGAGAACACCCCCCCCCCCACACACACACACACTCCCTGTGCCTGAAACAGCTCAGATCTTTACTGTGACCAGAGGCATTAAAAGACTTGGAGACCCAAAGACTTGGAGACTGTGCCAACTGGCTAGATCAGGGGTCTCCAAACCCCGGCTCGGGCCAGACGCGGCCTGCGGAGAGCCTCCATCCAGCCCGCAGCTAGCCTCTGATCCCTTGAGAGCCTCTGGCCCAGTTGACCAAACACAACCAGAAGTTGTGCTTGTGGGGTGGGGGAATGGGGGTCCATTTAAGTGTGTTTGCTTTATTTCTTGGGCTGTGTTTGTGCTTGGAGAAATCCTGGACATTTGAGCCCATTCATTCATTCATTCATTCATACATTTCAGTCATTCATCTAAGTTCCATCTCTAATGTATTTATTTAAATTTTATATTTAATTTTTTTTCTGGCCCTCCACACTGTGCCAGGTATTTGATGTGGCCTTTTGGCCAAAAAGTTTAGAGACCCCTGGGCTAGATTACAAATCTCTGGGACAGTAGTTTTCAACCTTTTTCATCTCATGGCACACTGATGCTAACACAGTAAGAGTACTCCCTCAGTTTTTTTGACAATCGACAAGGCACACCGCATTGCTGACTGAGGCGCACATCTCCCAAAGGCCCTACTAATATATGAACTTCCCCCCGAACTCCCCCGACACACCTGCAGACATTTTGGGGCACACCAGTGTGCTGTGGCACAGTCATTAAAAATCACTGCCTGGGATACTGTGAGCCAAAACTCCATCGTATCATCAGTGTTGATTGAACACCACTGACTGTCCTAATTTATCTCACAGGTCACAGATGGAGGATTGTTTCAAAGGTTTGTAGCCAGCCAGCATTTGCTCGGGCAAGGGAACCCTGGTTGCTGCCAAAACAGATCCCAGATCTGGACCTCTTCCCCACTTCCCATATGCCCTACTAGCATCCTACCTAATTGCTTGTAATGTTTGCATGTTGGGTCAAAAATCCTTTTCAACTAGAAACAGATTAAGGCAATCCTGTGTGTGAGTTTAAAAAAAAATTATTCAAATAGCAGCAATAACTGCAAAGTCACATTGGGTCGGGTGCATAGAATTAATTTGTACATCTACTGAATCTGCTTTGGCGTCACATTTCCCCAACATTCTCCAATCATGAGAAATTTCCTTGATGCAGAGGTGAATGGGTGGGTAGGACAAGGAGGTTCTCTTGTGCTATGGGGCCCAGAATATAAGAACATAAGAAGAGCCCTGCTGGATCAGGTCAAAGGCCCATCTAGTCCAGCTTCCTGTATCTCACAGTGACCCACCAAATGCTTCAGGTAACACACAAGACAAGAGACACCACCTGCGTCCTGGTGTCCTCCCCTGCACATGGCAATCAGAGAAAGCCTACCTCTAAAACCAGGAGCTTGCGCGTACCTACCATGGCTTGTAACCCATGATGGACTTTTCCTCCAGAAATTTGTCTAATCTCCTCTTAAAGGCATCTAGGCAAGATGTCATCACTACTTCCTGTGGCAAGGAGTTCCACAGACTAATTACACGCTGGGTCAAGAAATATTCTCTTTTGTCTGTCCTAACTCTCCCAACACTTAACTTTAGTGGATATCCCCTGGTTCTGGTGTTATGGAATTGCCTTCTGTAAGAAACTTGCCTAACCCCTTCACTGCCTGCATTTAGATGGACAGTGGACAAGTTTTTATTCTGGCTGGATTAATAGTGTTTTAAATGGTTCTTTTTTTTTTTTTTTTTAAGAGCATTGCAATGTTTTAGAACAATGCGAAGAAGCCAGGGGTTTTCAACTGGTGAGCTGACATGAAAAGTCCACAGGTGTGCCTTGTGAGTCTGGAACACAGTGGCTGAAAATCACGGAAAAACTCTCCCAGGTTCTTTGTCTCTGTTTCTAGGGCAAATGCTTTAAGGGGTCTGCTGCTCCAGGCACTTGTCCTAGAAACAGAGCCACAGAACCCAGAAGAGTCTCCCAGAAGCCAGAAGTAACATCACAAGAGATAAAGACCATAGAGAAGACCATAGAGGTCAGTGTGCTGTGATAAGAAAAATGTTGAAAATCACTGTTATAAATTAACCTGACTAGTGTTGATAGGGAAAGGTGAGGTTGGAATTTTGGTATGTATAAATAAACCAAAAGTCATTTTCTCTAAGAAGAAAGATTACAGGGAAAAGTCACCATGAGGTGAGGCTCTCCCATCCACAACTATCATTTTTAGACACAAATAATGAGATGAAAGAATGGTGTTGCCAAGTGAATATTATGGTTTGTCCTTAAAATGCAAAGCCAGCAATTTCACGTATACCAACACCCAGGCCCACACACAAGTGCACCAATCTTATAACACGGTCAAAACGGCTTGTGGAAATTCTGAGTAGCGACAAGGTTTTGAAACTACAAGTTACAGAGTTTATCCATGGGAGATAGTGGATGAAAACAAAAGACCTTGTGCTGCTTAAAATGTCTCCCATAGTGGCTCCAACGATGTGGAGAGCTGACCATTCATAGGCTCTTGCCATTCAGTTTGCCATGTTTCACTATTTCACCTACCCCCATCTGGTTGTGAGAACAATATCACTTAGCTGGAGTATACAGACTAAAGGCTCTCCTCTCCATGACCTCCATTAATCACCCAATACTATCTGTGTGGTACGCTGGTGGATCCTGAGATCCACTGCATACCACAAGATCCACCGTCGCTGCAACCTCTCTGCTGATCTGCAGAGCACTGCTGCTGATGGAAGGCCCAGAAGGCTGCATACCAGTAGAACCACCCAACAGACAGGGGTGTGTGCTTGCTGATGGTGGGGGTAGACCGGGCTGGGATGGGGCGGGTGGATCAGGGGGATGGGACGGGGCAGATCTCAGCGATTGTGGCAGATGTCAAATCTGGAACCCCCGAACCAGATCTGCCCCCAGAAGGCTCATCAATGCTATGCCATCAGCTGACATAGCTTTGAAGAGTCCCATAGGGGACCAGGCAGCAGTTGAAGAGGTAAGTGAGATTTTTCTTTACTTACCTCTCCAGGCCAGTATCATCCCCATCCATCCCACAGGATGCAGTGGATGCCCTACCCCATGCAGGCTGTCCCAGGATGGGATTGGGCCATTAGTGGTCATCTGTGTTCACGTTAACGCTGAATAGCAAGGAGAACAAAAAAAAAAAGACATTTGGTTTAAACATTTGCAACTGTACAACTGGAATAACTTTATTCCCTTCACACTCCAGTGAAACGGTACCTTGACAAAATGATTCACTAAGAACAGATGCTGGCAGTTTGACTGAAGGGCCTGTAGCAAGTTTTAGGGCAACTTTACATCTCTCTGATCCGAGGCCTTTGACTAGAGTACTGGAAAAGCCCTCAGTCTCTTTCTTTCCTAAGTGCAGCACAGAGAGGTAGCATAAGTGTTCTGATTAATTTTTATAGGGGTAAAACCGCTGCAAGCGGCGAACCTGTTCCATTCGAAGAAACAGGAGAAAGAAATCGGAGGATTCCTGAAGTTATTTGGGTGGTATCCAAAAGCCACAACAGGATGGCAATCTGGTTGAAAGGTCCAGGCCACTCTCCCCCTTCTGCAGCCAGAGCTGTAACCAGCGTGAAGCCTGAGGGGCATTGCCTTGGACACCCCACCAAGGGTGCGCATGACTGCCCCC
Source organism: Tiliqua scincoides (assembly GCF_035046505.1). Classification (NCBI taxonomy): domain Eukaryota; kingdom Metazoa; phylum Chordata; class Lepidosauria; order Squamata; family Scincidae; genus Tiliqua; species Tiliqua scincoides. The sequence continues at coordinate 8,342,205 of NC_089821.1, read as the reverse complement.
AGACTCTGCCCTGGGGCATTCATTGTTGCCACATCGTGCTCCCACTGCCCCCTCCTACCAGCGCTCTAGGGCACTGCCATCTTGGATTGAGTGAAACCTCACACGATCCAAGATGGGAGGCGCCCAAATCTCATGGGGGTTGCCGTCTTGGATCATATGAGGCTTTGTGAGATCTGAGCGAGCGCCACCATCTTGGATTGTGCAAGATTTCACGTGGTATAAGATGGTGGCATCTGGTTCAGCTGGGAAGAAAAAGTTGTGATGGTGTCATGACTGGTGGCGTAGCTGGAGGGGGGGCGGAGCACTCAGCCTGGCAGGGAGCCTCAGCAGGGTGGGCAAGCGGCCCCTCCCTTCGGAGCCATTCCCGGCGGGGGGAGCAAAACGGAGCCGAATGCCAGGTTGAGTGCTTTGCCCCCCTCCAGCTATGCCACTGGCCATGACCCCAGTAAGTGTGAGAAACACTGCCCTAAGACATATAAAAATCTCTTGACACGGTCCCTCACTAAAGGCTACTGAAAAAACTCCACAGTCAGGGAATTAGAGGACAGGTCCTCTCCTGGATTGAGAACTGGTTGGAGGCCAGGAAGCAGAGAGTGGGTGTCAATGGGCAATTTTCACAATGGAGAGAGGTGAAAAGCGGTGTGCCCCAAGGATCTGTCCTGGGACCGGTGCTTTTCAACCTCTTCATAAATGACCTGGAGACAGGGTTGAGCAGTGAAGTGGCTAAGTTTGCAGACGACACCAAACTTTTCCGAGTGGTAAAGACCAGAAGTGATTGTGAGGAGCTCCAGAAGGATCTCTCCAGACTGGCAGAATGGGCAGCAAAATGGCAGATGCGCTTCAATGTCAGTAAGTGTAAAGTCATGCACATTGGGGCAAAAAATCAAAACTTTAGATATAGGCTGATGGGTTCTGAGCTGTCTGTGACAGATCAGGAGAGAGATCTTGGGGTGGTGGTGGACAGGTCGATGAAAGTGTCGACCCAATGTGCGGTGGCAGTGAAGAAGGCCAATTCTATGCTTGGGATCATTAGGAAGGGTATTGAGAACAAAACGGTTAGTATTATAATGCCGTTGTACAAATCTATGGTAAGGCCACACCTGGAGTATTGTGTCCAGTTCTGGTCGCCGCATCTCAAAAAAGACATAGTGGAAATGGAAAAGGTGCAAAAGAGAGCGACTAAGATGATTACGGGGCTGGGGCACCTTCCTTATGAGGAAAGGCTACGGCGTTTGGGCCTCTTCAGCCTTGAAAAGAGACGCTTGAGGGGGGACATGATTGAGACATACAAAATTATGCAGGGGATGGACAGAGTGGATAGGGAGATGCTCTTTACACTCTCACATAATACCAGAACCAGGGGACATCCACTCAAATTGAGTGTTGGGCGGGTTAGGACAGACAAAAGAAAATATTTCTTTACTCAGCGCGTGGTCGGTCTGTGGAACTCCTTGCCACAGGATGTGGTGCTGGCATCTAGCCTAGACGCCTTTAAAAGGGGATTGGACGAGTTTCTGGAGGAAAAATCCATTATGGGGTACAAGCCATGATGTGTATGCGCAACCTCCTGATTTTAGGAATGGGTTAAGTCAGAATGCCAGATGTAGGGGAGAGTACCAGGATGAGGTCTCTTGTTATCTGGTGTGCTCCCTGGGGCATTTGGTGGGCCGCTGTGAGATACAGGAAGCTGGACTAGATGGGCCTATGGCCTGATCCAGTGGGGCTGTTCTTATGTTCTTATGTTATCTTTCTGTAGTGAAATCCCTGGGAATTTTGGGTCGGCCAGACTAAGATGTGCAGTTTCTCAATGGTAAGCGACACAGACCTAGCTCCTACTCGCAAAGTGCTGAACACTGCCAGGACACAGATAAAGGAATGAGGAAATTACTCTTGCTGAACTCTTGCTTCTATCTCTGCATGTATTAAGGGAGCAAACCCCGACTCAGGAAAGTGCCAGAGGAGATTTGAACATGACAGTAAACTTCCATCCATCTAGCCTTTGACACAGATTGGGGAGGGAAAAAAGCAACGCCTAATGTATCAAATTAAATTTCTGACCTCTGAAAATTAAATTAACCTCCTAGTGTAAATCAGCTTAGAGACAAGACAATCTCAATTGATCCTGATCGCGTATCACTAAAATCCACCCCATTTGAATTTCACTTCCTTTGGCTGCCCTTGAGAGATTTATCCCAGGAGCCTCCATCATGCCACACTCTTGTTTCCAGCATTAAAAGATGAGAGTTGGGCTTCATTTTCCCCTTGTCCCTTAATTATACTTATTGCAATTATGCTAGTATTCAATTATACCATTTTTTCTTCCTGATTGTATAAAGGGTGGTGTTAGCCTCTGCCCTTAAATATATTGCAGAGGGATTCATTAAATTCTCATGACAGTGCAATCCTATGCATGTTTACTCAGAACTAAGCTCCAATGAATTTGATGGGACTTAGGTTTGCAGCTTTAATGAGATAGGCTGATCTGTTGTGGAAAGTCGCATGTTGAGGTTAGAGAAGCCTGGTTTCACCTTGCTCTGTTGCACATTGGAGATCTGCCACTTTGAATTAATACTGCTGTGGAGGAAGGTTTGGACTGAAACCAGTCAAGCATTTTGTTAATCTTTCAAAGCTACACTGAGGGACTCATCATCACTATATAATGGGTGCCCAAACCCTGGCCCGGGGGCCATTCGCGGCCCTTGAGGACTCCCAATTCAACCTGCGAGGAGCCCCCAGTCTCCATTGAGCCTCTGGCCTTGAGCTACTGAGAAACCTTCATTCATTCATATACCGTATTTTTTGCTCTATAAGACGCACCTGACCATAAGACGCACCTAGTTTTTAGAGGAGGAAAACAGGGAAAAAATATTCTGAACCAAATAGTGTAATAAAATATGTCTCTCCGCTGCTCTGTTTCCATGGTCCTTAGCATATTTTACTACCTCTAGTTTAAAAGGAATTTTATATGCTAGCCTTTTCTGCTTTATCATCCTTGCACTGGTAGAAGGAGGTACTGTAGTATTTTTCTGCAAGTGCATTGTCACTAAGCAATGAACATTTGCATTACCTCTGAGCGCCTGCATTTGCATTTCAATTTGCATTTGCATTACCATTGCATTTGCATTTGCATTACCATTGAGCACAGGCAGGACCCTGGTCAGGGGCAGAAGCACCTGCTGAGGAGGCTCTGCTGCCCTGAGAACGCCTGCAGCTTTGCAGTATTCGCTCCATAAGACGCACCCACTTCCCCCCCCCCACTTTTTTGGGGGGAAAAAGTGCGTCTTATGGAGCGAAAAATACGGTAAATTCCATCTCTAATATATTCATTTAAGTAAATTTATGTAAATTTATTCAAATTTGAAATGTAAATTAATTCTTTTTTTTCCTGGCCCCTGACGCACAGAGAGATGATGTGGCCCTCCTGCCAAAACGTTTGGACACCACTGCTATATAATATTTGATTCTACTTCTGTGACTTTGATACATTTTTATTAAAAACCTGCATTCACTGTCATTTCTTTACCCCCCCACCTTTGACCTTCAAGGCACCTGAAAATGGTGCCTTGAAAACACTGAAAAAAGATCAAGAAAAACTAAACCAATATAAAAATGCAGTTGGACCTCAGTACCTGTGGGGATATCAAGGGGATCTGTATCAAGTATCAAGGGGATCTGTGGGGATCTGTTCCTGAATCCCCGTGGATACCAAAATCCTTGGATAAGCGAATCTGTGGGTCAGATCCAATAGGACCTCCAGACATAACTTGGGGTTCTCCAGTTGCATCTGGAGGTGTTCTGAAGAGAATGGTTGCAGATTTTCCAGCTGAAAATGATAAGCCCTCATTAAAACAACTGTCATTACCACAAACCTCCTCAAAAGTTTGACTGAAATTTTACTAACAATGTCTAGTCCTGAAGTTATGATGATATACGTTAGTCTTGCTCACCTTAGTACTTTATAAAACATAAGCAAAAGAAGGAAATCCTCAGATCTAGAGAAATGCCAGAAGGAAACGAGAGACTTCACATATACAGTCATTATCTGAGAAGATGACACAGAGTCTCAGATCTCTAAGAAGCAGTAACAATCAATTTTATCTAAAGAGACTACCTGCCATGACTCCCTCTGAAACATTGAAGGGGCAAGGAAATTCAATCAGCTGTCGGTCTAGGGCTCTGAAGCTTGAGGCTCTGACAGTCTGATGGGATGCTGGGTGTACAGACATGCTCCACAATTAAAGGCAAGCTGACCAATGTTGTGAGAGGCACATCCCATTTCCTTGAGCAGTGAGAAAACGGAGGAGGGTGTTGCTTCTTTTGGGATGAAAGGCCATTGAAAACGTATATCTGCTCCTGGGTGGTGAGGATGTCTGGCACATAGGAGATGGTCTTTACCAGAGGTTCTTGCCACAGAACAGCTCTGACAGGGAGGGGCTGCTTACAGGATGCACTGAGGAACCTGCAGTACTTACCACACCATTCCCTTGTAGCCATGCCACTGCATGGATAAAAACAATTTACAGAAGCTGCTCAGATGTGTAGATGGGAGTGGCACTTGCATGGATTCTGTACACGCATAACCTTCATTTTGCTCATAATCACCTTTAAGAGAACAATCCCATTTATATCTGCTTTCAAAGGGCCCTTAAAAGCCGAAGGAACTGGCTTCCCATTTTAACTGGCGCCATGTTAGAATTACTACAGAGAAGGCTCTCTTTTAAACTTCCATCCGCAGAAGGGCCAGAGACCTTCCTCGCAGCTTGTTTCACCCTGAACGAGAAGGCGGGCAACTTTGTCTTTTATATCTCTTGTTCAGGGTTGCGTCAGCATCTCATAAGTGGGCAGATTCCCCATCTTACCAGCAAGCCTGGGACCAGTGGCATAGCTAGAGGGGGGTACAAAGCACTAAGTGTTGCAGGGAGCCTCACCCCTCCCCCTCCCCTTCAGAGCCAGGCATTTGCTTCTGTTTTGCTCCCCGACCTGGAATGGCTGAGAATGGGAGGGCGAGGGGCTGCTTGCATGCTGCGCTGAGGCTCCCTGCAAAACTTAGTGCTTTGCACCCCCTCTAGCTATGCCACTGCCTGGGACTCCAGTTCTTGTTGCGGGGGGAGGGGGGACAATTTGGAGGAGCAGTATCATACTGTGTCCCATCTGTTTTCTGCAAGGACTGGTGATCTCACCCTACCCATCGTTTAATGGCATATTAGTACAAGGAAGAAACTGTAATTGAACTTTGTAAAGTGCCGGGTTTTCATCCTGATCAGATGAAAATGGGGACTTCCGTTTCCAGGTAGTGTACAGTCCATTCCTTGTAGACTGAAAGCACCAGGCTAATTCTAAAACTTGAGAAACCAAATCATGGTTTCAGTGAGTGAGTAGCATTACTAACTCACTGTTTTCCCAGCGCATTGGCACAAGCCATGTTCTTGCATCCAAGGATTTTACTGTGACTCAGCCTGCAGTGTCACTGGTGCTTAAGCCCACCTTCCCCCACCAACTTGAGGCAATGCAGCAAACCACTGTCCCTCAAGCGCATCTTGTTGTCAGCCCCATGTGCGCATCCCTTCCCAACCCTCCTCTTCTTTCCCAGCAGCTAACGCCTCCACCTCCTGTGTCTTTCCACTTCTGCAACTGCAAAAAGGTAGAGGGGAAGAGGCAGTGTTGTGGATAAGAGGGATGCTGTGGCCTTTTGCCACAGGGAGCTGTACTGGAATTGCGGAAGATCTGGCGAGGAGGTAGATGTGGTGCCAGCAGTGGCCCCTTTAAGGGTAAGGCCTGGGCTTTCAGCAGAGGGTGTGCTGCACAGCTGCAGCCACTTGAAGGCAATAGGGCCTTCAGGCATAAAAGCACCTGATGGCAGGAGAGTTTGGTGTGGGCAGCAGAAGGAGCAAAGCTTGAGGAAGGACAGACTGGATTAATGGACTAAGGAACTGATTTGTGAATGGACTTTGGAAGCTGCTGGAGCAGAAACTACTAGAGACACTAAGACTGGTGTGTGGCTGCTGTGCCCAAGACCTGCTGAGGACCAAGGGGCTGCTGTAGTGGTGGGAGGCTGCTGGCAGGAAGGAGGACCTCTGTAGCTTAAACAGGTGAGCTACCCTGGTGGTGGGGTCCAGCAGTACTGCAGGGCACAACCAGGGTCATTTTTGAGGAAAGAAGGGGAGCTAATTAGCTAAAGGTGGGCATAATTCTCCAGGCGGAGCTTGGACTGGGAATCTGGCAGAACAGGAGTAGCTATAGCCAATGGCAGAGCACACATTTTGCATATAGAAGGTCCCAGGTGGATCCCTGGCATCTCCAGGTAGACAGAGAAAAAATTCTCTCTTGAACCCTGGAAAACAGCTGCCAGCTGCAGTGCCTGAAGATCTGACTTGGTTTTTGGTTGCTGCTTATTGTCTGAATGCAGCAGCCATTGGGAACATTGCAGCACCAGGTTTAAGGGTGTGAGTAGGCCCATAAGCCATGACAAATGTGAATTTGAACTGGGGATCCCAAAGAAGACAGGCTGGGGATAGAAACAGCCAGGAATATAAATTGGGATTGGGGGTAGACAACTGTGGGCTTAAGCAAAGGCCATTTAAGGAGACACAAAGGCTCAAAAAACAGTCATTCAGAATGTATGATAATCATTATCTCTTTTGCTTTGGGCAAAAACTATTGACAAACCTCTCAGCAAATTCTTCTGGTCACTTTGTGCCAGTGTTTTTGGGAGGCGGGATCAATGAAACTGGTCCATCTGAGCCAAATCTCTTGAGTTGCGCTTGGCTTTCGGTTAGCAGCGCCTGTCTGAAGAGTGATCCTGAGTCAAGGTCAAGGATCTCTTGTGTGATACAGGAATTAGCAATTGCTCTGGCAAAATGATGGCAGCTTACAACTGTTTCTAGAAAGGCTGGGGGTAGATGATGTGACTGAAGCTAACTTAAATGTACTTCAGTATATATACTTCAAGCTTGGGCATGGAAACTTTACAGCCTGTGATCAGGAAATGTCCAATTTCCTCTGAAATATAGATTCAGGTATATGTCACTTAATGATGGGGATATGTTCTCAAATTCCATTGTCAAGTGATTTAATCATCATGTGAAAACTTACCTTTGTGTTGGTGGCGTTGTCATTAGGACTTCCTCAGGCTTTCATGGGCTTCAGAATAACCTGCAGAAACATCCAGAACAGATTTCTGGTTTTCAGAAGCAAACAGGAAGTAGCTTTTCAAAAACTGGAAGTAGCTTCCAAAGACTTCTGTGGGCCATTGTGGAGGCCCTGTGTGACCCAGGAGAAACCTGTGGAGCCTCCTAATGACAACTCCAACACAACCAACACAAAGTTAAGGAGTTTCAACTACTATACAGCTACTGTACGGCAAACCAATGATAGATCATCGTTGACACAGTCCAATATTGGTTAGAATGTCACTAAGTTCAAGGATGTCACAGGTGTGCACGCACCTGTATAGGGTTGCACAGGTCAACAGTTGAATCTTTAAGTTCAAGGTACATATTACAGAGAGCATGCACTTGATGTTTTGTTTCTGCGTTTGATTTTGTTTGTCTTTACAGGCACCAACAGCTAGATCAGGATCCTCCGTGGATCAAAAACACCGAAGGAAGGAGGGAAGATTTAACTTTATCCTCCACCCCACCATGGCCTCAATCTGAATGTCGCCCCCCACAGCTGCTATTTGTCAAATGAAAAAGGTCCCGTTGATACCATATCTGAACAAAGGGAAGGTAGGGTTAAATCCATGTCCTCTGCTATGTTCCTGATCCACAGGCAAGCCTGATCCAGAAAGTATTTACTGTTTTTAAAAAAAGGTGATAAGTGAGCACTTCCTGTCATGTGTAGTTTGAAGATTCTGGGATGTTCTCTATTTCTTTGGAACACTCCAAGAAGCACTCTGCGCATGCCCTTTTTATTGTCAATGATTAAACATTAATGATCTTCATAACTATTTAACATGAGACTTGATGAAGGTAGCTCTCGAATTAACAGTTACTTGATGTGAATGAATTGTTAAGGACCATCTCTTAAGCTGGCTAATGCACTTGAAACAAGAGGCTGATGAGTAAATTGGACCCTGCATGCATAACCAAAGAGCTCCTTGCATAACATTTAAATAGGTTGCTCTGTGTCTCGGAAAGAGCCTCGGTCATGGCAATGGGCAGAAAGGGAAGAGATGGGAAAGATGGTTTCTCTCCTGGCCTGGTGCTCTTTAAAGTGACCCGAGAAAGTAATCTAATCAGACTTGTTAAACTGAATCTGCAATGCATATCCACGTGTGCCCACGAGCACTGTTTGTGCTGCCCAGTCATCTAATTCTCCTTTCGGACTCTTGCCAAGGCTGTAGCCTTTTCCCTGCAGAACCTCAGCTCTGCTCAACTTAATTATTGGGAATGGTCTTTTTATTCACAAAAAAACACACGTGGATTTCCAGGTTACATAATCAGTGAAACAAATGTGGAAAGTCTGCACAGCTCCAAAAATAGCCCGAGTACCTGTCTCATTTGGTCAAGGGTAGAGGTAGGGGTGGAATATTTTGCTTTAACTGCAACTAGAAAACCCAAACATTGCAATCACAATATGGTGAAAGGGGTTTGGCGGTGGATGGGAATATATTATTCAATTAATTCAGGGCCAGGTCAAGAGAAATAGAGCGCTTTTGGGTGCCACTAAAGTGAGTAGCCCCATTGCGGGGCTGCCTCCCTTACCCAGGGGAAGGGGACCAATGTCCCCTACTCCTGAGGTGCCTCCTGCTGTAGTGTGGGAGGTGCTGGATGCGGCAGCAGCCCTCGTTGGTGCCACCTAGCCGGGGCTCCCCGGTCAGCTCAGGATTGGGCTGCCACTTAGGATTGGGCTGTAAGACACATTTATCTGCCTATATTTACACAATTTAAATGTGTGATTCTACCTATATTTACGCAAGCTGCAGGAGCTGAGCTCTTTGCAGGGCAATTAGCAGCTATCTTGCAAACTCCAGGAGCTGAGCTGTTTGCAGGGTAATTAGCGGCTATCTGATTTTTGAATAGCCTCAGGGCTTGAGGCAATAAATGATCTGATCTTGCCAATACTTGCATTTGCACTGGAAGCTCTGCGAAGCCTTTCATGACCCACCAAAAATCAGGTCGTGACCCACAGTTTGGGAACCACTGTATTACAGCATTTATATCCTGCCTGTCTCATAGACTTGAGTCTTGTAGACTCAAGGTGGTTTACATAGGCAGGCTGACCATAAACCCCATTTTTTCAAATGGGGTTTTTAAACTAGTATTATTCTATGAGAGAAGCTCATGGGATCCTCCATATCTCCAGATGTTTCCCTTCATGGTACAGTCCAGCTTTTGTGCTTTCCAAGCTTCTACAGGCAGCTGCAAAACACACCTCAGGCTATCCCTTCCTTGTCAGTCCATATTCCCTTATCTTTAGCCAGAGGCTTTCAGTCTCCCAACTCTAGCTGATCCTGATTAGCTTTTCAGGCAAGGTGACAGCTCCATCTCCAGACCATACCATCTCATGTTGGAATTAGCTATTCATACAAGTGTGTGACCCAGATAACTGAGCCACCCTCCTATACCCATTCCATATGGCAGTTCAGCAGTTCTGTAAAAGAATGGAGTCAAGATTATACCAGTAATTGAAATAATCGGAAGGAGAAATCAATAAGATACATAGAAATGTTGCTGACTAAGGGCCCAATCCTATCCATATTTCCTGCACCGGTGCAACCGCAATGCAACCCCAAGGTAAAGAAACAAACATTCCCTTATTTTGAGGAGGCCTCTGGGACTGCCTCCCCACCACAGGATGCAGTGCATACCCCATGGGCACAGCTGCACCGGCACGACAAAATTGGATAGGACTGGGCCCTAAAATGTCATTTCTATGAAATTTTATTTTGGAAGGTCTCATTAGTGATCAAATGATGGATAAGCTAAATAAGAAGTTAACTGATAAAAAGGATGGGATTAATTAGTATATGTATATTTTAAGGATGAATGCTGTTTTTTTAAAAAAAATTTCTCATACGTTTTTATCTATGGGGAGAATTATAGAAAATTAAATGAAAAGTGTTTATTTACCTGTTGCATGAGAGGAGAAAGTAAATAAGATAAGTAAGGGATAGAGATATTTTGCATAGATTTAACAGGAAGATAACGGAATTAAGATTGGCTGCCAGAGAATGATTGGAAATACAATAAGAATAAGTCATTGGGACTTCGCTATTGCTGTAATTTAAGAATGTGTTTTTTATCTTTGATTATTTTTTGGTTCTAAATAAATGAAAATATATATTAAAAGATAAGCTAAATTTCTCTTCCTTTCAGATTATTTCAGCTTTAGTTGCAGATTTTCCTGGTCATCACCTATTGACCTGTGAAATTAACTGGACTTAACTGCGGAGGCATTTGGTGGGGCACTAGTCCAGGAAATTGCACTAGCTGGGCCTATGGCCTGATCCAGCGGGGCTGTTCTTATGTTCTTAACTGATTTGGCTTGCTGGATCTCACATACTAGATCTCATCTGATCTTGGAAGCTAAGCAGGGTCAGGCCTGGTTAGTACTTGGATGGGAGACCGCCTGGGAATACCGGGTGCTGTGGGCTTATACCATAGTCTTTCGAGACTGAAGGTTCCCACCATCTCCCTATACTGAACACTATCTCCCGATCTCATCTGATCTCAGAAGCTAAGCAGGGTCAGGCTTGGTTAGTACTTGGATGGGAGACCGCCTGGGAATACCAGGTGCTGTAGGCTTATACCATAGTCTTTCGAGACTGAAAGTCGCCAACCATTTTGAATTATTTCAAGTTAGCATCCATCTGTTCAAAAGAAACTTTCAGATAAGAGTAGTCTTTTCCACTCTCTTTTTTGCAGCAGTTCTGTACGAATGACAGGGCGACCAATTCTGCACTCCTTCCATTTCTAGGTTATTATTTGGCTTTCAGCATCCATTGCCTATTAAACATCACTCTCGGCACTGTTATCTAGTTTCCTTTCTGGCTCTTGGGAAACGAGACTGCTGTGCTCTTGGACAGTTTAATATTATGATAGCTGACAAGTTCTTGCAGGATGGGACACTTCAAGTATCGCCTGCAAGATCAGCAGTGCAATGTGCCCTGACTGTGACCCTGATGTATAATCTAGAATAGGGGCTGTCAAAAAAAGTTTGGGATGGTTTTGGATAAAGATTGTGGAGCAGAAGGAGCTCTTATACCGGCTAAGGCTTCTGAGAACCAAAAGGCGCCTAGATCTGAAACAATGCAAGCTTGGCCAGCAGTAGTCCTGTTTCTGGGCCCGGCTTAGTAATGCTGCAACCCTGTCTTTCAGGGTTGCAATGCTATGCATGTCTACTCAGAAGAAATTACTACTGTGTTCAGTGGGTCTTACTCCAGAAAAGTGTGTACCAGAAGAGCGGCCGAGATTTATTTGTTTAGCGTATGGCATATAATATGGACTTGTATATCAGTTAGACTAGATCAAATGTCAGTGTCCAGTTTGTCCAGCCATTCAAGGACAGAGTAACCTTCATAGAAAAAGTCAGACCATGGGCCAGTGAATGCCCTCAGTTTGCAGCCAGACTGTTAAGGGATCATCCTCGGACCTGCAGGTAATTCGCAGGCTGGATAGTATCAGGCCCTGAAGCCTTGGCCTGACTGCGCACAGCATCATGGGAAGAGATGATGCAACAACTGGTGATGCATACCAGGTGACTGTCACCAGGTATGTCACCCCATGTGCCATCAGAGTGACTAAGCACTTTCTAGTTCACTCTGATTGGCCGTGGCAAGTATATACTCCAGCCAGGGCAAGCTGGGTTGTGGGAGAAGCGAGGTGGATTTACCAAAGGTGTCAAAGGCTACGTCAGTGTGATCCGTGAATTGTATCCTATCTGGACTGTTTGCTGTATATATTGTACATAGCAAAGAGACGTTTGGTGGAGGACTTCTGCTGTGTGTCATCTTTGTTCCCGGGAGTGCCTACGCTTTGGCCTTGAGAGATAGGTGGAGAGTGCAGCCAGACAGCTGCTTGCTGCGGAAACTATACCCACACCGTAACACAGACACAATGTGGTACATGATTTGTTGGGAGAACGCACAATCCTACTGAGGGATAGATACTAACCCCCATTTAAAGTATTTTTTTGTTGGCAACCTTCAGTCTCGAAAGACTATGGTATCGCGCTCTGAAAGGTGGTTCTGGCACAGCGTCTAGTGTGGCTGAAAAGGCCAATGCGGGAGTGACAATCCCTTCCACACTGGGAGCAAGTGCAGTCTGTCCCTGGTCTGTCTCCCTGGCTATGGGCCTTCCTCCTTTGCCTCTTAGCCTCAGACTGTTGGCCAAGTGTCTCTTCAAACTGGAAGAGGCCATGCTGCACAGCCTGCCTCCAAGCGGGCCGCTCAGAGGCCAGGGTTTCCCACCTGTTGAGGTCCACTCCTAAGGCCTTCAGATCCCTCTTGCAGATGTCCTTGTATCGCAGCTGTGGTCTACCTGTAGGGTGCTTTCCTTGCACGAGTTCTCCATAGAGGAGATCCTTTGGGATCCAGCCATCGCCCATTCTCACGACATGACCGAGCCAAGAGAGTCCTGACAAACACCATGTAGGGTACGGATCCTATTCCAAGTTTTCCAGTGCTGACGAGGTAAGTTGAAACCTGGCACCTTAAGCCCAGAAGGGCTGTGTGACTGCTCTGCCGGATCCCATTCTCCATGTTGGGTTGCAAAACCCAACACGGAGTTTCTCCGGTCTGCACCAACAATACAGCCAGGGCAGACTCGAGTACCACATTGTGGGGCTTGCCCTTACTTGGGGAAGGGGATGAATGTCCCCTGAAGAGAACTCTAGCAGCCTCCATGGGGATGTAGAATACAGTGGTCACCATTTTGGCACCACTGCACCTGGCGGCCCCACTGGGGATAGGCTTGGGCTGTCCATGATGGATTTTATTTGTGTTTCTGGTTTATTATAATGTAAGCCACCCTGAGGGCACATTAGCACCATCTTGTTGAGACAGAAATCTCAGGAGAAATAAAGTTCAACCCAACATCATCAGTCATGAGTGTGTTTTGGCATGTTGGCCATTACTCTCATTCTTTCATATTCTTCCTTCTTCACGTCATTATTAAATCATACGGTTCCCACTCACAATGTATAAAATTCTATTTTTTGCTTTAGGCTTTGTGAAATATTCCCCTCTCTGTTGCATTGTTGTACAGGCAGACTGTATCGCACATCCCATCCATCTCCACTTTCCCTCCTGCAAATTTCAGTCCTATTAAACTTACCTTGAAGCACTTCATAGTATTCTACATTTATTCTACATTCTACATTATTCTACAATGTATTCGACATAGTATTCTACATTTTCTCATTCTCTCATTTTCTCATTCTGGTACACAACTGGGGGGGCAGGGGAGAGTCTTTAGTGGTAATCTAGAGCAGGGGTGCCCAAACCGTGGCCCTGGGGCCACTTGCGACCCTCGAGGCCTCTCAATGGGGGGCCCCATTGAGTCTCCAATGAGCCTCTGGCCCTCCGTAGATTTGTTGGAGCCCGCACTAGCCCACACTAGCCCAATGCAACTGCTCTCAGCATGAGGGCAACTGTTTGACCTCTTGCATGAGCTGTGGCATGAGGGCTTCCTCCACTGCTTGCTGTTTCATGTCTCTGATGCAGTAGCAGCAGCAAAGGAAAGGCCAGCCTTGCTTTGTGCAAGGCCTTTTATAGGCCTTGAGCTATTGCAAGACCTTCATTCATTCATATTTCATCTTTAATATATTCATTTATGTAAACCTATGTAAATTTATTAAAATTTTAAATGTAAATTAATTCCCCCCCGGCCCCTGACACAGTGTCAGAGAGCTGATGTGGCCCCCCTGCCAAAAACTTTGGACACCCCTGATCTAGAGAAAGCTTTTATTATTTAAAGTGGGAAGCAGCAATAGTGGATGCTTTCTGGGTACCAATTAGAGAGAAGAGTAAATAGTGTCTAAATTTTTTTTTTTTGCTCTTAAAAAATAAATAGAAGTTTCCCAAAAACTGCATCCAATATCGGGAATGTACCCCATAATGTCCACCTGATGCTACATTTCCATTGTCTGTCATCTCTTTCCTCAATCTCCATCTTTTCCCTTTGTAGAATAGGCAAGAATACAGACATACAAGACAGATCAAGCCTTGTTTTCAGGAGTTGCAAACGTACCATCACACTGAGCAATGCGGCAGGGCAGTGGTGTAGCTACAGGGGCATGGCACGGTAAGTATTGCGGACACTGCAATGTGCCATGTAAACAGCCCCTCCCACTCGCCATCAGAGCCATTCCAGGCAGCAATGGCAGCACTCAGGAGAGTCTGCATATTGCTGTCACTGCCTGGAATGGCTCTGAAGGTGAGTGGGAGGGGCTTATATTGAGTGGGAGGGGCTTATATTGAGTATTGTGGCTCCTGCAGTACTTACCATGCTGTCTTCCCTGTAGCCACACCACTGAAGCAGAGCTCTATGTTCTAGCTGAAAAAAAAAAAAAAAACACTAGGTTAAAAGTCCTGCTTTAACAATGAATGGATACTTGATATATGGCCCAGTCCTATCTAGGGCTGGTTCAGAGTGTGCAGTGTCACCAGTGCAGTGTGAGATTAATGCTATAGGCTGACCAGGAACTATGCAGCCAATGAGAGGTAAGTAAAGGACATTTTTACTTACATCTCCATAGGCCACCTGGTCCTCCAGTGGGTCTACTCAGACCTATACCAGCTTTATAGCTGGTGTAAGGCTAAGGAGCCTCTGGGGTCAGGTTTGGGCTGAGAAAATGGGATTGGATCTGGTATCTATGGACGTGTACTCTGCTGCCAAATTACCAATGACAGAGGAGATTCTGAGACCTGATGCCACCGTCAGGGGTTCACTGGCTACTGTACCATCAGCAGTGAACCAAAGAATGGCAGAGCAGATCCACTGATGGTGGCCCTAGCATCTTGTGAGACCACAAGATCCATCAGCATAATGCAAGGCCAGGATTGGGCCCATCTTAGAACCAAACAACACAGGCTTTAAAAGTGCAACTTCATTTTTCAGTTTTCTTCCTCCTCCTCCTCTTTTTAAGAACTGCTATTGGAAGAAATCCAGATTGGAAGGGAGCACTTAACCCCTAGCCTATGCCAAATGCAGTTGGGGGTCCCTGCAGTTGCTGTTTCCCCTAGGAAGGATGAAAGGTGGCGGTACAAGACAGATTTAACATCATGTGTCATGTGAACCTCAGACAGAAAAAATGTAACCACATCCCATGACTTTTATTTATTTAAAATATTTACATCCTGCCTTTCCTACCATCAAATGGGACATTCACAGCACCTAACAACAAATTTCAATACGACCATTTCAATAAAATGCAATAAAACCCCAAATCCCAATGGCTAAAAACTGCAAATAAAACAGGAGAAGACAGCAAACCACATAGCTCCACATTTACTGGAGTAACTCTTATGAATTGGCTATAGAAACGTTCTGAACTCTTGAGGGGTGAGGACAGGTGGAAGGTAATTCCTGAAGATAATTACTGGAGGATACGTCTCTCCAGGGACCATGTCCAGGAATTCCTTCCCTTCCCTTTCCTGCCAAGCTCTTCAATAAAAGAGGGAGAGGGCAGATAAGGGAATGGGATCCCTGTGATGTCCTTGACTGACACACCATGCCTGAGGAAGCCGTAATTGACAAATCTCTGTGGGCTTTGTACAGCCCAGCCACGAGAACGCTGAATGTGACTTGAAGGTCCAGCTCTAACCCCAGACGTTTTTTGACACCTGAAGCAAAATGTCCAATAGATATATCGACCCTGCTCGTTTGATTCAGGGCACAGCAAGAAGAAGGCCGGCGGAAGGAAATGGCATCTCCTTTTCACAATCTGCTGAAGTCACCGCTTCATGTTATTTCACAAGGTCAGATCAGTAGAGAGTAAGGACGGCTGGCTAGGATGTGAAGCCCTGAACAACTTCTTTCCTGAGGCTCCAAATATCCCTCAAAAGGCTGGATAACAGAGCTGTCCTTTGTACCTACAATTGTGTATGGCTGCATCTGTGCACTTAAGTACAATAATGGTTAGTCAGTACCTAGGTCCAATTTATCAAATCTTCCATTCAGTGCATTTACAATTTGTGTCTAGCATACATGTTGATTTGCAAAATTTGAACCCAGGAACAGTCATTCACATTGCATACCTGTTTATAATATAATGTGTGAAGAGTCCAAATGTTGATCAGTTGGGATTTGAGTTTGTCAGAATCAGTGGCATAGCTAAGGGGGGCAGAGGAGTACACTGCCCCAGGTACCATGTCTTGAGAGGGTGTCTTAAAGGCCTTTGAAAGGCATTTCTTGTTTTTGGCAATCACCAGAACTGCCTTTCGGAGACCTCTAAAATGTCATTTGGAGGGTTTTTTAAAGAGTTTTTGGGGGTGTTTGGCATATGGGGGGGTGTTTAAAATTCTTATACCTCCAAGTGATGCCTTAGCTAAGTCACTGGTCAGAATACAGCAGAGGTTCTCAAACTTCCCAAGGTAAGCTTGTGCAGTCAGGGATAAAGGCAGCAACACAATCCTCAGGATTGCACAATCCTTAGGATTGTGTGTGGTACTCAAACTGGTGGGTCACAACCCAACAGCCTGTGTAACACTGCCCCTTTCCCTTTAAGGGGCAGGGCAGGGGGAAAGCAGTGATGCAATCCCTAGGATCGCACCACTGCAGGGGAAGAGGGGCTTTTTTTCTAACAGAACTTACCTCCTGCCAGGGTTTGGGGGAGGGGTGCAGGGAGTCCCATGGACTGCTCTGCAAGGCTCCCCGCAGCTTGTAAACAGTTTAAATAGTGATCGCAACCCACTTTCTAGTGGTGATCACAAAACCAGAAGTGGGTCAAGATTGCAACTTTCACTGTTTGCAAGCTGCAGGGCATCCTGCAGAGTGCTCAGCAGGGCTCCCCACACCCACAGGTAAGTTCTGTTAGAAAAAAAGACCCCCAACCCCTGCAGTGGTACGATCCTGGGGATTGCTTCACTGCTTTCCCCCTGCCCTGCCCCTTAAAGGGAAAGGGGCAGTGTTACACGGGCTGGTGGGTTGTGACCCACCAGTTTGAGTACCACTGGAATAGAGATTCAATAATTTGATAAATCCTGTGTGTAAGTAAAGAGTAAACACTCTTATCACTTCATAGAGAGCTAGAGGATGAGAGGCAATAAGCACTTGGATTAACCTGAAAGAAGTCAGCCTTGCGTTCAAATGTTTCAGCCCGTCAAAACTTCGACGGAAGCGGGCATGCGAGTGGGAAGCCAATATCGAGAGAACTGGTGAACAAGCAGAATTTCCCTGCCCCAAACCAATAACAGATATGCTGTTGCCAGCAGATCAGCTCCTCAGCTCAAAGCCAAATATGCTGGGAACAGGACATCCTTCAAGGGAATATTGACCAGAAATAGTAATGTGCAAGTGTGCTGGCACAGAAAAAGTGTGTTGGACTGTGGGGGTCGGGGTTGGGGAGAGCTGGCGGCGGTGAATGAAACAATAGGAACTGAAGATGTCTCTAAGTCTTTACACCCAGATTTGCCACAGGCAGTTCCTCCCAGGCAGGCTGCAGAATCCAGCAACAGCAGACAAGCAGAACGGGCAGGGATGTCTTGACACGAGGGCAGCATGGACTTTTTGGTGTCACTTCAAAATGTGAAGAGACAATTGCAGGTGTATGTGCCCACCGGGGCATTTAGAGAGAACAGTGCAAAAGAAACCCTTTAAGATTTTGGTTTCGAGAACAAGACTTTCTAATCTCATCTCAACGGAGTATCATTCTATCCTATACAGCAGTGTTTCTCAAACGGTGGGTTGGGACCCACCAGCTGGTTCCAAGCCAATTTCAGGTGGGTCTCCATTCATTTCAATGTGTATTTTATTTTTAAAGTCTGGATTGCAGCCTTTGGGATGCTTGGGGATTATTAAAAAACAGATTAGCAACTGATCAGGATGCTTAGGAGGGTTCTTTATTTAAATAGTTTTTTAACTTATTGCAAACTTTTAATTTACTTATGTAATTGATTTGATTTTGTCATATGGGGGGGTGCTAAAAATGTTCCTGCTTGATGATGTCACTTCCAGCCATTACATCACTTCATAAGAACATAAGAACAGCCCCACTGGATCAGGCCATAGGCCCATCTAGTCCAGCTTCCTGTATCTTCCAAGTTAATGACATCACTTCTGGTGGGTCCTGTCAGATTGTCTTTCAAAAAAGTGGGTCCCAGTGCTAAAATGTTTGAGAACCACTGCAATATAGAATACTATATTCTATAGAACACTCTAAGCATACTTTTTGGGTGTACCTCATTGTGCCACTGTGGGTCAAAACAGGAAGCATGCTAACAGTATAATTTCAATTTTCCTTTTTTCTTAATTAAAATATCACCTTTGTGGGGGAGGGGGGAGTACTCAGATCAAGGTATGCAGAGAGGGGATACTTAACCCTTTCATCTCTGTCCCAGTCCCTCTCAAAATAGCCCTCTCAAATTTGCTATATGTCGGTCTATTGCATGGGTGTCAAACTCATTTCATGCAGCGGGCCAAAATAGCATTCATGATGCCTACTGAAGGCTGGAAGCAATGTCACCAAGCAGGAAGTGACATCATTAAGCAAGTCATGACCATAAATAAGAACTTTTTTCACTTAGGAAGTCATCAGCTGCAATTGGCAGAAGAGAAAATATGCAAATCTTGACCATGTTTTCAAGATATGGGAGAGCCCAATTATCATGTAGGCCACCCTGTCAGCAGTGACATCTGAGTTCAGCTGATGAGCAGCTGCTGGTGATGCTGAGAGAACCTGAGGGCCAAATAATAAGCTTCCATGGGCCACATCTAGCCCCTGGGCCCTATGTTTGACACCCCTGGTCTATTACATCACTTTTATTTTTGGTCTTGGTAAAGCAAGATGAGTGATCAACAGTAGATATTCAGCCAGAGGCGTAACTAGGGTGGAGCCTGAGGGGCACCTGCCCTGGGCGCCACATGCCAGAGGGGTGCATGACTGCCCCTGATGCTCTGGCCTAGTTTTGGAAGAGGTGCTGGTGGCTTTATGCCCCTGTAGGGGAGCCTCTACAGGAGAAAGAACGGGGGGGGGCACAAAGTCACTGCTGTGAGTGCTTCTTCTGGGGAGAACCTGGAAGTGATATCACTGTGTCATGTGACATCACAATCCAGGCGCTGGCATAGTGTTTTACGCCTCTGTATCCGGCTGGGTAATTTCAGGAAACCAAACACACTGCAAACAATCACTTGTCCTATAGTTGTAACCTAGAAAAAGTTTTAAAAAGTATTCACGAGATCTGTACAAAAGAGACAGACTCCACTTGAACCACAATAGAATGAGGCTGCTGACGCTGAACATAAAAAAATATTCGAGCACAGCTTTTAAACAGACTTGAAGGGGAAAGCCTGAGGGACTGGGGAACATCTAATTCAGGACAACTCATTGCTGAGCACAGACCATGTAAATATTTCAGGTTCTATTAGTAGGGACAAGGTACAACTTGATAATGAATGGCAGCCATTTAAAAACCAAAGAGCCACATACTTGTGTGCAAAAGAGACATTTGAAAAGGGGTGCAATGCCTCATATTTATATAACACTGCCAGAAGCCTCTAAGCCAGGGGTCTCCAAACCTTTTGGCCAGAGGGCCACATCAAATATCTGGCGTGGTGTGGAGGGCCGGAAAAAAAGTTTAAATATAAAATTCAAATAAACAAATTAGAAATGGAACTTAGATGAGTGAATAAATGAATGAATGGGCTCATTCATTCAACCTTTTTGGCCCTCAGAACACCCTCCAGACACAATCAGAGCAAAGTTCTGGTCATGTTCAGTTGAGTGGACCAGAGGCTTTCAGGGGACAAGAAGTTGGCCGCGGGCTAGAAAGAGGTTTGCTGTGGGCCGCATCTGGCCCCCAGGCTGGGGTTTGGAGACCCCTGCTCTAAGCCAAGATGGGATAATTGGAGCACTTGAGAATGCAGACATAAGTGGTATATCAAGCAGAGGTGACACTAGGGTTTGCATCACCTGGTGGTGCAAGAGCACATTGCGTCACCCCTATGATAGAGCTTCTCCCTGACCAGACCATACAAAATAAATAACGATATCATACGCACAACCTAAATTCAGTAGCATCACTGGAGTTGGTGTAACCCCCATTCACTTTATTCATTTACAGCGCAATCCTAACTAGCATGTCAACATGATGACACACAACTGGAAAAGAATTCTAGTATTAGCTCTGATACGTGGAAATGAAAACTGTCCCATACTGGCACCTTATTGGTTCCCTGCTGGGTCATAATAACACTTCATTCGCTCTTGGAACAATCAGTCTCATTGGTCCGTTTTGAGTTAAGGAAGTCGACCTTTTGCTACATAAGGAGTTGTGTTTTGTTTTTCTGGTGAATTGGCCATAATATTTAATACAATAAAGATATTTCAATGTGGTTTGTTTCATTGCGTTCTGTGTTAAATTACCCATCAAGTAATATATAACATGATGGTATTATTAGTAAATGGCATAATTAGTAAATAACAAGGTTTTCACAATTTTGGCCGGGAGGAGTGTCATCCCCTCCCTTCTGGTGTCACCTGGTGTGATCCGCAACTCCTGCACCTGCATAGTGACACCACTGATATTAAGGCATCTCTGTCATCTTTCTGCATTTTTGTAAAAAGCATCTGGGAGGGGTCTGAATTAAGATTAGGACGTTGACAAAGTGAGAAGGGGCTTCGCTCTGTTCACCATACTATTTTGCCTGTGAAAATCATTTGCCACTTCCCTCATAAGAACAGCCCCACTGGATCAGACCATAGGCCCATCTAGTCCAGCTTCCTGTATCTCACAACGGCCCACCAAATGCCCCAGGGAGCACACCAGATAACAAGAGACCTGCAAGGCCTCCTGGGAATTGTAGTTAAGAACATAAGAACAGCCCCACTGGATCAGACCATAGGCCCATCTAGTCCAGCTTCCTGTATCTCACAGCGGCCCACCAAATGCCCCAGGGAGCACACCAGATTTCACACCCCAAGATGCTATTTGTCCCATTAGGGAAAGTTTATATGCATCCAGAAATGTTTTGGTTGTTGACTGATGTCTGATATCCAAATACATGCTTGCCCTTGTTTTGTAGCCCTTACTGGTGGGTTCTATCACTTTTATTATAGATTCTGATATATATTTCGTAATTTTTTTTCACATATTTATATCACCCTTCCTCCTAGGAGGTCAGGGCAGTGTACACCTTTCCTTCTCTTCTTTTGTCCTCATAACAACCCTGTGAGGTAGGTCAGGCCGAGAGAGAGTGACTGGCCAAAGGTTCACCCAGGAAGCTTCATGTCTGATCAGGAACTCAGATCTTCCTGAACAACTATACCACACATGCATACACACAAAAGTACACAAGTACGCACAGAACCAAATAGAATTAAAAAACCAGGCCACTGCTTTTTAAACACAGTCTAAAAGAAAGGCAAGGGGTGACAACTAAGGAAGGGGGGGGAAAGGGGGGCAGGAGGTCTGGTCTAGAGGGTAGAGCCTCCGTTAGCCCAAAGATAACATCAGAAGATCGCCAGTTCGAGGACACCGGCAGCTCCCTGAACGGCTGAGAATGGCGAGACCTTGAAGCAGCTGACAAGCCGAGCTGAGTGATTCCACCTGCTCTTGGGGTGAGCAAGAAGCGTCTTGGCCAGAAGATTGTGCCAGAAGATTGGAGGATAGCAAATGTCACGCCTATTTTTAAAAAGGGAAAGAGGGGGGACCCGGGAAACTATAGGCCGGTCAGCCTAACATCTATACCGGGTAAGATGGTGGAATGCCTCATCAAAGATAGGATCTCAAAACACATAGACGAACAGGCCTTGCTGAGGGAGAGTCAGCATGGCTTCTGTAAGGGTAAGTCTTGCCTCACAAACCTTATAGAATTCTTTGAAAAGGTCAACAGGCATGTGGATGCGGGAGAACCCGTGGACATTATATATCTGGACTTTCAGAAGGCGTTTGACACGGTCCCTCACCAAAGGTTACTGAAAAAACTCCACAGTCAGGGAATTAGAGGACAGGTCCTCTCCTGGATTGAGAACTGGTTGGAGGCCAGGAAGCAGAGAGTGGGTGTCAATGGGCAATTTTCACAATGGAGAGAGGTGAAAAGCGGTGTGCCCCAAGGATCTGTCCTGGGACCGGTGCTTTTCAACCTCTTCATAAATGACCTGGAGACAGGGTTGAGCAGTGAAGTGGCTAAGTTTGCAGATGACACCAAACTTTTCCGAGTGGTAAAGACCAGAAGTGATTGTGAGGAGCTCCAGAAGGATCTCTCCAGACTGGCAGAATGGGCAGCAAAATGGCAGATGCGCTTCAATGTCAGTAAGTGTAAAGTCATGCACATTGGGGCAAAAAATCAAAACTTCACATATAGGCTGATGGGTTCTGAGCTGTCTGTGACAGATCAGGAGAGAGATCTTGGGGTGGTGGTGGACAGGTCGATGAAAGTGTCGACCCAATGTGCGGCAGCAGTGAAGAAGGCCAATTCTATGCTTGGGATCATTAGGAAGGGTATTGAGAACAAAACGGTTAGTATTATAATGCCGTTGTACAAATCTATGGTAAGGCCACACCTGGAGTATTGTGTCCAGTTCTGGTCGCCGCATCTCAAAAAAGACATAGTGGAAATGGAAAAGGTGCAAAAGAGAGCGACTAAGATGATTACGGGGCTGGGGCACCTTCCTTATGAGGAAAGGCTACGGCGTTTGGGCCTCTTCAGCCTAGAAAAGAGACGCTTGAGGGGGGACATGATTGAGACATACAAAATTATGCAGGGGATGGACAGAGTGGATAGGGAGATGCTCTTTACACTCTCACATAATACCAGAACCAGGGGACATCCACTAAAATTGAGTGTTGGGCGGGTTAGGACAGACAAAAGAAAATATTTCTTTACTCAGCGCGTGGTCGGTCTGTGGAACTCCTTGCCACAGGATGTGGTGCTGGCGTCTAGCCTAGACGCCTTTAAAAGGGGATTGGACAAGTTTCTGGAGGAAAAATCCATTATGGGGTACAAGCCATGATGTGTATGCGCAACCTCCTGATTTTAGGAATGGGTTAAGTCAGAATGCCAGATGTAGGGGAGAGCACCAGGATGAGGTCTCTTGTTATCTGGTGTGCTCCCTGGGGCATTTGGTGGGCCGCTGTGAGATACAGGAAGCTGGACTAGATGGGCCTATGGCCTGATCCAGTGGGGCTGTTCTTATGTTCTTATGTTCTTATGGCTGCCCTCCATGTGAGAGATGGAGCTGCTTGCCAGCCTGCGTGGGAGAACCGGAGGCCAGAAGTGTGACCAAACCAGGAAGATCCATTCTGAAATGTTGTTGGTTCTAGAAAGAAAGATCCTCTATGATTGTAAAAATCCCCTTGAGGGATTTAGAAACACGTGCCTATGTAAACCGCCTTGAATAAAGTCAGAAGAGTAGTCTGATGATCAGAAAGGCGGTATATAAATACCTAGTTGTTGTTATTATTATTAAAAAAGTAAATTAAGCGAAAGGCCTGTGCAAAATGTGTCATTATTAATAAAATAGACTTTTTTGCAGTGCAACATGGAAACCAGGGCACTGAAAAAGGTGAGGTTTGGGGAGAGACTTAAAGGTAATAAGGGAGATGATTTCACTGAGGCTTCGTAGGAGACTGTTCCAGGCAGCAAGTGGAAAAGGGCAAACACAGACTGCTGCCACCTGCCTCCAACCTGCTGGGGACGTGAGCCACATTTGCTAAATGTGAGTGGGAATTGGATCCTCCACTTAGCTACCTTATTCTCTTGTGGAGTTTAAAGTTTAAAGGGGAGACATCCCTTTGCACTTCAAATGCCGCGTGAGAACAGAGTGCTTCACTAGTCTCTCTCCTCCTTCCTTATGCAACATTTAAAGTCTTCCCTTTAAACTTTAAACCCCATGTGAGGATTGACCAAGGGGAGGAGGCGGCAAACTCTCCTTCCTCACATGCTCGCTTCCTGTTTCAGGAAAGAGCCACACGATGGAGGGAGCATGAGGAGTAGGAAAGAGGGGGAGATGTGCTCAAGTCACTAAGCTTGAGTTGCAAGTGGAGTCGTGAGTCACTGACCCACCACTTGACTTGTGAGTCATAGTGCGTGAGTCAATGACTTGACTTGAGAAAAATTCCAAGTCTTTTAAGTCACATGCCTGAGTCATTTTGAGTCACTTGACTCAGGTCCTTGAGCCAAATTTCACAGAAATAAGGCAGGTGGTGGTGGGGTGTGTAGGGGGGTGGGAGCTGTTATTTAACATCACTCCCTGATTTTCCATCCCATTTGCACTCTAGTCAGCTAGGTGCAAAGAAGGTCCCCCTGTTTGCCTGCCTCCTTTTACCCCTACCTGGCTTGTGCAGAAAAAAACAAAAACAAAAAACAAAACTGAAGTTGTTTGTTCCTTTTGCAAGAACCCCCTTTCCCCATCCTTTGGGTGCCTCCTTCTCTCCCCTCCCTTGCCTATATATATATAGGCAAAAGAACCCTCTCCTGGCTCTTACATATATACATATATATGTAAAAGAGCCCTCTCTCCTGTTGTCCTAGCTGCTCCCACTTTCTGGTCCCTCCCACAGCTTCATGCAGCCAAAAACAAGCAAACCAACAAAAGTCTTAAATCTTCCTCTTTCCCCCAATCCCCCCAGCCCCTGGGGGGAACCAACCTCCCCTCCCTCCCGGAACCAGCCTACCCTCACACCATGTCTGCTACTGTACTTCAGAATGCCTGCTTCCAAATCATCCACAAAGTCTTGCAGCATGATGCAAAAGTGGAAAATAAGAAGCAAAAACACACACACAAAAGATAGGGACTCAAAGACTGGCTCGTAGTGCTCATAGATGCTAATAAAGAAGCCACTTTGAATGCCCACTTGGGACATAAAGCAGGATACAGATTTGTAAATAAATAAATAATAATCTCACACAATCCTGACTTCACCCTGGTTGCATGAATCATAAAGAAGGGAAGGACATAGCTCAGTGGGAAAACACTTGCATTGCATGCACAAGGTCTCTGGTCCAAGCCCTGGCACCCCCAGGCATGAGTGGGAAAGTCTCAGACCTTGACTATCTGATGCTGAGATCTGTGTGAACCAGCAATTTTCAAAACACTTTGCAGCGGCACATTGGGGTGCTGTGAATGGTCCCCGGGTATGCCCTGGGATTCTGGGGAAGGGTCATATATTAGTAGGGCCCTTGGGGATGTGAGCCCCCCAGCAGCAGTGTGGTGTGCCTTGTTAATTGTCCATAAAACTGACCCCATGCCTCGACAATTTTAGCATTTTGTCAGTGTGCCGTGAGGTGAAAAAAATGTTGAAAACAACACGGAGCTATGTTGATTTGCTCTCACTCAGCGGAAGACAGTTTCATATTGAGTGTGAAGTGTTCCTAAATGCCAGCATTCCACGCTTTAATCGTGATTAAAATGTTGAACGTGGACCAGATAGGCCTTCTTCTGCTTCTGATCACAGCAGTCCCAAAATGTATCCCTACATTCACAGTACATAATAGAGTGTGATCCATGTGAGAGGGTGACCCAGTTGTGGACATCCCACTTAGTTGATGGGGTAAATGCATCGGGCACGGAGCCATGTGCGCCTTTAGGACCCCGCAGAAGCCTCTGTGAGGCTCCTGACGGGGTTGGAAACTGTGTTTCTGGTTTTCCAGAACAGTTTAAAGCAACTGTTACCCTGCACATGCCCGATCTCATCTGATCTTGGAAGCTAAGTAGGGTCAGGCCTGGTTAGTACTTGGATGGGAGACCGCCTGGGAATACCGGGTGCTGTAGGCTTCTACCATAGTCTTTCGAGACTGAAGGTTGCCAACCAGTTTAAAGCATAAGGGGACCTCAGAGAAGCTTCCCCAATGCGTCCTGCAGTTGCGCGAGGCTCTGTGAGCTCAAGGTAAGTGGGGGATGGATTTGCGTGTGATGGGGGTGGCGACATCCCTCAGATGCGCCATCACAGCCCCATAGCAAGGGCTGGGGAGGTCCACCACTGAGGGTGACACAAAGTCATTAATGCCACTCAGGGTAGCTGTGCTAGAACCCGCTGCAGCAGAATAAAATTCCCCTCTTGCGTAATCTGCGACGCAAAGCTGATGAAGTTTTGGAGGTGACAACCTTGTTAGGTGCAAGAAGTGAATGGAAAGTGGTGGGTATATAGCCACAATGCTGAAGATATTGGTGGGCAAATGAAGAAGGTGATGCTATTAAGCTGAAGGCAATTGCTACTACTTGATAACTATGATGAGTACACACCACAGTATGAATGCCTACTGATTGCCATGGCACCAAACAGGTGAGAATTACTTTTTTTGATGAGTCACCTGAAGCCTAATTGTGTTGCGTAGTGATTAAAATGTTGGACCAGGGAGACCTAGGTTCAAATTCTGCCTGGGTTTTGTAGCTCCCTGGCTAACTAAGAACCAGCCACAGCCTAACCTACCTTACCAGGTTGGTGTGAGGATAAAACCTCAGGGTTTTAACCCTGGGAAAGAAACATGAACACTGCCCTCAGCTGCTCAGAAGCAGGATGGACAATAAAAATGAGAGTAACTATAATCTTTATATGAGCAGATGATCTTTCGATTTGATGGATGCCCCTTATGAAGGGCCCAGTCCTATCCATCTTTCCAGCACTGATGCAGCCATGCTGACTGGGTGTGCACGGCGTCCTGCAATGGGGGAAGTCATGGAGACATCCCTAAGGTAAGGAAATGTTTGTTGCGTTACCTAAGGGCTGCTTTGCAGCCGTATCAGTGCTGGAAAGTTAGATAGGATTGGGCCCAAAGTTTCTCTGTATGTAAAGATTGGACAGATGCTGTAAAGGAAAGGAACAGTAGTCCTTCCATCAATGGTGTTGAGGAACGCAAGGTTGCCAGGGCCTCAAAACTGGTCTTTTCCCTCCCTGCGGATTCTGTTTCTAAATCAAGTAACAATTTGGTCCCCCACTCACCGCTTATTTCATCCGTGGCTTCTAGTGCAGTGATATTAACACAGACTGACAGGCTCTGAGCCGTTTGTTCATGCTGGTAGTGAATTCATTTCCCGTGAATTGTGCAAGGAAGCAGATTACGGCTGACCAGGTGTTATCTCATGCTGGTCTACTACTCTTCAGCAACAGCTCTCATTACTCTGTTCTGTCACATGTGAGCCGTAATTATTGTTCAAGTATTTTAAAATACAGGAGATTCGTGCGGAAAACTTGCAAAAATAGAAACTTACTCAAATGGCTGCTTTGTCTCCATTACAAGCATGGGGAATCTATCTATCTATCTATCTATCTATCTATCTATCTATCTATCTATCTATCTATCTATCTATCTATCTATCTGTTTTATAATACTTGAACACACACACACACACACATCTATATACATATAAATACATAAATATACATACATATATACATATAAATACATAAATACATACATATATATACATATAAATACATAAATACATACACACATACATACATATATACATATAAATACATACATACATACATATACACAGTGCTTTTTTGTATAAAAAAGGTGCAGGAACTCACAACTTCTTTTATTTATTTATTTATTTATTTATTTATTTATTTATTTTTAAACCATTTTTATACACGCGCGCGCGTGCGCGCGCACACACACACACGTCCATCCCGTGTGAGCTCCCTGATAGCAAAAGCACTCCTGCTGCAGCTGGAGTGAAACACCCCATTTTTTTTGGTGGGGAGATGCTCCATTGGGCTATAGGAAACTCTCTCCATTGGGCTATAGGAAAGCCTATAGTTAAAGTGTTCAGAACTAATATATAAGGTCTTGAGCCCAGCTGGTGGCCATCAGTGCCTTAAGTATTAGTTCCAGACACTTTGGGCCTAAGATCTCTTATGGCTCAATGGCTAAAGTGCTGATCTAGGGAGCCAGAGGCTAGGGATTCAAATCCCTATGAAGAATAAATTTTTTGTTTTTGTTTTTTTTTTTAGGTGGGGAGGTGCTCCATGGCTGCAAAATATAAAGGTTGGTTGCTAGTTGCCAAAAGGGGGGCCAGTTGAGGCTGCAAAACTCCTCAAAGTTCAGTCCCAGGCAGGCTCTTTTTTTTACCTTTTTTTTTTAAAGTCCCAGGTAGGACTTAACCCACAGTTAAGCTCCTGGAGTGAGCCCCCTGCTGGAGGCTGTGCAGGGAGGGGAAAAAAGGTGGGGGCAAGGAGGAGGGGAAAAAAGGTGCCGGAACGCCGTTCCAGTGCGTTCCATTACAAAAAAGCCCTGCAAATACATATATATATATATATATATATATATATATATATATATATATATATATATATATATAAGAATGATTTGGACCAGTGGTGTAGCTAGAGGGAGTGCAAAGCACCAAGTTTTGCAGGTCCCCGAAAGTGCCATGCAAACAGTCACTCCCCCTCTCCTTTGGAACCATTCCAGGCTGTGGGAGCAAAACGGAGGCAGAACTACCTTTAACTTTGCTATTTCCTTCCTTCCTTCCTTCCTTCCTTCCTTCCTTCCTTCCTTCCTTCCTTCCTGTGTTTTTCTATGAAATTCTGATGTATTTATGTAATGAGAATACCTCATAGATCAAACTTGCTTAGCATAAGAGTACAATAAACTTCAAATGTCTGAGAGCCAAAATATCTACAAAGCATTTAAATTCTCAAGTATATATACTGACCATTAACTTACACTTTAATCCAGTAAACTCTCAGTTTATACCTGGTAAATAATTATAAAGTTTGAGATTTCTTATTTTCCGTTTATATTAATTGTGATGCAAAGAGGAACTCAGCCAACTTTTTTCCATGAGCCATACATGTTGATGAGCCAAAGGTGGCTTGCAAACCAGGATTTGGTCACCCCTGTCATACACAAACTTTCAAAGCATCCCAAAATGTCAAGCAGCTTACTTCTGATATACTATTTCTTGGGGGGGGGGGGAATTACATGTTTTCCTCTTTCATAAGCTTAAACCATTTTTGCCCAGCTTTGCATATACGCAACGGGGATCAAATGTGTACACCTGCGGGCTGGGCAGAAATGGGTTAAGTTCTCCTCATTAGGCAAGACTGAGCTCTTCAACCTATATTGCAGGGGTGTCAAATGTAAGGCCTGTGGGCTAGATGCAGCTCCTGGAAGTAGTTTCTCTATCCCCCTCCCCATTATAATTGGGATCTCCCAGCTTGATAATTGGGCTCTCTCATATCTTGAAAATATGTACAAGATTTACACATTTTCTCTTCTGTCATTTGCAGCTAAGGAGTTTCTGTGTGAGAACAAAGTGCTTATTTCTGGCCATCACCTGATTAATGATGTCACTTACTGCTTAATGATGTCACCTTTAGCCCTCAGCAGGTGCGATGAATGCTATTTGGCTCACTATATGAAACCCATTTGGCCCCCCTGCTCTCTTGTTTTACTATTGGGGGCACATCTAACCACACCTTTAAAATAATTGTATGTGTCACAAAATAATTTGCATAAACCACAAGTTCGATTTTTACTTCCAATGCATTCAGAAAGCATTTTTTTTCAGAAAAAAAATGTCTTTGTGAATACGATAGGTGTGGAATTGTGTAAAAAGTAGTTTTTCTCACTTGGATGAACAAATCTCTATAGATCTATCAATGCCAGTGTGTTCAAACCTTTAACCAAGTCCCAGGTAGAGCTCTTAGGGTTTCATGATTAGATGCCCTATCTTGTTGAACATCTATCACACTGTTTAAACCTCCACTAAGAATGACTTCCCCTTTAGCTATGACCTCAATCTGTTGAGGGAATCGGTAAAATGTTGCTTGAGTTTAATGTGGCCCAACGTTTCATGGGAGAGGTTTCATTCAGTGAACTTTATAAATTGAGTGAGCAGAGAAGACAATTTCAACCAGCACTGCATGCGGAGAGGTTGGAAAAGTTTAAATGCATTCAACCCATGCCAATGACAGAGACAACACAAGCCGTTCGGGGAGAAGACAGTTTGCCAAGGAATGACCCTGGGGAACACAGCTAAAAATGGTTTCTGAAGTACTGGATGCTAAATGGATTTCTCATTATCACACTGAAAAATTGAAAGCCTGCTCTGGTTCTCCTTCCCCATTTTTTCCTGGTACTTCGGCTGCATAATCCTGTAAGTACTATACAGAAAAGGGACTGAGAAATTTAGGAACTAAATTCCACTGGAACATACTTCAGAAAGAATATTGGCTGAAAGGTTACAGGTTGGACCTTGTTATCCACAGGGGATCCGTTTCCAGAACCCCCCCCCCCCCCGATACCAAACCTACAGATACTGAGATCCATGGGAGGCCACAGAGGACATCCAGATGACACAAGAACATAAGAACATAAGAACAACCCCACTGGATCAGGCCATAGGCCCATCTAGTCCAGCTTCCTGTATCTCACAGCGGCCCACCAAATGCCCCAGGGAGCGCACCAGACAACAAGAAGACCTGCAAGGCCTCCTGGGAATTGTAGTTAAGAACATAAGAACAGCCCCACTGGATCAGGCCATAGGCCCATCTAGTCCAGCTTCCTGTATCTCACAGCGGCCCACCAAATGCCCCAGGGAGCATACCAAACAACAAGAAACCTGCAAGGCCTCCTGGGAATTGTAGTTTAAGAACATAAGAACAGCCCCACTGGATCAGGCCATAGGCCCATCTAGTCCAGCTTCCTGTATCTCACAGCGGCCCACCAAATGCCCCAGGGAGCACACCAGATAACAAGAGACCTCGTCCTGGTGCCCTCCCTTGCATCTGGCATTCTGACATAGCCCATTTCTAAAATCAGGAGGTTGCGCATACACATCATGGCTTGAAACCCGTAAGGGATTTATCCTCCAGAAACTTGTCCAATCCCCTTTTAAAGTCGTCCAGGCCAGACACCATCACCACATCCTGTGGCATGGAGTTCCGCAGACCAACCATACGCTGAGTAAGGAAATATTTTCTTTTGTCTGTTCTAACTCTCCCAACACTCAATTTTAGCGGATGTCCCCTGGTTCTGGTGTTATGTGAGAGTGTAAAGAGCATCTCTCTATCCACTCTGTCCAGAAGTGTCTTCCAGTCATGACTGGGGGAGTTCTGAGGCACAGGGAGGCCCCGTGCAGTGTCCCAATGCCTCAGAAAGCCTCTAAGAGGCACTTCCAGTTTGCAGAGAACCAGGAAGTGCTTCTTAGAGGCCTTCTGAGGTGTGGGGAGGCTGCGCTTGGCTTCCCCGTGACTCAGAACATCTCAGGATCTGATCAGAAGGCACTTTCAGTCTCATCTCCACTCTGCCAGAGAGCCTCCTTACTCGGTCACCAATCTCCCCCAAACTACATGCAAGCCAGAAATCCGGGCACAAAGCCTGCTGGGGCAACTGGCCTTGGAAGCAGCTGGCCTGCATGCAGTTTTTTTTTGGGGGGGGGGAGAATTGGCAGTACGGTAGGGGTCTACCCAGTGGAATGGAGTGTTCTGCTCCCTCAGGGGACAGATTCGGCTGTGTGCCGGATCCAACCTGTGGGACAGGGTATGGAACAACCTGCCTTAGATCCAAAAGGTGATAATTAAGTTTAAAATAAATGGTGCAATACTGAGGCGCTCCACATACAGCCCAATCCTATGGGCTTGTAGCGCTGGTGGAACAAGCATTCGCCAGCGCTGCATGCTTACTACTGCTGTAAAAGTGCTTCCAGCAACATGCGAACTAGCGCACTGATGGAGCCTTCCTGCACATGTCAGGGAATTGCTGACCCCCTGGTGAGGCAGGCAGGTGTAAGCAGTTCCTGAGACATACAGGAAGTGTTGCCAGCTCATGTGATGGCAGTCATTTTATGACAGCGGAAGTCTTTTCTGCTGTCGCAAAGTGTTGCATATAACAGCCTAATCCTACATAGGACCGGGCTGTTCATATCTGAAGTGGGACTGGAGACTTAGGGCACAATCCTAAGTGCGCCCTGGGCTGGCACCAGAACCAGGGGACATCCACTAAAATTGAGTTTTGGGAGAATTAGGACAAAGAAAATATTTATTTACCCAGCATGCAATTAGACTGTGGAACTCCTTGCCACAGGATGTGGTGATGGTGTCTGGTTTAGAGGCCTTTAAAAGGGGATGGGACAGATTTCTGGAGGAAAACTCCATCACAGGTTACAAGCCATGACGGACACGTGCAACCTCCTGGTTTTAGAAGTAGGCTACCTCAGCATGCCAAATGCAAGGAAGGGCGCCAAGATACAGGTCTTGTGTGCTCCCTGAGGCATTTGGGCCACTGTGAGATACAGGAAGCAGGACGAGAGGGACCTTTGGCCTGATCCAGCAAGGCTCTTAGGATGTTCCTAGTGCGGTGACTGGCGTGGAGGTGGATAATTCAGGCCTGGGAGAGGGCAGAATTGCCAGTGCTGGCATGCTCTCATCCTATTTCCCTTCCTGATCCACCAACATGGGGCAAAATGGACTTGCACCAGCGTCCAAATAATGTGTTTTTAGTTCTGCTGTCAAATTGGCTCTTATGGATAGGAGATAGTGCATGTGGTTCACTCTTACTCTGATAAAATGGTACAAATACGTGGGGGGAAAAATGCATGCTGCTGCAGTTCCTTCTTGCTCAGGAAAAATTCATAAAGCAGCCTCCAAGCTTATCGTTTCGCTGACATCAGCTAGTCTGCTAGGAAGCGAAATTAAAGTTGAGTGTGGCACGATGAGCAAGCAGGGCAGAAAGAGGCTTCTTTGGCTTGCAGCAACACATGCCGTTTCACAGACACAACCAATTCACCTCCCGCTTCTTTTACAAAACACCTCTCACAGAACCAGGAGACATCTGCTAAAATTGAGTGTTGGGAGAATTGGGGCAGACGAAAGAAAATATTTCTTTACCCACCATGTGATTAGTCTGTGGAACTCCCTGCCAAAGGAAGTGGTGATAGCTGGTGTTGTAGCTGGAGGGGGGGGTGGAGCGCCCAGTCTGGCAGGGAGCGGGCAAGCAGCCCCTCTCATCGGAGCCATTCCCGGTGGGGGGAGCAAAACGGAGTTGTACGGCTCTGTTTTGCTCCTGCCGCTGGGAATGGCTCCAAAGGGAGGGGCCGCTTGCCTGCTCCCTGCCAGCCTGGGTGCTCCACCCCCCTCCAGCTACGCCACCGGTGATAGCATCTTGCCTAGATGCCTTTAAGACAGGATCAGACAAATTTCTGGAGGAAAAGTTCATCATGGGTTAGAAGTCATGATAGGCGTGTGTGCAAGCTTCTGGCTTTAGAGGTAGGCTACCTCAGAGTGCCAGATGCAGGGGAGGGCACCAGGATGCAGGTTGTGCCTGTTGTCTTGTGTGCTCCCTGGGGCATCTGGTGGGCCACTGTGAGATACAGGAAGCTGGACTAGATGGGCCTATGGCCTGATCCATTGGGGCTGTTCTTATGTTCTTAACTACAATTCCCAGGAGCCCTTGCAGGTCTCTTGTTATCTGGTGTGCTCCCTGGGGCATTTGGTGGGCCGCTGTGAGATACAGGAAGCTGGACTAGATGGGCCTATGGCCTGATCCAGTGGGGCTGTTCTTATGTTCTTAAACTACAATTCCCAGGAGGCCTTGCCGGTCTCTTGTTATCTGGTGTGCTCCCTGGGGCATTTGGTGCCACTGTGAGATACAGGAAGCTGGACTAGATGGGCCTTTGGCCTGATCCAGCAGGGCTCTTCTTATGTTCTTAACAGCCCTCCTCTTTATTACATTGCCCTGCGCTTTTATCCGTTGATGCTGTATAGGTTATAACAAAACTCCAGTCTGCAAATGTGGAATGAAAACCGCAGATAAATAAACTGCACTGAAAACGAATCACTTGTCATCATGGCAGTCTGTCACATGTGCGGGTTTGTAGCACAATCATGCTGTCAGCACGAGTTAGCAAACATTGTTGATTCAACCAGTAAGAAATGCCCCCAGTCCCAAAAATGTATGGCTTCCTTCTTTGTAAACAGAGCAGCTCAACAAGTAAATGAGGAACAGTAGCCATTCCTTGGGGTTGTGCTTTCGGGATTGAATGATGGCTCTGGAGTGGATTGGTATTAACTACTACTGTTAATGATTTTGTTGCTGTTGGGGTGTTGGTGGACTGCCACTGGATTTTTTTAGTTTGTTGTTTGATCATGTCTCGGATTTTGTGTTTTGTACTGAATTGGAATTGATGGTAGACTGCTTTATGGCTTTTTTTTAAAGAAAAGCTAGGACATGAGTGCTTTGATAAACATCTTTGACTAGACCCCCCCCCCTTAAAAATAAAGTGCCTCAGATTATACAGAATCATCTTTAAAATGATTAACATCGTCAATTAACAGTGATTAACACAGAGATGCCTCTGCCCCAACTCAGTCAGAAAACTTATCCCAAAAAGAAACGATAACCTTCTTATTTTGAATATGTTGAAGGGGGATCAATAATCAGATCGATTAATACCATCTTGAAATTATCTTTGAGCCGAAAAGCTACCTGGGAAACTTTGGAAAATGCACATGTAATCTAGTTTAACCCATTTCTGCCCAGCCCACAGGTTTACACATTTGATATTTGTTGCATATATGCAACGTTGGGCAGAAATGGCTTAAGCTTTCAGATGATATCCTAGCTGTGTGGAAGGTACTCTGGAACTGTTTAAAGCAGGGGTGCTCAAACTTTCAACTTTAGGGATGCTGGACCTTTAACAAGTGTATAGAAGAGAGGATTTCAGCAGGTGCAGCTTGTCATCTGTGGGATGACAAGTTGCACCTGCTGCAATTCTCTCTTCTATACACTTGTTAAAGGTCCAACATCCCTAAAGTTGAAAGTTTGAGCACCCCTGCTTTAAAGGGAATGTTTTTTATGACCCATCCAAATAGACAAAAGGCATTCTTCTCTCCCCTCCTCCCCCCAGTAGAGTTTCCTAGTCAGCACTTGCAAAATTGACCCTCTTTTGTAACTGGTTTCCTGTAATTAAGATTTAAACAGCAAAAGTTGGTTCTTCATGTTACATCCTCCTTTCTCCTCCTCCCAACCTCTCCTTTGTCCCCTTTTCCTTCTGCCTTTTTTCCTCCAACAGGGCCTTCCATAAATGAACTTAAGGGAAACAAGTAAGGGAGGTGCTGCTACTATAAAGATCCAACACCCTGCCCACAAACCTGGGTCTTTTAAATATTACCATAGCAGCAGGAAAGCCTCTTGCAGAAACGCAGATTTCTTAAAGCCAGGCTACCATTCCCAGGGCTCTGTCTCAAGAACTGGGGTCGAGATGAACTTGGAGGACCAGCTGCTACACTCAAATCTGCCTTCAGTCGTGGTTGTATTTTGCAGCCATGAGCAGACAGTCTCCAAGCTTTGATCTCCCCACCTGTATCCTATGACCCCCTTCACAGAATTGACATGCTGGAGGAAATAAGATTAAATATGATCAAGCACTTGTATAGCTTTCACCAAATTCTCTTTCAGACAACCTACGAGGTGGAAAAATTACAGAGAGGATAAACCACCCTGAGTTTGCACACGACAAAGTGGTCTGTCCTCAAATCAACCTTTCTCAGACTGTGGGTCCTGACCGACTGGTGGGTCGTAACCTGATGCACGATGGGTCACGAACCCATGTACTGGGCCATGACATGGTTCTCCCTGTAGCACCACGCTGCCTTCTTGAGGGTCCCCGGAGGCCACTTCTACTTCTGGAGGCTGCTTCCACTCTGTTGGCCTCTGTCCCAGGACGCCCTGCAGAAGCAACTTCTGGTTTGTGGACACAACTGCTGGTTTGAATGAGGAAGACGAGGTGGGTTGTGGCACTAAAACGTTGGGGAACTGCCACCTTAAATCATGACTTTTCAAACTTTTCTCAGAACATGGAGGAAAGAACCTGCAACAACTGGTCACCTTTTTGGAGCCGGACATTATCTCAGAAAACATCTAGATTATCCTAGTGACATCTAGATTAGATTATTGCAATGCACTCTACGTGGGGCTGCCTTTGAAGATGGTCCGGAAATTACAACTAGTACAGAACGCGGCTGCTCGTGTGGTTGCTGGGGCACGTCGGTTTGACTCTGTCGAGCCGTTGCTCCGGCGGCTACACTGGCTGCCGGTTCTGTTCCGGGCCCAATTCAAGGTGCTAGTTTTGACTTTTAAAGCCCTTTACGGCTCGGGTCCGGGGTATTTGAGGGACCGCCTCCTTCCCTACAATCCTGCCCGTGCTCTTAGATCATCTGGGGGGCCCTTTTGAGTGTGCCACCACTAAGAGATGTGAGAGGGGCGGCGGCCAGGAAGAAGGCCTTCTCGGTGGTGGCCCCCGAACTGTGGAATACCCTCCCCTTAGAACTGAGAACTGCTCCCTCGTTGCTAACTGAAGACCTTTTTATTTCAAAAAGCTTTTAATGGTTGACAGGCTGGCTGGCGTTCTTGCTTTTTATATGAAAATCCACGGGGTTTGTTTTTAGATTTTTTAATTATTGTAAATTGTTTTTTAAATGTATTTTTTAAGGAGTTGTAAGCCACCTTGTGTGCTCGTTGGGCAAAAAGGTGGGGTATAAATTAATAAAATAATAATAATAAATAATAAAAATAAAACCAGGAGTAGATTTTGGAGGCTTCTGTGGGCCGTTCTGAAGCCCACAGAGCCTAACAGAGTAGGTTGCCGGCCTGCCACAACCCAGAAGAGGCTTCAGGAGGTTCCCGGAAAGCCATTCCAACCAGCAGCATTGCTGGGCCAATGCCCTCCATTGGGAATGGCTCCAATTTGGAACCAAACATGCCCAGGGGCGGGCAGTCAGGCCCAGCTCGTGACCCACCATACATTTCCTCACAGCCCACCGGTGGGTCACAACCCATGCTTTGCAAAACCCTGCTCTAAGTGATAAGAGAAACCAGTGAATGACTTTGCTTCACTTGCTAGGATGCCATTATAGCTCCCATAGAGCCGCCATATTGCATATATTCATTTGTGATAAAGCCGCCGTGCATGATTTGGCTATCCAGTGCAGTCCTGGTCGTTGTCAGAAGGTTAAGGAGCAATTTGCAGCAAGATGGGGATAGAGCTGTCTTTCTGGATGAGAATAGGAGCTTCTCAGTGGTGATTCTTGTGTACTCTGATTCTTCCATCTTTACAGTTATGGGCTGTTATATAACTTCAGAGGTTGGAGGGGAGGGATTCTTGGAACATGACAAAGCTGTAATTATCTCTTGCTTCTTTTGTGCAACGGAATTAATCCCCCAAAATAGAATTTGCTATTATTTCTAGTTCCTTTACTGTAGACTGCTCTGGAAACTTATGCGCATAGTGCTCCTGAGAACCACTGACATTTCAGGGTTTTTTTTAAAAACAATACTGCAATATATACTCAGACCCTCAACTGCAAGATACATCTCTTGATTTGATGCTGTCGGTATATTATATACCATAATTTTATATTGTATATTGCATCATTTTTAATAATCGTATTTACCTTATGTGTAACTTTTCAGCGCTGATTTAGGGCCCAATCCTGAAGCCTCCCAGCACCAGCACTGAGCCCTAGCTCTGGCCCTGGGTGCTGTAAACATGCCTCAATGCATGTTTACGGCACCGAGAGAGCAAGTACTGGGCCTGAGCCAGTCAGGCACCAGGCTCAGTGCTGGCAGAAGGAGGGCGGGTTGATGTGAAACCGCCAGGTGTTGGTGCGGTTTCTGGGGGGCTGGGGGAGAGGAATGGGAGTTGGGAAGTGGAGGAACTGGGGCAAGAGGGGGGTGAGATCAGGGGTGGGACTGGGAGGGAACCAGAATCCAGGTCTCTTGTTGTCTTGTGTGTTCCTGGAGGCATTTGGTGGGCCACCGTGAGATACAGGAAGCTGGACTAGATGGGCCTATGGCCTGATCCAGTGGGGCTGTTCTTATGTTCTTAACTACACTTCCCAGGAAGCCTTGCAGGTCTCTTGTTATCTGGTGTGCTCCCTGGGGCATTTGGTGGGGCCGCTGTGAGATACAGGAAGCTGGACTAGATGGGCCTATGGCCTGATCCAATGAGGCTGTTCTTATGTTCTTAACTACAATTCCCAGGAAGCCTTGCAGGTCTCTTGTTATCTGGTATGCTCCCTGGGGCATTTGGTGGGCCGCTGTGAGATACAGGAAGCTGGACTAGATGGGCCTATGGCCTGATCCAGTGGGGCTGTTCTTATGTTCTTAACTACAATTCCCAGGAAGCCTTGCAGGTCTCTTGTTATCTGGTATGCTCCCTGGGGCATTTGGTGGGCCGCTGTGAGATACAGGAAGCTGGACTAGATGGGCCTATGGCCTGATCCAGTGGGGCTGTTCTTATGTTCTTAACTACAATTCCCAGGAAGCCTTGCAGGTCTCTTGTTATCTGGTATGCTCCCTGGGGCATTTGGTGGGCCGCTGTGAGATACAGGAAGCTGGACTAGATGGGCCTATGGCCTGATCCAGTGGGGCTGTTCTTATGTTCTTAACTACAATTCCCAGGAAGCCTTGCAGGTCTCTTGTTATCTGGTATGCTCCCTGGGGCATTTGGTGGGCCGCTGTGAGATACAGGAAGCTGGACTAGATGGGCCTATGGCCTGATCCAATGGGGCTGTTCTTATGTTCTTAACTACAATTCCCAGGAAGCCTTGCAGGTCTCTTGTTATCTGGTATGCTCCCTGGGGCATTTGGTGGGCCGCTGTGAGATACAGGAAGCTGGACTAGATGGGCCTATGGCCTGATCCAATGGGGCTGTTCTTATGTTCTTAACTACAATTCCCAGGAAGCCTTGCAGGTCTCTTGTTATCTGGTATGCTCCCTGGGGCATTTGGTGGGCCGCTGTGAGATACAGGAAGCTGGACTAGATGGGCCTATGGCCTGATCCAATGTGGCTGTTCTTATGTTCTTAACTACAATTCCCAGGAGGCCTTGCAGGTCTCTTGTTATCTGGTGTGCTCCCTGGGGCATTTGGTGGGCCGCTGTGAGATACAGGAAGCTGTACTAGATGGGCCAATGGCCTGATCCAATGGGGCTGTTCTTATGTTCTTAACTACAATTCCCAGGAAGCCTTGCAGGTCTCTTGTTATCTGGTGTCCTCCCTGGGGCATTTGGTGGGCTGCTGTGAGATACAGGAAGCTGGACTAGATGGGCTTGTGGCCTGATCCAGTGGGGCTGTTCTTATGTTCTTAACTACAATTCCCAGGAAGCCTTGCAGGTCTCTTGTTATCTGGTGTGCTCCCTGGGGCATTTGGTGGGCCCCTGTGAGATACAGGAAGCTGGACTAGATGGGCTTGTGGCCTGATCCAGCGGGGCTGTTCTTATGTTTTTAACTACAATTCCCAGGAATCCTTGCAGGTCTCTTGTTACCTGGTGTGCTCCCTGGGGCATTTGGTGGGCCGCTGTGAGATACAGGAAGCTGGAGTAGATGGGCCTATGGCCTGATCCAGTGGGGCTGCTCTTATGTTCAAAGCTCTGCTCTACCGTATTCTGAACATGTCGGGTTGAAAAGCCTGACATGGAGTCTCTCAAATCTGCGCTGGCAAAATAGCCGGCACAGACTTGAGAAGCCCCATTGTGGGGCTTGGGGTCTTCCCCCGCAAAGACTCCCAGTACCCACTGGATACAATGGTAGTTACTTTGGCGCCACTACTCCAGCAGGTGCTGGGAAGTTTAGGATTGGGCTGTTAATCAGCATTACACAATAATCACACAATTTCTACCTTAAAAAGTACCAGGGAGGACATTTTCAACTGTCAATTATATGAAGTCAAAAAAGTTACACTGGGCAAAAAAAAAAAAAAAAGTGTTAGACCTAATGACTGTAAACCAAAGCTCTCCAAATCTGCAGTGTACACAAGTGCCCTAATCCAGTGGTTTATTTCAAGTGTGAAAGCTCCAATATACACACATATTTTCCCAATTGCAGTGCCGTCCCTGTTCCTTCCCATGGAGAGACCATGGTCTGCACACATTCCTTTGTGCGTGAGAATCACATGCAGTTCCACTGCATCCATGGAATACTGTTACGTAACTCATGAACTACTTTTGCTAGTGGGAAGGTAATAACTTCCCACTAGCTACTTCAAAAAGGAAATGTAAAGTAGCTGGCCAAGGTACTAATCCCAGTTCTCCTCTATCCTTCTCCATATGTACAACTGTTATTCCTCTGTGCCCCATTGAGTTGATGACTGGAGGGTCAGTTGATTCTCCTCCAGGGTGAGATTTGGTCCAGGGACCTCTGGTTGCCGATTCCTCATTCACAATGAAATAAATGGGTCAGTCTCTTCTTATTCGAATCTCCTCTTTCCTATTGCTGCTGGGTTGGTGTCATTGTGTATGTCAGGGGTGGCCTTGTGAGCTCTTTGCTCTTTGATGTGCAATGTGCAGCTTGCAGAAATATGTTGGCTGAGCTCCTTTTTGCATCACCATTAATATAAAAGGAAAATAAGAAATGTTCAAGTTTTAAAATTATTTACCAGGTAGAAACTGAGCATCAGCTGGATTAAAGTTTGTGGTGAGTAAATATATTTAAGACTTTAAAAGCTGCTTAAATATTGTGGCTCTCAAACATCTGAGTTTATCATATGTGGCTCTTATGTTAAGCAAGTTTGGCCACCTTAGTATATGTGAATACATACAAGAGGTCTTTTCCACTCCTAGCTGGAGATGCCAGGAATGGGAACTAGGTAGGGTTACCGGATGCAAATGGGGACAGACTAGTACCTGTGCTTTTGGCCATTGTGTGGAAAAGGGAATTACAGTAGATGCAACTTGACATGGAAGGGTTTAAAAAGTGGCACCTGCCAGGATTCCCATTTCTATATGATGGTTGAAGATGTAGGTCCTCAGTCTCCCTTTGCATCTGGTAACCCTGGTTCTGAAGTGTCAGGAAGGAGTGCCAATGACCTGACCTGGAGCTGCGTCTGTGGTTGCAGTGCAGGAAGCAGTGAGTAGTGATGTCTAGAAAAAAGGCATCCAATGGGGGATACACAATTGAGATGTACAAAATTATTCAGGGGTGGATAGAAGGATGTTCTTCTCCCTCTTACGCAACACTAGAACCAGAGTACATCCACTAAGGTTGAGTGTCAGGAGAGTTAGAACAGACAAAAGGAAATATTTCTTTAACCAGCATGTAATTAGCCTGTGGAACGCCTTGCCACAGGATGTGGTGATGGCCCCTGGCCTGGATTCTTTTAAAAGGGGATTGGACAGTTTGACAGAGGAAAAGTCCATCACAGATTACAAGCCAAGATGCGTATGTGCAATCTCCTGGTTTTAGCAGTAGGCTACCTGAGAATGCCATGTGCAAAGGAGTGGCAACAGGATGCAAGTATCTTGAGGTGTTGTGTGCTCCCTGAGGCATCTGATGGGCCACTGTGTGAGACAGGAACCTGGACTAGATGGCCTTTGGCCTGATCCAGTCAGGCTCTTCTGATGTTCTGAATTCACTGTATGTCTATTTTACATTGTAGCAATGCTTTTTTTCTTTCTTTCTTTTCTTTTAATCTTGATCTTGATGCAAACAATATACCTATCCATCAAATGGCATTCTTGCTTTTTTCCCTTCATTTTTGTGTGATAAAATAGTCAAACATTTCTTGCAAAAATGTTGGGTGAACTTACCACATCATAGCGGCCCTCCCCTGGCTGATGTTCAGTAATCTGAAGACATAAGAACAGCCCCCCTGGATCAGGCCACAGGCCCATCTAGTCCAGCTTCCTGTACCTCACAGCGGCCCACCAAATGCCCCAGGAAGCACACCAGATAACAAGAGACCTCATCCTGGTGCCCTCCCTTGCATCTGGCATTCTGACATAGCCCATTTCTAAAATCAGGAGGTTGCACATACACATCATGGCTTGTAGCCACATCATGGCTACATCTTCCTTTCAAAGCAGGGTCTTGGCTAATCAAGGCTGTGACCGTCATGAAAATGTCAACAACGGCTACCAGAGACAGCAGGTTCCAATCACTTTAGCAGTACTAATCCAGTACATAGACTATACTTTGTGCTGTAGCTATTTCTCACCCTTGAAGTGTTTGCTCTCCCATCCACTGCTTTCATATAAATAAGAGCCCATTTTGTGTGTGTGTATTTTTGATGTGGTACTGACTTACTGGACATGCCTCCAGATGCACACAATTTGTGAACTACATTGGTACAGCATTCACCCCATTTTGGACAGGTGCACAACTTTCTCTAAAGCAGTGGTTCTCCCACATTTAGCACTGGGACCCACTTTTTAGAATGATAATCTGTCAGGACCCACCAGACGTGATGTCATGACCGGAAGTGACATCATCAAGCAGGATCATTTCTAACAATCCTAGGCTGCAATCCTACCCGCACTTACCCAGGAGTAATTCACACTGACTATCATTGTTACAAGCATATCCATATTAGGCTGTTAAAAGTACAGTTCTCCAAATGAAGTCACATAACATGGCAACATCAAGTCTAATATGTGAAAAATAAAATATTGAAATGAATGGAGACCCACCTGAAATTGGCTCGTGACCCACCTAGTGGGTTCCAACCAACAGTTTGAGAAACACTGCTCTAAAGCATCAACACTGAAATTGAGATACATGTAAACTTCTGCTGACACATCACCATGTGGCTGTTGGAAAATCAGAGGCTGCTTGATGGGAATGGTGGTGTCACGAGGCCAGATGTGAGGGTGGGCCGTCCCAGGCGCCAGAGTTTAGAGAGTGCTCACCACACCACCTAAGCCTCCCTTCAGCAATCTTTGGGCTGCTTCGGGCCCGGCTGCCACACAGTCTTGATGTTGATTATGTTTCTGCCTCTTGCTTGTAAGCTAAGCCCAAAGAGGCCAGAAAAAAAGGGTGGTGGGCTTTCACATTTAAAACAACGCAAAAGCCTGGAAGATTGGGGATGACATGATTACATCATGACATCACCTCCGAACTTGCCGAATGCCAAACTTCAGGTAAGTGCTTCTGCCCGGGTGTGATCCACGGTAGGGACGCCTCTGGATGGGAACCTCAACCTGTTTTTACCTTCTTTTTCCACTTGCTTGATGTAAGATTGTGACAGTCCCCATGGCTCCCATGGGCCAGAGAGACCCAGATAATAATATGCAAAACAGCTGGAATGAATTCTTTCCCTTTTCTTCAGAACTTCTACACAGAAGTTCAGACACAGCTGTGTCATCGCAGGGGCAGGAAGTGATTGATTGAAGATTGGTGCCATCCACTATGGGTTAAAGTAGCAACTGTGCCAATTCTGGGAGCCTCACTGCTGTGGCCTTATAGATCACACTGGGTTCTGTGATTTTCTTTTTTAATAGTCAGGGTTCCAGATGATATATCACAGGGGTGTCAAACATAAGGCCCGGGGGCCAGATGCGGCCCGCGGAAGCTTTCTATCTGGCCCTCAGGCTCTTAGCTGCTGAGCAGTGCTGAGATGTTACTGCTAGGAGGGCATATTGGCAACCTTCAGTCTCAAAAGACTATGGTATCGTGCTCTGAAAGGTGGTTCTGG
Organism: Tiliqua scincoides; assembly: GCF_035046505.1. Classification (NCBI taxonomy): domain Eukaryota; kingdom Metazoa; phylum Chordata; class Lepidosauria; order Squamata; family Scincidae; genus Tiliqua; species Tiliqua scincoides. The sequence continues at coordinate 8,298,683 of NC_089821.1, read as the reverse complement.
AACAGCGTCTAGTGTGGCTGAAAAGGCCAATTCAGGAGTAACAATCCCTTCCACACTGGGAGCAAGTGCAGTCTGTCCCTGGTCTGTCTCCCTGGCTATGGGCCTTCCTTCTTTGCCTCTTAGCCTCAGACTGTTGGCCAAGAGTTTCTTCAAACTGGGAAAGGCCATGCTGCACAGCCTATCTCCAAGCGGGCCGCTCAGAGGCCAGGGTTTCCCACTTGTTGAGGTCCACTCCTAAGGCCTTCAGATCCCTCTTGCAGATGTCCTTGTATCGCAGCTGTGGTCTACCTGTAGGGCGCTTTCCTTGCACGAGTTCTCCATAGAGGAGATCCTTTGGGATTCGGCCATCATCCATTCTCACAACATGACCAAGCCAACGCAGGCATCTCTGTTTCAGCAGTGCATACATGCTAGGGATTCCAGCACGTTCCAGGACTGTGTTGTTTGGAACTTTGTCCTGCCAGGTGATGCCAAGAATGCGTCGGAGGCAGCGCATGTGGAAAGCGTTCAGTTTCCTCTCCTGTTGTGAGCGAAGAGTCCATGACTCGCTGCAGTATAGAAGTGTACTCAGGACACAAGCTCTGTAGACCTGGATCTTGGTATGTTCCGTCAGCTTCTTGTTGGACCAAACTCTCTTTGTGAGTCTGGAAAACGTGGTAGCTGCTTTACCAATGTGTTTGTTTAGCTCGGTATCGAGAGAAAGAGTGTCAGAGATCTTGTGTACCTTGGCTAGAAGGGCAGCCCACATGAAAATTGGCTCTCCCATATCTTGAATAATGACATCACTTTCTGCCTAATGACATCACTTCCGGTCCTCAGCAGGCATCATGAATGCTGTTTGGCCCCTGGTATGAAACAAATTTGACACCCCGGATATATCACAAAATTACTAGGAATATCAGAATATTTATTAAAATTGATATTTGACTTGTTTTTCTTAAATGTGCTGCCATTTCAACTGAGTTGCACATTTTTCTCAGAGTCCCTCCCAAATCACCTATTCTGGGAAATATCACAACATTCTTGATGTCGGAGGAGATCGCACCTTTACATCTTTGCTGCTGGCTGACCTCAAAGGGAATGAATAAAAAGATCAAGACTGAGGAGACGAAATCGGGTGCAGTGTTTGTGCAAGTTCTGCATGCTCAATATTATTTGGCCTGGCTCCACCGTGTGCAGAATTAAAAGATGGATTACTGTGGATTTGTTTTCTTTTGGGAATTAGGACTGGCACCAGCTTAGCTTCAGTAGAGGTATTAACCGAAATGCATTTCTGTCTTACAGCTTCATCCCATTTAGCCACTGTGACTTTGGAGTGACTTCCAAAGCAATCCAATCAGAAAGAGTTGGCAGATTAGTGTTAACTTTCATGTCAGGATGGGTGGTGCAGGTAACATAAGAACAGCCCCACTGGATCAGGCCATAGGCCCATCTAGTCCAGCTTCCTGTATCTCACAGAGGCCCACCAAATGCCCCAGGGAGCACACCAGAAAACAAGAGACCTCATTCTGGTGCCCTCCCTTGCATCTGGCATTCTGACATAGCCCATTTCTAGAATCAGGAGGTTGCACATACACAAAATGGCTTGTATGGATTTTTCCATACGTAATGGATTTTTCCTCCAGAAACGTGTCCAATCCCCTTTTAAAGGCGTCCAGGCCAGAGGCCATCACCACATCCTGTGGCAAGGAGTTCCACAGACCAACCACACGCTGAGTAAAGAGATATTTTCTTTTGTCTGACCTAACTCTCCCAACATTCAATTTTAGTGGATGTCCCCTGGTTCTGGTGTTATATGAGAGTGTAAAGAGCATCTCTCTATACACTCTGTCCATCCCCTGCATAATTTTGTATGTCTCAATCATGTCCCATCCTCGGGTGCCTTTTTTCTAGGCTGAAGAGGCCCAAACGCCGTAGCCTTTCCTCATAGGGAAGGTGCTCCAGGCCAGTAATCATCTTAGTCGCTCTCTTTTGCACCTTTTTCCATTTCCAACCCGTTTTCCATTTCCAGGTGCAACCCAGAGCAGGTAAATGCCACAGCTGAAAGCCAACAAGATAATAAATAAATAAAGACTCTCCAAAATGCTAAGGAGGCCTTTCTCCATTTGTAAACTGCCACGTGTATTTTCTGTCTGTCTGAAAATGCACATCAGATTGGATGCTATTCTTTTGGCCAGAGTCATTGAGAAGCTGTTTTTTAATTCATGTGGAACGTGTGACTCTGCAAAAATTAATTCTCCTTTCTCCCCCTGCCTTGGCTTCTACTGAGCTTAGTCATGATGAGAACTTTCGCAGCAGTTCAGGAGAGATACCCTGTGATGGCAAAAATGGGATTGACTTCTTCATGTGCCATGCTGGCAGAAAGCCATACCGCTGGGTCTTCTTTCCCGATATGTTACCAAGTTCCAACCCCTGGGGGCTGGGGATTAGAATAGGCCCTCAGTTTGGCTGTACTTGTCGTAAGAGGCAACTAAACAGCCACCGGGTAGATGGGACTCATCAGCCTGGGAAGGCAGCTCATCTGAGAGAAGGAAAACTCTGATCCCAAACCTCCACTGCCTTGTGGCTACATCCAGTTATGGAAAAGGCTTCAGGAGTCAACCTCGAGGCAAAATCCGGAGCCGGAGTCCCTGAGGCAGTTCATGGCTGAACACAGTCACGTTCTGGCAACTCCTGCGACGCTGCTGGAACCAACTGTATTGGCCTCTGCCTTTCCATTGGACCATTTCAGCGACGTGGAGAGGGGGGATTTGCTGCATGGGTAACAGCCTATCCTCCATACCTACTTTACCCAGGCTTCGCGCTCTGGAGAGGACACTCTGTTCCAGAACCACCATTCAGAGCGTGACACCATAGTCTTCCAAGACTGAAGGATGCCAACAACCAAGTTCCAGGTAAACCTTTGAGTAAAATGAAACATTATGATAAAGGAAACAGCAGGAAGGGCGAGGTGGCAGACCAGCTACAGGGCCTCCACTGCAAGTTTGCAAACTTCCCCAACCTCCCACCTGAAGCAAGGGGCTCAACTGACCTTATAGATGGGCCACCCCTGATTGGGCATCATACTTTATCTGGAGTATTATCCTCTGGACCACAGGCTTTATTGAAATGGCTATTTGAAAGGCATTTCTACAGCGTTTTCCAAGTGAACTGACCTCCCTAAGGACTTACCTAGATGTTGCAATAAATACATCTCTGGTTATAGAGGGGGGATCCTGGGAATGAAAGAGGGCTCTTCTGCTCTCAAGATCTTCCATCCCCAGCCAGTTTTGGGTGACAGAGACACTTGGGACATAGCAGTCCTTCCCCCCCCCCATGCCCCCATCACTGCTGTCACTTCATCTCTTTTACATAGCGTTTTTTTCAAAACTGGCCAGGCGGGAATGATCCTGGAGCTCCCAGAATCCCCTGCACCATCTAGTGTGAAGAAGCGTCAGGTGGCAGTGGAGGACAGGAGGTGGCGACCCTCTTCCCAAGATTGATTGTGAACAGATCGCGGTGTTCTCTCTCTCTCTTTCTCTAGTGCCGCACTGCTATCATGTTTGGCAATGGTGCTGGAGGAGGAAGTCAGCCGCTGCCCCGTCCTTCTCTTGCTTTCTTTCTGAGAAGAGCAAGCAGGAAGATAATAGACAGTAGCAAAGCGACAGGAGGGGAAGCAGGGGAAGTACAGCAGGTGCCAAAATGCACTGTGTAAGCAGCCCCTTTTCATTCATCTCCAGAGCCATTCCAGGCAGCTATAGCGATGTGCAGGTCTGGATTTTTCTCTTGAGGACTTGGGAAAAGGGTCACTGCCTTGCCTCTACCAGGGCTTCTTGCTGGGTGCTGAAGAGAGAGATCTTCCGGACTTGGCACTTTTCAAGGAGCTGCAGAGGAGAAAGAGATGCAAGAGGAGGAGGAAACGAGACCCACACTGAACAGAGCAAAAGACCCATTTAGTCCACCTTCCTGAATCTCACATTGGCAAATCAGATGCCTCTGGGAGCACTCAAAACAACAAGAGATCTGCATCCTGCGGCTACTCCCCTGCACCTGGGATTCTCAGGTATCCTACTTCTAAAACCAGGTTGCATTTACCCATTATGGCTTGTAACCTGTGATGGGCTTTTCTTCCAGAAATCTATTCAATCTCCCTTTAAAGGCATCTAGGCCAGACACCATCACCACGTCCTGTGGCAAGGAGTTCCACAGCCTAATTACACACTGGGTCAAGAAATATTTCTTTTGTCTGTTCTAACTTTCCTGACATTCAGTTTTAGTGGTTACTCGATTTTAGCCAATAACCTGGTTCTGGTGTTGTGTGAGAGGAGAAAGAACTTCCTCCATCCACTCTCTCCATTCCCTGCATAATAATAAGCTCTTCTCACTGAAGGTTCTTCTCAACTTGCTATGAACAGTTTTAAATTTATTCTGTCACAATCTGTCCTGCACCAATTTATGAATCAGAAATGTTATCTGCTTATACTCGGTACAGCAGTGTTTCTCAAACTGTGGGTCGGACCCACTAGGTGGGTCGCGAACCAATTTCAGGTGGGTCCCCATAAGAACATAAGAACAGCCCCACTGGATCAGGCCATAGGCCCATCTAGTCCAGCTTCCTGTATCTCACAGCAGCCCACCAAATGCCCCAGGGAGCACACCAGATAACAAGAGACCTGCAAGGCTTCCTGGGAATTGTAGTTAAGAACATAAGAACAGCCCCACTGGATCAGGCCATAGGCCCATCTAGTCCAGCTTCCTGTATCTCATAGCAGCCCACCAAATGCCCCAGGGAGCACACCAGATAATTTCATTTCAATGTTATATTTTTAATATATTAGACCAGGGGTCTCCAAACATTTTGGCAGGAGGGCCACATCATCTCTCTGACACTGTGTTGTGGGCCGGGGGAAAAGGAAGAATTAATTTACATTTAAAAATTGAATAAATTTACATAGGTGAATATATTTGACATGGAACTTATATGAATGAATGAAGGTCTTGCAGTAGCTCAAGGTCTATAAAAGACCTTGCAAAAAGCAAGCCAGCCTTTCCTTCACTGCCACTGCTGCATCACAGACATGAAACAGCAAGTAGTGGAGGGAGCCCTCATCCCACAGCTCAGGTGAGAGATCAAACAGTCATCCTCACACTGAGAGCAGTTGCGTTGGGCCAGTGCGGGCTCCAGCAAGTCTCCGGAGGGCCAGAGGTTCATTGGAGACTGGATGTCCTCTGCGGGCCGGATTGGGAGACCCCGAGGGCTGCAAGTGGCCCCCAGTCCGGGATTTGGGCACCCCTGTATTCGACGATACTTCCATGGGATGTGACTGCATTTGGGGAAATGTTACAGACCTATACTTTTAACAAGCTACTATGTATATTCTTTTAACATTGATAGTTAATTGGTTTTACTCCTGGCTAAGTGTGGGTAGGATTGCAGCCTAGGATTGTCAATCTTCCTGTTTGATGATCTAACTTCCAGTTATGGCATCACTTCTGGAGGGTCCTGACAGATTTTCATTCTAAAAAGTGGGTGTGCTAAAAGTGCTAAATGTGTGAGAACCACTGCGGTACAGAATTGTTGCAGCTCAAACACATAAGAACATAAGAACAGCCCTACTGGATCAGGCCATAGGCCCATCTAGTCCAGCTTCCTGTATCTCACAGCGGCCCACCAACTGCCCCAGGGAGCACACCACATAACAAGAGACCTGCATCCTGGTGCCCTCCCTTGCATCTGGCATTCTGACATAGCCCATTTCTAAAATCAGGAGGTTGCACATACACATCATGGCTAGTAACCCTTAATGGATTTTTCCTCCAGAAACTTGTCTAGTCCCCTTTTAAAGGCATCCAGGTCAGATGCCATCACCACATTCTGTGGCAAGGAGTTCCACAGACCAACCACACGCTGAGTAAAGAAATATTTTCTTCTGTCTGTTCTAACTCTCCCAACACTCAATTTTAGTGGATGTCCCCTGGTTCTGGTGTTATGTGACAGTGTAAAGAACATCTCTCTATCCACTCTGTCCATACCCTGCATAACACATTATAACATAACACATATAACATATAACACATAACATCCCCTGCATAACACATGCCACAAGATCTATTATTTGGAGAAGGGATGAAAAGAAATTAGTCTCTAGTGCATGTGTGTGCACGCTGACAAGATTTTTAATAGATTTCACTCCAAGCAAGGACAGAAACCAAAATAATTGGCCTGTCCTTGATAAATAAGGACAGTTGGACCTGTATTGTCATTACCTTACTAAAGGCCTGAATGAGTTAAACATATGACCAAGGCATTTAAAAAAATTTTCTTAAGAATATGTATATATCACTGTTTAATTTAAAAAAATAAACTTCACAAAGCAGATTACATTACAAAATCTCTGTTGGCATCCTTCAGTCTCGGAAGACTATGGTATCGCGCTCTGAATAGTGGTTCCGGAACAGAGTGTCCTCTCCAGTGCGTGAAGCCTGGGTAAAGTAGGTATGGAGGAGAGACTGCTACCCATGCAGCAAATCCCCCCCTCCACGTCGCTGAAATGGTCCAATGGAAAGGCAGAAGCCAATACGGTTGGTTCCAGCGGCGTCGCAGGAGTTGCCAGAACGTGACTATGTTCAGCCATGAACTGCCTCGGGGACTCCGGCTCCCGATTTTCCCTCAAGGTTGACTCCTGAAACTGGATGTAGCCACAAGGCAGTGGAGGTTTGGGATCAGAGTTTTCCTTCTCTCAGATGAGCTGCCTTCCCAGGCTGACGAGTCCCATCTACCCGGTGGCTGTTTAGTTGCCTCTTACGACAAGTACAGCCAAACTGAGGGCCTATTCTTATCCCCAGCCCCCAGGGGTTATTACAAAATATATGAAGACAAAATAAATGAACAGTGATATATGCATATTTTTAAGTATAATTTTTTAATTGCCTTTGTCTTGAATAAAGACATGTTTATTTTGTAACTGTCCCCAAATGGCTTAAATTTAAATCTTAAAAAATGCTAAAGAAACTCCAGCATCTAATCAATCATGAGAAAAAAAAACTCTCTGTGTGGAATGACAAGGGGTAATTGCAGTGGCATAGCTAGAGGGATGCAAAGCACTAAGTTTTGCAGGAAGCCTAACCATGGCATGTAAGTGACCCCTTCCCCTCCCCATTGGAGCCATTCAGGGCAGGGGAAGCAAAAGGGAGGCATAAGCCTGGCTCTAAAGGGGAGGGGGAGGGGTGCTTGCAGGCTGCCGTGAGGCTCCCTGCAAAACTTCATGCGTTGCACCCCCTCTAGCTACGCCACTGGGCAGTTGCTGTCCCCCTGCTAAATATAAGAGGAGCTCCACTTTGGAAAGTGCTTGTTTGTCTTGTTAGCAGAGGTATATGATGTGATTATAAAAGAAAAGGCTACAATGTCATCTTGCATACAATATAGAATTTTTCAAGCAACCGATATACAGAGGTTTCATGTGCAAAAATCCTGAATCAATAAAGCTTCTATCCACAGGATTTTATCTAAAGGAAGACATCTTCATTAATAAAAAGGCCTTGACTTATAGCCTGCCATCAAATATTAAATTGTCCCAATTTTTACATTCCTGCTAAAAGGAAGGAAAGCATGAAACAGGGCTATTTTCTTTGACCTTTTAAGATCACTTTCAGGTTAAGATTTTAAATAAGGCTAATCCATGATTTGTTGTTTCTGCTGAGGTTATGAAGCGTGTGCTGCCTGGACCGCATGCAATCCTGACGAAAGCTGATTTCCCAGGCTAAGCCCATTTTCGGTATGGTGGGGACTGCACTGTCACACTGAAGCCAAAACCGTTTTTTTTAAAAAAAACATTTTCTTTCATTGCTTTACCTACCCGATTCCCTTCATCCTTCAATTGTTGCCCACATCCTCTGAAGTATCTTACTTTTGTCACTGCACAGGTGCACCTGATACTTTAAGCACAGAAACATTCTGCTGACTCCCTGCAGCTAGAAATCCAAGACCCCAGTGACATCCCTGGTTCACTTCACCATGCAGACTGATGTTCTAGATGTCTACTTGCAAATAGGTTCTATTGTGTTGAGTGGGCCTTACTGCCAAATTCAGTGAGCAAAGACTTGACCCTTTATGGCCCAATCCTATGCCTGCCTAATACCTGTAGTAGTGTAGTAGTAGTATGCTGGCCTCTGCCAGCAGGATGGGCCATAAGGCGCATTGTGGCAGTACAGTGGACCCTGGTGCTGGCGGGAAGGACTGGGCTGGCCTGGCGCCACTAGTTGGCAGCCAGCATCTGCCAGAGAAGGTGGATTCTCCATTGGCGAGTGGGGGAGAGTAGAACAGTGTGGGGGACGCAGTATAGGGTGGGGGAAGGCAGGAGGAGGATGGCAGGCTTGGGACGGGGCAGGAACAATGGATGAGGTCTCTGTCATATCCTATCCCCCCCTCTTGATCCTTTCCCCCAACACTGGGAAAGTGTCGGATTTGTGCCAGCAATTTCATTGGTGTGGATCTGAGAAGAAGCCCCATAGAAGCCTCTGAGGCTTTATCCGGGGTAAGGGGACAAATGACCCCTTACTCTGAGGAGACCTCCAGCAGCCTCTAGTAAAGCCAGGATGCAGTGGAAACTACACCGGCCCACTGTATCACAGTACAGGACTTTTGTTAGGATTGGGCTGCTCATTCCTAAAATAATAAGAATTGTATCTTAAGCTTCACTACATCTGGATTCACAATAAGTACTGGTAGAATGAAATGGGAAGTTGCAAAGAAAAACACTTTTCTTTAGAAACTGATTCTTCGGTCATTTCCTGTTCAATTCGTCATACATTATCTAGTCGTAGTAAAACTCCAACTTGCTTCTCGAGCGCAAAATGAGCACGCTGGCAAATTCAACAACCGGTTGTGTGTCTGGGGGAGATGATACCACCAGCAGACAACAAATTAAGCTGGCGCTCTGAGAAGGAGGAGAGGGTGATGAACTTTGAAAGACCTTGTCTTTTATGGTGGATGAAAAGGTGAATTAAGGCTCATGGCGGAATTACACAGTAGGAGGCCCCCTTTCCTTCCACACCAAGAGTGCACACTCCGAAAGCCACTGCCATCCAAAGGAGAGAGAAAAGACTGTTTAAAACATTAAAGCGAATGAAGGAGAAAGAAGAAGCATCAAACGTCACTTCCTCTCATGGTGATTTCAGTGCATAGTGGGTCCTATGCAAAGGTGCAAAAGAGAGCGACTAAGCTGATTACGGGGCTGGGGCACCTTCCTTATGAGGAAAGGCTACGGCGTTTGGGCCTCTTCAGCCTAGAAAAGAGACGCTTGAGGGGGGACATGATTGAGACATACAAAATTATGCAGGGGATGGACAGAGTGGATAGGGAGATGCTCTTTACACTCTCACATAACACCAGAACCAGGGGACAGCCACTCAAATTGAGTGTTGGGCGGGTTAGGACAGACAAGAGAAAATATTTCTTTACTCAGCGTGTGGTCAGTCTGTGGAACTCCTTGCCACAGGATGTGGTGCTGGCGTCTAGCCTAGATGCCTTTAAAAGGGGATTGGACAGGTTTTTGGAGGAAAAATCCATTACGGGTTACAAGCCATGATGTGTATGCGCAACCTCCTGATTTTAGAAATGGGTTATGTCAGAATGCCAGATGCAAGGGAGGGCACCAGGATGCAGGTCTCTTGTTATCAGGTGTGCTCCCTGGGGCATTTGGTGGGCCGCTGTGAGATACAGGAAGCTGAATTAGATGGGCCTATGGCCTGATCCAGAGGGGCTGTTCTCATGTTCTTAACTACAATTCCCAGGAGGCCTTGCAGGTCTCTTGTTATCTGGTGTGCTCCCTGGGGCATTTGGTGGGCCGCTGTGAGATACAGGAAGCTGGACTAGATGGGCCTATGGCCTGATCCAGTGGGGCTGTTCTTATGTTCTTATGTCCTCGGTATCCATAGGAGATCCATTCCAACACCCCCCCCCCATCCTGTGGATACCGAATTCCATGGATAATGCAGCAACTGTTACCCTGCACGTGCCCGATCTTGGCTGATCTCAGAAGCTAAGCAGGGTCAGGCCTGGTTATTACTTGAATGGGAGACCGCCTGGGAATACCGGGTGCTGCAGGCTTATACCATAGTCTTTCGAGACTGAAGGTTGCCAACCAACCATGGTCGCTGTTCCTTCCTGGGCAAGTACTGCCTTTTCATAGCCAAAGCTAACCTGCTTGGATAACTGGAGCATCCTAGATCAGCCATTTTCAACCTCTGTGCCATGGCACATTGGTGTGCCGCGAGTGGTCCACAGGTGTGCCACAGGAATTTGGGGAAAAGTCATTTATTACTAGGGCCAATGGGGATGTGAGCTCCCGCCACCGGCAACATGGTGTGCCCTGGCAATTATCAAAAACCTGACGGTGTGCCTTGACAATTTTAGTGTCTTGACAGTGTGCCATGAGATGGAAAAAATTGAAAATCGCTGTCCTAGATGAATTGGGAGCAAGATACTATAAACGCTTGGCTCATGATCCAACCATCTCTACCCAAGCAGGGCTTGGTTAAAAGTCCCAGTTCGTAACTGAAATCTATAGAGGAATACTACCTGCAGCCCAGATAATAATATCTCAATTATCAAGCAAACTGTTGCCTAGATATTAAACACTCTCTTGTCATATGTGTAATTGGACAATATAATCAAGAATAATCATATCTTTCCCCTTACCGGCTGAAGCAATCTGCGCTTTTCCTCTTTGATACGGCACTCTGGAAACCCTTCAATTGTAAATCATCCATTAACTCACTCGCACAATATCTCATAGCATTAGTCTTGTAGCAGTAATTTCTTCAATGGTGGTTCATTACCAACACTTAACTACCCCCTTCTGGCCTCTAATTAATTACCTTCTTTCTGACTCTTGATGGAGGGAAACAAAGGTCAAGGGTATTGTTTGCTCAATTACCCAAAACCGCTAGACAAATGCTGAGAAATTAGCGCAGCGTTTGAATGCTCTCCACATTCGATCCATTTTATTGTGTTTCCCATGAAGGTTGTGAAGCCTGAATTGTCTATTCAAGCAATTCTTGCCCAGTGCATCAGATTTCTCCACTCCCTTTATCCGCCCTGCCATTACTGGTGTTGGTTTGACAGTCCAATTCTAACCAGGGCTGGCACATCCCATGTGGTGTCCAGCCCTGGGAAGGAGCAGACTGGAGGTCTTCTTAGGGTAAGGGAACTAGATGGGCCTATGGCTGTTCTTATGTTCCATTTAAAAAGCGATCAGTTGTTGAAAGTGACTCGCAACCACTCCAAGTGACTGATTTTTTAAACATTTTTCACCACAAAAAAAAAAGTGGTCAGCTGCTCAGAACAGCCTACAACCACCCTGTGCCCATGGGGGGGGGTGCAGAAGAAGGCCCCACCTCAAGGGGGCCCAGTCCCCATTCCCCCTTAGTTACACCACTGGAACGGGGTAGGGAGCAGGTTGGGCTGGGGTCGTTTGGGGTGGGCCAGACGAAGGAGGGGGACAATCTTGGTGGCAGCAGTGGCTACTGAGCCACACATAGATCCAAGCAGATCCACTGGGGACCAAGTAGCGGCAGAGTTGGTATGCAGAAAAATTCTTTACCTCTCCACCACTGCCTGGATCCAGCCAGCCTGACGGGTGCAACAGAGGCTGCGTTGGCACCGCTGCAGCAAGTAGGCCAGCTGAGCAGAAGACTGGCCCTAAGTGAAAAATTCCCTGCATAAACATACCCCACCATCTTGATCAATGTAAGTCATTACACTTCATTTGATATCAATGGGTACTCTGTCAGCCAGCGTGGGCACAATGAGCAAGTTAGAAATTGATCTAAGACAGGGGTGCCCAAACCCTGGCCCTGGGGCCACTTGCAGCCCTCGAGGCCTCTCAATGCGGCCCTCAGGGAGCCCCCAGTCTCCAATGAGCCTCTGGCCCTCCAGAGATTTGTTGGAGCCCACACTGGCCCGACGCAACTGCTCTCAGCGTGAAGGCAACTGTTCGACCTATCGCGTGAGCTGTGGGACGAGGGCTCCCTCCACTGCTTGTTGTTTCACATCTGTGATGCAGTAGCAGCAGCAAAGGAAAGGCTGGCCTTGCTTTGTGCAAGGCCTTTTATAGGCCTTGAGCTATTTCAAGACCTTCATTCATGCATATAAGTTCATCTTTAATATATTCATTTATGTAAACTTATGTAAATTTATACAAATTTAAATGTAAATTAATTCTTTTTTCCCCCCAGCCCCCTGACACAGTGTCAGAGAGACGATGTGGCCCCCCTGCCAAAAACTTTGGACACCCCTGATCTAAGAGCAGGGAGTCTGCCTTTCCGGCTAGCAAAGCTGGGCTTGATAGGGCTGTCTGTGAATGATGTGGTTTACCCTTCTTATTATTGTAGATTTTTCTGGTATATGTCTACAGGAGGATTTGCAGGAGTGCTTGCATGGGGCATTTAGTATTTGGAATAAGATTACATAGATGCTGAGAAGCCTGTTAAGTGAGCTTCAGGAAGCAATCTTACAAGAATCAGCAGGCTTCCCCACCTGGGTGCCTTCCATAGGAAGCAGAAAGCAATTATGGATATAAGCCAAGAACTTCTGGCCCCTCAAGGACACTGTAACTCTTTCTACCTCAAACTGAAGAATGGGGGTCATAGAGGAGTGCTATGTAGGAGTGGTTGCAGACAAAGGTCTTCAGTGATCTTCTAGATCTCTTTCAGATAGACAGACCATGTTTATTAGACCATGTATTATTAGACCATGTTTATTGCCATGTTATGTGTGATTAACATGGCAATAAAAATGTTTTAAGATTCAAAGTGAAATGAAGCAAAGAACAACTGGAGATATTGGTTAGATACACTGAATGAGCAAATAGAGTGAGCAAATTCTGTGTCATTCAATTTCTTTGGAGACACTGAAGAGCCCGGTATGGAAGGTTCAGAAGTCCCCAAACTTCCATCTGCGGGCCACATCGGGTCAACGTCAACCCAACCCATTTTGACTAGCCCAGTGAACCTAGAGGCATGATAACTATGCCCTGTCCTCCCTCCTTCTTCCACCCACCCTGCTCAAATAGGGTCATCTTCAAGACTAGCCTTAGGAGGTGCAGGGCCCAATTATGCACAGTCCTTGCACTCCCCCTTACCCGCCACAAGTGGCAGCTATCAGTCCAAGCAAGGCACCTACTGCTTCCAGAGTGGTCCAATTTCAGGCAAATCAGAAGCAGCCATGAGCGGGAGTTACTTCTGGGCTGGCCTGATTTGGGGCCAATCTGAACTACGAGAGCTCCGCTTGCTGGTCTTTGAATGGAGGTTTACCTCCATGCAAGATGCTAGCTGCAGGCAACCCTGCTCCCCACTGCAGTGCGCCCCTCCCCCGCAAGCGCAGAGCCCAATCGGTGAAATCACCCAAATCAAGTTAAAGCCAGCTCTGCACACCTCCCCTTTTTACTGGATGTTGTTGTTGGCATCCTTCAGTCTCGGAAGACTATGGTGTCACGCTCTGAATGGTGGTTCTGGAACAGAGTGTCCTCTCCAGTGCGCGAAGCCTGGGTAAAGTAGGTATGGAGGATAGGCTGTTACCCATGCAGCAAATCCCCCCTCTCCACGTCGCTGGAATGGTCCAATGGAAAGGCAGAAGCCAATACGGTTGGTTCCAGCGGCGTCGCAGGAGTTGCCAGAACGTGACTGTGTTCAGCCATGAACTGCCTCAGGGACTCCGGCTCCGGATTTTGCCTCGAGGTTGACTCCTGAAGCCTTTTCCATAACTGGATGTAGCCACAAGGCAGTGGAGGTTTGGGATCAGAGTTTTCCTTCTCTCAGATGAGCTGCCTTCCCAGGCTGACGAGTCCCACCTACCCGGTGGCTGTTTAGTCGCCTCTTACGACAAGTACAGCCAAACTGAGGGCCTATTCTTACTCCAGCCTCCAGGGGATGAAACTACTGGATGAAACTATGACTATAGGGCTGGGTCACTGTCGCTGAGAGCCCAGAGAGAGGCAGGCAGACAGGCACCAAGCAGCCCCTGAGCCGAAGACACTTTGTGGATATTTTTCTCCCATTGCGAACATTTTAAAATCATGTGCAAAATGTAAATATCGTTTTCTCTTGGCGAGTGTCTTATACCCTGCCTCTCCCTATTCGTGGATCTAATTATAAAACACATCTGATTACCTCCTGAACACTCTCAGCTGTTATGACAGCAGAGCCACCCCCAGTGCTTTTTGAAACATTCTTAATTCCTGTGAATTGTTTTGTGCAAATCACAAGAACCGGGGCTGACACTCTGTTATAGAGCATGAGCAAAATGTCACTGCGAGATTCCCCACTGCTGCCCTCAAAGGATAATGATAATTAATCCGGTGGCATGTACGCGACCATTCTCCAAAGAAACCCAAACAGAAAATCCTCCCGTTTCCTTCATCCCTGTGCTGCAGTGATTTCAAGGCAGAAGAAGGAAAAGAAATAGGAACAAGGATTCGGAAAACATTTGTGCTTTGAGCAAAATGCCACCTTCAGAAACCAGGCAGTTTAATAATTTCCCTTGCACCCGTGTTCTCAGAAAATTAGAGTCATGTTATAAAATCATATTATATGACATAGGAAGGCCCATAGCCAGGGAGACAGACCAGGGACAGACTGCACTTGCTCCCGGTGTGGAAGGGATTGTCACTCCCGAATTGGCCTTTAAAGCCACACTAGATGCTGTTCCAGAACCACCTTTCAGAGCGCGATACCAGAGTCTTTCGAGACTGAAGTTTGCGCCAACAACTTATTATTATTATTATTATTATTATTATTATTATTATTATTATTATTATTATTATTATAACAGACAGACATTATAAAATCATATCCTATGTCGTATTTCATGTGCTCCAGGGACTTCTCCTGGACAAGTGCCAATGAAATGAGCCACTGGGGGGAAAAAAAAATGCAAAGTCCACATTTGCTAGTTTTTCTGTATTTAATGAGAATTATTGATCCTAGAGGCAGATATTATAGAATTTGAGAAACTATTAAATGCAGGTTTTGAATGTACGTTTACGAATGTAAGCTGTACATTTAGAGGAGCAAGGGACTAAACATTTTGAGAACATTTTTGAACTTTAAAAAGTATGTTTATACCAACATGCATACACACAGAGCTGGAGTTCTGCAAATACAAATATATTCTTGAAAATCCAGCTCCTTTAATCTAAGGATAATTAAAGTCTATAAGGAGGGGAAGTGCTAAGAATGTGTGACTTTTTACATATTTTGATTTATTGCCACTGAAAATCCTTTGGCTAGATCTGAAGCTATTTCAAGAGTGCAGCAATCTGGAAATGCTGTCTGGGTTTGTTGCTGAAAATGACCTCTCAGGGTGGCCGATCTGCCTAATATCTTCCACATCCACTTTGTGGGGTCAAAATGTGTGAAAACAACACTGGCTGGGATGAATAGGAACAACCGTGCCATCTGTGAATCTGTCAAATATCTATACAACAATTTCTCCGAATGGTGCTCATAGTGGCATAGCTAGAAGAGATGCAAAGCTCTAAGTTTTGCAGGGAGCCTCACTGCATCCTGCAAGCGGCCTCTTCCCCTCCCTTTCGGAGCAATTTGGAACGGCTTCAAAGGGGAGGGAGAGGGGCTCCTTGCATGCCATGGTGAGGTTTTCTGCAAAACTTAGTGCTTTGCACGCCCTCTAGCTATGCCACTGGATGTACACAGATATGGTGTCTCACACAAGCTCATGATACACATGGGCAAAATGGAGAGCAATCTGAAAGGGAAGATGTAAGAACTGGAAAAAAAAGGTGGAAGAGCAGCCAGGCTGGTGGCTGGGTGCAAGCGTGGGGTGCATGGGGGTCAGCCCCTTTAAGTCTCCACCTGCCTCAGCCTGTCTTCTGAATCCTCATGGACAAGCTGGTCCTAGTGACATCAGTTCAGACAGAGATTGTGACATCAAAGTAGCTGAGCCTTTAGTACCCGAAGGCAAGACAGAAATTCAGATAAATAGTGTAAAGACTAAGAATCTGAAATAAATACTAGGTAGTAACTGTAACTACAAAATGTGTCATAATTATTTTGCCTGGGAATAGCCGGCACTCAAACAATCCTCATCGTGAATAAATAGCATGTGATATGTAAGCTAAAATATGTTCACACAATTCCTTTGGCAACTCATTTCAAATAAAGCTCAACTTCATAGAAATGAACAACTCTTCAAAGACAATTAACCAGCAGCCATGCCATTGACTAAATTGCAGCGAATGGAGAAGACAACACAAGCTTTGAGACGATGGCCTGATATTTATTAATGAATGTGGACTTTTAGAAGCACTCAAGAGCTCGCTACCTCTGAGTTTAATTAGTTTATAAAAGTTACACGGATGGTCTGGAATTGCAAAAGGACTAGGAATCGTAGGCTGTAATCCTATACACATGCTCCTAGGACTTATTTCTGAGTAGGACATATGAGTAGGATTCTCAGAATAGTAGATTCTCAGAAAAGTAGAATAGTAAGTCCTACTATTTTGCTATTCTGTGGATTATCTGAACCCGTCATGCAGAATACGATGAGAAACCCAAAATAGCAAGAATCTAAGTTGTGGGGTTCTTCTGATGCCACTGTTAGGGGCACTGGAGGTTCTGCTGCATGACTTTCTCCTTCCTGCTTGAAAGCACTGAAGTCCTGGGTCATGGGGGAGACGTTTAGGTTATGGCTCCTTCTCAAGTCACCGCTGTTCCAGTGTCTGTCAGATGCAATTCTTACTGGGAAAGAACCAGGGGTTGAAAGTCTTCCTACGTGTGCAACGATACTGATTTGATCAGGAAGTAGCCATGCTTCAATGACTCCTGTTGCAACGCAATGCTTGCTTGGGAAGCACCCAGGGTTTAGAACCTTGGTGCCCTGAGGAAGAGGGCTAAAAGCAGAAGCACTTTGAGGGTTTGAAAGTTAGAACTCGAGCAGCAAGAAGTCAGAGCAATGAGAGACACAGCAGACATTCAGAGGGTTGATGCAGAGAGAGCTAAGCCGGAAGTAGGACGGTATGAGATCGAGAGAGAAGTCCGTCCTCCCGGCTGGCTACCTCAGACTTTTATTCATTCTCAAAACACATGATGACACTAGGGAAAATTACTGAAGGTTGCTGAAATCTGCACTGCTAAGAAACCTGCTGGCTCTGGCTTGACCGCAATACACATTCCTAAAATATGTTGGCATCCTTCAGTCTCGGAAGACCATGGTGTCACGCTCTGAATGGTGGCTCTGGAACAGAGTGTCCTCTCCAGTGCGCGAAGCCTGGGTAAAGTAGGTATGGAGGATAGACTGTTACCCATGCAGCAAATCCCCCCTCTCCACGTCGCTGAAATGGTCCAATGGAAAGGCAGAGGCCAATACGGTTGGTTCCAGCGGCGTCGCAGGAGTTGCCAGAACGTGACTGTGTTCAGCCATGAACTGCTCCGGATTTTGCCTCGAGGTTGACTCCTGAAGCCTTTTCCATAACTGGATGTAGCCACAAGGCAGTGGAGGTTTGGGATCAGAGTTTTCCTTCTCTCAGATGAGCTGCCTTCCCAGGCTGACGAGTCCCATCTACCCGCTGGCTGTTTAGTCGCCTCTTATGACAAGTACAGCCAAACAGAGGGCCTATTCTTATCCCCAGCCCCCAGGGGAAATATGCGCTGGGAAATATGCGCTTCTTCATAACATCCTTTGTTTACAGGCTCTGGGCAAAGTTTCAGCAACTGGCCCACTCTGGTGTGCCTGAGTGCGGGGGGGGGGAACCAGCAGGTTTGCCCGCCGGTTGCCATGTTACCAAGGCTAAGCCCAGCGCCTGTGTAGATAACCACTACAGACTCCTATGGTATTAGTGGCAATATTGGGAGAGACTGATCTGTTAGGACAGGGGTCTCCAAACTTTTTGGCCAGAGGACCAAATGAAATATCTGGTGCAGTGCTGAGGGCTGGAAAAAAATTTAAATATAAAATTTAAATAAATAAATAAGAGATGGAACTTAGAGGAATGAATAAATGAATGAGTGGGCTCATTTGCTCAGCCTCTCCGACCCTCAGAACACCCTCCAGATGCAATCAGAGCACAGCTCTGGTCATGTTCAGTCGAGTCGGCCAGAGGCTTTCAGGGGACAAGAGGCTGGCAGCGGGCCAGATAGAGGCTCACTGCTGGCTGCATCTGGCCCCCAGGCCAGGGTTTGGAGACCCCTGTGTTAGGAGATAGGAAGTCTGCTCCATTGACAAGGTTTTTGCATAAGGCTTCTAAGGGAGGCTTATGTTTGCTCCAAATACCATCCCTGTGGGACGTATGGCACCACATGAACAGTCAGTTTTCTTTACATGCGAATTTGTTATATGTGAACTTGCTTATCTGTGAGGGGCAGAATTGCCACCTACCTCTCCTTATTCTTTTATCATCATGCGTGAATACTATGGCTGGGGCAAGCCCAGGCTAGGAGCCAAGAGCCAGGTGGAAGATGAGGAAGGTGAAGCAACCCCCTCCCCACTGCTTAAGTCTGAGGCCTCGATGGAGAGGCCCCACCTTCAAGGGGTAACCAGCAGGGGATGGACAGAGTGGATAGGGAGATGCTCTTTACACTCTCACATAATACCAGAACCAGGGGACATCCACTAAAATTGAGTGTTGGGCGGGTTAGGACAGACAAAAGAAAATATTTCTTTACTCAGCGCGTGGTCGGTCTGTGGAACTCCTTGCCACAGGATGTGGTGCTGGCGTCTAGCCTAGATGCCTTTAAAAGGGGATTGGACGAGTTTCTGGAGGAAAAATCCATTATGGGGTACAAGCCATGATGTGTATGCGCAACCTCCTGATTTTAGAAATGGGTTAAGTCAGAATGCCAGATGTAGGGGAGGGCACCAGGATGAGGTCTCTTGTTATCTGGTGTGCTCCCTGGGGCATTTGGTGGGCCGCTGTGAGATACAGGAAGCTGGACTAGATGGGCCTATGGCCTGATCCAGTGGGGCTGTTCTTATGTTCTTATGTTCTTATGTTCACAGAGGAGGGAGGATCAGATGTTGGAGATGTTGATGACCCAAAGACTTCAAAGTTCATAGAGCGTATGGTGAAGAGGGTCCCATGGAACGTAAACCCCATTTCCCCCGTAGGCTCAATGATTCAGTATCTGCTAATTCTGTATCCACAGGAACCTAACCCTAGCTGATAATGAGAACTGTCTGTGTATGGAATGAGTCCCCACCCACACCTCAGTGGAGCAGGGGGAATCGTTGGATGTAAACAACCAGAGTAGTCCATATAGATTAGGGTGCAATGAAGGCTTGCAAAATCCCAGTACCTTTCTTTTTAAGGCACTGATTTCTCTTCTGATTGTACGTTAAAGAAGCAGATTGAGAATGTGGGAAGATTTATTATTATTATTATTATTATTATTATTATTATTATTATTATTATTATTATTATTATTATTAATATCCTGCCTTTCTCCCCTCAGGGACCCAAGGCGGCTCACCCAAGGCTCACCTGCAGGGACCCAAGGTGGCTCAAAAATATATAGGTGTTCACGTCTCATATTCTCCACCCTGTTATGTCGTTCTCTGCGTGCAAGGAAGTAAGTCTGACCATATTGGTCTCTAGAGTTGTCGAATGTCCTAGACAGAAATGAATCTGCTGGAATACGTGAAGTGATTCTTTTAACACTCCACAGATAACCTTGCAACTCTTTGAAGTTTTCAGTGTCACTGTATTATTATTATTATTATTATTATTATTATTATTATTATTATTATTATTATTATTATTATTATTAATTTATATCCCGCCTTTATGCCCAAAGGGCACACAAGATGCCCTTTTGATCTTGATGTATCCATCAAGATGCTTAGAATTGTATGTTTCCCTGTTATTTCCCCCTCTCCTGCAGTTTATTTCACTGCAACAAAAGCAACAAAGGCTCAGTGGTATAGCTAGAGGGGATGCAAAGCTCTAAGTTTTGCAGGGAGCCTTACCGTACTGTGCAAGCAGCTCCTCCCCCTCTCCTTCAGAGCCATTCTGGGTGGCAGGAACAAAATGAGGTGTATGGTTGCTTATGCCTGTGTTTTGTTCCCACCACCCGGAATGGCTTCAAAGGGGAAGGTGAAGGGCCACTTGCACGGCACATTGAGACTCCCTGCAAAACTTAGTGCTTTGCAACCCTTCTAGCTACGTCACTGTAAAGGCTAGAGAATATTTGTAACCTTTTGCAAAAGAAACAAGTACCCCAATATGACCACATTCATATTTTCCCCCACCTGTGTGTTAAGGGCAAAAAAGGGACACATAGGTGAATTAACCCATTCTTCTCTATGAACATGTTTAATTTTAACTCCGAGTGATCTATAAATAGTAGAGTTACTTAAAAACAGTTGACCTTATCTTATTTAGCATAGTCCTGTCATTTTTTGTTAACTTCAAACCTCTGGCTACCCACTCACAGTGTCTTATGACAATCTGCAAGCCGCAAGCCACTGTTCTGAAACTGAAAAAAAAAAAAAACATGCCTTGAGTTGAACATGGAGAAATTTCGTAGGCAGAAACGGGTGCATGACCTGATATTTGGAACACAGCAGCTCCATTGGATTGCAAGAGTCTTGTATTGCCCCCCCCTCACTGATGTGTTAACCTGTGGATACCCATGACTTTGAGACTCTGTGAGCTGCACATTACGTTACTGTGATGTGCAAGTGTTGTGCATTATGTTAGGGAAACGATTAGATGAACCAGTGCCTTGGAAATATTTTTGAAAGCATGCACTTGCATTTTCATTGAAATGGGGAGAGGAAGGACACAGAATGGTTGCAAAATTATCAAAAGGAACACAAAAACTGTCAGGAGAAATTGCTTACCAAAAAGAAGTCCTACATTTTTTCAGCAATCCATTGAAAATACAATGGAAAGGACTTTATTAGGTATGGGAAAACACTATGAGCAGAGGTGACAAGAATTTCATAAGCACCTTTCCTTGTAATGACAACTATGCAAAGGGGAAAGTGGTCGGGTGGATGAAGGTCAGTGGAGCTGGTGGGCCGGCGTGGGGTGGTGGGCAGGTTCAGTTCTCTGCCTCCCCCAGCCCCCCATTCGAGGTAGTTGCTTCATCTTGTGGCTGGTGCAGACAAAGAGCTTCCTGATTGAAATGCCATTGTGGGAACCACCAGACATGACTTTGCCGTGTCACAAAGGAACACATCAGTTGTGTCAGGACTGCTTCACAGAATGCACTTTGTGCTCAGGAATTGGGTTCTCAAGTGCAAAATACACCCACTCAGATCCCTTTATGAGAAACAGCCATGTCTATGGATTTTATGATCTTCCTTCATGATACATATGAGCAGAGGCACAAGGCACTCATGCCAACCTGGCACTAATTGCGACCTCAGGATGGCGATTTAGATTGGGGAAAATCACTACAGCTCCAATGAAATTCGGAGCTCCCACAATCTGCTGTAAGGTGAGCATGATAATGCCTTGTGAAACCTGGCTTCAAGAAACACGTTTCTCGTAGTAGTCACCAGTGGCATAGCTAGAGGGGGTGCAAAGCACTAAGTTCTGCAGGGAGCCTTTGCAAATGGGAGCTACATTTGGGATAATGCAAAAGCAATTCTCTTTCCTTCAGTAAACAAATAAAAAAAATTCAAACATTTTTTTCCAAGTTCTGAAAACTGAAAAGTGGTAAACAAACAACCCCACTGAATTTCCAGGCAACTCCTGAACAAGGCATGAAATGGAATAAAGATAAAGGAAGTGGATTGGAGAGCAAACTCAACTGAAAGGAACATTGCTCAACACTTTAGTCTACTTTGTAAAAGAGAATTTAAAGATGGGGTGAAATCACTTTTCTTTCCCTTTCTTCCCATAAAATAATCCTAAATTCCTCATTAGTAGTAGTTAGTAGTTGGCAACCTTCAGTCTCGAGAGACTCTGGTATCGCGCTCTGCATGGTGGTTCTGGCACAGTGTCTAGTGTGGCTGAAAAGGCCAATTCGGGAGTGACAATCCCTTCCACACCGGGAGCAGGTGCAGTCTGTCCCTGGTCTGTCTTCCTGGCTGTGGGCCTTCCTTCTTTGCCTCTTAGCCTCAGACTGTTGGCCAAGTGTCTCTTCAAACTGGGAAAGGCCATGCTGCACAGCCTGCCTCTAAGCAGGCCGCTCAGAGGCCAGGGTTTCCCACCTGTTGAGGTCCACTCCTAAGGCCTTCAGATCCCTCTTGCAGATGTCCTTGTATTGCAGCTGTGGTCTACCTGTAGGGCGCTTTCCTTGCACGAGTTCTCCATAGAGGAGATCCTTTGGGATCCGGCCATCATCCATTCTCACGACATGACCGAGCCAACGCAGGCGTTATGTTCCTCATTAAATTCCTCATTAAAAAAAAATTAATCAGGTATGTTTGTGTGCAGTTGTCATTTAAACTTTGTAACTACATGGGGAAAATGTCTACAACTAGCACTGTTAGCACACCTTTCCCCACTCCTCCTCCTGTCTTCCCGGTCAGTGGAGGGGGCAGTACAGTAAATACTGCAGGCACCACAATGCACTGTGTAAGCAGCCTCTCCCATTCGCAGCCAGAGCCATTCGGGGCAGCAATGGAGACATGTAGGCGTTGCCTGGAATGGCTCTGACAGCAAGTGGGGGTGTTTCCCTTTTGCATTGTGGCACCTGCAGTACTTACTGTGCCGCCCCCTGTAGCTACTCCACTGTTCCCAGCCTCTCTGAAGTGACAGCTGAAAGCCAAGGAAGATAACAAGGGTAAAAGATAAAGAACCTGGTCAGGCTTCACAGTGAATTTTGCCCCAGCTTGTACTTTACCCAGCAGCCAACTCGGGTTTACCAATGATTGCACACTGAAAACTGAGTTGCACAATCCTGGCTCCCTGATTAGCTTTCCTGTGCCATACAAGTACATAAGAACATAAGAACAGCCCCACTGGATCAGGCCATAGTCCCTTCTAGTCCAGCTTCCTGTATCGCACAGCGGCCCACCAAATGCCCCAGGGAGCACACCAGATAACAAGAAGACCTGCAAGGCCTCCTGGGAATTGTAGTTTAAGAACATAAGAACAGCCCCACTGGATCAGGCCATAGGCCCATCTAGTCCAGCCTCCTGTATCTCACAGCGGCCCCCCCAAATGCCCCAGGGAGCACACCAGATAACAAGAAGACCTGCAAGGCCTCCTGGGAATTGTAGTTTAAGAACATAAGAACAGCCCCACTGGATCAGGCCATAGTCCCTTCTAGTCCAGCTTCCTGTATCTCACAGCGGCCCCCCCAAATGCCCAGGGAGCACACCAGATAACAAGAGACCTCATCCTGGTGCCCTCCCTTGCATCTGGCCTTCTGACATAGCCCATTTCTAAAATCAGGAGGTTGCGCATACACATCATGCATTCACATGTTATAGTTTATAAGCAGTGATTCTCAAACTGGGCAGCGTGGCACATCAGGGCACTGTGGCCAACTCACAGGAGCCCCATGGGATGTCGCCAGTGGTGTCTTCTTCCCAGCTCTCCCAGACATCGTCCTCTTGGAACACAAGATCTCTCATAGCTAGAGAGCTGGGAAGAAGAGGCAACTGAGAAAGAAAGGTACTGTGAACATGGTACATTTGGGAACCGCTTGAAGCAGTGGGAACTAAAACTTAATCACTGTGCTGCACATCAGTAATAATGAATGAGCTCCCAGGAAGCAATTTATGTTGCATAGTGTAAAATATCAGTGATGTACCTGAGGGGGGGGAGCAAAGGGGACAAATGCCCCAGGCACCAGGCTGGGAGGGTGGTGTCGCACTGGCACCCCCCGTGCCACCCTGGACCTTTCACCCAGTCATTCTGAGGACTGGGGAAGCAGCATGCTGCCTCCCTGACCCTTTGAAAGCCTTGTAAAGGCCATATAAGGCTGGAAAAAAATCACTTCTGGTTTCACAGAGGAAACTGGAAGTGACTTTTTAAGCCCTTAGAAGGACTTCTGAGAGCCAGGGAAGACCCCTGGAATGCCTTCTAAGGGGGGAAAGCCCCCATAGGGGCTGCTTGTATTTTTGGCCCCAGGGTCAGAATGGCCACTATAAAATATATTGAAAACTTTGGTGCTTTTTTTTTTTCCTTTAAAAACCCTTTGGGTGTCAATCCAACTAGTGCTTCCATCTGGAAACAGATGCTTACTCTGTAAATAGAAAAATTGTTCTACTCCCTTAAGGGGGTCCTTGCTTCTGTTTGCAGAGGGAGCTGCCGACCATGGAAGCACTGGCTGGGTGCCACCTTTTATTTTTCTTTAAAAACAGTCTTGAAAAGAAAGTACATATAATTCTTAAGACAAGCGCGTTCTTTCATCTTGTCACATCCTCTTCCAGCGCTGATGTGTTAACTAGAGGGGTACGTCTAAGCCGATCATCTTTCTTAGGCACAGATGACTTGCGCATGAGCGTGGTAGGGGTCATTCTCACTGCAATCTTAAATGCCCCCTGTACAGCCCTTGTCAATGAAGCCTGACTTGGATGCAACATTTGGCTGGTATTGTGGTGCAACAATCACTATTTTCGTCCCATAGCTGGAGGTGGGAGAAAACGGATTGATTTTTTTTCACGGATTTTGGTGTTTTTCCAAAGTTAGAAGTGCAGAAAGCAGTGTTGTGTTTTAATTCAGAAGTCACATTTAAATTATAAATTATAATTGCTTTAAAAGTGTACTTGGTAGGTGATATAGGCCAGCAGATGCAGTCACAGTCATTATCTATGCACTCCCATCAATAAAAAGCAAATAGATAAGGATTTTTTTTTTTTTAACAAAAATGAGAAGTGCAAAAGCAGTGTTATGTGTTTTTAGTTCACCCACCTCTGCTCATAGCTAATGGGATTGAGTTGTTACGGGCACAATCCTAACCAACTTTCCAGCTCCGAGATAAGGGCAATGCAGCTTTGAGCAGTGGCAGACCTCCCATTACGTTTGATGGAGCAAATGCCGCAGGCGCAAGCCACTAGGACCCCACGGAAGCCTCTCTGAGGCTCCCAATAGGGTCGGAAACTGTGCTTCCAGTTTTCCGGAAGCACGGTTTGTACCATTGGGGAAGCTTCAGGAAGCTACAGAATGAGAGCAGAAACATTGAAACCACTCCGATTTGGCTCCACAATGTAAAATGCTTGGCTACGTGGTGTCATCAGGAAACCTGTTCAATGTGGGGTCAATGCTTACTTGCCCTTGATCTGATTTGGTTCTGTGATATCAAAACAGAGTCAACCCTGATTGACTGGGATGCCATCACATCACCGACGTGATTCCTAAGAACATAAGAACAGCCCCACTGGATCAGGCCATAGGCCCATCTAGTCCAGCTTCCTGTATCTCACAGCAGCCCACCAAATGCCCCAGGGAGCACACCAGATAACAAGAGACCTGCATCCTGGAGCCCTCCCTCGCATCTGACATAGCCCATTTCTAAAATCAGGAGGTTGCACATACACATCATGGCTTGTAACCCATAATGGATTTTTCCTCCAGAAACTTGTCCAGTCCCCTTTTAAAAGCGTCCAGGCCAGATGACATCACCACATCCTGTGGCAAGGAGTTCCACAGACCAACCACACACTGAGTAAAGAAATATTTTCTTTTTTCTGCCCTAATTCTCCCAACACTCAATTTTAGTTGATGTCCCCTGGTTCTGGTTGGGGATTCCTGATTGGTTGTAGCTGTGTCTTGTTTTGGCTTTGTAAAAAGCACGAGCAGCTCTGGGAAAGAAGCCACTGTGAACAATGCATGAAATCGGAGGCAGGGGCATTGTGGGTGAAAAATTGATGCAGCTGTAGTAGGGATGGCTGCTGATGCACCTTGGGACTGCAGTTATGGACCTGGCTGGCATGATATTCCAAACTGGGCTCTTGTCTGGTGTCAGGATCCAACTGCCCGTTGTATCCAACCTGTGGCTCATGTGGCTAGGCTATCAGAAATGCTGGATTCCTTGGGAAAGGGTTCCCCCTGCCACCCCCACAATGGCTTCGTGGGAAGTCTCTCAAACCACCTGGGAGCATTAGTGTAGAGCAGATATGGTTGCCAAGCAACCATCATGACTTCTCAGTTACTAAAAATGATCTGACTGGACTTGACCTTCATTTCCCGCTAAGGGTGCCCCTGAAGCTTTCCCCAGAATAGCTAAATTCTGTCAAACCGCCAGGAAGCAAAATTCTGTCATTACTCTGAAATTTTGCAGCCCATTAGCCCATAATACGATCCAGTACCTTCAAGGGTTCCCTAAGGACGCTGGCATAAATTACAAGCCCACTGATTTCTTTCATTGAGGAATCACAAACATTTGCATTTTGTAGGGTTTGCACACCGCTGTAGGTTCAGGAGGAATCAAAGCCCAGTTCGAATTCGACTGCCTTTCGGCAAGCTACACAAATATTCATCCCAAAGAGAGTAATTAAAGAATGCTTAGAGCAGCATTATTCATCTTAAAAGGCACCAGTTACTACAGCAAGTGAGGCAAAGACACCTTAAGATCAATGCAAATGCATGATTACATGAGGGCTAATCCATGCATTTTCTGAATTAGGCTACCAGCTGGCTCAGGAAAAGTGGAGACAAATGAATGGATCATTGATTCATTTTTATGCGTGGGTATTTTGTATCGTGCATTACACACACATATCAGCAACAAAATTTGGAACCCTTTAATTAGCATTTGGCAACCCCAAACCAAGGAAATTGTGGCTACTGTTAACATGATTTCACAGTGTACCGGTTTGGGTGATAATTCTCATAAAAACATAAGAAGAGTCCCGCTGGATCAGGCCAAGGATCTAGTCCAGCTTCCTGTATATCACAGTGGCCCACCAAATGCTTCAGGGCATTTGCAATAGACAACAGACACAACCTGCGTCCTGATGCTCTCCCCTGCATCTGGCAGGTGCATCTGCATCTCCAGCTATCCCCACTTTCACGTTGTTAGGAATACAAGAATGTTATAAGTGCTTATGGCTGTCTTTCTCCTGTTGCAGCAGGGCATCTGAGCTACTCTTCCACACATGATTTAAATACTAAGGTCCAACCTTGGCATCTGTGGGGGTTCTGTACATGGAACCCCCACAAATGCCAAAATCCCTGGATAATGGGATCTGCAGGGTAGGCCAATCTGACACAATCTGAAAAACTGGAAGTGCATCTTAGACACGTCCCACAGGTGTTCTGAGACACAGGGAGGTCGCACGCAGCCTCCCCGTTCCTCAGAACATCCTTTGAAGGACACTTCCAGTCACGTCCAGAGGGTACAGGTTGGCCCTCAATGTGGGTCGGGGGACCCACATGTTGAGTTGAATCCATGAATGGAAAATCCATGAATGGAAAAGCAGGACCTGTACTTTAAAGACAAACAAGTCCCACATGTAGTGCAACAATGGTGTGATGGGAGAGGTGGGCGCATGCGCTCACAGTGCACAGCATCATTAAGTGCATGGAAACATGGCCAATTGAAATATATTATCTGAACAAGACTTTGGAAAGAGCTTTGTTCCCTCTTTCACCAAAAACGGACCCCAAGAATCACATCATTATCTACATGTGGAGTTTTTAGTCTAATCATTAACACATTTCTGTAAAGTACATTTCTGACTGGAGTCAGTAAGTTTACAACAATATGTCTCTCATTTTGACAAAGCATTCCATAAGGCAGTTGTGTTTTCATTTTACGGTTAATTGGCCATAACTTTTGATAGAATCCAGATATTCCAATGAGGCTTGTTTCATTGCATTCTACATTAAATTACCTTTCCAAAGATATATAACATGATGGTATTATTTGTACATACCAGTTTTTCACAATTTTGGCCACTAGTGTCAAGCTCAACTTGGTGTCCGCCTAAAGCTTGTTGCCCAGCACAACTGCTACCCCCTGCATCCCCTTAGCTACGCCACTGACAGCATCTTCATCTTTCATTTGTCTCCTTCGATTTGATGAATAAGGGCCTGGATCCAAAGACCTTCTCATGTCACACAGTAGGCTGCCAGAATGCCACTGTGTGAATATCCCCCCTTCCCAAGCAAACAGATGATGATCAAAGTAAACAATATGCCTCCAGCTTGTGGGGGAGTCTGTGCGTGTTTGATTTTTCATATGTAAACAATCCAGAAGGGTGCTGAGGTCTTTTTCTCTGTTGGATGACCCTTGTTGGGGTGGAACGAGTACCTCCAATTCAGTTCAAAGTTCCAAAAACACTTACCCAACTGTGACGAAAGCCAGCCATTACACAAGTACATTTTCAGCAGTTGGGTGTTGATTGATTGTGTTGTGATTGATTGTGTTGTGACTCCTGCTCAATCATTTTGCTTATCTCAGATACCAGCCACACATTATTAACTGATGATGATGTCTTGATATGTGTCTCAAGGATATAGTGTTTCAGTAGGAAATTTACTAAGGGCCCATTCCTGTCCGACTTTCCAGTGCCGTTGCAGCCATGCCAATGGGGCATGTGCTGCATCCTGCACTAAGGGGGCAGTCATGGAGACCTCCTCAATGAAAGAGAACATTTGTTCCCTTACCTCGGGGCTGCATTGTGGCTGTATCGGTGCTGGAAAGTTTGATAGGACTGGGCCCTAAGGACTGGAACAAAATTCACGACTTGAACCTGATTGGGGCAAAACGTGACATGGGTTCAGTATCTGTGGATTTCTTCATCTGCAGGTCCCCGAACACATGGTGCGGGCCAACCTGGAGCCTCCTGAGGTGACGGGAGCTATGCTCCTCTTGCCTTCTGAAGCCGGCAGAAGCCATGCATGTTCACACTCAGACTACTGACTGGAACATAAGAACAGCCCCACTGAATCAGGCCATAGGCTCAGCTCTGGAGCTCAGCTCTGGTCAGGTTTGGGGGGGAGGAGGGAAGGAACTGCAGGATTCAAATAGCTGCTTTTTTCCTTATCTGTAGAGGTTCCAAGAACTGAACCCCATGAATAATGAGAGCCACCTGTATTACAAATTTAAGTGTATTTTTTTTTTGTGCAAGGGGTGGGAGCTTGCATGTGGTCCGTGACAATTCCAATTTTGATCTCAGTGGTCCGCAGTCTCTTAAAGATTGGGAACCACTTCTTTATGAAACGTGGGTATATCTTCAAATATTCTGAATGTGAGAAGTACATTTTTTTTTTACACTTTATGGAGTAGTTGCATCATTCCAAACTTACAAGACAGAAGCAGAGACAAGCACCACATAGATGCGTGCTGAATGGGACAATTTTAAAGTATCGCCCAATTTTGCCTTCATTGCTGTCTGAACTAACTTAATACTATCGTAAACTAAAACTATCTTAAAATAAAGCCATTGCATCACATTGGAACATCACCCAAACAGCTGTTTCATCAGGTACTGGTGCAATACCATGTTCATCATGTCAATGAATCAAGTAGCCCCACACTAGTGAATGACTAAACAGGCACTTGGGGACATGCACTGTCCTATATTTGAACTGATTTTTCTTTTTGGGAAAAAAAAAAGTTTACCAGTTCCCTTCACAGCTGTTCATATGCTCCATTAGCACCCCCTGCAGTATTTTGCAAGAAAATGCAAAATTTTCAAGCCATAAAACTTGCTTGTAGGATATTTACTGAGAGGTCACCGTAAATGTATACTGCTGATTATAACCTGATGTGTACTACAGCATACTACATAGAAACACAGCTCTTATGAAAATTGCTTCTTCCCTCTTTATTAGTGAATGGAGATAACAACAAAACAATAACAATAACAGAACCAAAGGGAGAAAAAAGAAAAGAAAAAAGGGAAAGAAAAAAAATAAAAGTAGCTTTTCTGACTTTGATGTAACTACATTCCTGTAGGACTTGAGCATCCCAGTCTCAAGCCCTGGCGGCACCCTGAAGTACAGCTGTGCCGAAATTGCCACGGCTGCATCCCATGGGGCCAGGGCAGCCTCCAGAGTCTCCAGCTCCTGAGTTGGCACAGAACCGAGACCTGTGTCAGGCTATCAGGCTCAGAAGTGGGCATAGGATTAGGCGGCAGTCTGCCAACCTCCTTGCCCCCCCCTCCTGGGCCCAATCCTCCCCTCTCCCACCCTCCCTCCCTCTGCCCAGTTCCGCCCCCCCACCCTTCCCCTGCCTTGAAAGCCTTGCTGCTAGCCAGTGGGGCAACTTACCACCTGCCGCTTGAAGAGGGAAGGTACCACCTACCCTCTTCCCAGTGCTGAGACTCAGAGATGACTGGCCCAGCAACCTTACCACCGCTGCTTATGGCACTTTTGCAACGGCAGTTGCTGGGGCAGCACAGTGGCTTCCAGCAATGCCCCAGCATAGGATCAGAAACTAAGAGGCCTAACAAAGTATATATGATGGATATGGTAAATGAATCATGGATATCAGGGATCAGGGATATCATGATGTTTCTGAACATTTCTTGGTTTGAGAGGCAGGCTGGCTCTGATTGCCAGATGCAGGGGAGGGCACCGGGACACAGTCTATGTCTGTTGTCTTGTGTGCTCCCTGGGGCATTTGGTGGGCCACTGTGAGATACAGGGAGCTGGACTAGATGGGCCTTTGGCCTGATCCAGTGGGGCTGTTCTTATGTTCTTAACTACAATTCCCAGGAAGCCTTGCAGGTCTCTTGTTATCAGGTGTGCTCCTGGGGCATTTGGTGGGCCACTGTGAGATACAGGGAGCTGGACTAGATGGGCCTTTGGTCTGATCCAGCAGGGCTCTTCTTATGTTCTTATGAACAGGGCATGTTAGGAGGATCCTGGATTCTCATTTCAGCCAAGGTAGGGTGATAATTGGTCACCTTTTGGCCTTCTTTTTTTCATCGTGCCAGCAATTTTAAAACTGCCACAGTGTAGTGGGGTGGTTAAAGGGGCAACAGGGCAGGCCTGGCCCGGGAGGGGGCAGAATTGGCTGCAGTGGTGCACACTGAATCTGGAGCTCCTTTCTGGGCCTGATCTGCCTTAACAAAGACTTGTGCCAGCGATTGACCCTGGCACAGGTCCAAGTTGCCCCAGCCCATCTCCCCTAAGAGTGGCACAAAAGTGCTTTATGGCATTTTTGCAACACTCCTGGACCAGCACAAGGCTTACGTCAGCCCAAGTGCCTGTTAGGATTGGGCCCTCAGTTGTCTTAACATCAAACGACCTCAGTGAGGATTATTATGTTTTAAGAGGGGTTGTTTCTGTACCTGGGGAGAGATCTTTCCTGTGATTTAGAATTTGGGATGCCCAGTGTCTACATTCACAAGGAGAAATTCTTCCCTGGCATGGTGGGAGAAGGGGGGGTGACCACAGAGCACTTTGATGTGTACCTGTGCAAGGATCAACATCAGTTAATGAAACCATTCAGACTTTATTGTTTAGCTTCAGGAAAGTATATTTTATCCGTATTAAAATATGTGTAAACGCACTGCTTTCAGCCAATTTTTCCTTATGCCACTAGATGGCGCTTGATCACTCTGATTTGACATCAGGGATTTCACAGGAGAGCTTTGACACTCTTCTGAAAATGAAAGCTGAGAGAGAAGCTTTTCCACACACTGAACATACTACATATGGTGATTTGAACGGCAGAGGGGCACGATCCCTGGCAGGCAATGGAAAAAGGTCTTGAAGATTGAAGCCACTGGGTTGGGCAGGGCACACCCATTTTCGAAGAGGCACTTCAATTTTGGTCTTTTTGCTAATTGTTGAGACCAGTAGTGTAGCTACGGGAGTTGGGCATGATAAGTATTGCTGGTGCCGCAATGCGCTATGTGGGCGGCCCCCTCCCACTTGCGGTCGGAACCGTACTGGGCAGTGACATCACTGCCCAGGATGGCTCCAATGGATCTCAGCAAAATGGCAGGTGCGTTTCAACGTAAGTAAGTGTAAAGTCATGCACATTGGGGCAAAGAATCGAAACTTCACATATAGGCTAATGGGTTCTGAGCTGTCTGTGACAGATCAGGAGAGAGATCTTGGGGTGGTGGTGGACAAGTCGATGAAATTGTCGACCAATGTGCGGCAGCAGTGAAGAAGGCCAATTCTATGTTTGGGATCATTAGAAAAGGCATTGAGAATAAGATGGCTAATATTGAAATGCTGTTGTACAAATTGATGGTGAGGCCACAACTGGAGTATTGTGTCCAGTTCTGGTCACCACATCTCAAAAAGGACATGATGGAAATGGGAAAGGTGCAAAAGAGAGCGACTAAGATCATTACTGGGCTCTGGCACCTTCCTCATGAGGAAAGGCTATGGCGTTTGGGCCTCTTCATCCTCAAAAAGAGACACCTGAGGAGGGACATGATAGAGACATACAAAATTATGCAGGGGAAGGATAAAGTGGATAGAGAGATGCTCTTTACACTTTCACATAACACCAGAACCAGGGAAAATCCACTAAAATTGAGTATTGGGAGGGTTAGGACAGACAAAAGAAAATATTTCTTTACTCAGCGTGTGGCTGGTCTGTGGAACTCCTTGCCGCAGGATGTGGTAACGGCATCTGGCCTGGATGCTTTCAAAAGGGGATTGGACAAGTTTCTGGAGGAAAAATCCATTACGGGTTACAAGCCATGATGTGTATGTGCAACCTCCTGATTTTAGAAATGGGCTATGTCAGAATACCAGATGCAAGGGAGGGCACCAGGAAGAGGTCTCTTGTTATCTGGTATGCTCCCTGGGGCATTTGGTGGGCCGCTGTGAGATACAGGAAGCTGGACTAGATGGGCCTATGGCCTGATCCAGTGGGGCTGTTCTTATGTTCTTGTGAGAATAAGATGCTATCTTTGAACTCCTTGGAGGCTGTGCTGAGATATGAACATGATGGTAGAAGGTGGTTGAGGACGCTCACTTCCAGTATTTTGTGTTCAAATGTTACCTGGTGACCTCACTGATGGTGACTTGCCTGACGCTATCAGCTGTCCCCATTTTCCTCTTCTGAAACAGCTATTCCTTTGAAGACTGATGTCAGATCCAAGGTCTTCATTTTCTGAGCAACACTTCTATAACTTCAAATCCAGACTTATTGCTCTAAAAGTTATCCTGGTGAAACAGTGTGTTAATATGGAGCTCGGGGTTTTATTTATGACACCTCAGTAAGAATTCCATAATTCAGCATTAATTAGGCAACAGGGCATGACAGGATGTGAGCTATGGGATAATTATTCATGTTTACTGAAGTTCAGCCTCGTGCCATCTTCTGCAAGAAGCAGGAGTAATTAAACTATAAATCAAACCTTATTTCAATAGGATGCTTCTAATGCAAAGGTAGGACAAAACATGTTTGGGGTTGGTCTGTTTCTTGCACTGCTACCCACATGCCAATTTTAGATGCTGAGCACATGCTGCATTTGACCCCAGATGTAGAATACGGCAAAGAGTTGGCAGCACAAAACTTGGATACCCTTCCTGGATGTATTCATGAGCATGTCAGCTGAAATCTGGTGAAGCACCTAAAAGTACAAATGGAACCCTCTCGGTACATAAGAAATAATTTAAAATGCTCTAAGCCAGTGTTTCTCAACTGTGGGTCAGGACCCACTAGATGGGTCGTGAGCCAATTTCAGGGGGATCCCTGTTCATTTTAATATTTTATTTTTAATACATGTGACTTGATGCCACCATGGTATGTGACTGCATTTGGAGAAATGTTAGACTTGTACTTTTAACAAGCTACTATGCATATTTTTTTTTTTTTACCAATGATAGTAAATAGGACAACTCCTGGGTACGTGTGGGTAGGATTGCAGTCTAGGACTGTTAAAAATTTCCTGCTTGATGATGTCACTTTCGGTCATGAGATCACTTCTGGTGGGTTCTGACAGATTCTCATTCTGAAAAGTGGGTCCTGGTGCTAAATATGTGAAAACCACTGGAATAGAGCTTATGCAACTGTAAAAAAAAAAAACAAAAAACAAAAAACACCCTAAGGACATTTGCAATAGGAGGAAAATATATTTGCAAGCTCTTTGCAGGCGAGTTCTCTATTGAGCTGCCTTTGCAGCCCAAAGAGGTTGGCAAAGCTAGTGTACCACGCACGACCTAAACTTCTGGTGTGCATTCAACAGTCACTATGGTTCTCTGTTGAGCTGCCTTTAGTGCGCCATGCACGACCTAAACCTACGACCTAAACTTCTGGTGTGCATTCAACAGTCACTATGGTTTTCTGTTGAGCTGCCTTTGCAGCCCAAAGAGGTTGGCAAAGCTAGCATGCCACGCATGACCTAAACTTCTGGTGTGCATTCAACAGTCACTATGGTTCTCTGTTGATCTGCCTTTGCATCCCAAAGAGGTTGGCAAAGCTAGTGCGCCATGCACGACCTAAACTTCTGGTGTGCATTCAACAGTCACTATGGTGCTCTGTTGATCTGCCTTTGCATCCCAAAGAGGTTGGCAAAGCTAGTGCGCCACGCACGACCTAAACTTCTGGTGTGCATTCAACAGTCACTATGGTTCTCTGTTGAGCTGCCTTTGCAGCCCAAAGAGGTTGGCAAAGCTAGTGCGCCACGCACGACCTAAACTTCTGGTGTGCATTCAACAGTCACTATGGTTCTCTGTTGAGCTGCATGGAGACCCAGATTGCAGTACCTTTCAATTGCTCTATTTTTATTTTTCTAATTTTTATATCAATTCAATTAAAAACAATTGTAATAATAAAAAATTATTTTAAAATCATTTTAAATTTTAATAGTCTTTCAATTTAATAATTTAAAAAATTAATTCTAATAATTTAAAAACCATTCTCTAGCACCAACGACCTGCACAGGGTGCTTTCAAGCAGAAGATACACACAGAGAGACATTTGTGTGTGTGTGTATGTGTGTGTATAAATATATATACACATATAGATATACACACATATTATACAAACATATATACAGACACATATGCGTGTGTGTATGTGTGCAGACCATCAGAGTGGAATGAAGCTTCAACAGGCCTCCAGGTGTTGGCTAAACAGTGGAAACTCATAACCTTTTCTTCATGTTGCCCTCTTTGTGCCCTCAAACACTCCCCATTGCCCCTTCCACCACATCTACCCAATCCGTTTCTTGATACATACAGTGGGTCCACGTGCTACAACCGGGCCTCCGACAGGCTCCAGGACACCATCAGAAGCCACTTCTGGTTCACACTAATTCCTGTTGCATCTTAGACACCTTCGGAGGTGGCGGGGAGGCCTATGGAGTGGGCTGCAGGCCTTGCATGGTCCTGACACGAATAGCAGTGCCACCAGCCTGCCCCCTGCAGACTCCAGAACCTGCCGATTTGAACTGGGAGAAGAATGTCCCTTTTTAATAAATGATGTTTATTTTTGAAAGTTTGCTGACTTGTTCCATCCCAACCAGAGCAGAGAGCTGGTGGTTCCTGGCCTAGCGCAGATGACTTGAGGCTAACATTCCCTCCCCCCCTGTGGAGCCAGTCTGAGCCCTTTGGGCAGGATTGGGCCCTTGGGAGCAGGGGCATGCGGTGGGTGGGGAGGCAAATGAGGCAGAGCCTCCCTGTGCTGTAGGTGGGGAAGCGCAGCCTCCCCACTGGAGTCCTTTCAAAAGTGCAGCTGCCTGTACTGCGTAAGGCCCCCTTGTCATGTCCAATCCCTGGGCAAAGCCTCTTGCATGCCAAGCGCTGGGCTGAGATTTCTCTCTGAAGGGAATTGCGAAGTGCCAAACGGGCTACTGGCTCCCGTCTGTCCCAGAAGGGCCCGCTGAGTCCTGCAGAAGGGTCATCTCAATGCAGGTGGGGGGGTCTTTCTTCATCCTGCCACCCACCCACCCGCAGTGATCCTCGTGCTGGGGCCTGAATGCCTGTTGATGAGACCAGCCAACCTGTGGCAAGGAGTTAGAATCAATGGCCCGGGACGTTCAGGTGCTTTGCCTGCTGCAGGAACGTGTGGTGGGTGGGGAGGCAGAGCCTCTCCACCAGAGTCCATTGAAAAACACCACTGCAAGAACCACAAGGACCATGGGGTCTGAGAGCAGTGGGGTCATGCAGTAGGTGGGAAGGCAGGTGATGCAGATCCTCCCCAAAAGAGTACTTTGAAAAGCATCGCGGTGAGGACTGCAAGGACCATGAGGTTCTAGAGCAGCAAGGACATGCGGTGGGTGGGGAGGCAGGTGAGGCAGAGCCTCCCCACCAGAGTGCTTCGAAAATCACCACTGTGAGGACCGCAAGGACCATGTTTTGTTTTGTTTTTGTATATACAAAAGCAGCAATCAGAGGCAACTCTGCCTGCTGCCTCCTCAGCAATTGCTTACACAGGCACCCTGCCTGTTTTTCATTGGATAGAAATTATCCAGGCATTGCTGCAAACCAAGCAAGACTGAGGCTGGTCTGCCTACTGCCTCCATGTGTGTGTACTGCTTAACTGACTGTGCTGGAATTAAAAAGAGCAAGTTGGGAAAAGCAAGGCACTTTTTCTTTTTTCTTTTTTTACTTGTTGGGTTTGCTGTGGTTCTGCCTCCCCTGACTGCAAGTCCCTGTTCCTGGGCCCAATCCTGTGGTGCAGGTCAATACAGACTCGTAACAGCTATTGAGCTACCACAGTTCCGTGTACACCTGTCTGCACTATGGAGGTGTATCTCCACTTAAGGGAACAATTGCTTCCTTATCTAGAAGAGACCTCTACAACCACTACCCCCCACCATTAGGATACAGCGGTTGCCATTTTGGCACCACTGCATCAATGGGTGGTGGTGGAAAGAATAGGTTTGGGCTCAAATAAACAGAAGTGCAAATTGGGACTTCCTGGGTTAAAACCTTGCCTCTACCTTGAAGTCACTAAGTGGGCCTTGGGCAAGTCACTCCACTTCAGGTTCAGCTCTCCAGATGTAATGTGTGATAATAACACCACCATATCATACATCATGTTGGCAACCTTCAGTCTCGAGAGACTCTGGTATCACGCTCTGAATGGTGGTTCTGGAACAGCATCTAGTGTGGCTGAAAAGGCCGATTCGGGAGTGACAATCCCTTCCACACCGGGAGCAAGTGCAGTCTGTCCCTGGTCTGTCTCCCTGGCTATGGGCCTTCCTTCTTTGCCTCTTAGCCTCAGACTGTTGGCAAAGTGTCTCTTCAAACTGGGAAAGGCCATGCTGCACAGCCTGCCTCCAAGCGGGCCGCTCAGAGGCCAGGGTTTCCCACCTGTTGAGGTCCACTCCTAAGGCCTTCAGATCCCTCTTGCAGGAGCTGTGGTCTAC
The DNA here is from genome assembly GCF_035046505.1 of Tiliqua scincoides. Lineage (NCBI taxonomy): Eukaryota > Metazoa > Chordata > Lepidosauria > Squamata > Scincidae > Tiliqua > Tiliqua scincoides. The sequence goes on along the minus strand of NC_089821.1, from coordinate 8,261,551 downwards.
CTGTAGGGCACTTTCCCTGCACAAGTTCTCCATAGAGGAGATCCTTTGGGATCCAGCCATCGCCCATTCTGACGACATGACCGAGCCAACGCAGGCGTCGTTAAGCACATCATTCAGCTAATACATATGATGCACTTTGCATGAGAAGAAAGTCTGATAAGTATGATTGTTATCATCACAGTTTAGGAACAAGTCTATTTGCCTGGTTGAGACATCACTGTGATATCCAGTACACTGACTTGTACTAAACTGTGATATGAAATAGAAAGCTTCCTCTTTTGGCCTGCGAAAGTGGGGCTGGAGGACACCTAGGGCACTGTGCCAAACTGAGATTAAACCATGATTCCATGTGGCATTCTAAATCGGTCATGGTGCTTTTCAGAACTCACTGCAAATACCCCGATGAGCTCTTCGATGCAGCATGCATTTAGGGGAGAGATGGATGTGGCACAGAGCATCGGAGTGAAGCAGTGATGTTTGGTGAGGTCCAAGGCTGAGGAGGCACTGCGCGTGGTGCTCGGTGACACGCAAGTATGGTAGTGATGACATCATCTGCCAAACTTCTGGGTCATCAAGTTCTGAGTCGTCACTTTTATGCAGTGCATGTGTAGTCATGCACCGGGTAGATGGGACTCGTCAGCCTAGGAAGGCAGCTCATCTAAGAGAAGGAAACTCTGACCTCAAACCTCCACTGCCTTGTGGCTACATCCAGTTGTGGAAAAGGCTTCAGGAGTCAACCTCGAGGCAAAATCAGGAGCCGGAGTCCCTTAGGCAGTTCATGGCTGAACACAGTCACGTTCTGGCAACTCCTGCGACGCCGCTGGAACCAACCGTATTGGCTTCTGCCTTTCCATTGGACCATTCCAGCGACGTGGAGTGGGGGGATTTGCTGCATGGGTAACAGCCTATCCTCCATACCTTCTTTACCCAGGCTTCGCGCACTGGAGAGGACACTCCAACTTCGCCATACGGCATCGGCACAACACGGGAAGCAGCAGTTTACCGGTTATAAGTCTTTGCTCGATTGGCGTAGAGCATGACGCCAGGGGCTGCTTCCGACGGTGGGAGAGATCATTGCATCTCATTGGGCAGCTACCGCCCGCCTTAAGCTGGGCAGTCCCCAGCCAGTAAGGTGTTGCCTCGCCACGGTCCGTTAACCTCATGGGGTGCGTGGGGTTTAGGGTGAAAACCGACAAGCGGATCGACAACTCTGCACCATGCAACAGAAAACAGAAAACTACTGCCCTAAAGCTGGGCACCTGGAACGTTAGGACAATGACACCTGGCTTCTCTGATGACCTGCAAGAAATAGACGACGCACGCAAAACAGCTGTCATCGACATGGAGCTGAGCAGACTGCAGATGGACATCGTCGCCCTTCAAGAGACTAGGCTGCCAGATTCCGGATCTGTCAAGGAGAGAAATTTCTCATTTTTCTGGCAGGGAAAACCACCAAACGAAACCAGGGAACATGGCGTTGGCTTTGCGGTCAGAAATACCCTGCTGAAATCCATCATCCCACCTACTGTGGGAAGTGAAAGAATTTTGTCCCTGCAGCTCCAGTCATCAGCAGGACCTGTCACTCTCATCAGTGCTTATGCACCGACTCTGTCGTCTCCAGCAGAAGCCAAAGACAAATTCTATGATGACCTGGCCACCACTGTCAAGAAAATCCCTGTAAAAGAGCCATTGTTCATCCTCGGCAATTTCAATGCTAGAGTTGGTGCTGATAACAGTTCATGGCCCACTTGCTTAGGTCAGTTTGGCACTGGGAGGATGAACGAAAATGGCCAACGCCTGCTAGAGTTTTGCTGTCATCACGGTCTCTGTGTCAGCAACACGTTCTTCAACACAAAGCCCCAACATAGAGTCTCTTGGAGACATCCAAGATCAAAGCACTGGCACCAGCTCGACCTGATCCTCACCAGACGCTCCAGCCTTCCCAGCATCAAGATCACACGCAGTTATCATGGTGCTGCCTGCGACACTGACCATTCCCTGGTGTGCAGCAGAGTGAAACTGCAAACAAAGCGACTGTATCACACGAAAAAGGAAGGAAGACCTCGCATTGATACCAGCAAGACCCGGGATCAGAGAAAAGTGGAGGAATTTGCACAAGCGCTTGAGGAATCTCTTCCAGGCCCGGCCGACGCAAACGCATCCAACAGATGGGAACATTTCAAGAATACCGTTTACAACACCGCCTTGTCCATATTCGGCAAGAAGACCAACAAGGCGGCAGACTGGTTTGAAGCCCACTCTGAGGAGTTGACACCAGTCATTGAGGAAAAGAGGAGAGCTCAAGCAGCATACAAGGCCTGTCCCAGTGAGCGCAACCTGCAGGTCCTCCGAACTGCTCGCAGCAAAGTCCAACAGACTGCCAGGAGATGTGCTAACGACTACTGGCTCCAGCTCTGTTCCGAGATACAGATAGCAGCTGACACGGGCAACATCAAGGGGATGTATGATGGTATCAAGCAGGCCCTAGGTCCAACACTGAGGAAAATTGCCCCTCTGAAGTCTGCCACAGGCGAGGTCATCCAGGATCGGGCGCAGCAGATGGAACGCTGGGTGCAGCACTACTCTGAGCTATATTCCAGAGAAAATGTAGTCACCGAAGAAGCACTGAACAACATTGAGTGCCTGCCTGTGCTGGAAGAGCTTGACAGTGAACCAACCCTAGAAGAACTTCACGTGGCCCTGGACTCCCTTGCCTTTGGCAAGGCACCTGGAAAAGACAGCATCCCTGCTGAAGTCCTAAAATGCTGCAAAGAGATCATCGTCACTGAGCTGCATGAAATCCTCTGTCTCTGCTGGAGAGAAGGTGGAGTACCTCAAGACATGAGGGATGCAAACATCATCACGCTGTACAAGAACAAAGGTGACAGGGGTGACTGCAACAACTACCGCGGCATCTCTCTCCTTAGCGTTGTAGGAAAGCTGTTTGCCCGAGTTGTACTAAAGAGGCTCCAGGTACTTGCAGAGAGCGTCTATCCAGAATCGCAGTGTGGATTCCGAGCCAACAGGTCCACCACTGATATGGTATTCTCCCTTAGACAACTGCAGGAGAAATGCAGGGAACAACGACAGCCACTCTTTATAGCCTTCATAGATCTCACAAAGGCTTTCGACCAGGTCAGCAGAGACGGCCTCTTCAAGATTCTCCCCAAGATTGGATGTCCACCCAGGCTCCTCAGCATCATCAGATCTTTCCACAAGGACATGAAGGGCACTGTTGTCTTCGATGGCTCCACATCAGACCCTTTTGACATCCGAAGCGGAGTGAAGCAGGGCTGTGTTCTTGCACCAACCTTGTTTGGGATTTTCTTCGCTGTCCTGCTGAAGCAGGCCTTTGGAACTGCAACAGAAGGCATCTATCTCCAGACCAGATCAGACGGAAAGCTCTTCAACCTCTCCAGACTGAGAGCAAAATCCAAAGTCCAGCTGAAATGTCTGCGTGACTTCCTCTTTGCCGATGATGCAGCTGTCACTACCCACTCTGCCAAAGATCTCCAGCAGCTCATGGATCGTTTTAGCAAGGCCTGCCAAGATTTTGGACTGACAATCAGCCTGAAGAAAACAAAGGTCATGGTTCAGGATGTGGACTCACCTCCCTGCATTACAATCTCTGAGCATGAACTGGAGGTTGTCCATGACTTTGTGTACCTTGGCTCAACGATCTCCGACACTCATTCTCTCGATACCGAGCTAAACAAGCGCATCGGTAAAGCAGCTACCACGTTTTCCAGACTCACAAAGAGAGTCTGGTCCAACAAGAAGCTGACGGAACATACCAAGATCCAGGTCTACAGAGCTTGCGTCCTGAGTACACTTCTGTACTGCAGCGAGTCATGGACTCTTCACTCACAACAGGAGAGGAAACTGAACGCTTTCCACATGCGCTGCCTCCGACGCATCCTCGGCATCACCTGGCAGGACAAAGTTCCAAACAACACAGTCCTGGAACGTGCTGGAATCCCTAGCATGTATTCACTGCTGAAACAGAGACGCCTGCGTTGGCTTGGTCATGTCGTGAGAATGGATGATGGCCGGATCCCAAAGGATCTCCTCTATGGAGAACTCGTGCAAGGAAAGCGCCCTACAGGTAGACCACAGCTGCGATACAAGGACATCTGCAAGAGGGATCTGAAGGCCTTAGGGATGGACCTCAACAAGTGGGAAACCCTGGCCTCTGAGCGGCCCGCTTGGAGGCAGGCTGTGCAGCATGGCCTTTCCCAGTTTGAAGAGACACTTTGCCAACAGTCTGAGGCTAAGAGGCAAAGAAGGAAGGCCCATAGCCAGGGAGACAGACCAGGGACAGACTGCACTTGCTCCCGGTGTGGAAGGGATTGTCACTCCCGGATTGGCCTTTTCAGCCACACTAGACGCTGTGCCAGAACCACCTTTCAGAGCGCGATACCATAGTCTTTCGAGACTGAAGGTTGCCAATACATGTGTAGTCACAACACACATCACAACACAGTCCTGGAACGTGCTGGAATCCCTAGCAAGTATTCACTGCTGAAACAGAGACGCCTGCATTGGCTCGGTCATGTCGTGAGAATGGATGATGGCCGGATCCCAAAGGATCTCCTCTATGGAGAACTCGTGCAAGGAAAGCGCCCTACAGGTAGACCACAGCTGCGATACAAGGACATCTGCAAGAGGGTTCTGAAGGCCTTAGGAGTGGACCTCAACAAGTGGGAAACCCTGGCCTCTGAGCGGCCCGCTTGGAGGCAGGCTGTGCAGCATGGCCTTTCCCAGTTTGAAGAGACACTTTGCCAACAGTCTGAGGCTAAGAGGCAAAGAAGGAAGGCCCATAGCCAGGGAGACAGACCAGGGACAGACTGCACTTGCTCCCGGTGTGGAAGGGATTGTCACTCCCGGATTGGCCTTTTCAGCCACACTAGACGCTGTTCCAGAACCACCTTTCAGAGCGCGATACCGTAGTTTTTCCAGACTGAAGGTTGCCAACATGATGTGTAGTCACAGCAGAGGCTGGGCTTTCGATGCCACAGCACTAGTCTCTATACAGAAAGAGACTAAAGTTGTGGAAGACAAGAGCTCAGCCCCCCCCCCCCAGTTGTGTAACCACTCAGGAAGTGGGTGAAGTATGCATGCAGTCACAGGAGAGGCTGAGGCTATTTCCCTTGTATGACAGGCCTCCTCAGACCGCACTTCCCTGAAGTGGCGGTCCTCTTCCCAGCCTGGGCAAACGCACATGCTTCACCCATTTGCACACGCATGTCCACCCGCAGGAGTGGGTTAAAGTCTCTCTTCCTATCTACTTGTGGCTACCACCTCTTTATCTTGTGCTGATCATGGTTGTGGATGGGACCTACCAAGTTTTGTCCCCCCTTTTTAACGCCCTGCCTTCTGAATCATATAATATAATGCTAATATCACTGAAGCAAAAAGCATCTACCAACTGTCTTTTCCTTAGCAGTGTTTCTCAAACTGTGGGTCAGGACCCACTAGGTGAGTTGTGAGCCAATTTCAGGTAGGTCCCCATTAATTTCAATCTGTATTTTTAACATATTAGACGTGAAGCTACTAATAAGTTACTTAATACATAAGTAAGTATGTAACTGCATTTAGGAAATGTTACAGATCTGTACATGCCCGACAGCAACTGTTACCCTGCACATGCCCAATCTCATCTGATCTTGGAAGCTAAGCAGGGTCAGGCCCGGTTAGTACTTGGATGGGAGACCGCCTGGGAATATGGGTGCTGTAGGCTTATACCATAGTCTTTCAAGACTGAAGGTTGCCAACCAACCATGTACATGCCCGAGGCTCCTGGGAAGCGGGGTGGAGGATGGGAGCCGGCAGATAGCCCCACAGCCCCCCCTTGGTCTGCCAATCATCCCTGAGGGAGAGTGCTGGCAGTGCCCCCAGAGGACCCCCTGGGGTGGTAGCAACTCCAGCAGCAGTTATCAGCAACCCCATGGGCACCCCAGTGGTCATCCAGCCTGACCCCAACCCACACTCTGGGGCTATCTGCATCCGAGGCAGACAGGGAGTCTGTAGGGGAGGTCAGCAAGACCCCGAGCTGCCCAAGTACCCGACCACTAGACACCCTGAGCTACTATCCCTAGCCAGCAAAGACCCAAGAAAGGGGGCGAGACAACCCCACTGCTTACCTGGAGAACCAAAGACTCCGCCACCTATCTGACTGAGAGACTTTTTGCTGGGGGCTCCTGTGAAGTAACGGGCCCCTAATGAGTGTAAAAGCACTTAATTAAATTGTGTCAGCAAACCACTCTTCTTGACTCCTCGGGACGCTGACGGGGTAAGCACGCGGCCTCACGCTGGCCCCTGGGAGAAGCCCAACTCCTTGACAGCCCCAGGGGCATGGACATCGCAGAGGGTTCGGAGAGGACTTCTTTATTTTAAATAATGTTTTTAAACGTATACTTATTGTAAACATTTGATTTACTTACTTAATTGATTTGATTTGATTTTGTCAGATGGGGGTGTTAAAAATTTTCCTGCTTGACGATGTCACTTCCGACCATGACATCATTACCAGGTTAATGACACCACTTCCAGGTTAATGACATCACTTCCAATGGGTCCCAAAAGATTGTCATTTTAAAAAGTGCGCTAAAAAGTTTGAGAAGCACTGCCTTACAGAGAACGTTAAGGTATAGGTTAAGGTTTTTGTATTTCTTGTTGTTGGCATCCTTCAGTCTCGGAAGACTATGGTGTCACGCTCTGAATGGTGGTTCTGGAACAGAGTGCCCTCTCCAGTGCGTGAAGCCTGGGTAAAGTAGGTATGGAGGATAGGCTGTTACCCATGCAGCAAATCCCCCCTCTCCACATCGCTGAAATGGTCCAATGGAAAGGCAGAGGCCAATACAGTTGGTTCCAGCGGCGTTGCAGGAGTTGCCAGAACGTGACTGTGTTCAGCCATGAACTGCCTCAGGGACTCCGGCTCCGGATTTTGCCTCGAGGTTGACTCCTGAAGCCTTTTCCATAACTGGATGTAGCCACAAGGCAGTGGAGGTTTGGGATCAGAGTTTTCCTTCTCTCAGATGAGCTGCCTTCCCAGGCTGAGGAGTCCCATCTACCCGGTGGCTGTTTAGTTGCCTCTTACGACAAGTACAGCCAAACTGAGGGCCTATTCTAATCCCCAGCCCCCAGGGGAATTTACCAGCACAGAAAATATTATACTAGCAGTATAAATAAATTGTATTCTTATCTTACATTTTTCCCATCTCTCTCTCTCTCTCTGTTCTTATTATACAATTGACTTAAATTTTGATGAGTGTCGATTGTTTTCTCATTCAGTCGAATGCCTTGTGTCTCCAGGACTGTGTAATAAATGCACAAGAGGGCAGTATTTCACAGGGGAAAAAACAGGCTGACGTGATTTATATAAAGCATCATGGAGGCTGCTGGCACAAGCTGATTACATCAGCCCAAACATTTGAAATCCAATCATGCAGCCAATTTAATGAGTCCCGGGAACCGAGAAAATTAAGAACATGTTTTCCAGGTTTTCCGTACTTCTTCATCTTCTTTACACTACAACTTCTGTATGCCGCGCCCCAGGCTCAAAGGAAAGAGTGGTTTGTGCCAGCAAGGACAAGAACAGAACACAGCTGCAGAGCTACAGCCAATATTTGATAATGGCAACAATTGACTCAGCAGCATCACGGCTTTTCTACTTCAAGGTCACCTCTGGGAAGCCGTCACAGACTTTCCAACGGCGCTCAAAGTCTCGGAGTGAGGCTTCCTTCTCTCGGTGATACAAAAAGAAGTGATTTCCACATAATTGTCCACAAATCCAACGCAACATCATTTGCTGAAATATTTGCACACTGTTTGACAACACGGCACCCACCGTGTGATTAACCCAACTTTGCAGACAAAGCCCTATAATTGCAATTACATTGTCTGTGGAACATTCATTGTAAATACTGCCTGTAAACCCTCCTCTTATGAAATATAAATTGGGCCACTTGTATTGAAACTCATTCACAAGAGCAACTGTGCAGCAAGCCCAGCCTCACAGCTCCTACCATTTTAGTTTAACCCAAAGGAGACAGCAAACCATCATGCATTCCCCTTCTGGGCATTTCCACTCCACCCTGATTCAAAGCTGCAGCCGTCAGTAGATGACCTGTGCTACTCTACACCAACTCCGAAGGATCAAGGAAACAAGAATGCACAGGAACCAAGTTTGCAATCCAAGCCTGAGTGCTCACCAGCTAGCCTTCTGAAGCTGGGCCGCCTCTAGGGAAGTACTGGCTCACCCACTGACTTCTGCTGACTTCAGGCTGGATGCCAAAATCCCTACTCCGCCGTCGTCCCCCGGCCCCCGTCCTGCACAAACCGGCCATATGAGGAACTAGCCTGAAGAAGAAAATATCAGTGCCACAAGAGGACGTGAATACCAGAACTCTGAAATTGTGGGGGCTTTGAATGGACAATGGATGGGTGGGCAATAATCACCCCACCGGCATCCATCTCTTCTCTCCCCAGGTCCTTGTTCACTTTACACTAAGTCCTATCTATCTGTATAATCACTGACACCACATCAAACCATAGGTTGTACAAGATCCTGCCAGAGAATAAGAACATGAGAACAGCCCCACTGGAACAGGCCATAGGCCCATCTAGTCCAGCTTCCTGTATCTCACAGAGGCCCACCAAATGCCCCAGGGAGCACACCAGATAACAAGAGACCTGCAAGGCCTCCTGGGAATTGTAGTTTAAGAACATAAGAACAGCCCCACTGGATCAGGCCATAGGCCCATCTAGTCCAGCTTCCTGTATCTCACAGCGGCCCACCAAATGCCCCAGGGAGCACACCAGGTAACAAGAGACCTGCAAGGCCTCCTGGGAATTGTAGTTAAGAACATAAGAACAGCCCCACTGGATCAGGCCATAGGCCCATCTAGTCCAGCTTCCTGTATCTCACAGCGGCCCACCAAATGCCCCAGGGAGCACACCAGATAACAAGAGACTTCATCCGGGTGCCCTCCCTTGCATCTGGCATTCTGACATAGCCCATTTCTAAAATCAGGAGGTTGCGCATACACATCATGGCTTGTACCCCGTAATGGATTTTTCCTCCAGAAACTTGTCCAATCCCCTTTTAAAGGCGTCCAGGCTAGATGCCATCACCACATCCTGTGGCAAGGAGTTCCACAGACCGACCACATGCTGAGTAAAGAAATATTTTCTTTTGTCTGTTCTAACTCTCCCAACACTCAATTTTAGTGGATGTCCCCTGGTTCTGGTGTTATGTGAGAGTGTAAAGAGCATCTCCCTATCCACTCTGTCCATTCCCTGCATAATTTTGTATGTCTCAATCATGTCTCAACTCAGGCGTCTCTTTTCTAGGCTGAAGAGGCCCAAACGCCGTAGCCTTTCCTCATAAGGAAGGTGCCCCAGCCCCGTAATCATCTTAGTCGCTTAGAATACAAGTTCTAGGGATCCACTGATGAGGAGAGCAAGCTCTTAAGACCCTGCAGCCCCATTGGAAAATGTGAGATCCTCGGAAATTTTTTGACCTGCTCCTTTAGCTGCTGGGTCCCCTTTTTGACCTTGGGCCCAGACCCCCTGTATCCTATATCTGGATCCCCTGGACCTCCTGGATCCCCCTCTCATGGGCCCTAGGCTCAAGGACAAACCAGTCCCCTGGCACAGATCATTTTCTCCAAGGTGAATTACTAATACCTGGGGATGGGGGGAGTTACCCTCAATGAAGTCCCAAACTAAAGGCAACAGCTAACTCCAAAGCATACCCCTCTTGGAAATCTAGCTGGCCACATCAACCAACCCAACCTGAGTGCCAACGCTGCTGGCATTTGCTCTCCTCCAGGCCCAGAAAACTATGGAGTGTCCACAAAAGAGCACCCTCACTAGTACCATCTAGCAAAAATCTGTCAAAGGGAAGCAGAATGCACCAATAATCACGACCTTGCCACGAACAGCTTACCAACCACTCCATGGCAGCCAGTGCAACTTGAAATCATATTTCACCCTTCAGCGGTGCTGGTTGCCACCTGAGACACCATTTCAAAATGGCCAATCTCCAACATCCAATGCACTGAATGTCCTTCACAAACATTCCCATTTTCGTAGCAGCCATGACCACACCAGTGCAAAAAGAATGCAGCTCATACTCCCCAGGCAACAAGCCAAGTGACTTAAACCCATTTGCAAAAATGGCCCCAAACTGAAACAAAGCCATTGGGGAGTCATCCAGGTGCAGGAACAAACATCCACTCACTGTGTGCTATCCATTCAAATAAACTTGAAGGGCCTGGATAGGACATAAATGGTTGGCAACCTTCAGTCTCGAAAGACTATGGTATAAGCCTACAGCACCTGGTATTCCCAGGCAGTCTCCCATCCAAGTACTAACCAGACCTGACCCTGCTTAGCTTCTGAGATCAGACAAGATCTGATACAGCTATGTATAGCCAGATCAGCGCATAACTGGGCTCTAGAAGCCCAACAGAGCCAAACTCTCTATCCATGTCCACATTGGTCCATCTTGGAACATGTCAAGGTAATCTCAATCCGTGACCCAGACAAGTCCTCAGCTTTGGCAATCCCTCATACTACTACAAAATAAATGACCAGGACAAATGGCAGCTGAATAAAGGCAAACTGACAGTTAATCAGGGCTAGCGCCAGCGCAAACATGCTGTAAAGCCCCCATGTGCTGTGTTATGAATTTGTAGCACAGTTACATAGTACATTAATAGTACTAAAAAAATTTAAAAATAATGAGCATAAGCTAAAGTATCTGTGTGTTCAAAGGAACTTAAGTGAATGAGTACAAAATGTTCTAATGCTTTCGTTCACCCAGTCCCACAGCAGGCTATCTTTTCCCTTTTTCAGAATGTGTCACTTTAGATTAGAGTGAGGAGGTGTGACTGGCAAAGGCAGGTTCGAATGTCGAAAAGGCTTCAAGAGAACATTTCATTTCCCTGACACCAAATGCAGAAGGTTCCGGAAAAGAGAAACCAGGGAGGGATGAAGATGGAAACCTCCATAAAAGTCTACAGCAGTGGTGTAGCTAGAGGGGGTGCAAAGCACTAAGTTTTGCAGGGAGCCTCACCACGGTGCGCAAGTGGCCCTTCCCCTTCCTCTTTGGAGCCATTCTGGGCCGCGAGAGGCCTGTTTTGCTCTTGCAGCCCAAAATGGCTTTCGAAGGGGAGGGGGAGAGGCTACTTGAAAGCCACAGAGAGGCTCTCTGCAAAACATAGTGCTTTGCACCCTCTCTAGCTACACCACAAAAATTAAAAGTTATGTATGTCTTTAAAAAAGTTATGTATGTCTAGATGCATACTTGCCAGGGAGAAAAAAGATGCTCAGAGAAACAACCATTTTCTCAGACAACTCATAAGTGCATCCAACCAGAAATGGATATGGGTGGTGTCCCATATTAGAGGGCAATGGCCATGCCATTTTATTATGTGGGATTGACTCACGGGCCTTCTCTGCACCGAGAGCTGAATTTAGCACAGATGAAATGAGGCAACCTGAAGAGAGAACTCTGAAATCCGTTTTAAATTGGTAGCAGCTTCAGGGCTCTTGGGGCCAAGTGTCAGAAAATATCTGAAAGGCATTAATGTGCAGAATTTTGAGCCCATCAGCAAAATCCGAACTTCCAGAGAAAATGCCACAGGCATGGAGGCCTTCTGGATTTTTAGGCATGAGTGGGTCCCACCCCACTGGCCACTGTCCAGCCGAGAGTTGAATGTGTCCATAGCTCACCTTTTCTTGTCATTGCCAATACCTTTCTTTTTCCTGCCCTGCACAGAGTAGCCAAACAGCATCTAAAATTCAAGGTGCATTTGTGTGTGCACACTGCATATGTGTTCTGAGCAGCAGTGGCATAGCTAGAGGGGGTGCAAAGCAGAAGTATTGCGGGGAGCATCACTGTGACGTCTCCAGGCTTCCCCTCCGCCTCCCCTTCAGAGCCATTCCTGGCAGTGGGAGCAAAACAGAGTCAAATGTCGGGAGGAAGGGAGGCGAACGCCTCCGTTTTGCTCCCCTGAATGGCTCCAAAGAGAAGGGTCCGCTTGCACGCTGCGGTGAGGCTCCCTGCAAAACTTAGTGCTTTGCCCTCCCCAGCTACGCCAATGCTGAGCAGTCTGGTGTGTTGTTGGCAAAAGCAACAAGTGGAAATTGGAAGTAAAAGTCAGCTGTGCCTGCATCTGGGAAGTGGGATAATTATGTCCTTACAGGACACTTCTATCCATTCACACTAGATGGCTGTTTACAATGTGCTATATTGTTAATCTCAGATGTACTCATGCTGAGTAGAAGTTACTAAGTTGATGATCGTCACAAGCTTTTCAGCATGCATCTGATCTGAAACTTCCAAGCACACAGTTTTTTTTAAAGCTGCCAAAATCACTTGTGGCAATTATGTGCTTGCCATACTTTGATCATTTTTTTTTGGGGGGGGGGGGATTATTTTTGCTTTGATATTCGTGATGCTGAGTGGAGTTAACCAGTCACCTTGCTGGGATACTTAAAAGCCTGGACTTTGTCTCAAATTCATGATTTTAGTTTTGCTTGTTCCCTTTATTTTCTTATCCTGTGTTGAACCTCAGCCTGCCCTATCGGACTACTCAGATCTGTGCCAGCTAAATTGCTGGCACAAGTCTGAGTTGATTTAGGGCCCAATCCTATTCAATTTTCCAGTACTGGTGCAGCCACAAAGCAGCCCCATGATAAGGGAACAAATGTTCCCAGACTTAAAGGAGACCGCTGTGACTGCTGCCCCAGCACAAGATGCAGTGCATGGCCCATTGGCACAGCAGCACTGGCACTGGAAAACTGGATAGGATTGGGCCCTCATATAGGGCTTTCGGGGATGGAGATTAGGTTATGGCAGAGACCGGCAGCAAAGCTCTGTTCACCATGCTGTCCTTATGACGCTTTGGCATGGAAAATTCCATGCCAGATCATCAGCTACGGAGCGAGGTGCTGGCTGCAGCTGTGGGTGCTCTACTCACCACCTTAATGCAGGGCCCCTCTAGACACAGGCCCAATTTGGCCAAAGTGCCCTAAGGCTGGCCCTGCTCTATAGGTTCTTCTCCCAAGAATGGGGGGGGGGGATTATCTAGATAATAACAAATTTTAAAAATGTTTCATTTGTTACATATCAATCTCACCTTTTAGGGGTCATGACGTGAACATTACTTCGGGGCTGGGGCACCTTCCTTATGAGGAAAGGCTACGGCGTTTGGGCCTCTTCAGCCTAGAAAAGAGACGCCTGAGGGGGGACATGATTGAGACATACAAAATTATGCAGGGGATGGACAGAGTGGATAGGGAGATGCTCTTTACACTCTTACATAACACCAGAACCAGGGGACATCCACTAAAATTGAGTGTTGGGCGGGTTAGGACAGACAAAAGAAAATATTTCTTTACTCAGCATGTGGTCGGTCTGTGGAACTCCTTGCCACAGGATGTGGTGATGGCGTCTAGCCTGGACACCTTTAAAAGGGGATTGGACAAGTTTCTGGAGGAAAAATCCATTACGGGGTACAAGCCATGATGTGTATGTGCAACCTCCTGATTTTAGAAATGGGTTATGTCAGAATGCCAGATGCAAGGGAGGGCACCAGGATGCAGGTCTCTTGTTATCTGGTGTGCTCCCTGGGGCATTTGGTGGGCCGCTGTGAGATACAGGAAGCTGGACTAGATGGGCCTATGGCCTGATCCAGTGGGGCTGTTCTTATGTTCTTATGTACTCACAAAGTACTTTTTTTTATCACCAGACCTGAGGATGGAGAAAATTACAGAGGTCACAAAGATGTTGATTTTTCTCTTACTGAAGTGAAAAACTGTGAGAAACTGAAATCGCAAGTCCCAGGGCATCAACGTTTGACTGTAATCAGGCTTATCAGTGGGAAAATTCTAGGCAAAGGATGTTTAAAGAACACAGTGAAGTGACTGAAATCCAGTGCTTTTCTTAGCCGATCATTTTCCAGGTACTTAAGCACAATGGCAGATAAATTGAACACTGATTACCTGCAAAGTATACCTACATGTTCAGCTAGATCAGGGGTGCCCAAACCCCGGCCCTGGGGCCACTTGCAGCCCTCGAGGCCTCTCAATGTGGCCCTCAGGAAACCCCCAGTCTCCAATGAGCCTCTGGCCCTCCAGAGATTTGTTGGAGCCCGCACTGGCCCGACGCAACTACTCTCAGCGTGAGGGCGACTGTTTGACCTCTCATGTGAGCTGTGGGATGAGGGCTACCTCCACTGCTTGTTGTTTCACGTCTGTGGCGCAGTAGTGGCAGCAAAGGAAAGGCCAGCCTTGCTTTGTGCAAGGCCTTTTATAGTCCTTGAGCTATTGCAATACCTTCATTCATTCATATAAGTTCATCTTTAATATATTCATTTATGTGAACTTATGTAAGTTTATTCAAATTTTAAATGTAAATTAATTATTTTTCCCCCAGCCCCCGACACAGTGTCAGAGAGATGATGTGGCCCTCCTGCCAAAAACTTTGGACACCCCTGAGCTAGATGAAGAATAGGGTAATCCCTATTGTTATGGCTGCTAGTTCCCTAGAAGTACCAGAGAGGGTGGGAGGGTTATTGTCATACAAGGACAGCTACAGGTGTAGGAAATTATTACCAAAATAGGAACTTCATTAATAAGTCATGTTAATACCATGAATAGGAGAGGGCCTTGGGCAGCCCAATTGTAACCAGTGCTAGGGCAGCTTGTGCACTAGTGTAGCTTGGCCCACGTTGCATCCAGTCCTGGGGAAGGAGCAGGCTGGGGGTCTCTTTGGGGTAAGGGGACATTTGTTCCCTTACTCCATGTAAAGCTCCAGCCTGTGCAATGGGGCTATTCAGATCTGTGCCTGCCAAACAGCCAGCACAAGTCTGAGAGCCCTGGCTTGGGCTTTTAACCCTGGGAAGTGGGATAGGATTTGGCATTCACCAGCTGCCAAACCTGTCTCCTGTCCTGGACCCAAACCACGCCTCCTTCTGCCTTCCCGCAGCCCTGATCTAGACAGTAGCGTAGCTATGAGGGAAGGGCAACACGATAAGTATTGCAGGTGCCACAGTGCCCCATGTAACCAGCCCCTTCCACTCGCTGTCAGAGCCACACTGCCCAGAGTGGCTCGGACAGCGAGTGGGAGGGGTTGCTTACATGGCACATTGCGGTACCTGCCATACTTACTGTGCCACCCCCCCGTAGCTATGCCACTGAATCTAGACGCTTTTTAAGAGACATTGTAAAGGGTAGCCTTAAACATAAAAAACAGACAGCTGGGGCCATTGGGGGTAAAATTGACAGGTATGTTTTAAGCATGGACTTTGTTTCAAGTCAAGCACAGATACGGGAAGGAAAGGGAAAGCAAAGGGGATCAAATATGGGTATTGTTGAATTCATTAGTTTTGTTTGTTCCTAACTATGCCTTAGCAAGAGAGCAAGTACAATGGAGTCTCCTGGAATCCGCCCTTGCAGGAAACAAATTTTAAAAGGCAGGCCAGGGGGTGGCTCATGAATTTCAAAGAAGAGCTCATGAATGTGCAAATGTGCCTGTTGAGCACAGATAGTGGTTACGCCTCCTCTACTAGCAGTCTATATAATGTACTTCGACAGGGCTGCTCAAGAGGTAGTAGATGAACCGCAGTTCTCATCCTGAATGTTTGATCATGAAGAAGCAGTCACAGCTGTGCCAAGTTTAATTCATAAAAAAAATGGCCTTGAGGAAATTAAGGCAAGCCTATCTGCTCTGATAGCATTTTCTGAATCGCAGCGGGAAAAGTGCAGCCATTTGCAGGGCAAAGAATCCAGAGAGAAACCCGGTTTGGGGATGGACGGAATAAGCAGGGGAAGGAGAATTGTCTTCAAGAATTGCTTAAAACTTACAACCAACATTTTGAACAAAACCTTTACCAGGTAAGGTTCTTTTTCAGCTGAAACACAAAGACACTCATTCTTCAGGTGGCCTGCTTTATTCAGGTCCATTGTAGTTTTGAAAAGCATGGGTCAATACTATGACAGTGGCATAGCTAGAGAGGGTGCAAAGCAGTAAGTTTTACAGGCTCCTGAATGCACCGTGGAAGCGGCCCCTCCATTTCGGAGCCATTCCAGGTGGTGGGTGCAAAATGGGTGCTCTTGGACCTTTAACAATTGTGTAGAGAAGGGAATTTTAGCAGGTGCAGCTTCTCATCTGTGAAATAACAAGCTGCAGCAGTGGAAAGGCCTTCCTCTACACAATTGTTAAAGGCCCAGGCAGTGGTGTCACAAGGGTTGATGTCACCTGGTGTAGGAGGTCAGTGTGTCACCTTAGGATGGACCTCTGCCCTGGGTGGTGTGCATGGTGATGCACCTTTGCCCTGCCCCTACTGGTTTTTTGGCTATAACTTTTGATAGATTAGGGATATTTCAACGTGGTTTGTTTGACTGCATGATGATATTATTCAAAAATACCAAGATTTCAAAAATTGGCCAGTAGTGGTGTCACCCCCCTGTGTGCGTCACCTGGTGTGGCCCACACCCCTCACACCTTCCTAGCAATGCCACTGGGTCCATAAGCCCTAAAGTTGAAAGGTTGGCCACTCCTGGAACTCTTTCCCTGTAAAAATGCTTTTATGTTTTTTCTCTGCACAGCTAACAGCAATTTTAAGGGGTGTGATTTGGATTGGAGCCGTGAAATGAGGGAAGTGTTACACCTCCCTCCACCAGGGCCACAACCTGACCTAAATGAGTAGCCTCTACTACCGTGTTTGCCCAAAAATAAGACACTCATATTTTATTTTTTTTTGCTCAAAAAAAAAAAAAAAAACCAAAAAAACACTATGTCTTATTTTTGGGGTAGGTCTTATTTTTTTTTTTTTAAATGTACAACAATCCACAGTCATTCATGTACAAAAATATACCTTACAAAAATATCCCCTCAGCACCCAGGAGGATGCCTGCCTACCTGTCTACTCAGAAGTCAGTCCCTTTATAGTTAATGGGACTTACTCCCTGGAATGGGTGGAGATGGTATTCCCTAAGCATCCAGGAGGATTCATGCCTGCCTGTCTACTCAGAAGTCAGTCCCTTTATAGTTAATGGGGTTTACTCCCTGGAAGGTGTGGAGAGGGTGTCTCCTCAATGTTCAGGCGGATGCCTGCCTACTCAGAAGTCAGTCCCTTTATAGTTAATGGGACTTACTCCCAGGGACAGGTGGAGAGGGTGTTCCCGGTCATGTTGTCCACCTGCCCTGCCCAAGGACCCCTCCCACCCCCCCCACCCCCAGCCCTGATTGCAACTAGGTCTTACTTTTGGGGAAACATGGTACTGCTCCTGGCAAAAGAAAACAAACTTGAGAAACACATTCCAGCATTTCCTGCACATGAATTGCTTGGCCACTGTTTGGCATCTGCTTTAAAAAAAATGTATAATATCACATCAATTGTACTATGGGATGCAGACAGGATACTTGGTGCCCTTTTTTTTTTTTGCAAAAGGGAAAAAGTAGAGCACAGCAGAAGCTTTTGAGCAATGCTGCTATCATTTGCAAAAATGTACAAAAGTGAGGCTAACAGAAAAAATCTATCGTGTTGGAAGCCACAGCAGAAGGGAGGGAGACAGACAGACACGGCAATGCCAGTGTAATTGGCATTCCATTTCAGCTGGCTTGGCCCAGGCCAAAGGCTTGGAACACAATGACCCATATCCTTGAATTAATTTCAAAGCTATTTGACATGCATGTACACCAAGCAGAGGTCAAGTCCATCCCTCCAGTTCTTGCAGGTCAGTCACAGACAGACCTTTGCTTCTTGCACCAAGTAGGTCATTCTAAGGGCTGCGGAGAAGAGCATTTTGGAAGCCATTTTACAAAGGGATTCTTTGTAAAAATATTTAACTCTGATCCTGGAACAAACTTAAAATATACATATTACAAGTGGACTCACTTTTATCACAGCTAACATACAGTAGTGTAGCCAGATGGGGGTGGTGGTGCTGTAAATATTACAGGTGCTGCAATGCACCATGTAAGTGGCCCCTCCTCCTCTCTGTCGGAGTCATATTTGGGCAGTGTTGGTAATGCACAGGTGCTCACTGAACCAAACGGCATCTGCTGTGGAATGGCTCTGACCGTGCAGGTTGGTGTTTGTAGGTGTTTGTAATGCTTACCACAAGGCCCCCCCTCTGGCTATGCTACTTAACATAAATCAATTTTTGACAAAAAGGAACTGAGGCTGCAATCCAAAACACACCACTCTGGGAGTTAAGTCCCACTAAGATTTGCTTTTGAGTAGGCATCGCATAGGCTTACACTGTCAAGCATTTATTCCTAGGAATGAAGGTTGAAAGTCAATGTTATGGCAGAAAGAGGGGCTGCCCCGCCCCCCCACATAGCAGGTCAAAAACAATACCTGTCTTTCCCCTTCCTCATGTTTAGCCATACTCAATGCATCACAAAATTGGAAGGTCCCTCTGTTTTGTCTGCCGAAGGGTCTCTGCTTCAGTCCTTGGCATTTCCAAGCAGGGAAAGACCTCTCCTTTAAATCACTGCTCATCAAAGGAGAAAATACTGAGCTATAAGGACCAGTGGCCTGAAGCAGTATAAGGCAGCCCAGCTATGTTCTTATGACAATATAGAGCTGGGAGAAACTTTCAGTATGATGATGTCATGCCACACTTTGAAGTCAGTGGCATAGCTGGTCCTCTGGCACCTGAGGCTGTGTAACGGAAGATCAGATCATCAGGTGGATGACTTGGTGTTGACAGCAATTCCCATGTTTTAACAGCTGGTTGACAGCTCTGAGAAGGGCAGGGCTGGCTCCACAGCTGTAATCAATCAAGGCCAATGGAGACCTGGATGGACACCTGAGCTTCATTTGACCTTGATGGGACTTTGAATGAGCTAACGAGGTAGCTCACAGCTGAACTGCATTTGGACAATGGGCCATACAGGAATAAAAGGCAGCTTCAGAGGGAGCAGACTCAAGAACAGAGGGACCCAGACCCACACGACACAGATGGATGAGGACCTATGGGAGAATTGGACAGCCAGGACTCTGCTGGAGGATATAGAAGAGAGGACTGCCAGGACCCTGCTGAAGGAGACACTCTGCTGGAGAGAACCAGAGGAGGAACTCTGCTACAGGGAAGACTGAACTGTGCTTTGGGCAATTGGATTGGACAAGGACTGGAGGCTTTGGACCTTTACCCACTAAGTTTGGGGGAGGGAAAGCCTCTGGACAAGAGGACTTGCAGGGAATAAGTGTTTGTAGCAATAAGTTTGGTTAATTGCTATAGATAAGGAGTTCTATGTTCATTCCTCTGTACACCACAGCTGTTGTGTCTAGAGATAAGGATGGGTTAATCAGCCAAAAAAGGGGCATTGGGAGACAGAACACTTTTTGCATGAGACAGGCTGTGACTTGTGATATCACCCCCCAGAAGTGCCTGATCAGGAAGTAGTTTTGGTAATGTGATATCACCACCAATTACTTCCAGGTTACAGTGCATTTGGAGTGGTTGTGCTCCACTCTGAGTGACAGTTTTTTCACCTTTTTTATTTATTGAAAAGAAGAAATTCATTTTCAATTCATTTATCAAGAGAACCATTGGGGGATGTGAGCCCCCAGTGTGCCTTGTCAATTGTCAAAAAAACTGATGGTGTGCCTTGACCATTTTAGTGCCTTGCCAGTGTGTGCCGTGAGATGAAAAAGATTGAAAATCACTGGCTTGTATTACAACTATCGAGGCTCTGATGCTTTAAAAATGTGCTCTTCCTATGGAGACACATGTACAGCTTTCTGCTGCCAAAACAAACTATTGCACCTTGAGGATCACAGTATGATAACAATAACTTGGATGTCATATTTAAACCTCAATCCATATTTAAATTTCATATTTAAACTTCACGGAACATACCAAGATCCAGAGCTTGTGTCCTGAGTACACTTCTGTACTGCAGCGAGTCATGCACTCTCCGCTCACAACAGGAGAGGAAACTGAACGCTTTCCACATGTGCTGCCTCCGACGCATTCTCGGCATCACCTGGCAGGACAAAGTTCCTAACAACACAGTCCTGGAACGTGCTGGAATCCCTAGCATGTATGCACTGCTGAAACAGAGACGCCTGCATTGGCTCGGTCATGTCGTGAGAATGGATGATGGGCGGATCCCAAAGGATCTCCTCTATGGAGAACTCGTGCAAGGAAAGCGCCCTACAGGTAGACCACAGCTGCGATACAAGGACATCTGCAAGAGGGATCTGAAGGCCTTAGGAGTGGACCTCAACAAGTGGGAAACCCTGGCCTCTGAACGGCCTGCTTGGAGGCAGGCTGTGCAACATGGCCTTTCCCAGTTTGAAGAGACACTTGGCCAACAGTCTGAGGCAAAGAGGCAAAGAAGGAAGGCCCATAGCCAGGGAGACAGACCAGGGACAGACTGCACTTGCTCCTGGTGTGAACGGGATTGTCACTCCCGGATTGGCCTTTTCAGCCACACTAGACGCTGTTCCAGAACCACCTTTCAGAGCGCGATACCATAGTCTTTCGAGACTGAAGGTAGCCAATATCGCATATTTAAAAGATGACTGAAGGCCCCCTCCCCTTCAGAGCAAGGCATTTGTCTCCATTTTGCTCTCGGGGGAGGGGGAGAGACTGCTTGCATGCTACCATAGGGCTCCCTGCAAAACTCAGTGCTTTGCACCCCAGCTAGCTCTGCCACTGGAGAGCACACAAGCCCTCAGCTCTGCCCACGTGCTGGATACACCAGTGAAAAGATGCTAAGATGACTGGGAGAAGTGTGAACATCAGGAAAGGGATGGAAGTAAGGAATTGACTTTGGCATTCATTTACAAAGGCAGTGAGAGTTCAAAAACGTAGAGCTTAGCAGGAAAGTAGAGGACAAGCAACTAGGGATTAGGACCAAGGCAGGCAAACGATCGAGCTGTGTTTCAAACGCTCGTGTACTTACTCAGCATAATTTTTCATTACCCATAACCATAACTCCTTTTGTTAATACCTCTTTCTTCAAGGGGCTTCTCCAACAGTTTTACAGAGTTTCCTTTAAAAAAACAAAACTTGGCTAGGAGGCGATATTTCTTTGATTTCGTTCCTTTCTATCGGTGGCGTAGCTGGAGCGGGGTGGAGCACTCGGCCTGGCAGGGAGGTGGGTGAGCGGCCCCTCCTTTTGGAGCCATTCCCGGCAGGGTGGCAAAACGGAGCCGTACAGCTCCATTTTGTCCCCCTTGCAGGGAATGGCTCCGAAGGGAGGGGCAACTTGCCCACTTCCCTGCCAGGCTGAGTGTTCCACCCTCCTCCAGCTATGCCACCATTTCAGGGAGATCCTTGGGGATAAAAGAGTCAGAGGGCTAAGGCAGCTGAGGCTGGGAAACAGGGAGGATAGAAAGGGCTAGACAATGAAAGGGAAGGGAGGTTAGATGTAGTAGCATAGTTATAGGGGGGTCAGTAAGTATGCATGTAAACAGCCCCTCCCACTCGCTGACAGAGTCATTCTGGGCAATACTGTGCATTGTGCCGTTCAGAATGGCTCTGATAGTGAGTGGGAGGGGCCACTTGGCGCATTGTGGCGCCTGCAATACTTAATGCACCACCCCAGAGCCATGTGAAAAGAGAAACTTTGCAGACTGAAAGATATATTGACATTTGCTTCACGCTCTGCTGGGAAAATCCCTTGTTATGAGTTGTTTGTTTAACAGGTTTAAAAAAAAAAAAATAGCCGTTTATCTACATTAGCTTGCAATGGAATCACAGTCTTGCAGAAAGCTCTGTTTTGATCTGGCAGTTTGGATCCTGCCATTTAGCAAGTTGCAAGCAGCAGATCTGGCCTGATTAGCAAGCTGAAATTTTTCCCATTACTTCTGAGCCCCTATTACAGGGACCCAAAACAGCACCCCGCTGCGTGTTGCTCTGGTTTACCACTTTTAAAGAGACAGAAGACCTTATCCTTGCAGAATCAGCTTCTCTACTTGCCAAGTCTTTTTTCCTGTTATCAAAATGTGGGTCTTAAGAACCTAAGAAGAGGCCAGCTGGATCAGGCCACAGGCCCATCTAGTCTGGCTTCCTGCATCTCACAGTGGCCCACCAAATGCTTCAGGGAGCACACAAGACACAACCTGATTCCTGGTGCCCTCCCCTGTACCTGGGGAGGGGCAATGGTGGACTTCCCCAGCCCTGCACCCTTATGGCGCCCCCTGTGGGGTGTTGCCACCTCTCATGCGCAAAGCCACCCCCCCCCCACTTACCTGAGGCTTAGGGAACCTCGCATGACCCCTGGCTGCATCAAGGAAGCTTCCTGTGACTTCCCCATTGCCTCTAACCAAACACTGCAGGCTACACAAAGCTATATATAGTCAAATGTTTCATGCCAGAAAGTTCTCCAATTTTTTCTTGCTAGTAGCAAACAAGGGGGAGGAAAAAAAGAGACAATCTCACCAGCTACTCGGTTATCTTTCCTTGCCAGGTGATCTGCAGTCATGCAAGCATTTCTTGGCTTAAGATGATATTGCAACAATTTCTCTGCCTCTGAACATTAACCTCCCTGGTACGTTCACCAAATTGCCGCACTTTTTGTTTGCTGACACAGAAAAATAGCACTTCCCAACAGCACAACACCAGATGGTAATTGCATTCTAATAATAGAACAAAATAGTGAGATTGCCTACTATTTAGTTGTGCTTTAACTGATGTGACAGCAGAAAGCCAGCCAGCTGGTAAATACGGAAAGGGGAATGGGATTTTCAGAACCGTTGGCCCCCCAGTTTAGGTGAAGAAATGAACAAGTGGCAGGGCAACATCAGTGCGCCCACTGAAGGTGATATCAAGGAATCTTGAGATTCCTTTTGAACATGTGAACCTTCAGGGCTGGTTCTTATATACATGGCCACTGAGTGATGATTGACGCATCAAGTAAAACCTGCATGTATGAAGGAACCACTGCAGATCTAAAAGCACAGGTAAAATCTACATGACTGAACATAAAAACCGAAGATGGGAGAGGGTTGTGGTTAGTGCTCAGGGTCGCCAGAGGCCAAGGGCAACTAGCCATACCTGGTAAGACAGGTTTGTAGCATTACAGAGACCATTGGGGTAGGGTGCCAAGACCCTATACAAATATGGGTGTGATCCTACAGCGGAGATGAGATGGTGCAGGTCCCCTGCACTGACCCCTATCACAAATGTGCTGTTAGGCATGTTCACACAGACTAGGGAGTTGGCTAGGCTGGTGGGAGGCCTACACTGGCTCTGGAAGGCCAGATCCAACCCCTGCACCACCACAGTAGGGTAGGTTTACATCACGCGATGAGGGGTGGGAGAGAGTGGTGCACCCCTGCACCACCACAATAAGGTAGGTTTACATCAGGCGATGAGGGGTGGGAGAGAGTGGCAGAAGGTAATTCCAAGGGTCAGGAGGGGGCATTTTTGGCTGGGGAGGGTGGAGCACCAGACAAATTGGGCCACGGAGGGATGGAATCGGCAGTGCGCTGGATCATAACCCCTCATCCCCAGCCCTGGCAGCCTTACATGGGCTGCTCAGATTTGTGCCAGCTACAAAAAGACACTTCCCATGTCCTGAAGGTTTGATGAGGCCGTACAGACGTGAATTGGAACCCTCGTTAAGTCAAATCTGTGGGTCTGAAAGCCATGGAGAGTGAACTTGTACACAGTTCAGCAAAAAAAAACAACCCTTCTGCACTTGGAGAATGATCAGTCCTTCAATATAGGGAGATGAGCAGTAGAAAGAGCAACTTGTACCTGAACCAGGTACAAAGGTGGAATGACCAACTTCTGGCTCTCGAACACAGGTCAACTGATCTCTCAAGAGTCACAGCAGTAGCAGCTGAAGGTCACGTCCAGTTCATTCAGGAGCAGAGGTGTGACAGTGGCTTCCATTATGAGAACTAGACACTTGTAATTATATACAGGGGCCCCCATATCTGCGGATCCATCATCTGCAGATTCACTTATCTGCAGATCAGGTCAACCTCCCGAGGGTCCTCTGAGCCAAGCAGAGGCCATGGACATCCGTCTGCAGTTTCTGCCAGTGCTCACAGTGAAAAAAGTCACTTTGGTTTCTCTGTGAAACCAGAAGTGATGTTTTAATGCCCTTTAAGGCATTAGGAGGCTCAGGGAGGCCCTCTGGGGCTTCCCTGGGTCTCCCAATGCTTTGTAAGGCACTGAAAACATTACTACCAGTTTCACACTTCTTTAACTTTATTTCTTTACTCGGCATGTGGTTGGTCTGTGGAACTCCTTGTCACAGGATGTGGTGATGGCATCTGGCCTGGATCCCTTTAAAAGGGGATTGGACAAATTTCTGGAGGAAAAATCCATTATGGGTTACAAGCCATGATGTGTATGTGCAACCTCCTGATTTTAGAAATGGGCTATGTCAGAATGCCAGATGCAAGGGAGGGCACCAGGATGCAGGTCTCTTGTTATCTGGTGTGCCCCCTGTGGCATTTGGTGGGCCGCTGTGAGATACAGGAAGCTGGACTAGATGGGCCTATAGCCCAGTGCGGCTGTTCTTATGTTCTTAACTGGAAGTGACTTTTTTCCATTGTTGTGCTCAAGAGGACCCTCCAGAGGCGAGGGGAACAGAGGTCCCCTCGGCTCTGGAGGGCGGGGGGGGGATGCGTTCTCCTATATCTGTGGTTTCACTTAACTGCAGAGGGTTCTGGAATGGGACCTCCGTGGATACGAGCGCATGCCTATATATTTAAAGATAGGTTTTTCTGTTTAGCACTGAGCCATCAGCATATTCCCACACTTACCCTGTCCCTTGAAAAGCAAATGAGTCACTGAGGTTCTCCAAGAAGTTGATCACATTTCCCCCTTCCTTTCAGAGCACAAGAAAGTCAATTCCTTTTGTGTCAATTGCATCAAATCTAGGGAAGAAAATGTGCTCTCAATCCACTATTCTGCCAGGGTGTCCAACTGGGAATGCTTGAACTTGTAGATGGCTGCTGATACGATGTATAAATATATACTTGAAATTTCATCTCTATCTCTCTGAGTTTTGAACTTTTTCCAGCACAACTTGCACAGAAGAGAGGTGCTGCAGATTCCAAGCTGCTTGTCTAAAGAACATGGCAGCAAAGTTTTCAAAAAAAAATAAAAGCCTTTCTAACCCCCTAGAATCCTACTGTCATTCACACAGGTACAAAGCCTCCTACCACATTTGTAGGACACTGAAAACTTCTTGTTGTTGGCAACCTTCAGTCTCGAAAGACTCTGGTATCGCGCTCTGAATGGTGGTTCTGGAACAGCGTCTAGTGTGGCTGAAAAGGCCGATTCGGGAGTGACAATCCTTTCCACACTGGGAGCAAGTGCAGTCTGTCCCTGGTCTGTCTCCCTGGCTATGGGCCTTCCTTCTTTGCCTCTTAGCCTCAGACTGTTGGCCAAGTGTCTCTTCAAACTGGGAAAGGCCATGCTGCACAGTCTGCCTCCAAGCGGGCCTCTCAGAGGCCAGGGTTTCCCACCTGTTGAGGTTCACTCCTAAGGCCTTCAGATCCCTCTTGCATATGTCCTTGTATCGCAGCTGTGGTCTACCTGTAGGGCGCTTTCCTTGCACGAGTTCTCCATAGAGGAGATCCTTTGGGATCCGGCCATCATCCATTCTCACGACATGACCGAGCCAACGCAGGCGTCTCTGTTTCAGCAGTGAATACATGCTAGGGATTCCAGCTCCAGAAAAGTTCTTACAAACAAAAAATTGCCTTAAAACAAACAAAACCACCTGGGATCTTTACACCGAAAGGCTTGTTTCATGTCTGGGAACCTGCCCTATGTTGTCTATGGAGTCCTGATTTTTCACTCCAACTTCATACCACAGGGGTTAGGACATAAAGGTGTGTTAGGATGATATACTCTTGCCTAACCGCAGCGGTTCCCAAAGTATATGAGTTCTTGAGCAATCCAAGATGACAGTGACAAACCACCACTGGGAACATCCCAGGTTGCCATGGTGCCTCAGGAGTCCAGAACACAGTAGGATGACCCCCTTGGCCTCTTTCTCCCATCTTTCTTGGGTACCACCATCATGGATCGTGTGAGATCTTGTGAGGGACACAGAAGATCTTGCACAATTCTCATGAGATTCTCAAAATTCTCATGAGATTTTGCATGATCAAAGACGGTGTTGCCCAAGGAAGGCAGGAAGAAGAGTCCAACATGAAAGAAGGGTCCTGTGACCATGGTAACAGCTTTTTGGGGGGAACATCAGCCTAACAGGGTTGTGAGCATAGTCCTGCAGCAGAGGTTCTTCTTGTCCAGGGGAAAAGAGAGAGGGATGGACTTCGGAGGAGAGGCTTTACTTAAGGAAACAGTGTCTGGTTAATTCATTGTGTTTGTGGCAGAACCTGCCTCTGAGGAAAGACCAGTTCAGTGCGAACGAGAAAAGGAAGGTGATGGTGGCGGCAGCGTTTTCCTTTGGCAGATGCAGGGTGCAAGACACCCCCTTTCAGAAAGCACCCTCTGCTTTCACCCAACTCACCCCTCACTGTTCAGGCAGCAGCATCAATGTGAGGCCCTGCAGGTAAGGAGAAAATAATTAAGGGCACAATCTTAACCCCTTATGTCAGTGCTTTCCAGCACTGGCACAGCGTCCTGCAGTTGGGTGGCACTCACGGAGTCCTCCTCAAAGTAAGGGAATGTTTGTTCCCTTTCCTCAGAGCTGCATTGCCCTTAAGTCAGTGCTGGAAAGCACTGGCATAAGGGGTTAGGATTGCACCCTAAGCCAAAGATCTTGCATAAATACTGATTTTGATAAGGACTCATTGGAGAAGAGAGCAGCTGGTGTCTGTCATATCATGATAGCCAAGACAAGAATTTCTCTATATTCCATGAAGGAGGCTTTGTCTGCATTGAGAGGGACCTCTCTCCCAAGCTCCTGGAAATATTAACCTTACTTATGTTCAGGATGGCCATTTCACTAGTACATAGAGGCAGGAGAAAGTTTTATTTTACTATGGATTTCAGTGTTTTCCAAAGTGCAGAAATTGGTGTTAAGTGTTTTCATTCAAAATTTACATTATATTTATAAACTATAATCGCTTTAAAAGTGTACTAGGTAAGTGATACAGGTGATAAAGTGTCAGCAAATGAAGCCACAGTCAATACCCATGCACCCCTCTCCCCCACTCAATAATAAAAAAGAAAACAGAATTGTGTTCTTTTTTCAGATTTTTGTTTTTTACAGAAATGAGAAGTGCAGAAAGTGGTGTCGTGTGTTTTTATTTCATTATTTGCTCTCGCCTCTACCAGTACATCAAAAGATGGCACAAATGTATCCGAGGATCCTGTTTGTATGCAGTTCCCAAACTTGCCATGGTTACAGCGCCCTCCTGTCACAGCATCCGTTACGGCTGCATCACAGATTTGTGCAAGAATCGTACAAGATCTTGTACGATTTCGTCCTGGTCAAGATGGCGGCAGTCGAAATTGCTGAGAAGAAGTGTCTGCTGGGCAGTAGTGTAGCTAGAAGGAGTGCAAAGCACTAAGAATTGCAGGGGTCTGAGTGCGCCATGCAAGGGAAAGCGGAGGGGTCCCTTGCATGGTGCATTCAGGCCCTGCAAAACTTAGTGCTTTGCACCCCTCTAGCTATGCTACTGCTGCTGGCGACATCCCATGGCGCCCTGTGAGTTTGCCACGGTGCCTGAGAATGCTGGGGCACACAGTTTGGGAACCACTGGGTTAAAGGAATGCCATGGGCCTGCTCCAACAAAGCAGGACATGTGTGTTTTTACAATTTGACTATCTTAATTCCATCCAATCAATTTCCAATTTTGTTCTACACACTCCTTCTGTTTGGGTTCATCTGGGCATTTGGGGGCAACAGTCAAGTGTCAGCCAAGAGCTCTGGGTTTCAGCAGGGCAGAATGACAATAAGATGGAGAACGAATCTGGGGACCTTATGGGAAAGGAAATGGATACGAAGGCATTGATCTCATATGCCAACTGCATATCCAAAACAGCTGCTGTAATTAAAAAGTAATTACGGGCGTACTAAAATAAATGGGCAGGCTTCAAAACATATTGTGGAGGAATCCTATGGAGGCCGCTGAGTGATGCAGACCAGCAGTGAAGTTGGTTCTCCCATTTTTTAAAATACCATGGTATAAGAACAGCTCCACCGGATCAGGCCATAGGCCCATTTAGTCCAGCTTCCCGTATCTCACAGCGGCCCACCAAATGCCTCAGGGAGCACACCAGATAACAAGACACCTCATCCTGGTGTCCTCCCCTGCATCTGGCATTTTGACATAGCCCATTTCTAAAATCAGGAGGTTGCACATACAGATCATGGCTTGTAACCCATAATGAATTTTTCCTTCAAAAACTTGTCCAATCCCCTTTTAAAGGCGTCCAGTCCAGACGCCGTCACCACATCCTGTGGCAAGGAGTTCCACAGACCAACCACACGCTGAGTAAAGAAATATTTTCTTTTGTCTGTTCTAACTCTCCCAACACTCAATTTTAGCGGATGTCCCCTGGTTCTGGTGTTATATGAGAGTGTAAAGAGCATCTCTCTATCCACTCTGTCCATCCCCTGCATAATTTTGTATGTCTCAATCATGTCCCCCCTCAGGTGTCTCTTTTCTAGGCTGAAGAGGCCCAAACGCCGTAGCCTTTCCTCATAAGGAAGGTGCCCCAGCCCTGTAATCATCTTAGTCGCTCTCTTTTGCACCTTTTCAAACTCCATTTCCCTACCACATTAACTACTGCTAATTTAGACACATGCACATGTCTCCTTATGTGTCACCACTACAGCTCAGAAATGTGCTAATGTGTGACTTCATTCATCTATACTGTATTTGCCATTGTTCCTGAGGCCTGGTTGCAACTGTGCAAATTCTAACATGCAATAGGTTTGTTAAATAAAGGCAGTGGATTTTAATTTGGGATGGAAAAAGGAGTCAAGAGTTCTTCCAGATTAAGTGGGTGATGTCTGGGTGTCGGGGTTGTTTTTGGGGTGACGTGATTGGTCCCTGCAGGTGGTTGACCACCCTGGTCCTTCTCCTCTCTTCCCTGATATTGTCTCTTTGCTCACCTGTCATGGAGGAGAGAAGGGATGCAGTAGTGTAGCTGAGGAGGAGTGGGGGGGGGGTCAATCGGCCTAGGTACCACACCTTGAGGGGGTGGCAACCCATACCCCAGTGGTGAACCTGAGGCAAAAACAAGTGGTCTTCTGAGGTTTGGGGTGCCATGCTGGAGGACTGAGAAAGGCACTCGTGGTTTTTGCAAAAAAACCGGAAGTGCGTTTCTAAGGCCTTCTGGGGGTGGTGTTAAAAATTTTTTGTGCCGCTTGGTGCCACTGAATTAGAACTTAGGGTGCAGGATTTAGCAGTTGGTATGCATCTCCTTGCCCCTGTTGTGATCTTGAGCTGGCATTAAAACAGGGTGGTAGTTAACACTGCCACAACACAAGACAAAGGAACATTCAGACAGACGGAGATAAAACTTGGACAAAAAAACCCTGTCAATGGGGCAGAAAGCCCCCAAATCTGGGGAGAGGCCATCTCTTTAAAAACAAGGTAGTAGTTTGTAGTAGAGGTAGGAGGGCTGGGAAGATGGGACAAACCATCTCCCCCCGCCCCTCCAGAATGAGACTGAGACCAGACAGATGAAACAGTCAAAATATTTTTTTTTTTTTAAGTTTATTGAAAGAATAAAACAGACCAAAAATGTATGAAAATCAAGGAAAGAAAATAAGGCACTTTTGGAAATCAAGTACAGGGCATCCCTGGTATCCGCGGATCCAGCACACACAGATTTTACTTATCGTGGATGCTGTGGATACTAGGGGAAAACCACTTCTGGTTTGGAATTCAAACAAGTGGATTTGCATATTCACATATCTGTGGGGGCTCTGGAACAGATAATGAGGTAGCACTGTAATAGCAATGGGACAACCTGGTGGAAAGTCTGGTCTGCCTGAAGGTCATGCAATGAGATGACTCAAGTCCTCAAAAAAATGGTTGGCAACCTTCAGTCTCGAAAGACTGTGATGTATTGTCCCTAATTTCCCCTCCCCCTAAAAAAAAATTCCAGCAAAAGTTCACTTTTGGCTTAATCCTACACTTAACATGAAACCAGCGTTTCTCAACATTCATCCCCCACTGTACCACTTCTCAAAGTACCACTAGAAGTTGTTGGTTGGCAACCTTCAGTCTTGAAAGACCATGGTATAAGCCTACAGCGCCCGGTATTCCCAGGCGGTCTCCCATCCAAGTACTGACCAGGCCTGACCCTGCTTAGCTTCCAAGATCAGACAAGATTGGGCACGTGCAGGGTAACTGTTGCTGCTAAGGCCTCAAGCACCCTGCAATGATGTATAGGGAAGGATCCCAAAGCACCCCCAATGGCTGCCCCTGACTATCCCTGTCTACAGAACTTGCACAGGTTGTTTTTCCTGTTTCAGTTTCTCCTTCACACTTTTGGATCATGTTACGCTACTCGGAAATGTTGACAGATTCCCAGTCTTCTTTCAGCTCCGTGGAGCCAACGTGTGCTCAGCTTTGCGAGGCTGATGATAGACCTAATCGAAAGGGGAAGCTTGCACGGCGAGGAACACCCTGTCAGCTTGCTTTTTGTGTTAACAGCTGTCTCTAATATGCCAGAGAATCCAACTTAGATATCTCTTTCTTGGCTCAGCCTGCTGGCTTGCCTGGCCAGCTGCTACTGTTGCCCCCACCTCCTGCTGGGAGAAAAAAAAGCACTCTGCAGCTGGACGTCTGAGATGGAAGAGGTGCCATTTCTTCCTGTCCATCGCGCCTGCTTGTGGAGGACTTTTCTCCCAGTGAGAGAAGAGAGTTAAGCAACAGTGACCAGGCAGGCAAGAAAGCAAGGAAGGCCAAAAA
The DNA here is from genome assembly GCF_035046505.1 of Tiliqua scincoides. Taxonomy (NCBI): domain Eukaryota; kingdom Metazoa; phylum Chordata; class Lepidosauria; order Squamata; family Scincidae; genus Tiliqua; species Tiliqua scincoides. Next base: position 8,230,706 of record NC_089821.1, on the reverse strand, counting down.
TAACACCACAGTGTTCAACTCACCACTGTGCTGGAGACATCTGTGATATATGTATAATTAAGAGCACCAACAGTCTATACACACAGCTGTGAGCATCCTTGTTATACACACTATACACACTGCTGTGAGCATCCAGGCAAATCTCTAACAAAAACCCTTGACTTCCGACGGGCGGACTTCCCTCAAATGAGGAGGCTGGTTAGAAGGAGGTTGAAAGGGAGGGTAAAGAGTCCAATCTCTCCAGAGTGCATGGAGGCTGCTTAAAACAGCAGTAATAGAGGCCCAGCAGAGGTGTATACCACAAAGAAAGAAGGGTTCCACTAAATCCAGGAGGGTGCCCGCATGGCTAACCAGCCAAGTTAGAGAGGCTGTGAAGGGCAAGGAAGCTTCCTTCCGTAAATGGAAGTCTTGCCCTAATGAGGAGAATAAAAAGGAACATAAACTGTGGCAAAAGAAATGTAAGAAGGTGATACTGGAGGCCAAGCAAGACTATGAGGAACGCATGGCCAGCAGCATTAAGGGGGATAATAAAAGCTTCTTCAAATATGTTAGAAGCAGGAAACCCGCCAGAGAAGCGGTTGGCCCTCTGGATGGTGAGGGAGGGAAAGGGGAGATAAAAGGAGACTTAGAGATGGCAGAGAAATTAAATGAGTTCTTTGCATCTGTCTTCACGGCAGAAGACCTCGGGCAGATACCGCTGCCCGAACGGCCCCTCCTGACCGAGGAGTTAAGTCAGATAGAGGTTAAAAGAGAAGATGTTTCAGACCTCATTGATAAATTAAAGATCAATAAGTCACCGGGCCCTGATGGCATCCACCCAAGAGTTATTAAGGAATTGAAGAATGAAGTTGCAGACCTCTTGACTAAGGTATGCAACTTGTCTCTCAAAATGGCCATGGTGCCAGAAGATTGGAGGATAGCAAATGTAATGCCTATTTTTAAAAAGGGAAAGAGGGGGGACCCGGGAAACTATAGGCCGGTCAGCCTAACATCCATACCGGGTAAGATGGTGGAATGCCTCATCAAAGATAGGATCTCAAAACACATAGACGAACAGGCCTTGCTGAGGGAGAGTCAGCATGGCTTCTGTAAGGGTAAGTCTTGCCTCACGAACCTTATAGAATTCTTTGAAAAGGTCAACAGGCATGTGGATGCGGGAGAACCCATGGACATTATATATCTGGACTTTCAGAAGGTGTTCGACACGGTCCCTCACCAAAGACTACTGAAAAAACTCCACAGTCAGGGAATTAGAGGACAGGTCCTCTCGTGGATTGAGAACTGGTTGGAGGCCAGGAAGCAGAGAGTGGGTGTCAATGGGCAATTTTCACAATGGAGAGAGGTGAAAAGCGGTGTGCCCCAAGGATCTGTCCTGGGACCGGTGCTTTTCAACCTCTTCATAAATGACCTGGAGACAGGGTTGAGCAGTGAAGTGGCTAAGTTTGCAGACGACACCAAACTTTTCCGAGTGGTGAAGACCAGAAGTGATTGTGAGGAGCTCCAGAAGGATCTCTCCAGACTGGCAGAATGGGCAGCAAAATGGCAGATGCACTTCAATGTCAGTAAGTGTAAAGTCATGCACATTGGGGCAAAAAATCAAAACTTTAGATATAGGCTGATGGGTTCTGAGCTGTCTGTGACAGATCAGGAGAGAGATCTTTGGGTGGTGGTGGACAGGTCGATGAAAGTGTCGACCCAATGTGCGGCGGCACTGAAGAAGGCCAATTCTATGCTTGGGATCATTAGGAAGGGTATTGAGAACAAAACAGCTAGTATTATAATGTCGTTGTACAAATCTATGGTAAGGCCACACCTGGAGTATTGTGTCCAGTTCTGGTCGCCGCATCTCAAAAAAGACATAGTGGAAATGGAAAAGGTGCAAAAGAGAGCAACTAAGATGATTACTAGGCCTCTTCAGCCTAGAAAAGAGACGCCTGAGCGGGGACATGATTGAGACATACAAAATTATGCAGGGGATGGACAGAGTGGATAGAGAGATGCTCTTTACACTCTCACATAATACCAGAACCAGGGGACATCCACTAAAATTGAGTGTTGGGCGGGTTAGGACAGACAAAAGAAAATATTTCTTTACTCAGCGTGTGGTCGGTCTGTGGAACTCCTTGCCACAGGATGTGGTGCTGGCGTCTAGCCTAGACGCCTTTAAAAGGGGATTGGACAAGTTTCTGGGGGAAAAATCCATTATGGGGTACAAGCCATGATGTGTATGCGCAACCTCCTGATTTTAGAAACGGGTTATGTCAGAATGCCAGATGCAAGGGAGGGCACCAGGATGAGGTCTCTTGTTATCTGGTGTGCTCCCTGGGGCATTTGGTGGGCCGTTGTGAGATACAGGAAGCTGGACTAGATGGGCCTATGACCTGATCCAGTGGGCTGTTCTTATGTTCTTAACTACAATTCCCAGGAAGCCTTGCAGGTCTCTTGTTATCTGGTGTGCTCCCTGGGGCATTTGGTGGGCCGCTGTGAGATACAGGAAGCTGGACTAGATGGGCCTATGGCCTGATCCAGTGGGCTGTTCTTATGTTCTTATGTTCGACGACATCCATCTTCAGCAATGCTTCTGAGGACAGTGTGGTAATAGTGGCGTACTGCCTGGCTCCGGCACCTGGAGCACTGACATCACAAGATGTTATGATGTCACTTCTGGGTTCCCTCCAGAGAGGAGGCACACTTGCTGCTTAGCATGCCTCATTCCTTCCCTTTTGGAGGCTCCCCTTGAAGGAAAGCCTCCACAAGAGAAGGAATGGGGGGCATCAGCTTTCCCTCCTCTGGGGAGAACCTGGAATTGTATGTATTGCACTGTTTGCATCACTTCTGGGTTCTCCCTGGAGGAGGGAGCGCTTGCTGTTCTCCCCAGAGAAGGGGGCACTAGAGGCTTCATGAACCCATTCCTTCTCCTGAAGGGAAGCCTCACAGTAGAAGGAATGGGCACACAAAGCTGCCTGCCCCCTGTGGAGAGGCTGGAAGCCACTTGGAGTGCCGTGGACAGGAAGCATCACCCCTACTGCTTGCCCCCGTTAAGTCCGCGCATGGTGCCTCTCCCCCCCCCCCCCGCACGGTGCCCAGAGCACCTGAGCTGGCTTGCCATACCCAAGATATGCCCCTGGATTTAAATACTGGACTAGGGACCTGGGAGGCATGGATTCAAATCCTAATTCAGCTGCATAGCTCACAGGGTGACCTAACCCAGTTTGAGTCTGTAATGGAAGATCAGAAGATCATCAGGTGGATGATGTGGTGTTGACAGCGATTCCATGTTTTGACAGCTGGTTGACAGCTCTGGGAAGGGCAGGGCTGGCTCCACAGCTGTAATCACTCAAGGCCAATGGAGACTCTGATGGACACCTGAGCTTCATTTGACCCTGATGGGACTTTGAATGGACATGGACTGAAGAGATGGCTCGCCTGAGCCTAATTTGGACTGAACAAGCAGCTAAGGAAGAAGCTCACAGCTGAGCTGCATTTGGACTTAGTGGGACATCCAAGGATAAAAGGCAGCTTTAGAAGGAGCAAAGCTACCCAGACAGAGCTATCCTGACCCAGAGGGAGACACTACATGACCAAGAACTACCTGACCCAGACCTACAGAAGAGAGGACTGCCAGGACCCTGCTAAAGGAGACACTCTGCTGGAGAGGACACTGCTGGAGAGGAGGGACTCTGCTGCAAAAGACTGGACTGGAAAGACTAGACTGTGCTTTGGAGACCGGATTGGACTTGGACTGGAGGCTTTAGTCCTTTCCCCACTGAGTTAAGTGGAGTTTTGGGGAGGGAAAGCCTCTGGACAAGAGGACTTGCAGGGAGTGTCTGTGTTTGTAGCAATAAATTCTTGTAAATTGCTCAACTGATAAGGAGTTCTGTTCATTTCTTTGCACACCACAGCTGTTGTTCTTGGAAAAGGAGGCTGTTAATTAGCCAAAAAGTGGGCATTAGAAGGGAGTTGGAATATTTGGATGGGACAGAGTCTCAGTTCAGCTTCTCTCACAGGGTTGTTAGGAGATAAAATAAAAGGGGAAGGGAAGGCAGGTCCATGCACACAGCCTTAGGCTTGGCAGAGAAAGGGCAAGATACCAACCATACGAATACAGCAAGTCCTCACTTAAAGTTGTCTTGGAAATGGCCAATTTAAGCGAAATGGCTTATAATGAGACCAATTTTACTGTTGGCTAACTGATATATGTAAACAAGTGTTATGTTCCTACAGCCTATTTCTGATCATCATCATCATGGTATTTATATTCCACCTTTCTGGTCATCAGATTACTCCTCTGACTTTATTCAAGGCGGTTCACATAGGCAGGCTATCCCTAAACCCCTGAGCGGATCTTTACAATAACAGAAAGGTTCTGTCTTTCAAGAACCGCACAACATTTCAGATGGATCTTTCACAGTCTGGTGTCCCTTCTGGCCGCCAGTTGCCTCCCAAGCTGGCTGGCAAGCAGGTCCTTCAGCTCTCACTTGAAGGGCGGCCAAGATGCTTCTTTGCTCACACCAAAGAGCAGATGGAATAATGTGGTAATTATATGCACAAGAGCTAGGCTTAGCCTTAGTGTGTTGGCAACAATGACAACAGTCATGCCTGCGCAGAGCAAACTCTGCTAGCCTTGAGTCTTTAAACCCAGTGTTGTCAACAACAGAGTCATAATCTAGGAATGTGTATTGTGGTTAAGCTAAAAGCCTCAGCTAGGACTAGCCAGTGTAATCTTTTGACCTTTAATAAACTCTGTATTGCTTCATGTGTGTAAGAGTCAATAAAAGCCTGAGCAGGCTGGACGGGGGAGGAACTTCTCTCTCGATCTCATTTCGTTCCGCTTCCGGCTCAGCTCTTTTGACATCTCTACATTTCAAACCTGTCTGCCGTGTCTCATTCATTGCTCTGCTCCTTGCTGTCCTTGTTTATAGTCTTAACTTTCTCAGTGCACACTGCACTCCCACCAAACAACAAGGCTAACTAGCCTTGGGTGCTCCCCAAAGCAGGTAAAACTGCTGCAGAATAACTCTGCTCAGTTTGCCAGCTGCTTCAAGGTCTCGCCATTCAGGGAGCTGCCGGTGGCCTCAAACCGGCAACCTTCAGATGTTGGTTGAGGCTCTACCCTATAGACCAGACCTCCTGCCCACCTAACTAACTCCGAAAAACACCACCTAACTTCTAAATAAAGACTCCAAACACTTCTAATATTAAATCCTGAAATAAATGTGAGCTTTCCAGGCTGGAGATTGTATTGGCAACCTTCAGTCTCGAGAGACTCTGGTATCGCGTTCTGAAAGGTGGTTCTGGCACAGCGTCTAGTGTGGCTGAAAAGGCCGATTCGGGAGTGACAATTCCTTCCACACTGGGAGCAAGTGCAGTCTGTCCCTGGTCTGTCTCCCTGGCTATGGGCCTTCCTTCTTTGCCTCTTAGCCTCAGACTGTTGGCAAAGTGTCTCTTCAAACTGGGAAAGGCCATGCTGCACAGCCTGCCTCCAAGCGGGCCGCTCAGAGGCCAGGGTTTCCCACTTGTTGAGGTCCATCCCTAAGGCCTTCAGATCCCTCTTGCAGATGTCCTATTAAAAGGCCATCTAACCAGTAGCATAGCTGGGGGGGCAAAGCACTAAGTTTTGCAAGTGCCTCACTGAGCTGTGCAAGCAGCTCCTCCCATTCGAGCCATTCCGGGCCACTAGAGCAAAACAGAGGCATATGAACATGAACATCAGTCCAAAGTCACAGCATGACCCTTGCCTCCCATAGCTCACAAGCTTGGAAAACCAGTTTCTCCACTACTTTCTCATGTTGCACACACCATCCAAAGGGCTACAGAAATCTGCTTCACTGATTGCCTTTCAATTCCTTTGTTTGTGACCTCACCTTGCCAAAGCTTCAAGGAAGGCTTTGAATCAGCGGGTCAGCATGGCTCCGAACATTGAGGTTGCGAAGCATTTTAAATGCGCCGCATTTCCATCCTCTCCTTCTGCGATTCTTTTCTTTAAATAACAGCCTGCAGCAAGCCAGTCATTGGTTACCCCTCTATTCACAGGTAATCATTTGCTTCGCAGGGTTGTTCTGGCAAACTGCCCAAATGGAGGCCACATCGAAAAGAAATCCCATACGGCTCATTTGCAAGAGCTGATTTTAATGGCTATTATCAGAGTATCTCCTTCGAAGGAAAAAAGAAATGAAATGGCCAGTGCTTGTTATTAGGTTGAAATATATGTGTCAGGGGGAACAATTTCACAAAAAAAAAAATCCTCTATTTTTAGCAGAGCTACCAGCTTCCGTCGGAGAAACTCAACAGGCACAGGGGAGAGAGGACATTCAAGATCTGTATGATTTTATCGCCTTTAGAAATATCCAGAGCCTTCCTTTCAAGCTCAGTCCATCAAGGTCTCTAGTGCAGTGGTTCTCACACATTCACCACCAGGACCCACTTTTTAGAATGAGAATCTGTCATGACCCACCGGAAGTGATGTTATAACTGGATGTGACATCATCAAGCAGGAAAATTTTTAAAATCTTAAGGTGCAATCCTAACCCACTTTCCAGCACCGACATAAGGGCAAGGTAGCTCCTAGGTAAGGAAACAAACATTCCTTTACTCCAGGGGTCTCGAAACTTTTTGGTCGAAGGGCCGAATCAAATAGCAGGTATTGTGTCGAGGGCCGGAAAATAAAATTAAATAATAAAATTTAAATAAATACATTAGAGATGGAACTTAGATGAATTAATAAATGAATGGGCTCAAATGTGCAGGATTTCTCCAAGCACCAACACAGCCCAAGAAATAAAGCACACATTTAAATGGCCCCCATTTCCCCACCCCAGAAGCAGAACTCCAGTTGTGTTTGGTCAACTGGGCCAGAGGCTCTCAGGTGATCAGAGGCTGGCTGTGGGCCAGATAGAGGCTGGCCGTGGGCCACATCTGGCCCCTGGGCCGGGGTTTGGAGACCGCTGCTTTAATCTGAGGAGGCCTCTGTGAGTGCCACCCAACTGCAGGATGCAGCACAACATTGGCACAGCTATGGCAGTGCTGGAAAATTTGTTAGGATTTGGGCCCTAGGCTGCAGTCCTACCCCCACTTACCCACAGGAGTAAGTCCCATTGACTAATTGTTGAAAGAATGTACATAGTAGCTTGTTAAAAGTATAGGTCTGCAAAATTTCCCCAAATGCAGTCACATACCATGGGAGCAACAAGTCTAATATATTAAAAAATATAGTGAAATGAATGGGGACCCACCTAAAATTGGTTCGCGACTCACCTAGTGGGTCCCGACCCACAGTTAGAGAAACACTGCTCTAGCGGCTTTGTGACCATGCTTCCTAATTTAGGCCCCTATTGATAGCTGACCTTATGGCAAGATGGAAATTGCCCAATAAAACTGAGATCTTGAACTAATTTAATGCTTTTGTGCCTCACAAAAGCCTACCAGATATCTGGTCTATTCTTCTCGGGATCATCCAAATTCACGCTGCTTTTAATTGATTTGTTGTCAAAAGAAAGTCTTTTGTTTCCAGCAAGCACCACTCAAAGGTGCACTCGCTCATTGTATAATAAAACTGCTTTGTTTGCGCTGGGATCTTTGTCCCACAGGTAAATGGCAATCTATATCTAATGTGATCGAGGTCGGTGATTTAGCTTATGGAAGCATTTTGCTTTCTCATCTTAATTATAGTAATACTTTAGGTACTAATCAGAAATAAAATCCTAGCCACAGGGTGGTAACAGACATACACAAGCACAAAATCATTTCGGTCACGTTCACAGGCTTTGAAAAGGAAGAAAAGGTTTGACAAAGTTTACTGAGACGGAGGCCTAGTCTTGAATGGCAAGATCAGTGGCGTAGCTAGAGGAGATGCAAAGCACTAAGTTTGGCAGGAATCCTCACTGCGGCATGCAAGAGGCCCCTCCCTCTCCCCTTCAGAGGCAGGCATTCACCTCCATTTTTCTCCCCCCACTTGAAATGGTTCTGAAGGGGAGGGGCCGCTTGCACGATGCAGAGAGGCTCCCTGCAAAACTTCGTGCTTTGCCCCCTCTAGTTATGCCACTGGGTAAGACTGTACCTTTTCAGATTGCAAGCAGGGGGTAGTGGGCATTTTTTTAAAAAAATAATAATAATCCCTTGGGCAGAGGCGTAACTAGAAGCTCATGCATGTAGGTGATGCGTGTTATGTGTTGAATAGCAGAAATGGACCTTGAATTCCTCATGGTGGGGCTAGCCCTTAATGAGAACAGAGCCAAGATTGCACAAGTTCTTTTGCCAAGTGCTTGTTCGATTCATCCACTGTGAAAGAGATGGACCCAGCGCATGCGTAAAGCCTATTTTTGTAGGCACTTACCTGCTGGTGCTTTGCTTCTAAGGTAGTAGAAGTTGCGCAAACCCAAGGCTTACCCTTGTGATCCGCTTGCGCATGTGTAATTGACACACCGGGACCATGCATGAACCAATGCTCAGTTCATGAAGGAAAAGGTGGGGAGTGATTTAATGAAATCTAAAACACCTAATCCCCCCCCCCAATTCCAGTCAAATTGCAACCCATGCCTTCTAAATAACGGAGAGCACTAGAGCATTTGCATACTGGATTATTATAACCTGGTCAAACTCATCCCAGTCACTGGTTTCCCAGGACATTTGCATCTGGGGTTTTTCTTGTATTCCGGTCATTTGCATCCCACAATAACTCAGCAACAAACCCCAAGATGTATAACCTAAGTCCTTGTTATCCTAGCCCCAACCCTATCATACCTTCACATTTTTTAAATCAAAAGGTACATCTAATATAAATATATCTATATTGGAACACAAAAGTCCAGGATGTAAAAAAAAGGATGCAAACATACAATGCCAAAATGCATTTGACCAGGACACAGTTGTTAGTTAGGACCTTAGTTGTCCAGGTCCTGTCACACTAACACATGAGATATAACCCCCTGCAAAGTTGAGCACTTGTGTAAACCAACTGCAAGATTACTTGTAGCTGTCCACCTACAGGTGGGTCCTCTTTATCCACAGATTTGGAACCCAAAGATTTGATTCACCATGTGCTCCAAACCTATGGCTGGAGGATCCACTGAGGACCTTCCGGATGCGACTGGAACCTGGGAGACTTTCTGAGGCCTGCTGAACATGCTAAGGCTCAGTGGCATCACTAGGATTTGTGTCACCCAGTGCGGGAGGCCTGTGTGTCACCCCATGTAATGGGCTGGGCAACGCCCCAGGTGGGAGTGGTGATGTACCATTGCCCCGCCCCCACTGGTTTTTTGGCTGTACCTTTTGTTAGAACACAGATATTTCAATATGGATTGTTTCATTGCATTCTGCATGAAATTACACATTGATTGATATATAACATGATGGGATTATTCCTTCAGATTCTGATTTTAGTGATTTTGAAAACTTGTAGAGTCTCTCTCTCACACACACCCTGTGTCAACTTACTAACAACTTATTGGTAGTAATTGTTACCCTGCACATGCCCGATCTCATCTGATCTCATAAGCTAAGCAGGGTCAGGCCTGGTTAGTACTTGAATGGGAGACTGCCTGGGAATACCGGGTGCTGTAGGCTTATACCATAGTCTTTCGAGACTGAAGGTTGCCAACCACCATTGCAGCAGTTCTCAAATTTTAAGCACTGGGACCCACTTTTTAGAATGACAATCTGTCCAGGACCCATTGGAAGTGATGTCATGGCCAGAATTGACATCATCAAACAATTAAAATAAATAATTATAAATAATTAAAATAAAATAATTAAATAAGGGGGAGCCAGTCCTGTTCCACCAAGTGAATCTACTCTGAAGTAAGTCCTATTGTGGTCAATGGAGCTTACTTTCAGGAAAGTGTGGGTAGGATTGCAGCCTGTGAGCCCAATCCTATGCATGTCTACTCTGAAGTAAGTCCCATAATGGTCAATGGGGCTTACTCTCAGGAAAGTGTGGGTAGGATTGCAGTAACTGTGAGGCTGCTTTGCTTTCCATAGGGCTCCATAGACTGGGAGGGAGGCAGCTGGGAGGGAGGAACCTCCTTCTCCAGTGTTTTTGGGGGCTGCACTCATTGGATGAGGACCATTCTGATGTCCTTGGAGCCTCTCAGCCTGCCTCGACTTGTATATATATGCCTTTTGTGTGTATATATAGGATTAACACAAGGGATTATATATAGTGTGTGTATATGTATGTGTGTATATATGTGTGTGTATATAGGATTATATATACACACTATATATATCTGTGTGTATATAGGATTAAAAGGATTAACACAAGGGAAGGGAACACAGAAGAGATAAGATAGGTCGCTCAAACAAGGCCATCCTAATTAGGATGAGTCTGAAGGGGATGAATGCCAAGAAATGAGTCTGAAGTTCTGCCAAAGATGAGGTCCTCACACCTGTGTTTGTGTTTTTGTGGTCTCTTTTAATGAAGCTAGTGAGAGGACTTGTCAATTAATTTCTAACTGGAATGATAAATGTGAAAAAGGGTCAACACTGGATCAATACTGGATAAAATGATATTATAGCACTCCCTGCTGCCTTTTGAAAACTTTGTAATTCAATGTTTTTAATTGTTTAATTTCACCTTTTTTGGAAACCTGTAACTTGAAACTCACCTATGAGGTGTCTCTAAGGTTATCTTTAGCCTATTAAGAGTTAGCCCCATCTATGATATCAAATACCAGCCAATGAGAAGTCTAAATTTTCAAACAAAGAACCCAGAATGGTGTAAAAAAAAAAGTCAAGTTGATATTGAGAAATTGTTCTCATGCTTTGGACACTAGTCCCACGAGATGCCCATTGCTTGCAAAGAAATAAAAGCCTGCAAACCTTCACTCCTGAGTACCCAGATTTTTTGAGTTGCTTTCTTCAACCTTGCAACAATGCCAGTTCTTTTGCTGGTATAGCTCAGAGGAACCTTCTGGGAGCAAATCAGGCCCAGAACAGGGGTAGAGGATTCTGCCGGCATTGCTGCTGCCCCCAAGATAAGAACATAAGAACAGCCCTGCCGGATCAGGCCATATGCCCACCTAGTCCAGCTTCCTGTATCTCACAGCAGCCCACCAAATGCCCCAGGGAGCACACCAGATAACAAGAGACCTGCAAGGCCTTCTGGGAATTGTAGTTAAGAACATAAGAACAGCCCCACTGGCTCAGGCCATAGGCCCATCTAGTCCAGCTTCCTGTATCTCACAGCGGCCCACCAAATGCCCCAGGGAGCACACCAGATAACAAGAGACCTGCAAGGCATTCTGGGAATTGTAGTTAAGAACATAAGAACAGCCCCACTGGATCAGGCCATAGGCCCATCTAGTCCAGCTTCCTGTATCTCACAGCGGCCCACCAAATGCCCCAGGGAGCACACCAGATAACAATAGACCTGCAAGGCTTCCTGGGAATTGTAGTTAAGAACATAAGAACAGCCCCACTGGGTCAGGCCATAAGCCCATCTAGTCCAGCTTCCTGTATCTCACAGCAGCCCACCAAATGCCCCAGGGAGCACACCAGATAACAAGAGACCTGCAAGGCTTCCTGGGAATTGTAGTTAAGAACATAAGAACAGCCCCACTGGGTCAGGCCATAGGTCCATCTAGTCCAGCTTCCTGTATCTCACAGCGGCCCACCAAATGCCCCAGGGAGCACACCAGATAACAAGAGACCTGCAAGGCTTCCTGGGAATTGTAGTTAAGAACATAAGAACAGCCCCACTGGGTCAGGCCATAGGTCCATCTAGTCCAGCTTCCTGTATCTCACAGCGGCCCACCAAATGCCCCAGGGAGCACACAAGATAGTAAGAGACCTGCATCCTGGTGCCCTCCCTTGCATCTGGCATTCTGACGTAGCCCATTTCTAAAATCTGTTCTGCAGGCTGGCCAATAGGCTGTCATGATGGCAGACTGTGTGGCTAGGATTGGGCTGTAAGACTAGGAATAGATCCTTCTGTCCAAGTTACCAAGTTATCTGACATTTTAGGGCCCTTCTATTTTTAGCCCCCACAAGATTCATGAGTTAATTGTGCATGAGCAACACTTCCTCCTGTGTCAGCCCATGTGTCTATTCACTTTGCTCAGTATCTCCTTGTTCCTGTATTTTAGGAGTGTAAACAGCAGCTTTCATGCCCTTTCTCCACATTATTAATCATGGATGGGTGGACCACATTTTTCGTCTCCTTTTTCAGCTGAATGCCTGTAATTCTTTCCTTAATTTGTGTGGTTTCTTGCACTATCCATTGGCTGAACGGACGGCCGTATGTTTGTCTATGGACAAGGGAGGGGAGAAGGAGGAGCCCAATGGAGGGGAGGGGGTTCTTGCTTCCTGGATACGGGCCCAGGGAGGGACAAAGGCTAGGTTGCAAAGAATGAATGTGCAATCCTCTCACTAGGATCCTCCATGGTTACTTGGGAGAAAGTCTCATTGACAGCGATAAGACTCAGACTTCTGAATAGAGCTGCAAAGGATTGGGTTGCAACACTCTTGGCTGCTGTGGGTGACGCACCCGTCCACGGCTTTTGACCCCCTCACTTGCGCTGCCCATCTCCTCCTGACTTGCTGAGCTGGAACACCTCCCCCCTCCCTCCCCCCCATAGGTCTGTTTGTGCCCCTTCTGAGAGCAGAATTGTGACTTGTGAAGTGAACAGGGATTCGTGGCTGGGGGTTCGTGAGGAACCGATCGGCACTTTCTGCACCGCTGCGCTCACTTGAAGAACAGCAGAGCTTTGTTTACAGATGGGATGGGGGCATCAGAGGAGTGTTAAATGAGAAACACCCCCCCCCACACACACACACACGCACTGCCAGCAGTTCCATTTTTTCTGCAGAGCCATGCCTGACTTGTTTGCTGAAAAGACTCTGTCTTGAGTCAGAGTCCCAAAAATGCTCTGGGCGAGTCCCCATGGCCTCCCATCAAGACTCATGCACAAGGGGTCACTGTCACAGGGAGGGGCTAGAGTGATGAGATAAAGTTGTCTGATGCTCAAGCCACTACTGGAGTCATTGTCACCATCTTCCTGAACTGGAAATGGTCAAAGGAGGTGGGGGGGTAGGGTTAGACTCAAGTCTAGGATTGGCACATCCCTGCTCAGAAGGTGGGTTAGGGAACGGGGAGGATCTTCTTAACTCAGGACCAGGTAAATGACTTTCTCTCCGTAATATTTTCACTCCAAAGGACACAGCAACTGTCCTTGTGCTATAGTTGCTTAGCAAGCAGAACGTAATAAATACGGGCCATCTCTAGCCCGGTGTGCAGGTCTCGTTTGTTCCCCCAAGCGCCATTCCTCGGCTTTGCAGACGAGCCGCAAACAGGTCTGTTCAAAGCCGTAACATTCTCAACCCTCCTGACAGCCGCGATTCTTCATGGAGGCTGTGAACAATTGCGGACCTGCCGCTGTCCGACTGAAATAATAGCTGTACATACAGGATCATTTGTAAGAGAGATAGCTCCGGCAGGTGTCGTTTGTCTGCCCGCCACACTTTTATGACTCTGGGCTTGCTTGCCGTGAGGAAAGCGTTGCAGAAATATTCAACCTCACTAATTACTGCAAGGCCATTAGTAAGTGTTTGGTTTTATTAAGGGCCCATATTTTGGCTTAGGAACTGGCGCTCTGGATACGGATGGTGAGGGATAGACAGTTGCATCTGGGGACATGTCTGCGCATAAGTCCGCATGTCTTGTTAATTCCCCTCTCCTGCTCCATCCTGGTGCGGCAGTGCAATTGGGTGAGATGGTTTATGGCTTCCCCTGCTGTGATATGCTAGCCTTTGCAGCTTCATATATCATGATCTGGACGGTGCCCTTATTACTGCACTTGCAACTTTCACCCATTGACTGATGGTGTCAGGAATCATTTGCTATGATCTGTAGTTTTTAGCCCACTCAGCTTTTGTAGTAGACTTTTTTTCCCCTCCTTTCAATGGGCCAGGTTCATCCCCGGTGCATGTTTCCATACATAGAGGCATGAGAATAAGGAAAATGTCATATACAGCAGTGGGGTAGCTAGAGGGGGTGCGAAGCACTAAGTTTTGCAGGGAGCCTCACCGCAGCTTGCAAGGGGCCCCTCCCCTTCAGAACCATTCTGGGTGGAGGTAGCAAAAATAACTTGGGGCTCTTCAGGTACCTTCTAAATTGCTGAGTCGCCCTTTAGTGACTCTAAAGGACTCAAGTTGCCCCTCCCTTTTAAACGTCCACAGTGAAAAAAGGGGCTGCTGTCAGGCTCTGAGTGTGTGTGTGTATATGTGTGTGTGAGAGAATTCACTTTAAAGACTCCCCTGCTGCCCACCCCGTCTGTAAAGAGGGTGGGAGGGACTGTGTGAGAAAGGGCCAGAAGCAGTAAGAGGTAGTAGGGTCACGCACAGCAGCTGCGAGGTTTACCAGGATGACCTGATCCTTTGCAGCTCTACTCAGAAGTAGTCCCACTGAAGCCAGTCGTTCAAGGAGGCTTCCTCTGCTCAAGTAACAACGGAGCTTACAGCAGCTATGCCTTGCGGTTGGCAAGCGTGATCGCTACAAACCACGTCCCTCCCCTTCATTGGGCTTCTGCAACCAATTGCAAGGCAAGAACCCTCTTGGGCTTACCTTCCTGCCCTCCCTAAGGCAAAGATCCAATGATCATTGCTTCCTTCCTTCCTATCAGACACCCACTCCCGCCTTCCCCTCCCGTCCTCTGCAAAAGCAAACATTAACCCTTCCCTGCCTCCCAGCTGGAACTCGCTGCTGCTTGATGGTTGGAATGATGGTGCCATGAGGTTTTTCATGCAAAAGCAGTAAGCAAGCACATGGCAGACTTGAGTCAGCAAGCATGGGGAGGACTGCTGAGTCAGGGGGTCCCAGACTCAAGTGTTTTTCAGAGTCCTCCATGTGTGCGACTCACAAGGCAACAAGTCATTAAAAATGCACGTTTTTGCCACCTGAGTCCCCATCTCTACTAGGTTCCACCAATAGGTACATACACATTCTATAGGGAAGGGCAAGGTTGATGAGATAAAGTTTTCTGATGCTCAAGCCACTGCTGGGGTCACTGTGACATGCCATCCTCCTGAACTGGGAATGGCCAGTCAGATAAAATGGAGTCTGAGGTTTGAGCTTGCAACATAGAGAAAAACCAAACACAGGACAATGTAACTAAATTAAAATTAGCAGGGGGAGAGTAACTGGCCCACCTCACCCCAGCACTGTCTGTTCTAGTGGCTGTCTGCTGGTATTCATTTGCATCTTTTTAGATTGTGAGCCCTTTTGGGACAGGGAGCCATTTAGTTATTTGATTTTTCTCTGTAAACCGCTTTGTGAACTTTGAGTTGAAAAGCGGTATATAAATACTGTTAATAATAATAATAATAAAACAAAAATCAAGGTTTCCTCATCAGCATACAAACTGAAAGAATCACATAATACATTTCCCCTACTTAGCCTTGTGTCAAGACCGAGAGATTGTAAACCCTTTGGGGCAGAGACTTGTCCTTCCCATCAGTGGGGTAGCTAGATGGGTGCAAAGCACTAAGTTTTGCAGGCACCTAAATGCGCCGTGAAAGCGACCCCTCCCCCTTTCGGAGCCTTCTGATTGGTGAGAGCAAATGCTTCCATTTTGCTTCCACCATCCAGATTGGCTCTGAAGGAGGGGGAAAGGGTCGTTTGCACAGCACATCCTACAAAACTTAGTGCTTTGCACCCCCTCGAGCTACGCCACTACTTCCAATTTATGTGAAGAACTACCTACAGCAATGGTGCTGTAGAAATCATGAATAAAAATTACAGCAAATGTCCCTCTGTGCCTACAAGGCAAATGTGGGGCTATGGATCTTTCTCTCGTAATGTGCAGCTCCTCACTGAAATCAATGGGGAAAAATATAACGGCCAGTGATGTAAAAAGGACTCAAGTACAGTACTACTGACCTCTATTTTCAACATTTGATTCTCCCCATTTTGTGTTCTCAACAAATTTGATTTCCCTTCTTATGTGTGAGGCTGTGGTTGTGAAAAAAAAATCTTTGAATGTAAGTAACTGATGCGGCACTCCTATCCACACATCCCTGGAAGTAAGTCCCATTGATGATAATGGGTATTACTTCTGAGTAGACATGCATAGGCTTGGGCTCTGAGATGTCTGCTTTCTTGGGTGAAAATTCCCCTTTTGCTATTAATTTCAGTGGGACTTGCAGACCATGAGAGACAGCTTTTGCACGGCTCATCAGTCATTTCTGACAATTTAAAAATAGCAACTAGAAACATCAGAATTCTCATGCTCTCTGTAGATCAGTGATCTCATTCAAGCAGCTGTGGTCAGGAAAGGGATGGAATTTTGTCTTCACACAAGATTCTGTCTTAAAGTCAGTGGGGGGGACTGATTCTATTGATCCATTCTGCGTGTAACTTCCTCTTGACTTTCCAGTGATCCAACATAAAATGATTAATCCTTTCATCTGATACTAAGCGCGCAATCCTATCCTGTGCTGGAACAGGCAAGCCAAGAGGCTTGCGCTGTATCCATGGCAGGATCGTGGCAAGAAGCAGCTCAGCCAGAGATAAGGGGAAACGTTTCCCTTTACCCCTGGGTAAGGGCTGCTGGTGCCTATGGGTCTCCTCGGACTTGCGCCACCTCTTGAGGTGGCACAAGTCTGAGGAGAGCGGAGTGGCTTGAAGTCACTCCATTCTCCCTGGGGACAGGGGTTGGGATCCGGCATAACTGCCGGAAACCAGCCCTGCTCCTTGCCCGCCCAACCACCCGCCCCCAGGGCCGCCCATCGCCTGCCCTCCCCCTGCCCAGGAACACCTCCCTCCCTTTCCCTCCCCGCCTCCCACACGCCTACCTTTTACTCTTGCATCTGCTCGGAAGGAGCTGGGAAGGAGCTGGCGCTGAGGTGTCCACTGGCCTTCGCAGGTTGGTGCTTCCCACAGAGGCACACATGTGCTTTATGGTGCATTTAAGTCCTTTGGACTGGCCTAACTCAAAGTTAGGATTGCGCCCTAACCTTCTTAAGAAATATCTGCTCAAGTTTTCAACAGTGTGAGAGTGAGGATTTCCTGAAAAGCTCTTTCAAGGCCATCAAAATGTGTGCCCTAAGCACTCTCTTAATGAGATTTGAGCTTTTTAACATGTCACAAGCTTTTCTCAACCAGAGTCACAGAAGTACAATTTCCTTTGATTCAGAAAAGCAGAGTGCACAGAATGTTCTCAGAGACATCAGGCTCTGAGTTGTAGCATAGGCTGAGAATCAGCAGAGGTAACTGACAATGTAATACACTTCATAGAAAGAAGTCCAAAAGAGGAAATTCAACAGTGGAAGAGATATTCCCATTTTACTGTAGAAACTAAATGTTCCTGCTTGGATAAATGGAAATGTCAGCATGGGTGCAAAAATAGAAGCCATGTGATTAACCTGCTGCATTTAGAGCAGCGATTTCCAACATTTTTTTTTTATCTCACAGCACACTGATAAGGCACACTGTCAGTTTTTTTGACCATCGACAAGGCACATCATACTGCTGGTAGGGGCTCAAGTCCCCCAATGGCCCTACTAATAAATCACCCTGCCCCAACTCCTGTGGCACACCTGCGGACCATCCATGGCACACCAGTGGTTCAAAATTGCTGATTTATAGTGTATAAAAGCAGAAAAGTTGACATTCCAAAGAAGAAAAGTGGGAAAGAACAATAAATTGCGAGTTGAAATAATAATTTCAAATTACTTGGAAAGTCAGAAAACATGTCCACTGTTCCAATTCAGTTCAGAATGCAGACATGCTCTCTCCCAAACTTTTATAGTAGAGAGGTCATTGAAGCTGGAACTAGATGCTATAGACCCAGAGCTTCCACTGACAACAGCAGCACTGTGTGTGTCACAGTCCTTCTCTTCTCCATAACTTCTTAGTGATGGGCTGGTTGAAGTTGTACTGAGGTTGAGATATTTTTGGCGTTGGAAAGGTGCAGCACCACTTGTGAACTTAAATTAATATGCGGTGTGCTTGCTTAAAATGTTCAGCTGCTGCATGGAAAAGGCATTGGAAGAATTCCCAGTTCCACTCTCAGATGTGTTGGCAACCTTCAGTCTCGAAAGACTATGGTATCGCGCTCTGAATGGTGGTTCTGGAACAGCGTCTAGTGTGGCTGAAAAGGCCAATTCGGGAGTGACAATCCCTTCCACACCGGGAGCAAGTGCAGCCTGTCCCTGGTCTGTCTCCCTGGATATGGGCCTTCCTTCTTTGCCTCTTTGCCTCAGTCTGTTGGCCAAGTGTCTCTTCAAACTGGGAAAGGTCATGCTGCACAGCCTGCCTCCGAGCGGACCGCTCAGAGGCCAGGGTTTCCCACTTGTTGAGGTCCATCCCTAAGGCCTTCAGATCCCTCTTGCAGATGTCCTTGTATCGCAGCTGTGGTCTACCTGTAGGGCACTTTCCTTGCATGAGATCTCCATAGAGGAGATCCTTTGGGATCTCAGATGTATAGTGATGTAAATGTTCTAGGTAGAGCTGAATTGGATAACCGACAGGCATGCCTTATAGCAGGGGTGAGGAAACTCCAGCCCAGGGGCCATTTGCAGCCCTCAGGGTCCCCCAATCTGACCCACAGGGAGCCCCAGTCTCCAATGAGCTTCTGGCCTGTGGGAGACTGTTGGAGCCTGTGCTGACCCATGATTGCCAGATGTAAATTACGGACTGAGTTACAGCAAGGCCTTTCGTAGTTTCCATGTGTTTTCTTCTTTTCCCTAGGCATTATTTTACCCCTCCCCCCACTGTGTCTGAACAACTTATATCTCCATGTGTTTCTGGCTTGGTCTGTATGTTTTCACTGTGCAAGAGGTGTGTGGCAAACAGTTCATAGTTCTCATGTGGTTCTCCATGCCTGTATTATAGTTCTAATGTTTATTATAAATAAAACTCAGTAAAATTCATTCATTCATATAAGTTCCATCTCTAATGTATTCATTTCTGTAAATTTAATCCTATTTGAAATGTAAATTCTTTTTTTGCCGGCCCCCAAGACAGTGTCAGAGAGATCATGGGGTCCTCCTGCCAAAATGTTTGCCCACCCCTGCCTTATAGGAAAAAGTTGCACTGGTGTTGCACATTTTGCAGGCTAATTGCACACATTGATCAATATCTGAAAATTATATGATGGCCATGTAACATTGGATAGGAATCCTATTTCTTCGGAATTAGATGGGTTCTCAAAGTGTCTAGTCAAGGGCAATCGTGCAAAAGATTAGGAAAGCATATTAGTGTCATGAACGGCTGCCTCATTAAAAAATGGTGCTTATTTCTGATTCTCAAAGGACACATTTCTCTTATAAGCTTGTAGTCATAGTAGTGAATACATGCTAGGGATGTTTCACTGCTGTTTCACATGCTAGGGATGTTTCACTCTGTTTCACTGCTGAAACAGACGCCTGCGTTGGCTTGGTCATGTCGTGAGAATGGATGATGGCCGGATCCCAAAGGATCTCCTCTATGGAGAACTTGTGCAAGGAAAGCGCCCTACAGGTAGACCACAGCTGCGATACAAGGACATCTGCAAGAGGGATCTGAAGGCCTTAGGGATGGACCTCAACAAGTGGGAAACCCTGGCCTCTGAGCAGCCCGCTTGGAGGCAGGCTGTGCAGCATGGCCTTTCCCAGTTTGAAGAGACACTTTGCCAACAGTCTGAGGCTAAGAGGCAAAGAAGGAAGGCCCATAGCCAGGGAGACGGACCAGGGACAGACTGCACTTGCTCTCGGTGTGGAAGGGATTGTCACTCCCGGATTGGCCTTTTCAGCCACACTAGACGCTGTGCCAGAACCACCTTTCAGAGCGCGATACCATAGTCTTTCGAGACTGAAGGTTGCCAATACAATAGTAGTGAACCCTTCTCAAATTCCCTCTCCCACCCTGCTCACGACTCACTTCATCTACAAATGTTTTGCAAATGGAAACTTTTTTGAAAAGAAAAGTTCATTATCACCAACAGGCCTCAAGTGAAACCAGAACCATTTGTCACCTGCTCGGATACATCTATTCTAGAGTATTTATGAGAAGGATGGTCCCTCTAAAACCTGTCTCCACTTTAAATGGGCTTTAATGAGTTACAGCATAGCAGACTGGGATTTTAGTGATTATTCGTCACCAGCTTGTTCATGGTTTTTGTGCAATCATCCATGTTTGCCAACTAACAGCCGAATCCTATTCAATTTTCCTGCACTAGTGCAGCCGCAATGCAGCCCGCAGGTAAGGGAGCAAATGTTCCCTTACCTTGAGGAGGCTTCTGGGAAGGCCTCCCCACCAAAGGATGCAGTGCGTGCCCCATTGGCACTACTGCACCCGTCCTGGAAAACTGGATAGGATTGGGCCCTTAGTTCCGAGTTCCAACACTCACAATTACTACGGTGTGTATACCCAAAGAAGCAAGAGCTAGTAAGTTGTTGACCCCCTTTCTGGCAATTAATATATCCTAGGACACAACAGCAGATCTCAATATGCGTATACTTATTAAAATCTTTATTATGAAAACAAAATTGCAATCTTACAGTTTTATAGGAATTTTCACACGAGAGAAGAAAATATTACATACAATAAATTCAGATTTTGCCAGGTTCTAGTTGGTAGAGCCCAGTCTAGATAGTTCTGGATCTGGATGTAGTAGAAGTAGCCACGTATTCAAAGTGACCAACTTGCTTTCACAACATTCACTCATTGAGCATTGTGACCATTTATAGACACAGTCCCTTCACCCTTCAAGAGGATAGATGGATTCAGCAGTGCTTTGTAATGTGCATATAGCACACTGCTAGGTACACCATTTAGAATATCTCAAGTACATAAGTGAGAAAAGCACACAATTTGGAATGATGCAATGCAAAAGGCGAAAATCTGTTCTCAAACTGTCCATCCATAATCAAATTATTCTAGTGGAACCTGCACAAATTTCAAGCATTCTGATGTGGCTGGTGTACTTCACCATTGCCTCATTCATGTGCTTAAGGCCTATATACAAATATGAACCATGATGCTTTCATTTGGAGTGGCTATTCTTTGCAGATCTCTTCTGTGCAAGTGTTTTATTAGGCACTTTTGCCAGCAACGGAGGAAGCAATAAATGCTAAGATCCCAAAGCTGCAGCCTTTGTGAAGAGGAAAGCAGAGAAAAAAAAAGGGGTGCATGTGTGAATATATGCAAGGACTGTGTGCACAGCTGTGGGCTGGTTCACACATGCTTTTCTGCATGTACCAAACACACCTGCAACATAGATCATAATCGGTGATGTAGCTGGAGGGGGGGCTCCGTTTTGCCCCCCCCGCCAGGAATGGCTCCGAAGGGAGGGGCCGCTCACCCACCTCCCTGCCAGGCTGAGTGCTTTGCCCCCCCTCCAGCTACACCAATCATAATATATGGGCCTTATTTGTATGGGTCATCTTAGGGGGGGGGGACACATGCAGGAAGGACAGACAGTGCAGGTAGGACTATGTAAACAGCTTTGGGAACAACTTTTTGTCAGAGCAGCAAATAAAAATTCTTAATATTAATGATAACATATGGAGCTGTGCATTACTTTATAGACTACGTGTATTGTGTTTCTATGAAGGTGAGAGAGATCCAAAGGATCACTTCGGTGACTCACCAAGTGAACCATGCACTGGGGGGGGAAGGGGGAGAATCATGTCTGAATCAGTCCTGAGATCTCATGCAGACACATCCATGCACCTCAAGTTAGGGCCTAATTCATATACAAGTCCAACCTCTAATCTGCAGATTCATGACTCATAAATATTGAACTTGTTGTGGAAGGCTGAACCTGAGCTCCCAGTCATGACCGGAGATGTTCTCCGGTTCATATGCGGCCTCTGTGGGGCTCAGAAAGGCTCCTGGATGTGATTGGAGATGTTCTCCGGTTGCATCCGGGAGCCTTTTTGAGCCCCACAGAGGCTGCGTACAGCCTCTGTGAGCTTCACAAAGCCCCTCAAAGATGTTTAAAGGGAACTTCCATGCCCATTAAACACCCCCAGAGGGCCTTCTGATGCCCGTACAGGCTGTCAGAAAGGCCCCCAGAAGCATAGGAAGGGCAGTTCCAGGGGCATCAGAACAGTTCCAGTCACATCTGAAGGCCCTGTTGGATCACAACCTGTGGATTTAATTTTGGTGTCCGGGAACAGATCCCCTGCAGATACCAAGCTCTAACCAGATTATATGGCAACTACAGGTAAAGTCTTGCCTGTTGGACTCTAAAGCAACTCTCTGTAGCTAAAGCAAGGCGAGAGACAAATGCAGCTATATACTTGGATGCACCTGACTCACTTGTTCCAAGGCTCAAACCACTAGGAACCAAACTCTAGCAACCACCCCAGTCATCACCAGAAAACAGTTGTATGAATAGATCCCTCAATTCAACCTCAGTTACCCACACAGCTCAGTAGAGCTGGATTCCCCCCCCCCCCCCGAAAGGGAGGGATGGAATCAATAATTATCTTCTATAAGAGGTAATGTGCGTTTACATCCAATCAGACTTAAACAACCAAATAATGTAGAAGAGGGTTTTGTCACAGTTAAAAACATCTAATGACAAATATGGGATTTTCAAAGATGAATCAGAGGGATCTACATTTGTTTGATGGCAAGAAAAAAAAAATCTACACCCTTGGGACTCTTGAGAAATAAACATATCAGCAAGAATTACAGTTTTGGCATACTAAAGCAAAACAAACTTTAAGATCACTTATTTAGAGAGCAGGTTCTGTTAATATTTTCACATTAATGCACACCTTTTTGTTTTTAGCCACAGAAATAGGCGGCTGAGACTGATCTCGCAGAATGACAGTCGAGCAACACATGTTTATTCTTTGCAGAACTTTAAAAAAAAGGTAATAAGGACCCTATTGACCTTGTTACGTTTTACAAATACATTCTTCAATATGAAACATTAACCTGAATTACTGTATACTTTATGTACACAAATATCTACTACTAGAGGTATTATACTACAGCTATGCTCCAGGAGGACATTTTTAACACTGTTAAGTTTATCTTCAGTATGGGATGTCAGAGCACCTCCTTCTAATTATCCTATGAAAATACCACTTGCCTAAAATTGACTGAGTAGCAGGAGTGAAATAAAATTTAAAATCTACTTTTTTGATGCACCAAGTTGGTCAAATGGTTGGCAGGTTGTTTGGTGGTTTGAAAACAAGGCCTATATTGACGAGGGGCCAAATTTGTCATTAAGTTGAAATGCAAATACGTACAACCCCCCCCCCGCCCTGCCCCCGCCCAATAAATAGTGGCATCATAATAAATAATGACTCTGTCTGAGCCATGAAGAAGATCTGGAATTTAGCAGCATTTTTGTGATCAGATACAGTCAACAGTATCAGCACTTTTCATTTGCACTGATGTTCTCTTCACCAGCAGTTGTGGACATGTGGGATCTGCTTTTGCATTATGCTGAGGACACAGGACTGAGGGCTGTATATAACCACGTATGTGCACGTGGCAGCTGGCAGGATGCCAAGTGGATGTTGCCCCATTCACACATAGCTCCAGATCAGGGGTGCTCACACCCTGACCTGGGATCATATGCAGCCCTCAGGGCCCAAGGTGAGCCCCCAGTCTCCAATGAGTCTCTGGCCCTGCGGAGACTTGCTGGAGCCTGCGCTGGCCTGACGTAACTACTCTGACTATGACGGCCAACTGTTTGACCTCTTGTGCAAGGTGCGGGCTCCCTCCGCTGCTTGCTATTTCATGTCTGTGAAGCCGCAGTGGCGGCAAAGGAAAGGCCAATCTTGCTTTGTGCAAGGTCTTTTATAGGCCTTGAGCTATCGTGAGACCTTAATTCATTCATACAAGTTCCATCTCTAATACATTCATTTAAGTAACTTTATTTAAATTTTAAATGTAAATTAATTATTTTTTTCCCAGCCCCCAACAGTGTCAGAGAGATGATGTGGCCCTCCTGCCAAAAAGAGCTGACCAGAGAAGATTCCAAGGTTTTGATTGAGCATTCAATCCATGCACCTGAGTGGGGGAACTCTATGAAAAAGTATGTGCCTTGGGCGTGGGTAGCCTTCTCAATGCTATCAGACTTGCCATAGTTTTGGTGAGCATTCCATTAGATCATGGGTTGTCAAACCATGGCCCGGATCAGGCACTCCAGAATAATTATTCTGGGTGTGGCGCAGAGGGAGTGAAGACTTACCATTCCACACCACAGCCTCCTGTCTTTGTGCCCCATATTTACAGAGACTTGCATGGGGTAGCTGCTTCCTTGAGAAATCGGGGCACAGACCCTTCTGGGGCAACCTTAGAAGCCTCAAACTGGTAGACATTAACTAACTTCCACTCATCCTCTGGAAGTTTGCACCAGAATGGCCTGTGAGAGAATGGCGCCACCTTTTCCCAGAGAATATATTGACATCTCACCACACAACAGTGGAAGTGGGCTATATTTTTGTTCATGACAGAAGTGATGCACATCATGTCCAATTTTTTGCCCTCAGTGTCTGTGACAGCAGAGGGTCTTCTTTCGGACAGACCTGCTTTCCACTGCGAGGAATTTCGGTGTTTGGGGGTGAATTTTCAAGCAGAACTGAACTGGCCTGGCTTCCATGGTTATTTTTGGCCGGTTCCAAACAAATTAAGATTCATTGAATGTAATGCACAATTTGGGCCCCAGGATAAGCAAAACTGCAGCAAGTGTGGCAAAATGTGTGGATGTATTAGAATCTTGGATCATACAATATGGATAAAGAAGGGTTAAGAAAATACTACATTTATAAAAGGGAAGAGTCATTTTATTGACATCATACAATTTTTATTTTATATTTGACTGCTAAATTCCAGATGCAGGTAGAGACGTTTAGAGATTTAACCAACCTACATTTTAAGTCTTATCAAGTACGAATTCTTCACAATATTATTACATAGTCCAAATAAATCAAGACAGCTTATAAAAAACACTTTTTTTTTAAACTGTAGTGGAGCACTGACAGCAGGGTGACACCCCAAGTCAAGATGCACACTTTGTAATGCTGGTGACGACACATGCAAAATATGTTTACTAAGAATGGCAGACATGAGAAACTAAGCTGTTTGTCACAGCAAATCATTTTGCTTTGTTTAGTGTTAGCAGGCAAGAGCCAGGTAACCCAAAAATTGTTTTGACACAGAATTATGAAAATGGTTTGAGTTTTAGTTTCATTTGGTAATCTTTCTGGCAGCTAATTTTAAACCTTCCTGCTTAATACTGGGCATATTGCAAAAATAATGCAGTTCAGTATGTCCTTTGGTCCAATTTCCACATTAAACAACATTTTAAAAAATTTTTTTAAATAATAATAAAAAGTTTGGCGATATTGCAGAATTGCTTAGCGATAGAAAAATGTAGGAATGCAACTTATTCCCTACAGAGTAACTGAAATAACTGGGTTTCATTGAACTGTAGGAAGAAGCAGACATGTGGTCGTATCTCCTGTAAAAGATTAATGAACCTAGCTTTCCAGGTCCTCTTGGAAAGAGCTCCACATTAGGCATTTTCAACACTTGTGCTTCATGGCAAGCTGGGAAAAAAAAGAGAAAGAAAGGTATCAAATTAATGAATTAGACTTTGAAATGCTGTATATAAAATGCAGGAATATGTTTACTGGGTCGAAACAGAAGCAAACTTTCTCATACAACAGTTGCATGACCTACACTAACCATTCCTTCAGTATGGTATGAATGGTAGAGGTCTAGCTGCTTGCCCTCTCTTGGAATTTTAGTACAGGAAATAAAGATGCCGATACTTAACCAGGAAGTTAAAAATTACTTTAAAATTCTATTCATTTATGAAAACTTCATATGCAGTTTAAATGTTTAGAGAAACTCTGCAACTAATTTTCACCTTTAAAAAAAAAAATTTACAAACGAAATCGTTTCCACCTTGCCCCAAGCCCAGATCTTTCTGGAATCACCTAAGCCTTCCACCCTGCAGCCATCACTAGATTTTGATGCTTTATAACTACAAGCCGGAGTGTGTTTTGAGACTACAGGTCATGCCTCATTATCCACTGAGGTTCCGTTTCGGAACCCTCAGTGAACTGAAAAGAAAAAAAAATCAGAGGATAGCAAATCAGCAGAAAAACAGCTTTAAAGACCCACTTCCAGGTTTCTTGCTCCTCTGTTGTTGCCCCAGAATGAATTGGTATAAACGCTATACGGCATTCTGCCACTAGATGGTGTGAATAATGGAATCTAGTGGAATTGAACTATAACTATTTAACAGCGTGAAGATAGGAAATTTGATTTTGGTGCTTTTTCCTTGTTACAAGGCATTTAAAGGTAGACCCCAGTATCAGTGGTGAGTCAAATCAGTGAATGCCAAATCAGTGGATAACGTGACACAACCTGTACTTTCACAATACACTGTTCCCTATCTATATAGTGGCTATGTTCCCAAGGTATGTATGTATGGAAGTAAAAAACACATTGCTTGAAACGTCTGTCTCTTGCTGGCCCAGAGCAATCACACCTCGACAAGAGCACCACCAAGGGATGTACTGCACAAGAGCGACAGCACCAAGGAGCCAGTGACACCTAGAGAAAGCACACCTGGTACTCAAGGAGTCAGTGTATACAATTTACATTGTAGGAGAATTTGTTTCAGCGTGTGCTGAATTTAAAGCTAGTTGTTGGATATGCACACTCTCCACAGATGCGAGTAACAGAGACAAATTTTTAGAGAAAAATTGTCTCTGAAAAGAGACAATTTTTGTAGTGATGTGGGCAATCTGACATAGTAAACATAAGAAGAGCCCTGCTAGATCAGACCCAGGGCTCATCTAGTCCAGCTTCCTGTATCTCACAGTGGCCCACCAGATGCCTCAGGGAGCACACGCAAGACCACAAGATATTTGCATTTCGCTACCACCTCCCTGCATCTAGCATTCTATTTACGCTCACAGCCCCCAGCGAAGACACCAGACTGCAATTAGGTTTAACTTGTGCTACTTTATTAAACACAGTGACCAATTTTTAATGAATGAAATCTACTGAATATACCTTCTCCTAGTGCATACCTAGAGTATTCTCTCTAGATTCAAACTAGACCCACAATCAATATTTTGTTCCTGGAGCAAGCCAGGCTCCTGCATGGAATGAAATTTAACCTTGAGATACTGTGTTATAAGATTGCAGAAGCTGGGGCACCAACGACAAAGTTTACCCTTCTTTGTGTGCTTTAACATCTCTTTTTTTTTTTTTTTTTTTAAAAAAAAATTGTAATAACTTTGAGAAACCCAGCAAGTAAACAGCTGCATCTTCCAATATTCACTCTCATCTCTACTGGCAAGTTACCATCTAGCTATTTTGAGAGACATGGCAAAGTTTATTTTTGGGATGTGCCAGCAAGTGTCTCTCATCACATCTTCTCCATTTCATACGTAAATTAACTTGACATGTAGTTTGTCACTGAGAAGCATCCCAGCATCCAGCTGCAATATTTTTCTCAGCTTCTGATATCTCTATTAAATACCACCGCATTTGGGCCACTTTTTAAAAATGATTTGTTTCACCTGCACCTCTGAAATGAAATTGCTGAAGCACAAATATTCACTATATCCCTTAAAATACACACACACACACACACACACACACACACACACACACACACCCACCCACCCACCCCTGAATGGACATCATCTTTAAGGTTTTACCAGAAAAATTGCATTTTACATTTCAGACTGTTCATAAATTAGTATCGGATACAGAGCATAAGAACGGGCAACTTGTACAACTGACTTCTGCAACAGTGACTGTTCTTTGCGAGATCACTTCAAAGCAGAGGCATAACTAGGTTGGAGCCTGAGGGGCGATATGCTGGCAGGGGTGCAAGTAAGGCAGTCATTTTTGGGTTCTCCCTGGTAGAGGAGGTGTTGGCGGCTTTGCGCCCCCTGTTCCTCTCCTATGGAAGCTCCCCAAAGGGAACCCCTCATCCTCCAGGGAGAACTCAGAAGTGACATTATGTCATGTGACATTGTGACATCACTGTCCTGGACCCCGGGGCTCCTGGTTACGCCTCGTAATAATTACGCTTCAAAGCGTTTAACGTGAGGATGAGTAAGAATTAGTTTGCTACTGAAGGGGGCTGGGGAAGAGAACCAGACACCGAAATTCACTCTTGGTCATTACTCTAAATTTTAAAACATAAGTACAAAATAAATACACAATGCTAAAAACAAACAAAATAGTGACGAAAAGATGACAACGTTTGTTTTTAAACCATTTCTGCCCAACATTGCATATATGCAACAGGAATCAAATGTGTACCCCTGTGGGCTGGGTAGAAATGGGTTAAAGAACAGTATTTCAGGATGCCTGGAGGACTCTGGCATAGCACAGCTTTCTGTTAGAGGCAAGGAGCAAATTGGTGTCTGGATCAGTGTTGGATGACTTCAGAAGTGGGAGTGTCCCTACTACTTCCCTGGAAAAAGCCGCTGAGGAGGAAATGAACCTAAGCCTCATAACCAAGTCTAGTCTTACCGAAGGACAGAGACTGAAAAAGAGGGAAAGAACAGAGAAAAGAAGATGCTCGCTGGCCACTAATGTTTGCTTGGCTGTTCTTGCTGCCCTCAAATTTCTTTTGTAAGTTGTCCAAGTCAGAATCTGGGCCTGTTGTAGCATTTGTGAATATGAGTTTGGGGCCCCTTAAAAGGGAGAACTTGCAAATTATGCTACATCATACAAGATAACATACAAGATAACATGCACACGCATTCCCCATCAAAACAGGGGTCACTGGGAATCCCCCCTCTTCTGTCTCTCACCTGAGTTTTGCAGTTAAGTTCTATTAAAATGTATTATATTAACTCTTCATACATTTTGAGTTGCACAGTGCAATAATTTATGTTGATGACAGAAGATCTGAAATCCAGGTATACTTTTCCCTGGAATAGGAGCTGAGTTTTATTCAATGTCCTATCTCCCCACATAATTTTTTGGTAGGGGATCAAAATCGTAATCCCAGTTCGGAGCAGGGGGAAATTCTATCCAGTGGTTGGTCAGTACCCACTGATACCGTGATGGGTTCTGCTTGTCATAGATGTCACTGGCATGGAAAAGAGATTTCCGTTGCCTCTAAGCCAGTGTTTCCTTAAACTGTGGGTCAGGACCCACTAGGTGGGTCGTGAGCCATTTTCAGGTGGGTCCCCATTCATTTCAATATTTTATTTTTAATATATTAGACTTGATGCTACCATGGTATGTGACTGCATTTGGGGAAATGTTACAGACCTGTGCTACTAACAAGCTACTGTGTATATTCTTTTAACATTGATAGTAAATTGGACTTATCTGGGTAAGTGTGGATAGGTTTGCAGCCTAGATTTGTTAAAATTTTTCTGCTTGATGACGTCACTTCCGGCCATGACATCACTTCCGGTGGGTCCCGACAGATTGTGATTCTAAAAAGTGGGTCCCAGTGCTAAATGTGTGAGAACCACTGCTCTAAGCTATTCCCTACCTTGTGTGCAGTTTCTGCAAACTGCTGCGCACTGTTCTTCATGTCCTCTGTCTTTTCTTCTGCTCGACCTAATCGTTCCCCGCGCTCATTCAAAGCTTGACTTGCCTTCTGTACCGCGCTGGTCACACTGTCTGCTGCTGAGTGTAGTATACTGTTTCCTGAAAAAGTAGCACACACGGTTAGAAACCGAAAGCAGACAACTTATGTAAAATGAGGGGAAAGGGGGAAATCAAGCTGGTAATCTAAGGCAGCAATCTGATGCACATTTACCTGGGAGTAAGCCCTGTTGATTACAATGGGACTTATTTTTGAGTAGAAATGCATAGGATTGGGCTGTAAGAACTTCAACTAGGGTTCTGCAAGCGTAAGTGTGTTTTGCACCCCATTAATAATGTATACCTCTGTTACTTGCCCCCTCAATCCCCAATCATGAAGGATCTGGTACAAAGAGCTGCAGCATCTGAGGGGAATCTGAAAAACATCACTGGTCCACTCCCCTCTCCTTGAACCAGTAGAATTATCTTCTGCTAAAATTAAACCCTTTGACAAACAAAACCCTTTGAATTTGATCTATATTTTGCAATAATGTTAGGGCTGGCTCATTTTTTTCCTCTTAAAAAAAAGAATAATATATATATTATATATATATCCCATCCTAATCCTGGGCATTGGCCTACTTCTTCCTGTAATTTCACACCTCTAGAAAAGTGACACATGGAGAGTTTTCTGCAAAGCATTTATGATCAACATTTCTATCTATATATGAAGGATAGTAAGGGCCCAATCCTATCCAGTTTTCCAGTGCCGGTGCTGCTGCACCAATGGGGTATGCACTGCATCCGGGGGTGTGGAGGCAGTCACAGAGGCCTCCTCAAGGCATGGGAACATTTGTTCCCTTATCTCGGAGCTGCACTGCGGTTGCATCGGTGTTGGAAAGTTGGATAGGATTGGGCCCTAAGTTGACCTGGTGAAAACCTATAACAAGACCTACTACTTTATCTGCCATCAGATGAAGCCCTTTTCATATTCTACCACATCCTTTTTGGTTTTTCTCTTTTACTTTCCTCCTCCGTCCATTCAAAAGAACAACAGTTACACCCGGAATAACCCATAATACACTAAATGAAAAGATGTCTGTGTGCGAGTTGTTCACACAGAAAGTGTTGAACGTAAGGCTCTCTTTTCTACTCTGTTACATAAGAACAGCCCTGCTGGATCAGGCCATAGGCCCATCTAGTCCAGCTTCCTGTATCTCACAGCAGCCCACCAAATGCCCCAGGGAGCACACCAGATAACAAGAGACCTGAATCCTGGTGCCCTCCCTTGCACTGGCATTCTGACATAGCCCATTTCTAAAATCAGGCGGTTGCACATACACAAAAAGGCTTGTAACCCGTAATGGATTTTTCCTCCAGAAACTTGTCCAATCCCCTTTTAAAGGCGTCCAGGCCAGATGCCATAACCACATCCTGTGGCAAGGAATTCCACAGGCCAACCACACGCTGAGTAAAGAAATATTTTCTTTTGTCTGTCCTAACTCTCCCAACACTCAGTTTTAGTGGATGTCCCCTGGTTCTGGTGTTATGTGAGAGTGTAAAGAGCATTTCTCTATCTACTTTATCCTTCCCATGTATGTCTCATAATTTTGTATATCTTCCCATGCATAATTTTGTATGTTGATATGAAGGAGTAGATTTAAAGTTCTCTACATGGACTGTAGACTACAGAGGAAACTCTTTGTCACTCCACTTTCAGAACTGCCCTATCCAGCTTCGGTATGGACTTTTAGTACCGTGACTTCCACAGGATACACATTTTCCAATATAAGTAATGTGCTATCACCTTTCACCAACCATCACTGTGATTAAAACTAGCCAAATACCAAACTGCACAACAGTCAGTGGCACAGCTGGAGGGGGTGCAAAGCACTAAGTCTTTCGTGCCCTAAACATGCCATGCAAGTAGCCCCTCCCCCTCGGAGCCATTCCAGGCAGTGGGAGCAAAACGGAGGCATACATATCTATTTTGCTCCCACTGCCAGAATGGCTCTCAAGTTCAGGTGCCTGCAAAACTCAGTGCTTCTTTCCCCTTCTAGCTACACTACTGACAACAGTTTGCCTTATTGTTAGTTATGAGTCTCCATTTGTATGCTTGCTGGATGGAGGCTATAAAGTGAAACCCGAGACAAATGTTCATCACAAAATACTCTCAGTTACATATTCCATTGGCCTGAACCAATGTTATAACACTTGTTATCACAAAATGTTATTTTATATTTAAATGCAACATATGGTAAAAAAAAAAAATTAACATGGCTAAACGTAGGCATGCATTTTTAATACATGATGAAGAGTCCATTTTTCGCCTTATGTTTGCTGAGACAGATAAACCTCTTTGACTGCAATTCTAACCACACTTTCCTGAGAGTAAGCCCCACTGAACAAAATAGGACTTACTTCTGAGTAGACCTGGTTAGGATTGCGCCCTTTGTCTACAAACTTTATCAGAAAATATTTGTCTCTGACTATTCAAATGCCTTGATCAGTAACCTTTTAATTATTGCGTATGCATCTTTGTTTTTACTTTATTATGTCAAAGAACATTCGCGTTCAATCTACATAGCTTCCAGAATATTCTGAGTAATTTCTAATAATTGACTTTACTAATCATGCTTTCCAAAAGACATAACACATATCTAAGGAATACAGAAGGAAGACCTCACTATATATTTCATTCTTAAGATAGGGATATCTTAAAATAAACCACATTTTCTGGATTCTTACAGTAGTATCCCTTCAATAATCTATGTTCTCTAACTGAAACTGATATGTTCAACGTCATGTCCTTCATACTAACATCATGTACTCATGGAATCAAACACTGTCCCTCGTGTTCATTAATGTCAGAAAAATCTGCACACTCGCAATCAATGTTGAACCATAACATAAAGGATAACCTA
This sequence comes from Tiliqua scincoides, assembly GCF_035046505.1. Lineage (NCBI taxonomy): Eukaryota > Metazoa > Chordata > Lepidosauria > Squamata > Scincidae > Tiliqua > Tiliqua scincoides. The sequence continues at coordinate 8,198,318 of NC_089821.1, read as the reverse complement.
GTGTTACTAGAAAAACAGCTAAGCACAGTCCATCAATGTCCTCTTAAAAAAAAAAAAAGTACCTTTTTGACATGATTACAAGTAAGTTTAGGGTTGCTAACTCAGGCTGAAACTATTCTGGAGATATTTTTTCCCAATATGATCAACATGTTTGAATGCCCTATTAAAATCTCCACAATTCTGCAAGGGATTGGCACTAGGATACAGGTCTCTTGGATGCTCCCTGAGGCATCTGATGGACCACTGTGAGATCCAGAAAGCTGGGCCTTTGGCCTGATCCAGTGGGGCTCTTCTTATGTTCTTAATTATTTTCAGCAGTCACCGGTAGGTTGATGGTGATTTTTGGAGACTCCTGCTCAGGGCTATCAAACATAAGGCCAGTGGGTAGGATGCAGCCCCAGAAGCTCTTTATCCAGCCCTTGCCCCCCCCCCCCCCAAGCACCATCATCAGCTGCTGAGCAGTGCCGGGGTGTCACTGCTGAAAGGGCCACCTATGTGATAATTGGAAACTTCCATATCTTGAAAATACGATCAAGATTTGCATATTTTCTTTTTTGTCATTTGCAGCTGAGTTCCTAGGTGAGAAAAAATTGCTTATTTCTGGTCATAACTGGTTTAATGAAATCACTTCCTGCTTTATGACATCACTTCCAGTCTTCAGCAGGCATCATGAACGCTATTTGGCCTGCTGTATGAAATGAGTTTGACACCCCTACTCTAGCTAATCCTGAAGGCCTGGCAACCCTAGTGTTGAGATGGGGTGAACTTCAGGTGGACCTGATGGGCCATTTTCTGTTTTCAGCTCTGATGGAAGCATTTGATGCCAATACTGACTTCCACAAGGGCATCATCCTAGCCAGGTCTACAGAGAAGCAAGTCCTATTTTGTTCAATGGGGCTTACTCTCAGGAAAGTGTGGTTAGGATTGCAGCCTAGATCAGCCTTCAAAACAGTGGAAATTGCACAGGTGCCCTCGTAAAGGAAAGGCTTTGGGGGCAATTTGTATTGCACTAATGGTCTCAAAGACTATATCTACAGTGCTGTAGTTTGTCTGGAAAGATTATTTTGACTTTTAATTATGTCTAGTCCAAATGTGCAACGTATATAGAAACTGATCAAAATATTCTGAGCATGCAAAATCACACACAAAATTTGCTCAGGAAAGTATCTGTATTTAAAAGAAAGAGTGCGACTATCTTCGGATGCTGGTCCTGGCTGTGTGGTCCATTGGCAAATCACAGTACGGGCTCCAGGAACTTTGTACTACGGACACTAATAACACAGGCCAACATGCATTTTGCTTCCTTAAACGTTACATCAATTCCTGGGTATATTTGGGGTGTCGATTTCAAAAATGGCATCCGTTTTGCCCTATCACGTCTAGTTTTGAAGACACGGCATAGCCTTTTTAGTGAATGGTTCAAGTAGCTTCCTCATGAGGAAGCCTACACCATGGCTTCCTCATGAGGAAGCTGATTGAACCATTCACCAATGAGGCTATACTGTATCTCCAAAACTAGATGTGATAGGGCAAAATGGATGTCATTTTTTGGAATCGGCACCCCAAATTCATATCAAACTACCATCAAGTTTGGGAAAAAATTTTCTGACCCTCAATTTTGTAGGCCTGTGTAATTTGGGATGTGGCTGCTCCTCTCAAAACAAAATGCTTTGTAATATTATCAGATACAAAAGGTCTCAAATCAAAGTCTACTCCTTGGAAAACCTGTCTCATTTATTTCCCGGCAAGTGACAATATCAGCCTGAGCTGTCTCATAATCCGCAGCTGTGAGTCAGAGAGGAGGCCCTGCTTTCTGGACTCCCCTGCCACTCTGGAGCAAAATTCATTTGTGTTGTGACAACATCTCATCTACTCAAACAAGAATACTCCAGTTTCTGTTGTAAACAGTGGGCTATTAAGCATTCTATTTCTGTAATAGCAGTCTGGCATTTCCACATGAAAATAGACTAGGGAACATTTCTTAGGGTACTTGAAATTATTAAATACGTTTTATCCCCAGTAGGTAAAATAAAATAAAAAAATTATCAGGCATACTAATGATCTCAGCAACTACGGGCTCACAGTGGTTACAATGATGTAAAGAGCAGCAACACACATCACTGGTGTACAGAGAGGGTTGCCATGTCTTCTTCTACCATGACATCTGTGCTTTTAATAGCTGCTGAGCAAAGAGAAATTCAACAGATGAAGTTTTGTTCAAACAGAATAGCAAAAATGAGCCTCCCATTACTTAGGCATTCAACACTGATGAAATTGATTAAAGCCTGCAGCTCTAGTAAATATGCATTTAAGAGGAACAGAGAAGCACGTATGCTGCTGATTTCTAAGCGCTGACCAGCCTTTCATCAGTTGATCACAGAGCTGGTTCCCTTTCCACTTCAAAAATACACTAATTCAGACCTAGAGTCACATAAACCCCATATATATCCGTACATCTGGTTTCAGGCTTCCCAAGGAAAACATGCCTGTATCTTCTAATAACTAGGGAACAAACATACTAGCTCCTGCTTGATGATGTCACTCTGAGCTATGACATCACTTCCAGATTAATGACATCACTTCCAATGGGAACTGACAGACTGTCATTCTAAAATGTGGTACCCGGTGCGAAAAAGATTGACTTTTTATGGACTAACACATTTTGGACTGTGGGGGAGGGTCATAATTTGAAAGCTCCCCCATATAATTCTAGAATTAGTACACTGGGGGAGAGTTATAGGTTAGCTACAGCAACTGAAATTATTTTTGACATTCAGCTATTCTGTCCCTTCGGCATTAGAATACTTGTGAACCATCCATGACATCCCAGTATCCCTGCTATTAGTTTGTGCTCATGGGTGATCTGTGTGCCTCACACTATGTGGAGTGTAGTTATTTTAGACAAAGCTTAAATTGGTGTTTATTTGGTAAGGCAGAAGGACTGGAAAGAGAATACAGTAGTACAAATATGTTTTCTGTGCTGTGGTTATTTAATGAAAGGCCATTTAACCAATTTGAATTTCAGCTATCTAAGAAATTGATGAGCTAAGGGAAGCAAAGTCTCTCAGACAAGTAAAATTTGATTTTTGTAAAACTGACATGAGCTTAATTAAAGCTTTTCCCATTTGACCAACTCATTTTAAAGCTTATGCATTTACTTGCTACAACAGTCAGTTGGTTATTTGCTCAACAAAAAATGGACAACTGTTTCCCATGTCCATATTTTAAAGACTTTATGCATGATGGATGTTATCCTAGAACACGGTCTCCAAAGTGGAGACCACTGTGTGCTGGGATAGGCTTCCCAGGTGTGAATGGTGCTTACCGTTCTGCTCTCCCAAACTGAGCCCAGCTTGCCGTGCCTGAGGTCTGTCTCCCTGGCAGCCATTGAGTCCGGATTTCCAGGCAGATGTGGCAAGCCAGGACACAGTTCGGGGGAGAGTGGTGCCGCGACCATGAGGCTCCCCCGTGGAGCGGGAAGGGGTTATGCAAGGTACTTGATCCAGCCTGTGGGCTAGAGTCTGAAGAAATCAGACTTCCTGCCTAGTAAGTGTGCACAGGATGGTAGCCTTAGTTTACGTATGTAAAAATTATGATAAAACGAGGCTATCAAGAAAACAGTTTGACTCACAGATAAATTTTGAAGGATATTGAAACAGTGCACAGACATTTTGCTCTTTCCTTAAAGTGGGTTTTTTTTTTTTTTGCTTCATTTCAGGGTTTTATGCCTTTTTTCACACATAGGGCAGGGGCACGCCAGAGTAACTTGAAGCACAATCCTTATCTGTGCTGGTACAGCCAGGCTGCATGGCCTGTGCTGTATCCTGTGCAGGTCGGAAGGCAGCTGGATATTTTCCCCTTACCCAAGTAAAGCCCTAGCTATCCCTATTTGGGCTTCTTGGATCTGCACCATCTATTTAGTTGGTGCAAATCCAGGAAGCTCATATAATGCCAGCCCAGCTGGGAGGGGGTTTAATATATGGCATGCACTGCTGCCAACAAACCTGCCCCCTCCTGTGCCCAATCTGCCCTCTCCACCTCTCCCTGTCTTCACATTGCCCTCCCACCACCCTCTCCCACCCTGCGCCGCCCACTGCACAGATACCTGTGCTGGCTTGCGCAGGGTCAGGATCTGGCTTGTCTGAGCCAACGTGGGCCTTTGCACCAGCCCAGCTTGCTCCTGAGCAACTGCAAACATGCCTTACAGCACATTTGTGACACTTCGAGCCAGAGCAGGGAGGTCTGTGCCCGCTTAAACTAGGGTTTGGACTGGGCTGTCCATGATATTAAGACAAAGTCTGCAATCTTTTTAACTCCCTTAACCCCTAAGAGCACTGGTTCTCACCCCTTTAGCACCGGGACCCACTTTTTAGAATGAGAATCTGTCAGGACCCACCAGAACTGATGTCATGACTGGAAGTGACATCATCAAGTCGGAAAATTTTTAACAATCCTAGGCTGCAAACCTATTCACACTTACTCAGGAGTAAGTCCCATCATTGTTAAAAGCATCTTCATAGTAGCCTGTTAAACGTACAGATCTGTGACATTTCCCCAAATGCAGTCACTTACCAGGGTAGCACCAAGTCTAATATATTAAAAATAAAATATTGAAATGAATGGGGACCCACCTGAAATTGGCTCACAACCCACCTAGAGGGTCCCGACCCACAGTTTGAGAAACACCACCTAAGAGCACACAGCAGCCTAAACAGTGAGTGGGTCTGCAGCCACAGACACAAACTTTGAGATAAATGTTTTAATCTGTCTGTTGGCATCCTTCAGTCTCGGAAGACTATGGTATTGCACTCTGAATGGTGGTTTTGGAACAGAGTGTCCTCTCCAGTGTGTGAAGCCTGGGTAAAGTAGATATGGAGGATAGACTGTTACCCATGCGGCAAATCCCCCCACTCCACGTCACTGAAATGGTCCAATGGAAAGGCAGAAGCCAATACGGTTGGTTCCAGTGGCATCGCAGGAGTTGCCAGAACGTGACTGTGTTCAGCCATGAACTGCCTCAGGGACTCCGGCTCCGGATTTTGCCTCGAGGTTGACTCCTGAAGCCTTTTCCATAACTGGATGTAGCCACAAGGCAGTGGACGTTTGGGATCAAAGTTTTCCTTCTCTCAGATGAACTGCCTTCCCAGGCTATCGAGTCCTATCTACCCGGTGGCTGTTGAGTCGCCTCTTACGACAACCACAGCCAGATTGAGGGCCTATTCTTATCTCCAGCTCCCAGGGTACATTAAAATGTTTTAATAGGAAGAGGACAATTATACAGCCTATTACACGAAGTCTGAAATTAGCTTAACGGAATCAAACCACATGGAGCATTTTAAGCTGTTACAATTCACTGAACTTGGATGACTGACAGGGAACCTTACCCTTGTTCATGTATATACATTACAGATCTATTGATATAACCTGAATTATTGTGAACTTTACTATTTAATATTCAAATACATGGGAAGCAAGAAGTAACCATGGGAAACCTCATTAAATCTTCACTTAAGAACTCACGTTTCCACACAAACTTTACTATTACTGCTAGAGAGAGACTCCAGAGAGAGACAAGACTGGAGAATGCTGGTGAAATGCAGAATTTTTTAAAATATTTTTGATCAGCAGGTAACTGAAGCCTATGGGGGAGGGGAGGCTATTGTACAGTGAATATCTTCCCCACAGCTAGCTGAGAAGGACCTCATGAATACCCAGAGAAAGTGTATGAAGTATATCTTTGTATAATATTCAGCAGCCTCCCATAACACTCTTTAAAAAAATTTCTGGATGCTAGTAAGAAGTACTAAAAATTAAACAAAAAAACCATTAACTTGACATTGACAACAACTTCTTCAACAAAACAATTTGAGTCTTTGGCATGCCGAAGTATCTGGTTTTGGATAAAGTTGATCTTCCAAAGCAACAACTCAGGACAGAGAACAAAAATTGCACCTATAGCTGAGCTCTTCCCCTACCCAGCACAATTCACTCTGCAGCATCTTTTGCAACAGATTATGTACCCTGCACATGCCTGATCTTGTCTGATCTTGGAAGCTAAGCAGGGTCAGGCCTGGTTAGTGCTTGGATGGGAGACCGCCTGGGAATACCGGGTGCTGTAGGCTTCTACCATAGTCTTTCGAGACTGAAGGTTGCCAACCAACTACTTTAATGGGATGAGGAGGAAGAGCAGCAGCAGCTTTTCAGGGCCTGGAATTTAACATCAACCCCCTCCTCGGCAGAGCTCTTAATGAACTATTACCCACACAGCCACACACCCCCCCCAACCTCCTGCCTCTACAAAGATCTTAATGTTGGAATTCGTTTTGGCCATTTTTATTCCCCTAAACCAGTGATTTTCAAAGTGGGTGCTAGCGCCCCCCAGGGGGCGTTGGAAAGATCCACGGGGGCGTTGAAAGTAAAATGGGCGTTAGGGGGGTGATGGGGACAAAGTGGGCGATAAGTGACAGTGACAGGTCAGGCCAGGTGAAAAACGCTAGCCACCACCCAAAAAAAGGGGTTCCAGGCGGCCAGCTTTTGAATTTGGCACGCTTTGTCCTTGCGCGCCTCTGATTTGTTTTTCTCTGCCTGGAGTCAATCAGCGGGAGAAGGAGGCTCCTCCCCCTCACCGCTCAGAGCGCTCCAGACTTCTGAGGCAACAGCCTCCTGAGTGCTCTTCCCCTGCGCCGCTTTGCCGCCTGCCTCCCTGCTTGTGTGGCCACAGCCTCAACGCTGGCCGTGGTGCCTGCCTGCTGCCTGTGTGGCCACAGCTGCTTGCCTGTGCTGCCTGCCTGCCTGGGACCAACACAGCTCAGCAGCAGCCTTCTCCATTGATATCCAGGTAAAAGAGGAGAAGGAAGTATAAGTGTGCAATCCTGAGGCTGTCTACTCAGAAGTAAGTTCCATTATATTCAATGGGACTTACTCCCAAGAAAGTGTCTTAAGGATTGCAGCCTCAATACATTACGTTAAAAACATTACTCATCCTACTTGTGTCTACTCATAAGTAAGGTCCAATACTCAGTTGGGCTCGCCCCCAGTCCAATGTTAAATGTTATATATTTAACTTTAAATACTGTTTACTAGATTTATTTGTCAAATACATACGCTTTTTTTTATAGTGTTGTATTACTTGTTTTGAATTTGCAGTAGACTATTAAGCAAAGAGGTGGGGGGCACTAGGAATTTTTCCTGGGCCTCAAGGGGGCATTAGCCTGAAAAAGTTTGGGAACCACTGCCCTAAACCATTTTTTAAGGTTGTGAGCCTTAAGGCAGTGGCTTAGTTAGAGGGGGTGCAAAGCATTAAGTTTTGCAGGGAGCCTCACCACAGTGTGCAAGGGACCCCTTCCCTTCGGAGCCAGGCATACTCCTCCATTTTGCTCCCCCTCCCTTGAATGGCTCCAAGGTGGAGGGACATTCTTGCACGCTGTGCTGAGGCTCCCTGCAAAACTTAGTGCTTTGCACCCCCTCTAGCTACGCCACTGCCTTAAGGACAATTAATATGTAGTAAAAAAAACAACAGCAGATTATAGGAATAAAAAATTGAGAGTAAGGGCAGCATCACTATATCATGACAACTGGCTACTATTTTAATTGGAACACAAACATTTCAAAGTTTTTTTTTTAGAAAAAACTCATTTTTTTCCCTCCACCAGCAGATCCCACAGTTAATGACACCTGTGCTGTAATCAAACATTACCATAATATTTTTCTCCAAGCATCTTCCAAGCAAGGCCTTTTCCAAGCAAAGGAAAGTCATGCTAAGAAAAATAAGAAACATGAGAGACTGTGTAGTTAGAAAGTAATTTGGGTGGCGGTGATGCTGCTTGGATGTTGGTGGTGAATGGAACCCATAAGACAAAAATATACAATATTTTTTTCAGTTAAAATTAAGAAAAAAGAATTAGAATTATGGGAACTGCAAGCAAAGATCTAGTGAAAAAGTAAAGGCAAATGGCTTCTTCCCAGTTAAAAAGTGACCAGATTAACATTCTGCATTTATAATCACACTCATGTCCAGTAAAAAGTAAAAGCAATTCAATTTTACATTGCAAATCCTACTATCCGATTACAGATGCTCAAACAGCACCATTTAAACACAGACAGGCTGTGTTCTCAATTCACTCTAACGTCTGCTGTGTGAAATCAATTGCTAAATCTTCCAAAATGACTGCATTCCCTCATTAGTTCTGCACTAGGTGTCAAATGGTCCAGGATAAGCAGTACAGATAAAGGAGGCTACACAGAGATAGATTTATGTCTCCCTCTAGCACACTGCACATATTGGAGACCTGTCAAGAGCAAGCATGCTTTGGTACTGCGATTCCCACTCCAGCGATTCCCAGAAAGTCATCCAGAATTGAAAGTTTATTCCCATTGTAGGGATGGAGGCTGCAAGCTGATTCAGCAAGTCAAGGATTTAGAGAATTTTTATATCTAGTTCCTCAAAAAGTTGACTTAAATGCAGGAAAATGTTTAATAGGGACCCACTGTAGTGACAATGGCCATCCAGCTTATCAGAGGAGTTGGAAGGGATCTATAATTGGGAGTATATAGGTTAACACCTGTCTCTCACCATGAGCTTAAACAGTGGCATCGCTAGTGCAGGGTGGACTGCCCTGGATTCTCGTAAGGCTGTGGCAATCCTGGTCCCAAGTGCTGCCTGAGGCCATGACTACAGGCTGCCATGCTCTCAGCCAGCCAAGTTGCTGCTCCCCCGCACCAGCAGGTTGCCACTCCCCCACTGGCAGGCTGCCATCCACTGCCTCCCTTCTGGCGGTCCAGGGAGACTGTGCACACTGCCCCCAACCCTCCAAAGACCTTGGCCTTGGAAGCACAAAAACATTACTTCCAATGTCACAGAGGAAACTGGAAGTAACTCAGAAGGCTTTCTGAGGGCCAGGGAGGCTTCCGGGGAAGTGATCTTTTTGGAGGACTTTAAAATGACTTTGGAGGACTGGGGAGGCAGCATGCTGCTTCCCCAGCCCTCAGAATGTCTCTGGGCAAAAGGCACTGAGTGGCACAAGGGGATGGATGCTGGTGTGGTGCAGCCTGGCGCTTGGGGCGTTTGTCCCTCTTGCCCCACCTCAGGTACTCCGCAGGCATTAAGGATTGGAAAGGTGTACTGTGTGAAATTTCAGAAGAGCTCAATGGAGAACAGAGGCAGTGCCCACTCATGGGACAAGCTGAAGTGCCTGTTTGGAGTGCGAGGTTGGCAGAAGGTGGATCACCTCCTCTGGCATTACGGCCAAAAAGCACAATGGTTAAGCTGGGGGTGGAGACGGAGTTACTCTTCAGTGATGGGAAAAGAAGACTGCTGCCTCATTCACATCTTCACTGACCTGGTCAGTTTTAAAGACACTGAGGGTGGAGGAGGAGTGGGGGGAGGGAAGTCACAGCAGCAATAGCACAAAAATAAAAAAGTGGGGGAGAGAATTTGTGCTCTGCTATGGCTCAGGTTATGCTGGTGAAAAGAGTACGTGACCCATGTCCTTCTGAGTCCTCAGGTTTTGGTCAAGCAAAGGAATTTTGAGCCAGCCATGCTCCTAAGCATGAATTTAGCACATGTCTAAGCCACACACCCAAATTTAATTCAAACTTCTATTCAACAAGAGGAGAGATTGATTTTGCTACAACAGTAACTCACCAGGTTATACAAGCCAGTGTTCTCAGACTTTGACATTCAGTGACTGTAACCACCCCCCTATCAAACAGGAAAACCGAAGATCTACAGTACTTTCAAATATAGACATTTCAAAAAAACAGTAGTAGGGATCTGTGTGGGGGGATCATGGTTGACTGGAGGCAGAAGCAGCCTCAGAAGATGTGAGTTGTCAAAAACCAATTCTCCTTTCTCCAGCAATCCTTTGAAGTGGGAGACGGCTTTCCCCCATTGCTGTTGTGGGATGGGATGCTGGCTTCATAGGGTATGAATCTGAGGACTGAGCTCAGTACCCTGCATGGTCTTTTAGACCCCAGCCGAAGCGAAGGAAGCAAACATGAGGCCACCTGCTTGCTCTCCGCCTGAAGCCCAGCTGAGCTCACACCTGTGCACTGCTCTCTCCTGCCAATATTTGGAGATAGCCAAAGGGTGATACCATCAGAGTTAATGACAGCAATCCAAGTAATACTAATGGGTCTGTGCTCAGGTTACTGCCAACAGCTATTATTCTACTGACCGCTAGTGATAAGCCACTAGTCAGAGGGTATACGACAACCGTAAAAGCTTAAAGATCTTTAGGGAATAAAACTGAAAAGAATATTAAATAAGATGCAGGTACGTTAAAGAAACAGAGTACGATAAAACATGAGACTGAATCAATTCCTAGCAGATACAAGAATTTTTGAAATTGAATAAGCTAGCAACTGTTACCCTGCACATGCCTGATCTCATCTGATCTCGGAAGCTAAGCAGGGTCAGGCCTGGTTAGTACTTGGATGGGAGACCGCCTGGGAATACCAGGTGCTGTAGGCTTATACCACAGTCTTTCGAGACTGAAGGTTGCCAACCAAGCCAAATAAAAACAGAAATCCCTGTTATGTATAAATGCTAACAGTTACCACTCCTTACAGAGTACAAGAGAAAGCTGATTTCTGCGGTCACCTGTGCACACAAGTAAGAGATAGCACAGGAGTGGAGGTACAACCAGTTCTTGGGTTAGGTAAGCACTAGGGTTAGGTTCCTGGAAAACCTAGCGGATACCGAATTAGCAGATACTGAATCTTTGAGCCTATGGAAAAGTGAGGTTAGGTTCCAGGAGACACTCTTAACCTTACACTCTATGAACTTTATGAACCTGAATCTTAATTTGAAGTCTATGGGGCTGGGTGATAGCAAGGGCTCATCAACATCTTGACATCAGATGCCTCCTCTTCTGCTAGTATCCCTTGATGCACTGAAAGTTGTGGGGATTGGCTATTTCTTCATGCTGGCTCTCCCTTGACTCATTGAAGGTTGATGGCCTAACAGCGTGACCTCAGAGTTCAGCAGTGGAGAGGGGGTTGCTTCACCCATCCTCCTCTTCCTCCACCTCTCTCTTGGTTCCTTCCCTGAGCTTGTCCCAGCCCCACAGCAGCCTCCTGAGACCTCTTGTCATCAACCTCTCATTATCAACCTCTCATCATCGCTAGGGCTGTATTCATGGATAATAAGAACAGAGTCACAGAAGACAAGGGGTATGTGGCAATCCTGCCTCTCACAGATAAGCAAATTCACATAGAAAGATGACTGACTGTATCTAGTCTGGTGTCACTGAACTCACGCATATACTCTTGATTTCAACACACTTTAATGACTGTGCAGTTAAATTATTGAAAATGATGCACTGACTTGGAAACACAGCTTTAAAGGTAATTACCCTGCTGTATTCATATAGGGAGAGGGGGGTTAAAGAGTGGCAAGTATGGTCTAACCGACACCTTTATTCAATACCTGCAGAATTAAGTAGGTATTCTCATATGTAGTAATGACAGCAAGCAAAGAATTGAAAGTGGTCATATTTAAGATTAATAAAAAAAATTGGGGCAGATTTTCAAGTTATGTTACAGCATTTTAAACTTTGAGAAGGTGGCTGTGAATGTATCTAAATTACTAGGTAAATGCTTTAACACAGCTCAGTGTCTTGTTTTAAAATTAACCCAAGAACAGGGTCTCAGCAAGCAACCATCAGGAAATTCTGGTAGTTGCTTCCCCCCCACCCCCGGGGTAAGATCGATTTTGGCTGCCCAAGGAGAGAGATTAAAACCTTAGAATTCACATAAGCATCCTGTATTAATTTAAAGCAGATAGTAAAAGACTATAGTAGCTTATGGTATTAACTCAATCATTTTATAGCCTGGTACTTATCACTATCACATGAAAACACACTGTGGTAGGAAATCTTTAGTGGTAATAGCATGTTCCAGCTGAAGGAAATGACAGTGCAGACTCAGAGGGTTTAAATAACTCTGCATGACTGGTAAACAATTCAACACTGGTTAAGGCTTCTAAAAACACCAATGGTAGCAGCTGACACGCTTCTTCTCTGTGGACGAGACTGCATATGAATGACCCCGGAGCCCAGGAGAGAGCGAATGTGGCTGCAATGTCCTCAACTGCTTAGGAACCAGAATGGTCTGGACCACGGCTTCCCAAACTTTTTAGCACCAAGATCCACTTTTTAAAATAACAACCTGCTGCAACCCATACACAAAAAAAATATAGAAATATTTTATTTATTAATAACAATAAATAAATTATTGATTAATAATCATTAAATACCTGGGGTATTTGAGGGACCGCCTCCTTCCCTACAATCCTGCCCATGCTCTTAGATCATCTGGGGGGGCCCTTTTGACTGTGCCGCCACTAAGAGATGTGAGAGGGGTGGCGGCCAGGAAGAGGGCCTTCTCGGTGGTGGCCCCCGAACTGTGGAATACCCTCCCCTTAGAACTGCTCCCTCGTTGCTAACGTTTCGGCGTGGACTGAAGACCTTTTTATTTCAAAAAGCTTTTAATTGTTGACAGGCTGGCTGGCATTCTTGCTTTTATATGAAAATCCACGGGGTTTGTTTGTTTTTAGATTTTTTTAATTATGTAAACTGTTGTTGACTGTTTTTAATGTTGTATTTTTAAAAAAATGTTGTAAGCCGCCTTGTGTGCCCGTTGGGCAAAAAGGCGGGGTACAAATTAATAAAATAATAATAATAATAAAAAATAATAATTATGGTCCTGTGCTCCCGAGGCTGCTGTGTGTGTTAGACATTTGCTGTATTCTTCCTAGAAATTGAGTTCAAGGGCTGTTCCCCAAACCTTTACAGTCATTCCAGGGTACCCAGACGGCTGAATTGGAGAGCATGATATACTGACAGGGACTTCCAGGCCAGACAAAGGGCTGAAACTGGGTTCACACGTGATCTCCTGATGCCAATTACTAGAGGAAATCAGAAAGTGTGACATTTTAAATTTGCGGTATGAAGATGACCTCAGACCACAGGTTAGCATTCCCGCTTTCCTCCGCAAACCAGGCAACAGTGTTTGCAAAGTTTTTTTTAGTGTTTCTAAAACTTTTCGCTAACCCACTAAAACTCAATTTGTGACCCACTGGTGGGTCCTGACCCAAAGTTTGGGAAACACTGGTCTGGACATAAATTCATGGGTTTAATTACCGGCTTTGTGTCTATTCCCTCTATATAAGTGATTCTTGGTATCTGCAGGGGATCCATTCTCAGCCGCCTGCAGACAGGAAACTGTGGATAAGAGGAAACCTATATAGAGAGGTACAAAGTTCTCCGCAAATTCTCACATCCCTTGTCCTTCACCTACATTTTTCTTCATGGCGCAAAGAAAGCATTTTTTTTTTCTTTTACAGAAAGCTAGAAGGGAACACAACAAGCAGGCAGGCAGACTGAACACTAGAAGGAAGAGACTAGGTGCATGTTAACAGGAAGCTTCCTGTTAATTTTCTGGCTGTGCCCTTCCCTCTAAATCAAAAATCCTTGAAAATATCCAAACATAAATCATGCAATTTAGCATTTAGGATTTGAGAATCAGAATATGCTGAGCGCAATAAACATATTTATTACATATATTATCCCAGCATATCAGATTGATAGATCAAATATTGTTTACCTGAATATCTCAGGTTTTTAAAAGTTCCTGCTCATTTCTATATCTGAATAGCTTTTCTTTCATGTAGCCCATGAAACCACTGACATCACCTTGGGGATTATTTATAGAACACCTTGCTAATTCCAAGGAATACTTGGCTGAAGAAAAGCAAATGACTCATTAAAACTATCACTGTGGCACAGAATTCTCCAAGGAGATACAATTGGATAGTCCATTAGTAACTCCAGCCAGCTGTCAGGGAGTAAAAGGTTACAGGAGGCAAATATATTATTGTTCTTTTAAAGAATAAATATATAAAAAAAGAGCAAAGATCTCAGCAACCATGCCAGAGAGTTCTTTTAATTTAGTGGCAAATTGATTGCTTAGAGACCAGGGAGAACAGACTGCCCACTGCAGAATATCAGATCACCTCCGCCCAGATCCTTGCGTTCTCTCAAAAATCCTTGCATTCTCTCAAAACTTTAGATATAGGCTGATGGGTTCTGAGCTGTCTGTGACAGATCAGGAGACAGATCTTGGGGTGGTGGTGGACAGGTTGATGAAAATGTCGACCCAATGTGCGGCGGCAGTGAAGAAGGCCAATTCTATGCTTGGGATCATTAGGAAGGGTATTGAGAACAAAACGGCTAATATTATAATGCCGTTGTACAAATCTATGGTAAGGCCACACCTGGAGTATTGTGTTCAGTTCTGGTCACCACATCTCAAAAAAAAAATAGTGGAAATGGAAAAGGTGCAAACGAGAGCGACTAAGATGATTACTGGGCAGGGGCACCTTCCTTATGAAGAAAGGCTACGGCGTTTGGGCCTCTTCAGCCTAGAAAAGAGACGCCCGAGGGGGGACATGATTGAGACATACAAAATTATGCAGGGGATGGACAGAGTGGATAGGGAGATGCTCTTTACACTCTCACATAACACCAGAACCAGGGGACATCCACTAAAATTGAGTGTTGGGAGAGTTAGAACAGACAAAAGAAAATATTTCTTTACTCAGCGTGTGGTTGGTCTGTGCAACTCTTTGCCACAGGATGTGGTGATGGCGACTGGCCTGGACGCCTTTAAAAGGGGATTGGACAAGTTTCTGGAGGAAAAATCCATTACGGGTTACAAGCCATGATGTGTATGCGCAACCTCCTAATTTTAGAAATGGGCTATGTCAGAATGCCAGATGCAAGGGAGGGCACCAGGATGCAGGTCTCTTGTTATCAGGTGTGCTCCTGGGGCATTTGGTGGGCTGCTGTGAGATACAGGAAGCTGGACTAGATGGGCCTATGGCCTGATCCAGCAGGGATCTTCTTATGTTCTTATGTTCTCTCCTCCCATTACAATCTTTGGCTGTTCTTGTCTTTGCCTGAAGGTGTCAGCAGTTCTACTCTTCAGACACATTCAGTACCGTACTCCTTTTCCTGAAACAGTCAAAACGCAAGAGACACCAAGTGCATGTACAGGCGCCAAAAAAAAAGAACAAGATTTCTGGAGTCTTTCAGACACACAAATCAAGAACGGATTCAAGAACAGATTCTACCAAGAACGGATTCTACACAACCTGATTTGTGTGATCACAAAGTGATCTGGTAGTAGCTTCCAACTTCTTTGTAAAACACTTCTATAGGGGAAGCTACGTTAATCTGTTGTAGCAAAACACACACACACCACCTTTCGAGGCACCTTAAATGCTAACAAATTTATTGTAGGATTTACTTTAGTGGTCTGCAGTTCATCAGACTGCACATGAAGTGACAGGCAGTGCAGCCTCTAGATGTGCACAGGCAGGGTGTGAACCGGGGCAATTCAACCAGTGCGCATCCCCCCCCCATTACAGCCATACATTGGTCATGACAGTGCGGGGCCCAGGGTGGCCACTCGATTTCCCTGAACCAAGGGATGGTTCTGCTGACAGATACACCTTGTAGAAGGTAGCTGCCAACTTAGAACAGCTGACATGCATTTCATGAAGGGAACAGAGTGAAACTGAAACAAGAACGTATATAGCGGGCCTTCCTAATCCGCGGGCTTGAGATCGAGATCTGCGGGTGCTGACCTCATGGTTGGAGGGCCTCCTGGATGCTTCTGAAAGGCACTTCTGTGTGGTTGGTTGTTTTTTATTTTTGCAAAAGTATCTTCTAGTTGTGCCCAAGAGACCCTTTCATGCACAGAAAGGTCACGTGTGTCCTCCTTGCATTTCAGAAGACCTCCCAGACACTTCTAAAATGCACTATTCAGTATCTGCAGGGGATCCTCGAATGAATCCCCCTGTGAATACCAAGGGGGGATTATTATTCTCCTGGTCTATCCAGCTTTCACTCCCAATCCTGTATTGTTTTTCCTTTGTACATATCTAGACTGCTAGTTCCTCAAGCCAGAGTCCTGTCCTCTCATTCCGTGTTAAGCGTTCATGATGCTATATAAATAACAATAATTTCAAAAGATAGGATTTCAGTAGAAGAATCCAGAGGATTTGCTTACATGTGTTATGCGGAGGTAACAGTCCTCTGAAACTAATTCAGCCTTGAAGGTAGGTAGCAAGTCCTTCAAAGTGAGGAAATCAATTCAGAAAGAATCAGGGGCTCTTGACTTTATTTAAAACTGTAATGAGACTGTCCAGATTTGAAGGGAGAATGAGCCATTTTAGAATAGGTCCAGCTAGTATAGTGTAAGAGGCTATCTGTGGCATCATCTCTTCCTCCATTCGTGGGAAAAATTACTACTGAAGGTTTGCCAGTTCCAATATCGACTACTGTTCTTGGACTATTGAAAACTACCCAGAAACAGTCAAAGTCCAACAGCGTACAAAAACATATGCTAAAAATGTTGCATTGCTCACCTTCTATGATTTAATGAACATGCTATTCAACTTAACTGCTAGCTTCTTTCCATGATGACAAAACTACAAATTACAGTACATACTACAGATATCAGATTTTTCAGAACTGAAATAATATAGAAACATAGAAGTGCATCAGCTTGACTTCTAGTTAATCAAAAAGGCTCAAAATCAACATTTCTCATACAGTTCTAGAGATTAAATAAGGAACCCTCATTCTCCTCTTGCTGCAATAGTCAATGTAATTGCAAAATTATTTCTTTCAGAGATGTGCAGAAGCAGCAGAGTTAAAAACGATGGCATGAATATACCCAGCTGGAAATAATTAAATGACAGCTACAAGTTTAAATGGAATCAGATACTGCCAATAAAGCAAAGGCAGTACTTCGCTAAGTTAAGAGTTTGGTACAATACATGCTGGTTTCTCTTTCTTGCAGTATTCTCACCAGTTACCTGGACAGGTAGCTATGCCAAAAGAGAAGAAAATGTATTAAATAGAAAACAAGGGAGAGGATAAAGGCTGTCATCATCTTTCAGGGCTGTCCTTAGGGGCTGCAGAGCCCAGTTTTTTGTGGGACCCCAGGTTCTCAGCCAAGGTCTATAGAATCTTAGGGTGCAGTCCTAACCACTTATGTCAGTACTTTCCAGCACTGGCATAGCGGTGCCAATGGGACATGTGCTGCATCCTGCAGTTGGGTGTCACTCACAGAGGCCTCCTCAAAGTAAGGGAATGTTTGTTCCCTTACCTCGGAGCTGCATTGCTCTTATGTCAGTGCTGGAAAGGATTGCGTTAGGGTTAGGTGCTGGGGTTAGGATTGCTGGGGTTAGGATTGCGCCCTCAGTTATATCGATAAAAATTTATTATAGACTTTATATCTCTGTGATAGAATGGAAAGCAACCAAAAGGTGTGCTTAAAAAGGGCATGTGAGTTAATGGACCAAATGGATCTAAACACACAAAATTGCATACAGGACTCGAGTAGTGTATGGTCCCTTAGGTGCAGGGCCTAATTGGTCCAACTGGCTTAAAGCCAGTCCTGTCATCTGCAGTAACCCAAAGCCATTTTAGAAATGGTTAACAATGTTATATATTGGGCAGACCAGCAATTAAATAGAAGTAGCGCATATTTTTCCTGAGCCTGAAATTGCAGTTTCAGGCTCAGGAAAAGAGACCTACGCACTTTTTAGAGGAGCTAAGGCTGCAATCCTATACACACTTAACCAGAATTCAGTGGGATATTTCCTTCTCAGTAGCCATGCACAGGATTGTGCTGTAAGATCTCTTTTGCTGCAACGCCTCCAGCATGATTTTGAGCATTTCAGATAATGAGAAAACTATTCCAAACTTTAAAATTGCCCGATCATGAAGGGAATAGGACGACCTGGTTAACTGCTGAGCAACAATCAGCATCAAAATAGCTAGACTATTTGCCCCTTTGATTTAATGATTAATCACTGTCTGATTACAGAGAAACCCTCACATTTTCTGATCACCTTCCTCAATCCTAAAATTTGTTCAACAGCATGTGGGAGACGCTGTGTTAAGCTTGATTAAAAACAGCTGTCTACTTCAGAAGTGGCAAATTTTTCCCCTTTAGTCCCAACCCATGAAATTTTGAATTTGACTATAGCGAGTACCAAATAATTAAGAGTATAGCAAGTGTAAAATCTGAGTAAGTGCAAAATGTGAGTTGTAACATGAAAGATCCTGGAGGAGGCTTGGTGCCTGTTTCACACAATTGCCCTCTCTCTATACTTGTTCTGATCAAAAAGTTATTCCTTCAATGCGTGTGTTTCAGCAAGTGGGATAAGGCAGGGGTGGATCCAGTTTTTGTGTTTGGGGGGGGGGAGAGCACTACAAACTCCAAAGCCCGGGTCAACCAGGTGGATAGACCTGGGCTCCTGATTTAACTTATTACCTCTTTGGCCAGGGTTTGCTGCGTGGGTAGACTTGGAGCCCAGATGTACCTGCCAGGTAGACTGGGCTTCCAATTTAACTTGTGGCCTCTGTGGCCAAGGTTTGCTGGGTGGGTAGACCTGGGCTCCTGCCTGGCTTTGGAGCCCAGATCTACCAGCTGGGTAAACCTGGGCTCCCATTCCAGCCAATCTTGCCAGCACCCCACCCAGTGGGCATTCCCCTGGCACCTGATTTTGCTCCCCAGCCCGGTGGGTGCCCTTCCCTGCTGGCAGACAGTTTGGGGGGCATGCACCTATGCCCCCCCCCCGTATCCAACCCTGGGATAAAGGAACTTGAATCCTGGGGAGAGGGACACCTGGCAGTTCTTTGCTTTTTCCCCTTTGCTGCTTATGTCACAGCAGTTTCTATAGAGGGGGAGAGTGATGTGGCATCTTGTGCTGTGTTGGGGCACTTGAAGCAATTTGTAACAGGGGCAACCTCACTATCTGAAAAGCAGAAAAATCTGGATTGATTCTGGTTCCTGTTTTAGCATTGTGAGTTACCAACTGTTTTAACAATCACTGGTGGGACTAGAAAAAGGCTATTTTCAGCGCAGTACCCTGCTTTCTGTCAGAATCCTAACAGAGGGTCTCTATAGAGTTAGCCTACACCCTACAGAAAGGAACTGGCCTCTTCTCTTATTTTACGTTTCAGATTCCTGCTTGGTCATTAGCAGTTTAGGGGACAGCCTTAGTACCTGGGTTCCGTGTCCTTCACATCACATAAACAGCTTTCGGTGTCCATGGGGGAGGTGTTGCAGGATAGGTAAATGGCCTATTTACCTATTTATCAGGTGGTTCTATTTAGCTTTACCTGAGACCTCAAGGAGGCACAACCTTGGAATCACTGCTTTGCAACCTTAATTTTGCCTTTTTCAGATTCTTCTAACAAGCACATTTAATAGGTCCATTTTGTATAAGCTTCTTCAAAGAGGATCGAGTAAAATTACTTAGAGCATTTTAAATGATTTCTTACATACCAAATATCAATTGAAGGGTCCAGAGATTGAAGATACATGCCCAGCTATGTTTGGAAATTAACAATATAGACCGGCAACTTGTAACCTTTTTCATCTCATGGTACACTGAAAAAATGCTAAAATAGTTAAGGCACTCCATCAGTTTTTTGACAATTGACAATGCACACCGCGCTGACAGTGGGGAGCTCCCATCCCTCAATGGCCCTACTACTAAATGACCCTACTACACTACTACACTACTAAATGACCCTACTCCAAACGTCCACGACACACCTGTGGACCATTTGCGGCACACCAGTGTGCCACTGCACACCGGTTGAAAATGGTTGATCAAGATAAACCCTCCAATATGGCTACATTCACTTTCCTAGGTCCTTCCCAATACCAGCGAAGGACTGGTAGGCTCACAGGCTAACATTCTACAAAAGATAACAGAAAGAATACTTGGGAATTAATCCTGTGAGATGAATAAGGCCTGAATCAGGTTATACTCCAATACTGAGTGAGGAAATCATACAACAGACATTTGATGAAAGTTCCCATTCCAGAATGTGACCCAACATTAAAAGGGCAATTTCGGAACACATATGTTAATGCTGCTCCTGGGTTTTCACACGCACACGTGTTTATGATCCCCTTGCTTAACCCATTTCTGTCCAGCCCACAGGTGTACACATTGTATCCCTGTTGGGGAAATACATATTGGCAACCTTCAGTCTCGAAAGACTATGGTATCGCGCTCTGAATGGTGGTTCTGGCACAGCGTCTAGTGTGGCTGAAAAGGCCAATCCGGGAGTGACAATCCCTTCCACACCGGGAGCAAGTGCAGTCTGTCCCTGGTCTGTCTCCCTGGCTATGGGCCTTCCTTCTTTGCCTCTTAGCCTCAGACTGTTGGCAAAGTGTCTCTTCAAACTGGGAAAGGCCATGCTGCACAGCCTGCCTCCAAGCGGGCCGCTCAGAGGCCAGGGTTTCCCACTTGTTGAGGTCCATCCCTAAGGCCTTCAGATCCCTCTTGCAAATGTCCTTGTATCGCAGCTGTGGTCTGCCTGTAGGGCGCTTTCCTTGCACGAGTTCTCCATAGAGGAGATCCTTTGGGATCCGGCCATCATCCATTCTCACGACATGACCAAGCCAAAGCAGGCGTCTCTGTTTCAGCAGTGAATACATGCTAGGGATTCCAGCACGTTCCAGGACTGTGTTGTTTGGAACTTTGTCCTGCCAGGTGATGCCGAGGATGCGTCGGAGGCAGCGCATGTGGAAAGCGCTCAGTTTCCTCTCCTGTTGTGAGTGAAGAGTCCATGACTCGCTGCAGTACAGAAGTGTACTCAGGACGCAAGCTCTGTAGACCTGGATCTTGGTATGTTCCGTCAGCTTCTTGTTGGACCAGACTCTCTTTGTGAGTCTGGAAAACATGGTAGCTGCTTTACCGATGCGCTTGTTTAGCTCGGTATCGAGAGAATGAGTGTCGGAGATCGTTGAGCCAAGGTACACAAAGTCATGGACAACCTCCAGTTCATGCTCAGAGATTGTAATGCAGGGAGGTGAGTCCACATCCTGAACCATGACCTGTGTTTTCTTCAGGCTGATTGTCAGTCCAAAATCTTGGCAGGCCTTGCTAAAACGATCCATGAGCTGCTGGAGATCTTTGGCAGAGTGGGTAGTGACAGCTGCATCATCGGCAAAGAGGAAGTCACGCAGACATTTCAGCTGGACTTTGGATTTTGCTCTCAGTCTGGAGAGGTTGAAGAGCTTTCCGTCTGATCTGGTCCGGAGATAGATGCCTTCTGTTGCAGTTCCAAAGGCCTGCTTCAGCAGGACAGCGAAGAAAATCCCAAACAAGGTTGGTACAAGAACACAGCCCTGCTTCACTCCGCTTCGGATGTCAAAAGGGTCTGATGTGGAGCCATCGAAGACAACAGTGCCCTTCATGTCCTTGTGGAAAGATCTGATGATGCTGAGGAGCCTGGGTGGACATCCAATCTTGGGGAGAATCTTGAAGAGGCCGTCTCTGCTGACCAGGTCGAAAGCCTTTGTGAGATCTATGAAGGCTATAAAGAGTGGCTGTCGTTGTTCCCTGCATTTCTCCTGCAGTTGTCTAAGGGAGAATACCATATCAGTGGTGGACCTGTTGGCTCAGAATCCACACTGCGATTCTGGATAGACGCTCTCTGCAAGTACCTGGAGCCTCTTTAGTACAACTTGGGCAAACAGCTTTCCTACAACGCTAAGGAAATACAATGTCGGCAGAAATGGCTTAAGCAACAGAGAACAGGGTCTACGGTGGAGCTTGTGATTTGCCCTGACTAGTGGGCACTGAGGGATCTCTGGACAGCCATCAAACCTCCTCTATCCTTCTGCTGTCTGTAGTCCTAGGGATAAGCAATGAAAAGAGGCTCTTCAGTAGAAAAATTAAAGAAACATCACATCTCTGTGCACAAAATGGCTAACTGGGACCAGCCACAGCACCAACAAGAGTATCATCACTGTCAAATCTTCCCGGGCTTTTAGCTTTCATGTCACTTTCTATAGCATTTGCTACTGCTTTGTTGGCAACCTTCAGTCTTGAAAGACTCTGGTATCGCGCTCTGAATGGTGCTTCTGACACAGCGTCTAGTGTGGCTGAAAAGGCCGATTCGGGAGTGACAATCCCTTCCACACTGGGAGACAGTATAGTGTTTCCCTGGTCTGTCTCCCTGGCTCCTTCTTTGTCTCTTTCCCTCAGTCTGTTGGCCAAGTGTCCCTTCAAACTGGGAGAGGCCATGCTGCACAGCCTGCCTCCAAGCGGGCCACTCAGAAGCCAGGTTTCCCACTTGTTGAGGTTCATTCCTAAGGCCTTCAGATCCCTCTTGCAGATATCCTTGTAGCGCAGCTGTGGTCTACCCGTAGGGTGCTTTCCCTGCACAAGTTCTCCATAGAGGACATCCTTTGGGATCTGACCACCGCCCATTCTCACAACATGACCGAGCCAACGCAGGCGTCTCTGTTTCAGCACTGTATGCACGCTGGGGATCCCAGCTCGTTCCAAGACTGTGTTGTTTGGAACTTTGTCCTGCCAGGTGATGCCGAGGCTGCGTCAGAGGCAGCGCATGTGGAAAGCGTTCAGTTTCCTCTCCTGTTGTGAGCGAAGAGTCCATGACTCGCTGCAGTACAGAAGTGTACTCAGGACGCAAGCTCTGTAGACCTGGATCTTGGTATGTTCTGTCAGCTTCTTGTTGGATCAGACTCTCTTTGTGAGTCTAGAAAATGTGGTAGCTGCTTTACCGATGGAAGAGGCAAAGAGGAAATCACGCAGACATTTCAGCTGGACTTTGGACTTTGCTCTCAGTCTGGAGAGGTTGAAGAGCTTTCCATCTGATCTGGTCCAGAGATAGATGCCTTCTGTTGCAGTTCCAAAGGCCTGCTTCAGCAGGACAGCGAAGAAAATCCCAAACAACGTCGGCGCAAGAACACAGCCCTGCTTCACTCCGCTTCAGAGTTGACAACACTCTCGGGTTGACATTTCAATTCCTTTTTGGTGAAGTGTCAGCATGAATTCCTCCTCAATATCAGACCTGGAGAGAGAGCTGTGCCCAAGATATCACCACCACTGCTTCTGCAAGTCTCTGAACCTCTAAATTGGCCCAAGCTGGTCCTAAATTATAGTAACTTGGGAGCAATTTGGGTTATGCTGTAAGACAAGAAAGGATCTCATGTCGTTGGAAGCCAGAGGACAATCAATTGGGGTCTATTTGTTCCAGCAGTACACAGGAAGCAGTTTGCACTCTAATATTTTGCCTTAAAACCTTCATTGACCAATTCAGTTAGTTAAGAGCTACCAAATCTAAGTGATTTTTACTGTAAACAAGGTCTGTAAACTTGTTTTTACTGTATTTTTTACTAAATTTTACTAAATTTTACTAAAATTTTTACTGTAAACAGAGTCATCACAAACACTGAGTGACACCAATGTGTCCATTATCCAAAGCAACACCATGAACGCATGCATTCATATGCTCTGCTTGACATCAATAAAACTGGAACATAAACGACAATGTTTTGGCATAATAAAGTAGCACATAAATGGAAGTGCCTTCTAGTGAACAACAGCCATCCTCATTTAGCTCTTTTAGAAACAACAACAAAATCAATGTTTGTTAAATGAGAAAGAACAAAACCAGTAGAGAAAAGAATTAAATTTGCAGCCCTCTGAATCAATATCTAGAAGTAGTGAGATACATGCTAGAGACAGTATTCTTGTGCACTAAAGCACAACAGATTAATAGGAAGTAAGAAATTACAATAGTGGTGGTGGTGTCTTAATAATTGGTATGGTGGTGCCTTGATATCTGCGGGGTATCTGTTCCAGAACCCCGGAAACAAACAAAAAAAATGTATAAAAATCTGTGGTTTGGCACTCTTTAAGGCTTTCAAAGGTGACCGGAGCTGTACTTTGGTCACCTCCAGAGTCCTTGGTTTTGTGTGAAAGCCAGAAGTGACAATTAAGGCCTTATAAGGCCTTTAGAGAGCTGGGGAAGCCCTCCCAGACCCTATAAAGACCTTAAAAGGCTATAAAACATCATTACTGGTTTTCACGCAAAGCCGGAAGTGACCTTCTAAGGCCTCCCAAAGACCTTAAAAGGTTTTTTTTGAGGCAAATGAAAGCTGTATGTGGCCTCCACGGACTTTAGAAGAGCATCTGGAGGCTTCAGGCTGAGCCAGATCTGTGGTTAATTAATGGGTACAGAGGTCCTACCTGTATAGGAAATATTTATTTCAAGGTAGGTTACAGCTTTTATCACTAAGTGGTACTTAACATACTGGGAAATCTGGGTTCAAAACTCACCAGTTGACCAAACCCTGCCTCTTGTTTTTTTTTTTTTTTTAAGTCTGGATAATGTCATGTTAGCTACCAGTTAATTTCTTGCAGATTCAGATGAATTAGTATAGCCATTAACAAACGTTCAGGCAAAATACACATTAGATCAACACATTATAAATCATGACTTGAAACTATTCCAGGCCTACATACAAATCAAAGCAAATATACTCACCACCAATAATTTTAGACTGGCAATTGATAAATTCTGGTTTTTTGTCCGTAAGATACCGCTGACAGGTGTGATGGAGAATTTGAAAGAATGTGCATTTTTCCGAGGCTGTTTGCGCTACCCACTGGTCGAAGGCATTTTCAAAAAGTAAATCAAATTCTGGGGAGTCCTAGAAAGAGTAATGTTAGAGTTACCAGAGAAATACTTCAATCTGATAAAGTTGCAGTTATTGCATTACTAAAAATCAAATTTTAAAACATTCTGTAAATTGATTTATAGTCTGAACTCTTTGCTATTTTTCAAAATGTCTTTAAATCCCAGATTGTAAACCAAGGTCATGGCTGAATTCCAGATAAACCTGTAATTCAGCAGATTTGGGTTTTAATTTTGGGGGGTAGGGAGAGGTCTGTAATCAGGTAATCATTATGTAATTTGGGGTGGAGAGAGTCACTGAATTTAATGATGAATCGAAAACAACCTTTTTACAAGCCATGATACACTTCCAGACTCAGACAGCCACAGATGGGAAACAGCAGGAAGAGGTTCCTACCTAGAATATAATGTGTCAGCTACAGCAATGGGCCTCTGATAAGTTCTAACATATACAGGTTATCCCTCTTTATCCACGGGTTTGGGACTTATGGATTTGAACCAACACGGGTTGCGGGGCCTCCCTGTACCTCCCAGATATGACTGAAAGAGACTTCTGGTCTTCTGAGGCATGGGAAAGTCATGCACACTCCCTAAGAGAGCCTCTGGAAGGCCTCTGAAAAAACTTCTGGTTTTGGCTGAAAACTGGAAGTGCCTTTCCGAGGGTTCCAGGAGGACTTCTGAGACCCAGGGAGGTCGTGCGCAGCCCCAAGCGTCAGAAGACCTCCTGGATGCGACCAGAAGACTCTTCCTATCACGTCTGGGAGGTACAGGGAGGTACAACTTGCTGATTTGATTATCCGTGGGTTTAGGTATCTGCGTGGATCCAGGAAAGGATCCATTACAGATACTGAGGTTCATGTGTATATCTGACAGGTGAAAAATCACTTTCTCTATGCAGTTGTGTAAGCAAGCTAACAACATACTAAAATACAATAAAAAAATAAAGTTATTATAATTAAACAAAACAAATAGACACACTAACCAACTGAAACCTCCGACTCAGAACTGGAACATAAAAACAGCAGAACCAATCATTATAACCTCAGGCTCAAATGCTAAACAGGACAATAACATCACTAAAACACTGGTAGCAACACATTAGGTTTACATCCAGGGATAAGGAGTTTCATAACCTGGTTCCGGTGCCAGTGCCAGTGGTGTAGCTAGTGAGGGGCAGGGGGTGGTCCACCCCAGGTACCAGCCTTGGGGGGGTGACACCACAAATGACCCAACATCACTAGCATCACGGAGGTTATGGGTAACCCCATCATGTTATATACCATTGGATGCAGCATTTCCAGCAGAATGCAACGGAAAAAACTGGAGTGAAATATCTCCTTTCCATCAAAAGTTATGGCCAAAAAAACAAAAAAAAAATGCATGGAGCCCTATGGAAAGTGAAACCGAGCCATATCGTGCGTTTACTCGCAAGTAGGTGAACTTGCCTTAGTCCATCAGAAAGGGCAGGCTGAGAGGAATCCAACGACACCAGAATGGTTCATATCCAATGAAAGCAGCCCCCAAAAAGCACCCAAGAAGGAGGTCCCTCCCTCCAAGCAGACAAATGTATTGAGCCCCATGGAAAGCGAAAGTAAGCCACACGGTCGCGTTTACTCACGAGTAAGCAAACTTGCCTTGGCTCCTGGTCAAGTCAGGCAAAGGTGACTGCAAGGCTAGCTGCATGGTCACCAACTAATGAAAGTGGAGCTCAACAAATGCTCCAGAAGGCATCACCCGCCCTCACCGAAGAATAAAACAGGCTTCAGCTGGTAAGGTCTATTTTGTTTGTTTTTAGACTTGCAAAGAGGTGAATTCTGACAGAGAAATGCTTGAAATATAAGAATTTACTCTGAACTGGGCACTGGGCTGAAATTCTCACTGATTTTTTTTTGTAGGGGGGTGTTCTTGCAGGCAGGCTACAGAGGAAAAATTCACTTGGTGAAACAGGGTTAGCTTCTCCTTATTTAATTATCTGTTTTTTAAATTATTTATGATTATTTGATCTTGCTTGATGATGTCACTTCCCGCTATGACATCACTTCTGGTGGGTCCCGGACAGATTATCATTCTAAAAAGTGGGTCCCAGTGTTAAAAGTCTGAGAACCACTGCCTTAACCCAAAACAGGTCAATGAGACACCCTGGGGGGGGGGTGACACCCTAGTGACCAAAACTCTGGAAATTGTGACTTTTAGGAATAATATCATCGTGTTATATACCATTTGATGCAGAATTTCATCCATTGCTTGTGAGAAATATTCATGGCATTTATTTTCTGGTCATTATTATTATCAAGTTCATGTCATGACTATTATTATCTCGCAGTCTCACCTACCTCGCAGGGTTGTTGTGAGGACAAAATAAGGGGAGGAGGCAGGTACACCTCCCTGAGCTGCTTAGAGGAAGGGTGGTATACAAAAGTTAATTAATTAATTAGTTGTGTCGTATGGGGTGACAAAATTTTATGGGCCCTGGGTGTCAAATGACCTAACTATGCCACTGCCAATGCAGAGAAGACCCTCTCACCAACAAAATATGCCTAGGCTCAGTGGTGGGACATGAAAAAGGCCCTCTCAGTTGATCCCACTGAGTTGAAGTGTAAGAGAACACAAATAACACAAAATTGAGGGTCAGAAAAGTTTTTTCCAAACTTCATCGTGGTTTGATATGAATTTGGGGCGCCGATTCCAAAAATGGCATCCGTTTTGCCCTATCACGTCTAGTTTTGGAGATATAGTATAGCCTCATTAGTGAATGGTTCAAGCAGCTTCCTCATGAGGAAGCCATGGTGTAGGCTTCCTCATGAGGAAGCTTCTTGAACCATTCACTAAAGAGGCAATGCAGTGTCTCCAAAACTAGACGTGATAGGGCAAAACGGATGCCATTTTTGGAATCGGCACCCCAAATATACCCAGGAATTGGTGTAACGTTTAAGGAAGCAAAATGTGTTGGCCTGTGTAATTTCTTCTTTAATGTAACAAAAGTTGGACAGAGGGTAAAGTTTGGAAAGACTGGCAAAAGAAAAGAAATTTTAAAAATGGAGTGGGTACTGTATTTAGGATGCTAAAAATTTGCAATTGGTACTGAAAGTATCCAACAGAATACTTTTTTTTTTTCCAGTGTAAGCAAAGGCCAAAAAGAAGGGCAGGAGATAGGATTACGATCTAGTGATCACTAAATAAAGTACACAGAAAAGTGAAACACCACAACCAATGCATATGCAATGGCGCTCTATACTCACTCGATGAGGATCTATACCATTAACCTGCCGAAGCTGTTCAAGCATCCACTGTGACCTTCGAACAAAAGAGGTAGAACCTTCAAACTGTTTGACTTTCGTAATAGATGCCTGTGCAGGTTTCTTGTTTGTCACTGTATAAATAAAACAAAAAAAAAAGACCGTGGATAAGCATACCAAAGGGCTTTATACCTGCACATAACCTTCAAGGTGGCTTGCTTACAGAACTGACACTTTCCTGCTTCAATATTTGATGGTAAATGTGGTTCAACATATAAAAATGGAATGAAGAGGCAAGAAGAGGACAAGAATCGAAAAGAATGCTCCTGGCATATTTTAAGCAAAATAAAACAGAGTCCTGGCCAACTCAACCAGCATGAGGGAGAACCTAAAGAAAAAATTTTCCTTTTTTTATTTTAAAGAGCAATACTAAGAAAAAGTTGAACAGAATTCTAATCACCTACTTTGGGGGCCCAAGGACCATGTTAGGACATTCAACACATGGCCAAAATGCATACTTATTGCTATGATTGCCATCATAACTCTTCTTAACTCATCATAACTCGTTCTGTAACAAAAACATTTTGCCTGCCGTTCTTTTGGAAAACATTCAGTGTTTCACTGGTGGTCTATTTTGCTCAGCGGTCATTTTTGAAGAGAAGTAGTTCTGCGGAGGGTGCTGTCCTCTCTCATTCTCTCCCTTGTTTATGCTTCCCAAACTTTTTAGCACCACAACCCACTTCGTTGGCTATGTTGGACAGGTAATGCCCCGCAATGCCTTATGGTGGCGGGGGTAGCATCCTAGAATGCCTTGTGGTTCCACAGCCGGGACAAGCCCGCAACTTTTTCAGGACCCACCAAAAATCGGCTCACTACCCACCAGTTGGTTGTGACCCACAGTTTGGGAAACTGCTGCTATAGACAGTTCTTTTGGATATACAGTGCTCTCAGACAGGACAGTCCAAGCGCAATCAATCACACCCAGTTGCTTTGTCTGGAAGCGAAGTTGCTACTTTGAATGGACAGCACCTGCATCTGCAAGTGTTTGAGAAAAGAGTCAGATGGCCATATTGTTAGCCATGGACAGAGGCCAGTCCACATTGGAGACTCCGGCAGGCTGGAACTGGCCCCTAGGCTTTAGTTGGTTTACCTCCAACCTACACCCAAAGACTTCCATGCAACCTAAAAGCTCACCTCCAGAATTTAAGAAAAGAAAGATCTTCTAAAAAACAGCAGTGATAGTGACAAAAGCCTGGCTTCCTTGTGTTTTTTAGTCCATGGGACAGCACCCAAGGACTTTGCAGCACAATCTGTTCTAGCTCAATTAAAGTAGCTACTACTCCCCGTTTCAACCTCTTCACTTAAGGTTGCACTTTGCTGCAATGCTATTAGTTTCCCCTGGCACTGAATAAACTAGATTTCATACCTAGGAATAATGCAATATAACCCCGCAGAAGGCATATCTATTACTTCTCTGACTGAAGCATGGAGTGTGCTTATTGTGTGAGCAGATATTTGTTTTAAATTTAGAATCCCCTGTGATATACAGGGGTGGAAGGCTCATCTTCATAAGTTTTAAAAAGGTAAAGAAAACCTTCAAAAACTAGGAAGGCTACTTCCTCTTCCCTTGAACTATGTCAAAGTTTTAGTAATCTTTACTTCTACTGTTGTTGTTACTGGATTCCCTACCCTGCAAAGCCACCCCTTCCATCTAGATCAGGGCTCTCCAAACTTTTTGGCCAGAGCGCCACATGAAATATCTAGCGCAGTGCTGAGGGCCGGAAAAAAATTTAAATATAAAATTTAAATAAATAAGAGATGGAACTTAGATGAATGAATAAATGAATGAGTGGGCTCATTCACTCAGCATCTCCGGACCTCAGAACACCCTCCAAGTGCAATCAGAGCACAGCTCTGGTCATGTTCAGTCAAGTGGGCCAAAGGCTTTCAGGGGACAAGAGGCCGGTTGCAGGGTGGATAGAGGCTCGCTGCGGACCACATCTGGCCCCCAGATAATAATAATAATAATAATAATAATAATAATAATAAATTATATAATATATTATATTATAATATATATATATAATATATTATATTATAATATATATAATATATTATTTGTATTGGCAACCTTCAGTCTCGAAAGACTATGGTATCGCGCTCTGAAAGGTGGTTCTGGCACAGCGTCTAGTGTGGCTGAAAAGGCCAATCCGGGAGTGACAATCCCTTCCACACCGGGAGCAAGTGCAGTCTGTCCCTGGTCTGTCTCCCTGGCTATGGGCCTTCCTTCTTTGCCTCTTAGCCTCAGACTGTTGGCAAAGTGTCTCTTCAAACTGGGAAAGGCCATGCTGCACAGCCTGCCTCCAAGCGGGCCGCTCAGAGGCCAGGGTTTCCCACTTGTTGAGGTCCATCCCTAAGGCCTTCAGATCCCTCTTGCAGATGTCCTTGTATCGCAGCTGTGGTCTACCTGTAGGGCGATTTCCTTGCACGAGTTCTCCATAGAGGAGATCCTTTGGGATCTGGCCATCATCCATTCTCACGACATGACCAAGCCAACGCAGGCGTCTCTGTTTCAGCAGTGAATACATGCTAGGGATTCCAGCACGTTCCAGGACTGTGTTGTTTGGAACTTTGTCCTGCCAGGTGATGCCGAGGATGCGTCGGAGGCAGCGCATGTGGAAAGCGCTCAGTTTCCTCTCCTGTTGTGAGCGAAGAGTCCATGACTCGCTGCAGTACAGAAGTGTACTCAGGACGCAAGCTCTGTAGACCTGGATCTTGGTATGTTCTGTCAGCTTCTTGTTGGACCAGACTCTCTTTGTGAGTCTGGAAAACGTGGTAGCTGCTTTACCGATGCGCTTGTTTAGCTCGGTATCGAGAGAATGATTGTCGGAGATCGTTGAGCCAAGGTACACAAAGTCATGGACAACCTCCAGTTCATGCTCAGAGATTGTAATGCAGGGAGGTGAGTCCACATCCTGAACCATGACCTGTGTTTTCTTCAGGCTGATTGTCAGTCCAAAATCTTGGCAGGCCTTGCTAAAACGATCCATGAGCTGCTGGAGATCTTTGGCAGAGTGGGTAGTGACAGCTGCATCGTCGGCAAAGAGGAAGTCACGCAGACATTTCAGCTGGACTTTGGATTTTGCTCTCAGTCTGGAGAGGTTGAAGAGCTTTCCGTCTGATCTGGTCCGGAGATAGATGCCTTCTGTTGCAGTTCCAAAGGCCTGCTTCAGCAGGACAGCGAAGAAAATCCCAAACAAGGTTGGTGCAAGAACACAGCCCTGCTTCACTCCGCTTCGGATGTCAAAAGGGTCTGATGTGGAGCCATCGAAGACAACAGTGCCCTTCATGTCCTTGTGGAAAGATCTGATGATGCTGAGGAGCCTGGGTGGACATCCAATCTTGGGGAGAATCTATATATTATTATTATATTATTATTACCCCGTAATGGATTTTTCCTCCAGAAACTTGTCCAATCCCCTTTTAAAGGCATCCAGGCCAGTCGCCATCACCACATCCTGTGGCAAAGAGTTGAATGTCTGATGAACATTCTGTTCCCATGTTGAACATTCTGTTGAACATTCTGTTCCCATGGATTTGCCCATCTGCGGGGAGCAAGAGCGTGCCTTTGTGTCATCTGCGGTCTGCTCTTGACTATCCACGGCATTCTGAAGCAATTCGTGGACATCATGAAGCTATTCATGGACACCATTCTGAAGCTATCTGGAGCAGGCAGATTAGCTACCCCTCCCCCATTTATCCCTATATCAGTTGATTCAGTTGCCGCTTGGAGGCAGGCTGTGCAGCGTGGCCTCTTCCAGTTTGAAGAGACACTTGGCCAACAGACTGAAGCAAAGAAGGAAGGCCCATAGCCAGGGAGACAGACCAGGGACAGACTGCACTTGCTCCCGGTGTGGAAGGGATTGTCACTCCCGAATCGGCCTTTTCAGACACACTAGACACTGTTCCAGAACCACCATTCAGAGCAAGATACCAGAGTGTTTCGAGACTGACGGTTGCCAACTACTAGTTGATTCGGTATCCACAGGAACTTAACCCTAGCAGGTACCATGTTTATAATGAGTTTATAATTTTGTAGGGCAAGGTCGCTGTGATAGTCTGTTGCAGCAAACAGAAAGGGAGGCAATCCTAACCCGCTTTCCAGCACCAACATAAGGGCAAATGCAGCTCCGAGGTAAGGGAACAAACATTCCCTTACTTTGAGGAGGCCTCCATGATTGCCACCCAATTGCAGTCCACTGCACTTTGAAGTGAGACCCTTTAAATGCCCACGTTGCACTATCCCCTTGGGGAAACCAATGAAGCATTTGAATTATTTCTGTTCTCAGTTTATATACATATAAAACTGATACTGATGTACATAAATGTGACATCTCCAACCCATCTCCAACCGTCTCGACTTTGTCCTGCAATTGGAGCAAGATGGAATCTGGGAAGAGAGAGTGAGGCTGACTATGCGCACCTCTCCCTCACTTTAATCCAATTCACACGCGAGTCTTGACATCCCAGATCTATCTAATTTATAGATAGATGTTTGAAGACAGTGTCCTCTTGCTCGCAATATATCCCCATGGGGGCTGGGGGATAAGATAGGCCCTCAGTTTGGCTGTACTTGTCATAAGAGGCGACTAAACAACCACCGGGTAGATGGGACTTGATAGCCTGGGAAGGCAGCTCATCTGAGAAAAGGAAAACTCTGATCCCAAACCTCCACTGCCTTGTGGCTACATCCAGTAATGGAAAAGACTTCAGGAATCAACCTCCAGGCAAAATCTGGAGCCGGAGTCCCTGAGGCAGTTCATGGCTGAACACAGTCACATTCTGGCAACTCCTGTGATGCCGCTGGAACCAACCGTATTGGCTTCTGTCTTTCCATTGGACCATTTCAGCAACATGGAGAGGGGGGATTTGCTGCATGGGTAACAGTCT
Source organism: Tiliqua scincoides (assembly GCF_035046505.1). Taxonomy (NCBI): domain Eukaryota; kingdom Metazoa; phylum Chordata; class Lepidosauria; order Squamata; family Scincidae; genus Tiliqua; species Tiliqua scincoides. Next base: position 8,165,584 of record NC_089821.1, on the reverse strand, counting down.
ATCCTCCATATCTACTTTACCCAGGCTTCGCGCACTGGAGAGGACATTCTGTTCCAGAACCACCATTCAGAGTGCGATACCATAGTCTTCCAAGACTGAAGGATGCCAATGGACCAATGTGACATTTATATCTATGTTCTTAATTCCTTATAACAATTTTGGCTTTTGCGTATTGTTTCAAGTAAAGGTTAATTGGATCTGCGGTGCACTAACTGTGAAAAAAAGTATCATAAAGAAGATGAGGATGGACAAGCAGAACTTTCATTGTGCATGCTGAAAAGGTGGGAGCTCAACTGGAACCAACATTCCTATACCTGATCTTAGCCAAAAGGCTGAGAAGCGATATACACTTGGAAGGAACCACCTTCATGATGTTACTCTAGGTCAGGGGTGCCCAAACCCCGGCCCGGGGGCCACTTGCGGCCCTTGGGGACTCACAATCCGGCCCGCGGGGAGCCCCCAGTCTCCAATGACCATCTGGCCCTCCGGAGACTTGCTGGAGCCCATGCTGGCCTGACGCAACTGCTCTCAGTGTGAAGATGACTGTTTGACCTCTTGCATGACCTGTGGGATGAGGGCTCCCTCCACTACTTTCTGTTTCATGTCTGTGATGCAGCAATGGCAGTGAAGGAAAGGCTAGCCTTGCTTTGTGCAAGGACTTTTATAGGCCTTGAGCTATTGCAAGACCTTCATTCATTTATACAAGTTCCATCTCTAATATATTCATTTATGTAAATTTATTCAAATTTGAAATGTAAATTAATTCGGCCCCCGACACAGTGTCAGAGAAATGATGTGGCCCTCTTTCTAAAAAGTTTGGACAACCCTGCTCTAGGTTCTGCAAGCATTATGAATGCAAGATATTTTGATTTAGGTTTTTCATCCTCAGTTAATGTTAAAGCACTGTGGCTTAATTGAGCTGTTGGCTGTCTTGGCAGCAACTTAAATCCTGAATCTACTCTACTTAAGAGATGTTGCAGTTTCATTTTATTTTTGAATTTGTAGTCTTCTTCTGTAGTCCTGATGTTTTTCATCATTCTTGTTTAAAGCTGGTGGGCTATCACTGTCATCACTAGGGCCGTGAATGGTCCTCAAGTCCCTGGATATCCAAATGTTTTTTGAATTCAAACAACAGCTAAAGTTTCAAAACGGCACACAAATTGCGTTTTTGTATGGAGTTCAGTTTTAAATATTCCAACATATTTAAATAAAAATCTGAAAGAATAAGAGTGATTCACTGAACATCCAAAGTTTTAAGTTAGCCAGTTTTTTTTACACATGCACAAATCCCAAGGCTCCTATGAGCAAAGTATGCTAATCAAAGCAATTTAAATGCAGGTCAGTAATGAGGCACTGAGTAATCACCATTTTACTTGTTCAACATCAATCAAACACAAGGGATTAGGTCTATATTAATTATTTGGTAGAACAAAAAAAGTTTATGCATATTAGAAGCTTTCTTCAGATCACTGTCTGGTAATGAAAATGAACATCTTTGCTTGCGCAGCTGAGTAAGAATGGAAGATTACAACCTCGCTAGCATTTTTGTGACTTTGATATGCCATCTGATTAGCTGGTTTCATTACAGAGATAGTGAACTTAGGCAGGTGTTTTGCTGTTCTTAACAGATGTTTCTAGAATACATCTCCACAAAATTGCATTACAGGCTACCTATCTTTGCTAGTGAATAGCCCACCTGTACCTCCATATTTGCAATGACCTTTCCATGAGTTATTCAGGCAGTAAGAAAGCACTGTCAAGAGTGAATTCATTGAAATGGTGATTATTGACATGGATAAGGCCCATCTGAGAACAGACAGCCCAATTCTATGCACGTCTACTCAGAAGTAAATTCCATTAGAATCAATGGGGCTTACTCCCAGGAAAGTGTGGATAGGATTGGGCTGAGAGACATTTATATTTTAGCATGGTAAAAGTATATAACTACTTAAGGCAGTGGTTGTCAAACTTTTTAGCACGGGGACCCACTTTTTAGAGTGTTGGGATCCATTGGAAGTGATGTCATTAACCTGGAAGTGATGTCATGGCTGAAAACCACATAATCAAGCAGGAAAATGTTTAACCCACCATACAACAAAATCTAATCAATCAATCAATCTACACGTTCATAATCAGTATATGTTCAAAAATTTACTTAAAATAAATAACCCACCTAACCCTTCCAAGCAGTTGCTGATCTGTTCTTTAAAAAAGTTCTTTCTTTTTGACCTCACAACTCTATGAGGTAGGATGAGGCTGAGAGACAATAACTGGTCCAAGGTCATCCAGGAAGATTTATGGCTGAGCTGGGATTTGAACCTGGATCTTCCAGGTCCAAGTCCAACCCTTACCCACTACACAATTCTGGCTTTAATGCAGAAAAGCAAGTTTTAGTAAAATTTATTCTTGTCTTATTGGTAGAGGTGTAATTTTTTCACTTTTATTTTTTTGTTGTTTTCGTTTGTTGGACAAAAATGAGAAGCGCAGAGTTATGTGTTTTTATTCCGGTTATAAATTAAAAGCTCTTTAAAAGTGTACTAGGTAGGTGACATAGGTGGTATAGTGTCAGTAGATACAGCCAGTCATTACCTATGCACCTCTCCCCAGGTCCAGACTAAGCAACCTACAGTGACTAATATGTAGAGATGTTAGAAAATGGTTTTATTTTTTTCAGGTTTTTTATGCAAATGAGAAGTGCAGAAAGGGTGTTAGGTGTTTTTATTTCATGATCACTGAAAAAAAAAAATCACGCCATGTTTACTGGAACCTCCATGTAGTCAGAAAGGAGCCTCTTGTGTACTTTTCATTCTGCCACTATTAGAAATACTATATGGGGTCAGGTATTTGAAGGTAACAAAGTTTCCTTTAGGAGAGATGGGAAGGATTGTATTGTTATGGCGCAGTCATTCAAACTGCCAGCTTTCTGGATGACTGCCAGCTGTTTTGAGAAGGGCGTTGAACAAATTAACTACTTAAAAGTTACATAAGGAAGGATGGATGACCTTTGGCTCACTGGAAGGTCACGACAGCCTGAGTAAGGCTCAGATGATGCTGTTACTCAGTGATGACTCCCGTAATCATGCAACATTGCGGTACGCTGAACAATTCCATCAGGCCTGTGCCTCAAAGTGAGCTCCACCTGGAATCTCCGCACCAAAGAAAACAAGTGGTGACCCACAACAAGATGGGGTATGTCCAGCCTCTGGCCCTTGTTCAGAGCACTAATGGGAGAAGGTTTCAGGAGAGGTTGGGGAAGAAAAAAATACGTCCCCTCCTTTTGGAACGCGTCCCCATCGCTACGTGGCTCCATTTTAAGGATGGTTGTTGGCCTTTATCTGGAGCATTTTATTGCTTCATAGTAGTGTTGTGTGTATAGGAAGGCTGGCGATGTCTTTCTGCTCCCCCCCCCCCCCCCGCTGTCCTATATATAACACAGACAACGTAAGTTTGAGATTAGGGCAGTGGTTCCCAATCTTACCGCTGCTGCAATACCCTCAGATCCCAGAAGTGGTGTTGAGGCATCATGTGATGAAGTCACCTCCACTTACACCTCAAACATGAGCCTCAAACAAAGAGGATGAGGGCGGCCGGATGGGCTCTTTCCACCGTGCAGAGCCTCCGACCACTGTTGGAAAACTCATGCCTCCGTTTTGCTCCCCCTGCCTGGAATGGCTCCGAAGTGGAGGTGCCCCCTGCCCACTGCGATGAGGCTCCTTGCAAGACTTTCCACCCCTTCTAGCTACGCCACTGCCCTCTCCATTTGCTCTTTCACTTTGTACTTCAGATTAACGGGGATGGAAGGGAGTGTACAAATTTTGGCTGGTCTTAATAGCTAGCTGTTTGTCGTTGCTGCTGACTGCAAACCTCCCCAGTGTTTTGAATGCACTAATTTGTAGCAATAAGAGGGGCTTCTCTTTTGACTTTGTACTACACTTTGTAGATATTTGAAGCATCTGCATTGTGTAATGAAAAGTCAGAGATTCACCCTGTCTTGCTCCCCAGTTTGGGTGGGAACCAAGACCTAGTTCTATGTCATGATACACTCTGGTTTAAAGATACTCAGAGCGTGAAGTACGAGGAGAGGCAGGCGTCCTGATGAGCTCATTGGCGAATGCTTGGATTTGGAGTGTTCTGAAACTGAATGTACAGTTGTACAGGTAAGCAATAAAGTACAGTCTTCTGAGACTGAAGGATGCCAACAGTGCTAGGATTTGAAGTCCAGAGTCTCCTGATCTCCATAATAAAAAGGTCACGTACTATGACTCTCATAGATTTTGGAAACTTGAATGTCAGAATTTTAATCAATGTGTTTCATTTGAAAGTTCACAAAAAGTGCTGCATTTTTATAAACTCACCACCACTGTCTGACAGAAAAGCAGTCCCCGTTTGGACCGGAGCTTACTGTTCTGCCTCTGTGCTGTTCATATTCTGAGTAGATCTGGGCACCGGGACACTATGGGCAGTCGTGTGTGCTGCCCGGCATCCCAGAAGGCTGTGGGACATCCAGTCAAACGCAACTGCCCAAAGCATCCCAGTGCACAGATCTACTCAGAATACAAGCAGTGCAGAGGTGGAATGGTGAGCTCAGCTCAGACAGCAGAGGGCTTTCCCCAAACCCTGGATCTGGCTTTGGAGGAGCCTGCTCTAAACACTGAGTAGAGTGATTGAATTTGAGCTGTGTTCTTTGGAAGCTGGAGAAGTAAAAGTATTTCTGACTAGTGAATTCCTGTGTTTTGGACATATGAGAGATTGGAGCACATTAAAAAAATTTTTTTTTTTACTTGTGACCAGTTAATCATAGTGTGTGTGATCTAATGCAGTTGCATTGCTAAAACACCCTCTGATGATGAAACCAGGATTAGAGTGTCTTGACATCCTGAATATTGCAAGAACATGATCTATTTTAAAACAGCTGCTTGCTATAGGTCATAGTTCTCCCTTACCTACATTCATCCTGTTTCATTGCTATATTTGAGTTTTGTGTTTCGAATAGGAAGGAATGCTCTTTTGTCATCAATGATGATTATGATTAACATTTCTAGGCAGCTCCCAGAATATACTTAAAACAATAAGAACAGCACACCTAGGAGTAGTTAAAAACTACCTTAAATTTATCTTTGCATACTGTGCATTAATTTAATGTAAATGTAATTTCATAAGAACTTAAGAGAGCCCCGCTGGAACAGTCCAAAGGTCCATCTAGTCCACCTTCCTATATCTCACAGTGGCCCACCAGATGCTTTAGGAAACACACAAGACAACAGACACTTCCTGGTGTCCTCCCCTGCATCTGGCAATCAGCAGCAGCCTGCCTCTCAAACCAAGAGCTTGCACGTACCTACTATGACTTGTAACCCGTGATGGACTTTTCCTCCAGAAATTTGTCCAATCCCCTCTTAAAGGCATCTAGGCAAGATACCATCACTACTTCCTGTGGCAAGGGGTTCCACAGACTAATTACATGCTGGATAAAGAAATATTTTCTTTGTCTGTCCTAACTCTCCCAACACTTAATTTTAGTGGATGTCCACTGGCTCTGGCGTTATGTGAGAGGGAAAAGAGCGTCTCTACCCACTCTATCCAGTCTCTGCTCATCTTGAAGCTGCCATGTGGTGTGGTGGTCATAGTAGTGACTTTTCCACATATGTCAAGCTATCTTGATTTCTTGGCTACAGTTAAAAAAAACAACAACATTTTAAAAGGCATACTGCCTAAAGCTATGGGGGCAGCTTTTCTGATTTTGCATTTAGAGCAAAAAGTCATTTGGCTAAAACGTAAACAATCATAGTAATCATTTCCTTCTTATAACAACTCTAAGACATCAAACACTTAATTTCTTGCATCAGTTCACATTTTGATGCCTTCAGCACTTTGTAAATACACAGAAGGCTTTTCCAGGAAAGCAATCAAGCCATTTGTCAAAAGATTTCTGATTACCAGAAGGATTTTAAAGTTTGACATTGCTGGCTGTTAATCTCCAGCAATCTTTTGTATTTGAACTAATAGACATCTGCCCAAGAACCATGTGACTATTTCTGCAAGCCTAAGGGATCTTTTTGACTTCCCATGCTGCATGGCAAACCTCTTTTCTTAAATTTATCTGTTTCAAAAGTAGCTTGTGTTACGTTATGGGTATCTGCCATTTGAAAAAAAAACATTATCCAAAGGCTTGGACATGTCTAGCGGATGTTTGTGAATCGAAGTACAGGTCCAGCCTATTTATACACAGATTTTTTATACACGGATTTGACTCAACATGGCCACAGCAAATGAGAAGGAATGTGCTGATCCCTGGAGAAGGGGAAAATGCATCACTTTAAAATCAGTTGAAAGAATTGAACAGTCCTTTAACAATAGCCTCCTTAATGAGAGAGAGAGAGAGAGAGAGAGAGAGAGAGAGAGAGAGAGAGAGAGAGAGAAGCTGGCTGACAATCCATCAATCCTTCTCTCTCCAGGCGACCCCTCCTTTCCCCGAGCATGTGAAAGGAAGGTGATCACTTTGCACTGGTGAAGGGAGGGGCTGAGTGAAGCTCCTTTCCAAGCCCTTGGAGGATGACTGATAGATGGATTATCTTATTAATGACTCTTATCTTACATCACAAAGGTCAGCATTAAATCACCGGATTTAATCACCGGAGCAAAGCACCGGATTTAATCACCAGAGATTTAAATCACCGGAGCAAAGAAACTTTGATTTTTAAATGGATTTGCTCTAGTGCATTTTTTGCCATCCACCTGAGTGCTTGGAATGGAACCCAAGCGAATAATGAGGCTCAACCTGTAGTGCTTAAGATAAAGGTATAATTTGGATTTCAAAAAGAAAAATGTTTCTCTAATTGGGGCACGATGAATTTTCAAAGCTCAGAAACAAATCCAGGAAATTCCAAGTTTTTTTAAAAGAAACCTTTCCTTTCTTTCGTTTTCCTTTTTGTTTTCCATCATTGCGTTAAAGGAACTAACCATTGATGAATCCTGCCAAGAGCATTCCCATACATGATAAAATAGGTGGGGGAATACAATAGGTCTGTTTTCATAAGAATATAAGAAGAGTCCCGCTAGATCAGGCCATAGGCCTATCTAGTCCAGCTTTCTGTATCTCACAGTAGCCCACCAAATGCCCCAGGAAGCACACAAGACAGCAAGAGACCTGTGTCCTGGTGCGCTGTCCTGCACCTGGCATTCTGAGGTAGCCTACTTCCAAAATCAGGAGGTTGCACATCCCCATCATAGCTCATGAATTCTATTGATTCACAGCCCAATCCTGAATTGCCCAGCATGTAGGGCTGTAGCGGTGCAAAAATTGGCCACTGCCGTATCCGGCGCGCTCCAGGTAGCATCCCTTCTCCCGGGTAAAGTGAGTAGCCCTACAATAGGGCTACTCGATTCTACATCAACCCAGAGATCGGTGTAGGGTCAAGAGCCTCCATGTCGAGCAAAGCTCCACTGGCCCCACCTCCCTCCCCCCCGCCTTTTCTCTTTGGGGAAGTTTGGTTTAAGAGATCAAAGCAGAATAAAATAATGGGAGTCTTTTAAACATGCATATAAAATATTGTTTCATGCGACGGTGTCAAGAAGCAAAGTCTGAATAGACAAAAAAAAAACTGTGCCTAGCCAGTGGCATAGCTAGAGGGGGTGCAAAGCACAAAGTTTTGCAGGGAGCCTCATCTGGCATGAATGAGCATGAGCCTGGCATGAATGAGCCTGGCATGAAAGTGGCCCCTTCCCTTTGGAGCCATTCCTGGCAGGGGGAGCAAAACGGAGGCATGAGTCTTCCAACAGTAGCAGGAGGCTCCATTTTGTATGCCTCCATTTTGCTCTCCCCACCTGGAATGGCTCCAAAGGGGAGGGGCCCTTTGCATGCTGCAGTGAGGCTCCCTGCAAGACTTAATGCTTTGCACCCCCTTTAGTTACAACACTGGGGGTAGGTACTTGGCATGCATTACAAATCTTTCATAGAATGACAACCCAAACCCTCTTCAGACTTAAGAAACCATAGATGTTGATGGGGCAACACTAAAATGGTACGTGAGAGTTCATGGGAATATTAACTACTAGATGTAGTACTAAACATTTTGTCTGACAAATACATAAAATGTTATCACTTCCTATATTTCATCACTCTTTTACTCCATGCACAAAAATGGCAGCCCCATAGATTTGTGTAAGGAAGAGAAAAACACAGCCATGAAATCACCTCTTAAAAGTAACTTCCTGACCTCATCCTAAATTTCACATGAAGTCAAATTTAAGAAAAAGACATGGAACAGAGGCAATGGATTTAAAAATCAAGCTAATAGTAGATGATGAGTTGTAAATTTACAGAATTTTAGCCTATATGCAACTACAGTTTGGACATCCTTTATCCAGAATTCTGAAATCCAAAGTATTCTGAAAACCGAAACTTTTTTGAGAGCCAACATGACAACACAAATGGAAAATTCCACAACTGACCTTATGTGATGGGTTGCACAAAATCATTAAAAATATTGTATAAGATTATCTTCAGGCTATGTGTATTAGGTGTATGTAAAAATACATGTGTGCACCACTTGGGCATACATTCTCCTATCCCTGTTGTTATACGATTAGGTCATTAAGTCAACATTTGGTCCAAATCCACTGCCTCTGTTGTGTCAACAGACACTCCCTGCCAGACACCAGCTGGTTACACAGGCTACTGGAAATAGATTGTCTCTTCTTTGCATTAAGAGCCTCTGTTGTGTAAACAGACTCTCTGCTGCAGGCTGTGGGAGATGCAATTGCCTCCTTAAGAGCACCTTTATTGTGCTTTGACCATCATCATAAATGTGACCCATCATTAAGCAAACAGTTGTTAAGCGGTGCACACCTGTAAATGAATTTTGTGTTTAGATTTGGGCCCCATCCCCAATATATCTCATTAGGTATATGCAAGTATTCCAGAGTATGGGAAAATCTGATATCCAAAAACATTTCTGGTCCCATACACTTTGGACAAGGGATGCCCAACCCTGTATAACATAATTTAAACAGAAGATAACTCTTCCCATACCTGTTCATCCATACACAGTGCACTGTTAAATGGGGGGGGGGGCGTTTTCAGGGAGCCTCATCGCAGCATGGAAGCGGTCCCTCCTCTTCAGAGTCAATCCTGACAGTGCAAGCAAAACTTGGTGCTTTGTGCTCCCTCTGGCTACACCACTGTCTTTAACATGTTTACTTTCAACAGTTGCTCTCAACAGTATATTTGAAAAAAAACAAAACCATCTTCTTAATATCTTTCTTTACTGGCATGCCGTAGCTATTCTGTTATCAGGTTTTAATTCCCATGTTCTCAGCCTTCAAGATAAAGTACATTAGAACAAATTTATAATCTCAAAGACCAAAATGTTTTCACCCTGCACACTGAACAGCACTTAGTAGATACTAGTGTCTGAGCCAGAGGTCTTGGCTTGTATCTGTCTCTGTTTTAATAACATACAAAAATAGAAGTTAAATCTAACCCTAAAGGTCAAGATGGAGGAACAGAAATTTAATTTAAGCCAGTGTCAAAAACTGCAGTGCTATGACTTAAATGCTATTTCTTGTCTGCCTATGGAGTCATGATGGCCACAAGAGTGTAGCTGAGGGTGATCGGGAGGGGAAGAGCATCGCACCACGATTTATCCTATTGCAGGAATAGTGTAAGAGTGTTGCAAGAGAGCTTGGGTGCTGCCTTTGAAAAACGTTTTGCAAGATAGGGCAGTAAGAGAAAAATGTTCATATGTAACTATCAACACCAGCAATGGCAAGTATGGTAAAAGCTGTGTTATCTGGCACTCGTAGAAAAGGGAAGTTGTCGGTTAATCAAGTGTGCTTGTTAACTGAGTGAACACCATGAAAAAACACGAATGACAGGAATATGCAGGACACAAACAAATGACTTTCACAAGTACCGGCAAATGATGCCAGATGGCGATTGGAAATTTTCCACTTAGGAGTAATTGTATCGCGACCCGTGACATCTGCTGGTGAAGAAGTTTTCCATTTTTAAATCACTGGCTAATGTGGCTTTTACTGTATTTTAATTATGTAGTGAACATCATACTTGGGACTTCTCATTCATTCTCATTTAAAGAGACAATGAACAAGAGATTTCACCGCACAGGACATAAGAGCCAGTCCACTTAGTCCAGTGTCCTGTACCCAACAGAGGAGGAAAGGCTCTGGGCACCCTGGCAAGCAGGGCTTGAAGGTCAGCACCGCATGTTGCTCCCCTGCAACTGGTATTCCAAGGCATACTGCCTCTGAAGGTAGGAGGTTCCCTCATCACTAGGAGCCATTGATAGATTAAGGGCACAATCCTAATTGTGCCCTAGGCTGGCACAAGTCCCTTGTGTTGGCCCAGGAGGGTTGCAAATGTGCTGTAAAGCACGTTTGCGCCTCCTCATGTGTCGGCTGGGCTGGCACAGGGAAGTGTGCTGGCCCACGGAGGCTGTATTCCGTCTCCATGCCAACCTAAGGAGGCTGTGCCAGACAAGCTTGGCCAATGCAAGGGTCTGGGGAGGTGGGGAGGAGGCGAGAGGGAGGTGTTCTGGGGCGGGGGAGGGCATTCCAGGGGGTGGGCGGATGGGAAGTGAGAAGTGGGGCTGGGACCTGACAGTTATGCCGGATCCCAACTACGTTGCCCGAGCAGCACAGAGCAGCTTGAACCTGCTCCATTGTCCTTGAACATGTGCCACCTCCTGAGGTGGCACAGGTCCGAGGAGACCCATTGGGACTGTGGTGGCTTACCGGACGGTAAGGGAAAGAGTTTCCCTTGCCGCCAGCTGAGCCGATTATGGCCCCAATCTTGCGCTGGACATGGTGCAGGCCTCCTGGCCTGCCTGCTCCAGCACAAGATAGGATTGCACTGTAATCCATCTAAATCCCTTTTAAACCAGCTATTGGCCATCACCTAATCCGTGTGGTAGTGAATTTCGTAAACTGGCTTCGAAACTTATTTCATAAACTGGGAAGTTTGCCTGTCCTGAATCTAAATAATTTTTTAAGACTATCAGCTTTTATCTGGAAAGAGATAAAATGTGCTAGTCCTCTCTAATAGCGATGAAGAAGTTTGAAAAATGATTCTCACTGGTTGTAGTATAATAGTGAGTTGGACCACAGAGGCTTGGGTTTTACTCAGCAATAAAGTTCACGTGGCATCGTTGGGTCAGCTGGTTTTTTTCAGGGTTGTTGAGAGACTAAAATGAGACCACCTCTGTCCTCCATGCATTCAGCCTTGAGCCTTTTGGTGGAAGGGCAAAATATACATATGCAATAAACTCCTTGGAGGATCAGAAAGTAGAAGTTGATCTTCCATTAGCTAGAAAGCAAGGATTCCTTTTCCTTAACTCATGTCACAGCTCCCTTGTTGGTCTTCCAGATTTGGTGAAAACAAAAATAAAGTAATTTTTTGCACAAATAGGTATCCTTCCCCCCCCCCCAAACCTACATGATACCAAGTCCAGGTTATACAATTTAAGGTTGTGAATCAATGCCACATCGTAATTATACAGTATTAGGAAGCAAAATAATCTAAGGTTGCAATCCTGACCCTCTTTCCAGCACTGACATAAGGGCAATGCAGCTCCAAGGTAAGGGAACAAACATTCCCTGACTTTGAGGAGGCCTCCGTGATTGACACCCAACTGCAGGATGTAGCACACGTCCCATTGGCACCGCTATGCCAGTGCTGGAAAGTTGGTTAGGATTTGGGCATTAGTCACTGTTTCTCAAACTGTGGGTTGGAATCCACTAGGTGGGTTGTGAGGAAATTTCAGGTGGGTTCCCATTCACTTCAATATTTTCTTTTTAGTATATTCGACTTGATGCCAACATGGTATGTGATTGCATTTGGGGAGATCTGTACTTTTAACAGACTACAATATATATGCTTTTAACAATGATAGTCAGTGGGGCTTACTCCAGGGTAAGTGTAGATTGTTAAAGGATTGTTAGGATTGTTAAATCCTAGAATTGTTAAAAAACGTTCTCTTCTTGAGGATGTCATATGATATCATGTCTGGCAATGATATCACTTCTGGTGGGTCCTGACAGATTGTCATTCCAAAAAGTGGGTCCTGGGCTAAAATTTTGAGAACCACTGATCTAAGTAATGCATTTGTCTTGTTAGTCTCTCCCCCCCCCCAAAAATAAATAAATAAATAAATAAATAAATTCTGCTCCAGTTAAAATTTGCTTTTCAAAATCTGAGACACAGGATAGCCTTTGGTTACAAAAACTAGGATAGCCAAAGGTATAAGAGGAGAATTGCTTTCTATCAGTTAATAAGCCAAGTTAAAGAGAGTCATTAAAATTTAAATGGGATGAAAAACAGATGAAACGCAGGAGTCTAGGGGGGATTTTTTTTTCTTGGCAAGCCAATGTTTCCTTCCGGAAGTTTCCATAAATACATGCTCTGGCATTTGCATCAAAGTAAATCACAAAATGGAACTTACTCGTGATTCAGATATCTAATTCTTCAACAGAACGTAGTTATTCAGAATGAAGAAGTGGATACTTTTAGGGCAAATTTCAGCTTCTATCTATGAACTACTATTGTTACTCTATTTTTTTGAAACTATAAACTTGTGGTTGTTCTGCTCATAAGTAAACTCCACTTACTTCCAAGTAAACGTGAAACCAGGTGCAGGCGAAACCACAGATACGGGATCTGCGGATACAGGGCCACCGCTCCGCTCTCCTCTTCTCTCCTCTCCTCCAGAGGTGGCGCAAGTCCAAGGAGACCCATTGGGACTATGGTGGCTTACCCAGGGGTAAGAGGAAGGCTTTCCTCCGGCTGAGCCACTTTGGGCCCCTATCTTGCGCTGGATACAGTGCAAGACTCCTGGCCTGTCTGTTTCAGCGCAAGATAGGATTGTGCTGCACATGTCACAAACCCCAGTGCTGAAGGTTGAACACCAATGATGCAGCATTTATTTCTACCTATAATCAATCCTTCAGTGATTCTCTACCTTGTGGTCATGTTCTTAAGAATGGTTCTTAACACCAACTTCCTGAAAAGCGACAAAACAGAAAAGATACTAGTGCAATCTCTTAGTGACTGATGATTCTTCAATTCACAACATCAATTTGATTTCTTATTTTTCTACCTGCTCCCTGCAGGTTTAATTGCACAAGTCGACATTAAATTGCTTGTAAAAACATTTGGTGTTCTATCTTTTCCACTACTCATTTAATATAATAACAAGGCAGTGACCTTGTTTCACCTTTGAGAAAAAGGAGCTCATAATTACAGAACAGCTAGTCAGCCGCTTTGCCGTTCCTGCTCTCTGTAAAAATATACATATGCCACTGTTTGTTTTGTGAATGCCTTACATGCTAGTATCCTGCATCATTTATTCCTAAAGTATATTCAAACCTTGAGATATCAATGAAGTGGTTTCCCTACCACTGTAAAATGCACACTTTATTATTTTTTTTCCAGATTTTTATAGCATACTTCCTCCAAGGAGCTCAGGGGTGTATATTCAGTCCTTGGGAGTGACTGGCCCAAGATCACCCAGGACTTTGCCTATGATTGTTCAAACAATGAAACGGTCACGATTACTGTGACAGCTAATTTGCACATTGACCGACTTTCATTCATGGATATCTCAATCTTCTGTGCACAATTTTTTTTTAAATTTTAGTTAATGCATCAACTAACATATACTTAGTCTGATCATTCCTGATAAGGCTGCCATGTCCTAGTTCCCCAATTCCAGAAAACATTTTCCTACCTAAGGCAGGGGGTTGGACTAGATGATCTATTAGGATCCTTCCAACTCTATGATTCTAATCTGCATTGTTGTTGGCATCCTTCAGTCTCGGAAGACTATGGTGTCACACTCTGAATGGTGGTTCTGGAACAGAGTGTCCTCTCCAGTGCGTGAAACCTGGGTAAAGTAGGTATGGAGGATAGGCTGTTACCCATGCAGCAAATCCCCCCTCTCCACGTCGCTGAGATGGTCCAATGGAAAGGCAGAGGCCAATACGGTTGGTTCCAGCGGCGTCGTAGGAGTTGCCAGAACGTGACTGTGTTCAACCATGAACTGCCTCAGGGACTCTGGCTCCGGATTTGCCTCAAGGTTGACTCCTGAAGCCTTTTCCATAACTGGATGTATCCACAAGGCGGTGGAGGTTTGGGATCAGAGTTTTCCTTCTCTCAGATGAGCTGCCTTCCCAGGCTGACGAGTCCCATCTACCCGGTGGCTGTTTAGTCGCCTCTTACGACAAGTACAGCCAAACTGAGGGCCTATTCTTATCCCCAGCCCCCAGGGGATCTGCATATCATTCAAATATTTTGCTACATGCAAGGCATTGTCAGAAATGTGAGTATTTTCTAGAAAAGACTTTGTTTTCCCATAGCATATACTACAAAAGTTGGGGAAGACCTCGCCCACACCACCCCACTCAGTATCTAGCACAGAGGTGTCAAATCTAGGCAATTTGCTCAAACTAGGGCTCATCCATCTCTTTACCTCTCTTTTCCTTCTTTGACTCTGTGAAGACAACAAGACATGTTGGAGAACAGGGGTCTAGCTTAGAGCAAGGTCTCCAAACTACAACCCGTAGGCTACTTCCAACCCCCTGGAAGATTTTACCCTGCCCACAGCATGGTGATGGGAAGCTTTAATGTTCTGGCCTGCAGCAACCTGCTTAAGCTCCAGGTAACCACAGAGCCTTGCACTGGGGAGATGTTTCCATGGAAGATCACTCCCAAAGGCTCTGGGCCTGCAGGGATCCTTCTTGGGAAGACTCTTCCAGTCACATGCAGGAGGTACAGTGAGGCCCTCCTAATGTGGTCAGGACCCACGCTGAATCAATTCCATGGGTCCCAAACCAGTGGATAAGGCAGGCCCACTATTTTAAAGATGTGGATAGAACAAGTGTTCCTTTTTCCTCCACTGTTTGATCTAAAATTTACCATACTTTCTGATAATAATCCAGAACCTGGAAGTCAAAACATCACAGTTTGGGGTTTGTTCCAGTTTATAAATGTTTTTGTAAACTATTCAGGCTGCAATCCTAACCACACTTTCCTGAGAGTAAGCCCCATTGAACAAAATAGGACTACTTCTGAGTAGACCTGGTTAGGCTCATGCCCTCAGTTCTATACCAGATGAGAAACTAACAAAAATGATTCTGCAACTGGTTCGGTCACTTAAGTTGCTACATAACTTAAAAGTTATGTACTTAAAAGTTGCTACATACACCTAAAAGATGAACATAATGCTATTTTGAGGAGGGGGAAAAGAAATGAACAAAAAACACTGCTTTGTGAACTTTTGTTGAAAAGAGGTAAATAAATAGTCTTAATAATAATAATTTACATGCAACAATAATGCATCCTCAGCCAATTGTATTTGTCCACTGAAAAGTTCTAAAATATTTTCACTTGCATAGCAGGAACACAATTTTAGCTTATTATAAGTCTTTTTTTTTTTTGCCCTCCCTACATTGAATAGCAGGAAGCGTAATGACACGATATAAATCCATGCAGCGGACACATTAAAAGTAGTGTGTTTAGCTCTGCTGACCTCATTTTAAAAAAAAACACCTGGAAAAGGCTCTGAAAGTTACCTAAAATGGCTTTAGATTTTCATTCTAGGGATATGAAGTGGGTGCAGAGATGTGTCTCCCCACTGAAGTCCTCTGAAAAGCGCCACTGCCACGTGAGGCATGCAACCTCTCACAACTCACGCTCAAAAGCTTCCGGTGCTTATTGAAGGACTCTGGTGGCAAGGTTCTGCCTCTCCTGCCTCCCCACCCACCGCACGTCCCTGTTTCATTCATATACCTTTTTAAAAAGATTGCATAATTAACACACATGGACAGTTCCTTCATCCTTCTTAGGATAGAGTTGCCTTGGCTCCCCTCGGGGAGAAAGGTGGGATAAAAATAAAAAGCAAGCAAACCCAACACTTGGAGCACCTTCCAATGAAGGAAAGTTTAAGTATTTCATACTTTTTATACTATAAGAGTTGAGTTGGCATCCTTCAGTCTCGGAAGACTATGGTGTCACGCTCTGAAAGGTGGTTCTGGAACAGAGTGTCCTCTCCAGTGTGCGAAGCCTGGGTAAAGTAGGTATGGAGGATAGGCTGTTACCCATGCAGCAAATCCCCCCTCTCCACGTCGCTGAAATGGTCCAATGGAAAGGCAGAGGCCAATACGGTTGGTTCCAGCGGCGTCGCAGGAGTTGCCAGAACGTGACTGTGTTCAGCCACGAACTGCCTCAGGGACTCCGGCTCCGGATTTTGCCTCGAGGTTGACTCCTGAAGCCTTTTCCATAACTGGATGTAGCCACAAGGCAGTGGAGGTTTGGGATCAGAGTTTTCCTTCCCTCAGATGAGCTGCCTTCCCAGGCTGACGAGCCTCATCTACCCGGTGGATCTATACTATACCTCCTCTATGAATGGAGATTCAGGGCACAATCCTAACCCCTTATGTCAGTGCTTTCCAGCACTGACTTAAGGGCAATGCAGCTCTGAGGGAAGGGAACAAACATTCCCTTACTTTGAGGAGGCCTCCGTGATTGACACCCAACTGCAGGATGTAGCACATGTCCCATTGGCACCGCTATGCCAGTGCTGGAAAGCACTGACCGAGGGCACAGTCCTAAAGAAGTAAGTCCTTTTGTGTTCAATGGAACTTACTCCCAGGAAAGTGAGGTTAGGATTGCAGCCGTAAGGGGTTAGGATTGTGCCCTCAGTTTAACAACAAAAGGTTGGGTCCAAGTCCTAACACCAAATATAATTATCACTCATCTGATCCAGCATTTCCTGCAATACATATATGTATATATGTCATACTGTGAATTACTCCCCCCACCCCGCAGATTGGCCGATACAGGTTGGACTTTGATCTCTGCAGGGGATCCACTCCCAGGCCCCCTATAGATACCAAAATGGATAATGGAATCCGCTGGTGCAGTCCAATAGGACCTGTGGATGTGTAGGAGGTGTAGAGTGCGCCCAGAGGTGTAGGAAAGGCATTTCTGGTTTTTGCCAAGGCGTTTGACGGATCTCAGAAAGTCTCCTGGAAGTGACAGGAAGGCACTTCTGGTCCTCTGTGGGTCCTCCCTGGGTTTAGAACCCATAAGAACATAAGAACAGCCCCACTGGATCAGGCCACAGGACCATCTAGTCCAGCTTCCTGTATCTCACAGCGGCCCACCAAATGCCCCAGCGAGCACACCAGACAACAAGAGACCTGCAAGGCTTCCTGGGAATTGTAGTTAAGAACATAAGAACAGCCCCACTGGATCAGGCCATAGGCCCATCTAGTCCAGCTTCCTGTATCTCACAGCGGCCCACCAAATGCCCCAGGGAGCACACCAGATAACTGCAACCCATGGTAAGTCAACCCATGGTGCAACCCATGGTGAGTCAAATCTGCACCTAAAGAGGACCCACTGTACAACAAAGAGACGTTCAGATAGACCCACAAAACAACACTGTAGGCATTACTGCATAAGACGTATTCTGCATGCCATGTGTCAACCATGCAAAGCTATTCACATGTGCTATCTTGCAACCACCCAGTAGTGTAGCACTAACCTCCTATGGTGGTTGCAGTAGCACAGATAGAGGGGGTGCAAAGCACTAAGTTTTGCAGGGAGCCTCACTGTGGCATGACAGCTTCCCCCGCCCTTCCAAGCCATCCTGGGCCATGAGAGCTAAACGGAGGTGTTGCTTCTGTTTTGATCTAGTGGTCAAAATGGCTCTGAAGGGGAGGGGCCACTTGCATGTCATGGTGAGGTGACCCACAAAACTTAGTGCTTTGCACCCACTCTATCTATGCTACTGCAACCACCATAGGAGGTTGGTGTTATCTCCATATTTGACAGGGGCTGAAAGGGAGTAGCTTTCCTAAGAACACTGATTATATTATTTACAACACGTGTATCCCATCTTCATTCCCTCTAAATCCAACCCAAGAAGGCCTACAAACAGAAGAAAAGCCACAGGCAAAAATAGAATGAAATACAGGTGTCTGCCATTTAACAACAGTTCACATAATGACAGACTGCACATATGACGGTGGTCAAAGCACAATAAAGAGGCTCTTAATGAGGCAATTGTGTCTCCCAAAGCCTGTAGCAGGGTGTCTGTTTACATAACAGCTCTTAATGCAAAGAAGAATTAATGCAAAGGCTCTTAATGCAAAGAAGAAGCAATCTTATCTCCAATAGCCTGTGCAGCTAGCTAGTGTCTGGCAGGGAGTGTCTACACAACAAAGGCAACAGATCGGACTGGATGTTCACTTAATGAACTAATCGCATAAAGGGGGTTGGAGAACATATCCCTATCATTAAGTGGCGCACAACAGTACAATGAAAGCAACTGCATCAAGTCCATGGCAGCGGTGAGGTTCAAATCAGGGATGTCCCAATTCACAGCTTAGTCCAGGGCTTTTCAGACTAGGGTGTTGTGACGCCCCAGCCTGTGGGCCCTGGCCTCTAACCCCTTAAGGGGCGGGGGCAACCTGGAGGCAGGGAGGAGGCAGTGGCGTGATCCCCAGGCTTGTGCCGCTCAGGGGCTGCAGGGGCTTGGCTGCAAGTACCTGAGCCTCCTGCAGCCTCCCCGGGGATGTGGGGAGCCCTGTGCGGCTGTCTGCAGGGCTCCCCGCAGCTTCGAAAGTGAAAGTAGATACTTTCACTTTCGAAGCTGTGGGGAGCCTTGCAGATTGTAACATCTAGCGAACATCTAACTCACAGAACTCACAGACACAAGGTATGATGGCTTTACAAAAGGGTGACATTATCTAATAGCCCTTGATGAATTCTACGGAACGTCTGTATTCTGTGGCAGCACACATCCCAGCATGAAAAATGGGAGCGATCACCAACTTCATCATGCCTTGTTCATCAAGCCAGAGGCGGCTGAAAATAGCCTGCTCGGTTTGATAGATCCTGCTCTCGTGTAACAAGCTGCTCCTGAGGTTTTATTTTCACTTTCACTGAGACAACACTCACTAATTAAGAGAGAGAGAGAGAGAGAGCGCGCAAAGATTCAAGTAGTGATCAGTACACTTGTGGACCTTCATTGCTTCTTGGCATTCTCATAGTGAAGAACATCCAAAGGTCATACCCTGAGTAGTCAGACTTTTTTGGGGGGTGGGAAATCAGTTACACAGTTTATGATTTATGATATAAGAAATCTCAAATTATTCTACAGTTTCACTGGATCACAATTATTTGAACTCAACTGAGTAGGAGTAGTTTAGATTTAGAATCAAGGTGAATTCAGGAGACCAGTGAGTTACCCAGAATCCCAGACACCTCCCTCCCGTTCCTCTTGGTTTTTCTTCAGTTGTTTCCCAGGTTAGGATGTTAGCAGACAATTACATTATCTGTACAGGAAATGCTCACTTAAATAAATAAATAAATATCTCCATCTTATTTATTTATTTAAGAAATTTATATCCTGCCTTTCCACCCCACTTAGGGGCCCTCAAAGTGGCTTATAAAATATTTCAATACAGTGGATAAAACAATGCTAAAACATTAATAAAATCAATTAAAAACATAAAACAGTAAGACACAGTTGGATCATTAAAAGATGTTTCATAAAAAGCGTCAGGCCCCCAGTGTCAGCATTTAAAAACTTATTTATTTGATAGGTTCCTGGAAACAGCAATTTTAAGCGCAAAAACTTATAAGGAGACAAATTTGATCATAGGCTAATTGATATATGTAAATAAGAGTTTTGTTCCTACAGTTTGTTCTGATCACAAAAACATCACCAAACTTCTAAATAGACCCAAAACACTTCTAATATTAAACACTGTGAGCTTTCTGGGCCAGAGAAAACCCACACGGACATGGAGAGAACATGTAAACTCCACACAGACAGTGGCCCCTGCTGGGAATCAAATTTTTTTTTTCTCATCAGCCTTATAATGAAAGAACTTTGAACGAAACAACTTTAAGTGAGAACTTGTTGTACCATAGTAGTTGCATAGTGAACTTGCTGTACTGCAGTAGTTGAAAAGCGTGCTAAATAATTCTCCAATTATCAAACCCCTTCTTGAACTGGCTACTAGCTTGCATGTTCTGGGGCGGTGGTGTGAGTCAGATTAGGGCAAATGAGAGATCAGCAATTTGAGATTAGTTCTAGTTAACTGGGGAAAAAATGTATTTTGAACTTGTTGACATGTTTAGTCCCAAATCACTGATGGGGGCACCATTAAGAAGACTTTACACACATTCTCTGTTAATACCTGTCCTACACACATAGCAAGATTAGTCTCTTCCCCCCTTTCTGCCCCCCCAATTTTAATTTATCACCAATTATATGCCTATCCAATTACAAGAAGTGCTATTTAATGCCAAAATTAAAATAACCCAGAGCAATTACAAGGGAAAATGGGTTACTGTATTTAGGATATACACTTCAAAATGTTCATTATTAGCCCCAAAACTAGAATAAAACTCAAGATTTTTGCCCTTCACAGAAACAGATTTCAAAATAATATGCCACACCAACAGAAGTGTAGACATCATAATTCAAAATCAAAAAGCACAATTTTAAACCAATCCTTTGTAAGTTTAGCACAAGGATTTTCTACATTATTGAGATGCTGTTTCGAAAAGGTTTTTGAGAGTGTTCCCATGCACACAAGTAAAATTTACAGTAGCCTATTTTATCATCTAAAGCTGCTCCTTAAAGTCAAGGAAAGACATTATCTTGCAGCAATACATACACATGCATGATTGAAGTCCAAGCTCCTGCCATCAACGCCTTGCCAAAGGAGAGATGACTGAGCCCAAAAAAGAATGTCCCAAAATGCTATTTTGAGAATGTGTTTCCCCCCACATCCAGATGGTTTTATTCATGACTTATTCAAGACTCCACAGTATGGAAAAAATAAAATATGGAGTTGCATCCGAGTCTTGCGCTCCACGAACAAAGTCTCCTTCTGTTCATGGAGAAAGCTGAACTCCTGGAAGGGTCTTTCCTCCTACTGTAGACAAAAGGTGGTTTTATTCATGGACTGCAAGGTTAGGAGATGACTGCATCATAAGCATTGTATTTTGCTGCTGGAAGCCACATAAAAAACAGTCTCAAATCAAGAGATGAATATAATTATCAACCCACTACAATCAATGTACATGATGTTTTACAGGATATTTTAAAAAAGACAGAAGAGACCCAAGGGGGGAGGGAGCAGGTCTGTGGCACAAAGGAAGTGACAATTTAAACTTGATAATGAAGACGACAGCAGAAGGAGACATAGGAGAAACAAGAAAAAAAATGCGTATAAAGTGCTTGGGATCTGAGCAGGCAGTGGCATAGCTAGAGGGGGTGCAAAGTACTAAGTTTTGCAGGGAGCCACATTGCAGCGTGCAAGCAACCCCATCTCCTCCTCTTAGGCCTCTGTTTTGCTCCCACTGCCTGGAATGGCTCCGAGGGGAAAGGGCAGCTTGCACGGTGCGGGGAGGCTCCCTGCAAAGGTTTATACAACAAATTTTGGCACCTTTTCCATATGCAAACAGCTATACCGATGACGCAGCTATAGTTAGTCCAACTTGGGAACTGCATCTTCAACATACAGCCACAGCAGTGTTCTCAAACTGTGGATCAGGACCCACTAGGTGCGTCGTGAGCCAATTTCAAGTGGGTCCCCATTCATTTCAATATTTTATTTTTAATAAAGTAACTTGATGCTACCATGGTATGTGACTGACTGCACTGGGGAAATTTCAGAGATCTATACTTTCAACAGACTATTATGTAGATGCTTTTAACGATGTTCGGAAATGGAACTGAATCCTAGGTGTGGGTAGGATCGCAGCCTATGATTGTTAAAAAAATTGTCCTGCTTGATGATGTCACTTCCAATTATGATGTCACTTCCGGTGGTTCCCGACAGATTCTCATTCTAAAAAGTGGGTCCCGGTGCTAAAAGTTTGAGAACCACTGAGAGCCCAATCCTATGCATGTCTACGCAGAAGTAAGTCCCATTAGAGTCAATGGGGCTTACTCCCAAGAAAGTGTGGATAGGATTGGGCTGTGAGCTACTCTGTTGAAGAGAGTAAAGGAGGCAGGACTTACAGTGATTGGTTGCAGCCGATCTGCAACAGCTTGTACCTTAGCTTGCTGTGGTCTGATTTGTCCCATACCCAAGCAAAATCCCCTCCCCCAATTCACAGTAATAGCAGCAAATTTACACTTTGGACAGCCATCTTTTGTGCTGTTCCTATTTAAGTAGAAAAGCGCCAATGGTACAAGTAGGACTGGAGCATAATTGGGTTGCATCTATCAGCAACATGGGAACTCTCTTGAGAGGTCCTCCTTTCTAATGCCTTACATGTAATTTTGTAGAGTTGAAAGCTGAGCTTACACTACACGTTACCCAAAGGATTTATCAATACTTACTGCCCAATAGGTTCTAAAGTACTGATGCTTCACCGCAACTAAGCACACAGACTAATTTAGGATTCATTTGAGACTGCTTTCAGTAGCTGGATTAGGTAGCAGGGAACAAAAACCGTACTGGTCCACTGTGAATACATTCTCATTTTCTGATAAAATGCCTCATTTGGGCTGCATCCACTGTTTACTGAGCCTGTAATTAAACATTCAGTCAGATTCAACGATATGCTAGGCACTGTCATAGAATACTGTGTTAACTGATGGTTAGATAATCTAAGCAAGCATAACCACGATCAGTGGTTTCTAACACCACACTCAATTTAATTTAGGATTTGTGTAGCGGGGAATCTAATAGCAACAAAGATATTAGGCAAGTATGTGCTGAACAGACCGAAAGCCTGTCTTAACTGGTCCAATACCTGAGAGGTCTCCTGCAAAATGGGAGCAGTTTCTATGGTAGCCTTGTGAAAGTTCAGCAACTCAAAATAACAAGGTAGGCAACTAACTATTTGGAAAGCAAGAAGGAAAATAAAGGGATACAGCAAAGATAATGGACTGTTGACTATCAAGAATAGGCAGGAATGCCTATTAAGAACATAAGATAGCCCCACTGGATCAGGCCTGGATCAGGCCCACTGGATCAGGAAGGAATTATTTTCCTTCTTGCTTTCCAAATAGTTCTATATTAATTGATAGGTTAGGTTAATTGCCAATCAACACAACTGGTGGTCTTGGGTAGTGGCACTGTTGGTTCAAAGAGAGCTGAAGGTGGCATTATATTGGGATATCACTATCCATAGTACAGCCTCTCATTTCTTTTTCCCCCCATTATAATGTCTAATCCAATGATTTTCAACCAGTATGCCACAGAACTTTGGTGTACCACAGGGGTACCCAAACCCTGGGCTGAGGGCCAATTGTGGCCCAAGGGGAGCCCCCAGTCTCCAATGAGCCTCTGGCCTACCAAAGCCTTGCTAGAGCCCCTGCTGGTCCAATGCGACTGCTCTCAGCACGAGGGCCAACTGTTCAACCTCTCGTGCGAGCTGTGGGCTCCCTCTGCTGCTTGCTCTTTCACATCTGTGAAGCAGCAGTGTTAGCAAAGGAAAGGTCAGCCTTGCTTTGTGCAAGTTATGAGTTATTGTGAGATCTTTGTCTCTAATATATTCATTTATGTAAATTTATTCAAGTTTTAAATGTAAATTAATCCTTTTTTTCCCAGTCCCCTAACAGTGTCAGAGAGATGATGTGGCCCTCCTGCCAAAATGTTTGCACACCCCTGGTGTACCACAAATGGACCACAGGTGTGCCACAGCACTTGGGGGAGGGTCATTTATTAGTGGGGCCACTGGGGAATGGGAACCTTCTGTCTGCAGCGCAATGTGCCTTGTCAATTGTCAAAAAATTAATGGTGTGCCTTGACAATGCTAGCACCTTGTAAGAACGTGAGATGAAAAGGGTTGAAAAATTGCTGCACTGATCAAATACAGGTTTTTTGTTGTTGTTGTTTTTTTAAAGTTGCTTGAAAAAATCCTAAAACCACCAAAATGTGGTTGACCAGAGATTATGGTACTCTGAAAAGTGATAGCATTCCACTAGTCTCTGTACTAACTAGCAACCCAATTCAATCCACACTTTCCTGGAAGTAAGCCCCATTGACTCTAATGGGACTTACTTCTGAGTAAACATGCATAGGATTGGGCTGTAGCTCAGCCTTGTTCGTAGAAGGCACAATACCACAGTTAACTTTAAAAATAATACAAAGCTAACTGAAGGGGGCGTGGGGAGAACACCAGAATGAGTGAAAGGAAGGGTGGATGAATAATGGTTCAACATTTCAGAGAATGTTCTAGCAGCCAATTAGTTCTATTTTCATTGATTTAGAAGAAAAACTGTAAAACTGCATTGATTTGTGTGATGACCTTCTCCTTCAAATACCTAGTTATCTAAATCTTTTTAATCCTATTTCTTTTTTGGAGTAAGAATTTTGGTGCTAGTCTTGTGTTCAGAGAATTAAGAGCATTATACAATAGGAAGCCTACGTGAGACTCTAATTGCTGAATTTTTTACAAAGTATGTTTTCACAGAAGGAGCAGAATGGCAGTTCCCCAGAATTCTCCAAGACCTATGTAACAGGTAGAGGAAGAACCACTATGACAGGGTAACCACAACCTGTGAGGCAGCTCCAAAGAATATTACGCCGTTTCATATGGAAAGCTGAAAGGTCTAGGATGATCAACAAGGATACACGTCCCTATATCTGTCAACACAGGTAATCCACCAAAGTAAAGAAGGCTATTTCAGTCCCAAAATCAGTCCAAAAGTCAAAATCAAGCAGTGTTATGTCTGAAGATCTCATTGGTACCTCCTTATAAACAGCTTCTAAATCAGCAATCTTCAACCTTTTGCATCTGACGGCATATTGACAAGGCACTAAAATTGTCAAGGCA
This sequence comes from Tiliqua scincoides, assembly GCF_035046505.1. Classification (NCBI taxonomy): domain Eukaryota; kingdom Metazoa; phylum Chordata; class Lepidosauria; order Squamata; family Scincidae; genus Tiliqua; species Tiliqua scincoides. Next base: position 8,140,755 of record NC_089821.1, on the reverse strand, counting down.
CACCATCAGGTTTTTGACAATTAACAAGGCACACCATGCTGCCAGTGGGGGGGGGGGAAGGGTCACATCCCCCATTGGCCCTTCTAATAAATGACCTTCGCCCAAATTCTTGTGGCACACCTTTGAACCACTCATGGCATACCAATGTGCCATGGCACAGTGGTTGAAAATGGCTGTTCTAAGTTATGGCTCAGGTCAGCAAACTAAAAAATGGATTCACTGTATGATGGAAATCTTAATTGTTAATGGTCATGTACCTCCAACAGGTGTGGGGGTACCCTTTCCAGGAGGGAAGGGCTAGTATCACCTGCTGGGCTGGCATGCAGTTCTCACTTCTTTGGCTCACTTGTGAACCTCTGCCAAAGCCCCCTAAACAAAGGCTTCAGAGGATAACTGGGGAGGGCTTGATGACCATCAACATCTTCCTCTGATTGCAGCTGTCAACACTATATTTTGTGGAGGAGATTGGCTTGTCTATCTTGCTCATCTCTTTTATCCCAAGCCAGCCAATCTCTCATCCCTGGCCAGGGTGCTTATATCCCTAGGAGAGGTTTGCATGAGGTCTCACAAGCTATCTCACCCACCTTCTGTAATCAGACCCACTCTCCCAACCCATTCCTGCTACTGTTGTGTCAGCTGAGGCACTGCCTCCTCCTTCCTCCACAGGCCACAAGATATTGGTCAACAAAGAGAAGTTGATGTAGCAGCTGGCGGGAGGCTGATCCCATTCTCTGCACCCAGGTGCACCCCCTGCATGACCTCAGGTGAGACTGCAGCATCTGTTCTCCCGCTGCCTCCTCTGCTGAGCCAGGTGAGTATGGACCTGGACACAAGGCTCTCATGCATGGGTTTGAATGGGCCCTTCCATGCCCATTGGAGGGGATCATTCAAAGTCCACCTGGTCTTTATTCTTATTCCTTTACATAACACCCTTATGGTCTAGGAATCAGACCACCATGAAGTCAGAGAGTAGTACAAAAATCTGAAACTATTCAATGTAACACGGCGATTTCAGAGATTAACTGCCATTATTATTTTCTACAATATCAATGAATTTCTCACTCTGGACCAGGGGTGCCAAAACCCCAGCCCTGGGGCTACTTGTGGCCCTCGAGGCCTCTCAATGCGGCCCTCAGGGAGCCTCTAGTCTAAAATGAGCCTCCAACCCTCTGGAGATTTGTTGGAGCCCACTCTGGCCCAACACAACTGCTCTCAGCATGAGGGCGACTGTTTGACCTCTTGCATGAGCTGTGGGATGAGGCTTCCTCCACTGCTAGCTGTTTCACATCTGTGATGAAGTAGTGGCAGCAAAGGAAAGGTCAGCCTTGCTTTGTACAACGCCTTTTATAGGCCTTGAGCTATTGCAAGACCTTCATTCATTCATATAAGTTCATCTTTAATATATTCATTTATGTAAACTTATGTAAGCTTATGAAAGTTGTTTGCCCGAGTTGCACTAAAGAGGCTCCAGGTACTTGCAGAGAGCGTCTATCCAGAATCACAGTGCGGATTCCGAGCCAACAGCTCCACCACTGATATGGTATTCTCCCTTAGACAACTGCAGGAGAAATGCAGGGAACAACAACAGCCAGTCTTTATAGCCTTCATAGATCTCACAAAGGGTTTCGACCTGGTCAGCAGGGACGGCCTCTTCAAGATTCTCCCCAAGATCGGATGTCCACCCAGGCTCCTCAGCATCATCAGATCTTTCCACAAGGACATGAAGGGCACTGTTGTCTTCGATGGCTCCACATCAGACCCCTTTGACGTCCGAAGCGGAGTGAAGCAGGGCTGTGTTCTTGCGCCAACCTTGTTTGGGATTTTCTTCACTGTCCTTCTGAAGCAGGCCTTTGGAACTGCAACAGAAGGCATCTATCTCTGGACCAGATCAGACGGAAAGCTCTTCAACCTCTCCAGACTGAGAGCAAAGTCCAAAGTCCAGCTGAAATGTCTGCGTGACTTCCTCTTTGCCGACGATGCAGCTGTCACTACCCACTCTGCCAAAGATCTCTAGCAGCTCATGGATCGTTTTAGCAAGGCCTGCCAAGATTTTGGACTGACAATCAGCCTGAAGAAAACACAGGTCATGGTTCAGGATGTGGACTCACCTCCCTGCATTACAATCTCTACGCATGAACTGGAGGTTGTCCATGACTTTGTGTACCTTGGCTCAACGATCTCCGACACTCTTTCTTTTGATACCAAACTAAACAAACGCATCAGTAAAGCAGCTACCACGTTTTCCAGACTCACAAAGAGAGTCCGGTCCAACAAGAAGCTGACGGAACATACCAAGATCCAGGTCTACAGAGCTTGCATCCTGAGTACACTTCTGTACTGTAGCGAGTCATGGACACTTCGCTCACAACAGGAGAGGAAACTGAACGCTTTCCACATGCGCTGCCTCCGACGCATTCTCGGCATCACCTGGCAGGACAAAGTTCCAAACAACACAGTCCTAGAATGAGCTAGAATCCCTAGCATGTATGCACTGCTGAAACAGAGATGCCTGCGTTGGCTCAGTCATGTCGTGAGAATGGATGATGGCCGGATCCCAAAGGATCTCCTCTATGGAGAACTCGTGCAAGGAAAGCGCCCTACAGGTAGACCACAACTGCGATACAAGGACATCTGCAAGAGGGATCTGAAGGCCTTAGGAGTGGACCTCAACAAGTGGGAAACCCTGGCCTCTGAACGGTCCGCTTGGGGGCAGGCTGTGCAGCATGGCCTTTCCCAGTTTGAAGAGACACTTGGCCAACAGTCTGAGGCAAAGAGGCAAAGAAGGAAGGCCCATAGCCAGGGAGACAGACCAGGGACAGACTGCACTTGCTCCCGGTGTGGAAGGGACTGTCACTCCCGAATCGGCCTTTTCAGCCACACTAGATGCTGTTCCAGAACCACCATTCAGAGCGCGATACCATAGTCTTTCGAGACTGAAGGTTGCCAACAGAAAACTTATGTAAATTTATTCAAATTTTAAATGTAAAATTCTTTTCCCCCCCGGCCCCCAACACAGTGTCAGAGAGATGATGTGGCCCTCCTGCCAAAAACTTTGGACACCCCTGCTCTGGATGCATGGTTATTCCACGTATTCTTTCTTTAGAAGTCATTCAGCAAATGTAAAGATTTATTTGGAGAAAAATAATCATCTAGTAAAATACAGTCAAAGCTTTCTCTTCCCCCATTCTGTTTTAATTCAAGTCTTCAGTCTTTCCAATGAGTAAGAAAGCCTTCAATGAATCAGAACACTGGTTAAAAAATAATGGCTTTTAGATAACTTTTGTTCTACCTTAAACAAAGACTATCTTGCATTTTGTAAGAACAAGCATATTTGCAAAACAAAAGTTAGCTTTATAACTTTTGTTGATAAAAACTTATGCTATGAACATAAAATTCACAAATTGTAGAACGGTATGTGGATTTTAGATGGATTGGCTTTAACTTTCAGGAACAAACAGCATTATGTGCTCAGGCAGCTAAAGTACTATCTTACATTGGATTACCGAGAAGGGACTACTCTGTCACCATTGGTGACAAGTGATATCACTTATCACCAGTTTACTACCAAAGAACAGTAGTGTAACTCTCAGTAGTGTAACCCCACGAGGGCCAAATGACTGCTGGATTCCACCTCTGTTTCCTGCAGGGAGTATGTACACTGTGAAGGCAAGAATGACCACATGTTCCTTGGCATGCATGTTAAAGATTGCGCATTGTTTCCTCACACTGTGTATATTTTCTTCTGGCAAACACTAGCAGACAAAAACTAAATTACAAGCCAATCTGGGAAGGAGTCAGCAAATTCCTACCTTTTAGCAAAAAGATAGTCTAAGAAAAAAATGTGAGGATGATGTGCCAGTACTTGAGCCAAGGTGGAATCCCAATATCATGGTTGATTCTATTCCCCGCCCCTCCCGCCATAATCTAATTCTAAGGCTCTTTTACCCAACCATACAAGATGTTTCTGCAGCTGCTCATAAAATGTCTCAGTGGCCACACCAATATCAATGTAATTGATAACCCAAGCCACATAGTTAATTAGTTTCATCTGCTTAAATGTGATTGTCATGTGACAGTTTAAATCCACACTGACAATTTAAACACTGACAGTTTAAATCCACATACCCTGGATGAACTGGTTTGTTTACAGACTCCAAGTGCAGTGGTCACTGCTTAAGAACTTGATTTGGCAATACCTTATGAGAAGTAGGATGATGAGCTCTTTATAGGATTGTTGCCACCAAGCCTTCTCAAAACAAACCCCCAACATATTACACCCTAGTCCTGATGACATTCAATCATCAAGAGAAGAGCTTGAGTGAAAATGTCTTCTGTACAGACTCCTGACATAAGCAAAACCAAACTAACCATGACACATGTATTCATTTTTACATCAGAAGTTCAACTTTCAAGTTTCAACTATCAGGAGCTTCCATTTCTGTTATGCATAAAATGATTTGCTTAATCACTTTAATTAGCACGCGTGTTCCCTCCCCCCACAGCATTTAATCCTTGATTAAGGTAAACAACTGTGTACATTTTAATTGAAGCCAGTTTTAAACATGCACAGCCTTGTAAATGTGTAAATTCTGCACAGTCGCTTACAAAGAGATTATCTTTACAGTGTGCAAATGCGAATTTAAAACGTCACAGAAACATTTAGAGATTCAAGAAGGTCTTCTGTGTTTCTTTTTAGTTGTTGCTGTTGTTCAGTCGTTGTGTCCAACTCTTCGTGACCCCATGAACCACAGTGCACCAGGTCCCCCTGTCTACCACTAACTTCTGGAATTTGTCCAAATTCATGATCATTGCCTCTGACGCTATCTAACCATCTCATCCTCTGCTGTCCCCTTCTCCTTTGGTCTTCAATTTTTCCCAGCATCAGGGTCTTTTCTAAAGAGTCCTCCCTTCTCATGAGATGACCAAAGTATTTAAGCTTCAGCTTCAGTATCTGTCCTTCCAATGAACAATCAGGGTTGATTTCCTGTAAGTCTGACTGATCTGATCTCCTTGCAGTCCAAGGGAATCTCAAAAGTCTTCTCCAACACCATAATTTGAAAGTGTCTGTTCTTCGGCACTTAGCTCTTCTTATGGTCCAGCTCTCACAGCCATACATTATTACTGGGAAAACCATAGTGAGTGACTGTAGGGGGGATTTTTGAAGATATGCCTCAGAGGACTGGAGTGGCCTGCAGCATTCTCAGATGTTAGTTCTTGGAGACTGCCATTTTTCTCCCCTCTAAAAATGAATCAGGAAATCACGCTACACTGTGAACTACCCACCCATGCAACAGGCAAGCAACCAAAGCAAAGGTTGAAGGCTGTTAAAAATAAGAATAATTTTTTTAAAAATCAAAATCATTAGATTGGCATGAATCTAAAGAAGTAGCTTGGCAAGCTGTGTATCCTTTTGAAAGGCAGATTCCTATAACAAATAAAAAATGCCTTAAAGCCTGGCAAAGAGTTTGTGACAGGGGACAGGGATCTGTCAATCAAAAGAGAAAAAACCCAGATTCCACTTGGCATGCCCAAGTGTATCCTTAGAACAAAACCAAATTCTGGATCTAGCCCATCACCATCAATGAGAATAAGTTTCCTTGTTAACAGGAATGTCTACTGACTGACCATGACTTAGCATTTATAATATACGTGCAGGTATAAAATAGATCAGTATTGTTACTACTACTACTACTGCTAAAATACATATTCTACCTTAAACAGCAAAAGCGCTCACAAGTGATTTACGTTAACCCTACCTAAAGCATTAATCAAACAAGAAAAACCAGGAAAGTAAATTAAGCAGCAACTCGGGCAAGTCTTGCTTAACAAACACAGAGCCAACAAGGCTTAACACTCAACCAAGACAAATATCAAATGGAAAAAGAACAGTTTTTGGCTGTCTTTGACAGGTAAAGAAAAGAGAGGCCAATGGACCTTCCATACTTTCGGGGTGGGGAACAGAATAGTGGGGCTTGCCCAAGCCCACCTACTGAGATTTAAACCTAGGACTTCCTGGCTTACAACCCAACCTCTTTGCCACGAGGCTGCACCCGCTCATGAATGATAAAACACAGTTCTTTAAATCCAGCTCTTCATTTTGCCAATTTCAGTAAAAATTACCCTGGTCATAATTCAAAAATGGATTGCGCCTCTCCTTTTGTGGTCAATAGGCAGCAAAACCGCTAATAAGCATCTCAGCATGTTTTCTAATATATCGCTGTAAGGTGACAAGCGTAGCATTTTTCTACCACCTGAAGCAGGACGATGGGAGTAGTTCAGGGGTTATCTACTCCCCCCCCCAAAGAACATTGGGCACCAAGTGCAGCATTTGTTTATCCCTTGCCGCAGCTTTCTCCATTAGTATTAGCTCTTATTTATCACATCACTGGGGTCAACAGTGGTCAGCTTGAACGGGTGGGGATGGGAGGTGCAGGATTAAAGCAATTTATCATTGTTTGTCGGGGATTGGCTGAACTGCACATTTGTATTATGTGCCAGGGCTGTCTGAGGAGGTCAGATTTAAAACTCTTTTCTTTCGTATCAGAGCCCTGCAGCAACAACACGACAATCTTCTAAGTCAAGATACGAAGGACGCAAGACAAGAAGCCTTGCCACATTTCCTTCTACTCTAAATAGCCTCCTCCTGCGCTATTTAACCACCAGGCAGCATCAATACTAATTTATACCACACTGCTGTATACTCTCCAGAACACACCACTTTAATAGCCCAGCTTGAAATTATGTCCCTCCTTTTAAAACTCATGTCCGGAGAAGAAACTGCTTCAGGTGCTGAAGTGCTGATGTAAAGGTGTAAGGCTGCACTGACATAGCCACACTTCACTGAAGTGCATCACATTCTACGGCACTGAAATGCTGGTGCGCAGCACATAACTGCAGGGGTTTCAAAAAGTTTGACAACTCTCTCCAGTGGAAAAAGGCTCCGAAGGATAAAAGGTCCACCTGGCTTCCACATCGGGATGGTGTAGGGAAGTGGTTCTCACACGTTTAGCACCGGGACCCACTTCTTAGATTGCAAATCTGTCAGGACCCACCGGAAGTGATGAAATGACTAGAAATGACATCATCAAGCAGGAAAATTTTTAACAATCTTAGGCTGCAATCTTACCCACACTTACCCAGGAGTAAGTCCCATTTACTATCATTGTTAAAAAAATATACATAATAAAAGTACAGGTCTGTAACACTTCCCAAAATGCAGTAACATCAAGTCTAATATATTAAAAATAAAATATTGAAATGAATGGGGACCCACCTGAAATTGACTCGCGACCTGTCTAGTGGGTCCTGACCCATCGTTTGGGTACTAGGTCTATTTACATCCTGGGTGATTGTGTCCCGGTCAAATGCATCCCAGTCATTGGTATCCCGAGACACTGGCAACTTTTCCCCCCTCTTTTTTTTTTGTTCCTTGGTCATTTGCATCCCAGTATAACTGCAAAAGCAAACTATAACTGAACAAGCTCCATGTTAAATTTATTTATTTACAAGATTTCTACCCTGTCTTTCCTCCGCTGAAAGTTGATTCCTAAGATGGCTTACAATTCATAGATTAAAAATAAATAAATAAAACTAAAAATACAACATACAATAGAGTAAAAAAAATAGAAAATACAACAATAGAAAAAGGAAATGTAATGCTATATAGCCTAAGCCTCTTATCACAGTCCTAACCCTAACTCTATTTTTGATTTTTAAAAATAAAAACATATCTAATATAAATATACATATACAGGGACACCAATGTCCAGAACGCAAAGGTATTGTCACTATTTTGGAGTCGCCAGCAAGGTGGTTATAAGGCCAGAAAGCAATTTCTGATCTGCACTGAGCTAGGTGGGGACTGGGGAAAGAATTCAAAAGGCAGGTCTTGAAAGAAAGTTGTAGTTAGGTGATCAGCCTTGGGAAAGACAGGCAGGCTTGGATTACCAGATAGTAGCTGGCACTGGGACTATGGGTGACAACTCTCTGAAGTCAGGAGACATGCAAATGTCTCCACGGCGCAATGGGTCAAGCCTCCAAGCCAGGTCCTGGTATAACAAGAGCCAATCCTGCAGAAAGCTCCTTTTATCATCTCCTGAGGTTGCTGCTATGCAGTTCACAATTAGGATTTTAACTGACCAGAATAAAGTTTGGTTGGTATTTGTTTGCCTACTTGTTTTTGGTTCCTCGGCCCAACATGATCCACCAGAATGCTTCTTGGACTGGGGCCTCGACTGCTATCTGGTTATCAAAGGTTTTACCAAGGTGTCACTACAGAGGCAGGAAGAGCACCTCTGAGACCGTGTTTTCCCTATATGAGATGCTTGCATTAGATAGGGATTAAATATGTAACCCCTGCACAGGGACAAATCTGACCATATAATTTTCATTAAAAGAGAAGTCCTCTTTATTCTGATCAGTCAAACATTTTGCATACCCCTTTGTCCTGTCTAAGTGAACGAAGGTTGGAAACTTGCATTGCCTGTGGCCCTTTCTAGTCCTTACATTTTAAATTTTGTCTAGATTTATGATGCTAATTGAATTTTTCAAAACTGTTCTTCAAGCCCTTGTAGGGTAGTTTCAGCATCCCCTGCGAGGTAATGATCACCTTCTAGCTTTGGCACTATTATTAACATCCACATAGCAGGACACACATTAGGAAGAGAAGGAAGTCATTTGAGTTGATGTTTTCTTTCAGAGAGGCAATAAATCTCTCTTAAATACTGCCAGGGATTTTACAAAGCCATAAAAAACCAGCAGCAGCTATACCTAAACACAAAAGACAATTCTGCTCTCTTTTGTCTTACTCTCAAATATAAAGTAGAGGCTTTTGCCAGCTAGGAGCTTGGATGGTTATTTAAACCACACACACACACACACACCCGGAAAGTTGAAATACTGAATAATTACATGATGGTGGTGTTTAGAGGATTTCAAACGGGAATAATTATAATGGTTTAACTAATGGGCACTTAAGATTTCTGCTATATAAATTATAAATAAAGTCAGTTGCTGTATGGTTTCTTAACATTTGGAAATGGTGTAGATATGCTATGGCCTAACGGTGCTCAAAATGTTCTCCACAGCCACAGAACCCAGGTTAAAAAGATGCATAGGTTTGAAATTTCAAAACCTCTCTTGACCCCTCAAGTACCTGATCATTACATATCTGAGTAAGGCCGTGAGCCTAACCACACTTTCCTGAGAGGAAGCCCCATTGACCAAAATAGGACTTACTTCTGAGTAGACCTAGTTCGGCTTGCGCCCTAAGTCATGCAACTATTCATTTGTTAGTTATTACAAGAATTTGCCATGGCAAGTGCATCCCTTCTGCTAACAGTGAAACAGAATCTTCCTATATTCAGTACTGAGATCAGGAGGATCAAGCCACATAGACCAATGATAAGTGCATGATAATTCTCAAGGGACCCCGGTGCTGTGGAACAGGGTCAGCTCCTGTTACTTGCCTCAGCTCCTGCTCCTGCCAACCTAGCAGTTCGAAAGCATGTATATGCAAATAAATAAATAGGTACCACTTTAGTGGGAAGGTAACTGTTATGTAAGTAAGTTATGCAGGATTGAAATCCTGCATAACTGATTGGCCCAGACTTATGGCTGGCCAATTGGATGATGGATCAAAATCCTACTCTCCGATTGGCCCTCTAGTTAAGGTTTCAATTGCACCAATCATGGGGAGTCTGGGCAGAGCTAAAGGCTATAAAAACCAGGGGTGTTGCCTTGTGTTTCATTGCCAGATTCTGTTCTGAAGATGGAATAAACATATTGAGCTGTTATCTCTATGCCTTCCTTTATTCGCATGGACCCACTATATAACAGTAACAGAGTCCTGTGCGCTTCGGTGTTGCTGGTCACATGACCACAGAAGATGCCTTCGGACAACGCTGGCTCCCTCGACTTGGAGATGGAGATGAGCACCACCTCCTAGAGCCGGACACGACTGTGTAGGGGAAACCTTTACCTTTTAATTCAGAATGACCATGCAAACCAGTCAGATGCACATTGTCAGGGTGCGCAGATCAGTCATGAATTCCAGCTCTCCAGGTCCTTAGACCTCATAGTGAAGAAAAACCACAGACACAGTAGTTTCTACTACTAAGTCTAATTACAAATATGTACAGCCGCCAAAAATCACAGCAGTCTCACAGCAACACAGTTCAGACAGAACTGTACAGAACCAAAAAAAACTACAACCTGGTACATTTATACCTTTATACTTCTGTTTAACCTATCAGGTTTGACATTACATCATGCATTGTATCAGCTTTCGCACATTCAGCATGATTCAGCACTTTCTGCCTAATTACAGACACATGTTCAAGGTGACTTTTAGTATACTTTATGCCCTGTAATGTTCATGCTTGTAAATTCTGCTTCCATTTTTATTTCAATATCCTGCCATTGTTGATCTCAGGCTTAAATACTGTCCACTTAGAAGAGCATATCTTCTATCAATATAGTCACTTATTTACAATTAAATTGATCTTAGATAATTTTTTTAAATCATCCACAAGAACTATGGACTGATTTAATTCTTGATAATATCTCTGTTCAGTTGCCTGATCTCTGAAAATCATACTCATTTCAGCACATGAAATGGCATATAGGTGTGCAGCGATTGGTTGTTTTACTGGCTTCATAGATACTAATTTGCACACTAATTAACCTTTAGAATTGTCAGTGTTTTCAAAACAGTTAAGACATTCTTCATTAGAGTCCCAGTTTATCACACTTATGAAGCCATATGCCATGGCAATCTGAAATTTTTCATAGCAAATTCTCAACATTAGTTTTTTTTTATAAAGTGCATTAGCTTTCTAGCAGCGCAGCTTAAAAACATGGAATAGTGCAATCTTTTTAATAGCTTCTAAGAGCGTGGTTAGTAGATGCAATCTGTTTAATCTTACCCCTCCCAACAGGGCAAAGAGGCACAACTTTTTAAAAGTGGTAGTTATCTTACTCTTGATAGGGGGGGAAGCAACTCTCCCTATTCATTTCAGCAGTGTCACTTCCAGTAGCTGTTTGCTGGTGTCTCCTGATGGTCTGTTCTTCCCATCTCCACCCCTTAAGATTGTGGATCTCTGTCCACAATTTTTTTTTTTGTGCTTCTCAAATGCTTGCTTGTTGCACAGAAAATCCTCAGTGCAACTGTTGTTGGCAACCTTCAGTCTCGAAAGACTATGGTATCGCGCTCTGAAAGGTGGTTCTGGAACAGCGTCTAGTGTGGCTGAAAAGGCTGATTCGGGAGTGACAATCCCTTCCACACTGGGAGCAAGTACAGTCTGTCCCTGGCCTGTCTCCCTGGCTATGGTCCTTCCTTCTTTGCCTCTTAGCCTCAGACTGTTGGCCAAGTGTCTCTTCAAACTGGGAAAGGCCATGTTGCACAGCCTGCCTCCAAGCGGACCGCTCAGAGGCCAGGGTTTCCCACTTGTTGAGGTTCATTCCTAAGGCCTTCAGATCCCTCTTGCAGATGTCCTTGTATCGCAGCTGTGGTCTACCTGTAGGGCGCTTTCCTTGCACGAGTTCTCCATAGAGGAGATCCTTTGGGATCCGGCCATCATCCATTCTCACGACATGACCGAGCCAACGCAGGCGTCTCTGTTTCAGTAGTGCATACATGCTAGGGATTCCAGCACGTTCCAGGACTGTGTTGTTTGAAACTTTGTCCTGCCAGGTGATGCCGAGAATACGTCGGAGGCAGCGCATGTGGAAAGCATTCAGTTTCCTCTCCTGTTGTGAGTGAAGAGTCCAGTGCAAAAGCACTGTCAAAGAGTAAACTTTAAGTCAAACATTCTCATTTAATATAGTTCGAAGTAGCCAAAGAAGAATTCCACCAATTTCAGCATTAACTGTTCCTGTTTGAGAATTATAGCCTATTCCTGGTGTTATGTGCAGAACTTGGGCACAATCTGAGTTTGTCTGAGGAGGACCAGAGGGAAAACTGCTGCAGGAGAGGAGGCTGCAGTACCAGAAGAGGGAAGGTAGAGACTGCTGTGTGCAGTGGCCCATAAAAGGGGCTGCACAAGCAAAGAGCGGATGGACCACCAGGGAAGCTTGGGAGAGAAGGAGCTGCAAGGAGCGCGCTGGGAGAGACCAACCTACAGGAAGGAGCCCCTGGGAGAGCCTCTGAGAACCAAGGAGCAACCATCCAGCCTTTTGCCTCAAATCCTGCTGCCTCCTGCCTGCATAGTGCCTGCCTGCCTCAGGTCCTCTCAACTGGGGAAATTTGGAACAAGGTTGTTTGTATTTGGTTCAGGTTCCATTCCTCATAATAAAAGCCTTAAACTCAGTTGGGGTCAGTGGTTTCTTTTGATCCTGCATAACGCTGGCAAAGTCTAGAAACCACATAAAGATAAACAGTCCTTTAAAATGGGACATGACAAAATGAGATATCAAACCCTGAAATTGGGTCTGCCATTAATGAGAAGATTCTATAGATCAGAGGCAAGCATCAAGTCCTAGTTGTGCATTTAACTCCACTCGCCTTTGTATCTTGGAGTGCCCTCTCCACTGCTCTAATGAGAAGTTGGAAGAATGTGGAGGTTGTAATATTGGTTGCAAGAAGCCGTTGGGAAGAAATGAAAAGCTTTCCCGGAATGAACTCTTATCACCTGAACTTGAAAGCTGGAGCCAATTCACTCCAGGGAAATAAAGCAGAAGCCATATTATTTAGCTCAGAATCCACATTTCAGAACAAATGAAAGAGCACTGTACATTCCTAGGAATGAAGAATAGGATAACATGCTTTTAACGCAGCAGGCTTTAAACCACCACAACCAAATTTACCACCTCCAGGAAATACTATCCACAGAGTTGCTTTAGGTATATTTAGCCAATTTATCATCCCTCTTACAGAGACTATTTTATTTCACTTAAACATACTTCTGTACAATTCCGTTTGCCCTTTCTAGTCATTGGAGAAGGCACTTTTACAAGGGCCGTTGTCTATGGAGACAGGAGGACTGGCAACAAGGAATAGGGCCTTCTCAGTAGTAGCACCAACTTTAAGGAATTCCCTCCCTTTAAGGAATTTGACACAGAATTCAAAACTGTGTCATCTGCATACAGCAGCAGAGGTACATGCATTGAGCCCAGCTTTGGCGAGTGGCCATCAACCTGAGAGAGGAAAGGAGCCAGGTCATTGAGGAAGAGAGTGAACTGGAAGAGTGCCAAAATGCAGCCCTGCTTCAACAGGGTTTTTGGGGGTCAGCCTCCCAGAAGATGAACAATGTACTTGGCAAACAGTACCAGAATGAAGTTTTTGATTTAAAAAAGCAACCTTGAGTTGATGTCGAGACTGGTAAATTTCCCCCACGGTATTTCCTTGTCAATGGAGTAAAAATCTCCTTTTAAATCCCGAAATGCCGTGTAGAGTTTTAGATTTAGTTTCTTGGAGTATTTCTTGCCAGATGGGCTAAGACCACACAATGTTTTACAATAGATGCACCCTTAAGGAAGCCAATTTGCTCTGGGCCCAGAAGTCCCTGGCGTGACATCCAAGAGAAAAGTCTGTCTAATAAGTGCTTGTCGCATAAGTCACCTATGGTGGAAAGTAAACGAATGGGTCTGTAATTGACAGGATCATGATGGTCTCCTTTTTTTATAGGTGCCAGAACAGTGTTCATCTACACCTCCGGCATCATACCTATCATATCAATCTTTGTAAATAGGGTTGCTAGTACTGGGGCCCAGTCAGGAGCAATTTTCATAAGGTAACATGTCTGTGTCTGGTGTTTTCCCAGACTTCACTTGTACTATTATCAATTCCCAAACATCCTCAGGAGTAACAGAGGACCAGGCTGGCTGGTCCAGCAGGGACAACTCTGGAGAGGATACTGCATCTTCCCTATCTATGCGGAACAGGGATGAAAAATGTTGCCACCACGCGTAGAGAGAAATGGGAGGATGTGAACGGAAGTTATGCTAAAGTGGTTTCACTCCAACCTTCTTCTGAAGAATTCAGAGAAGTTGATGCAAAATGATGAAGCCTCAAGAGATGGAGGGGCTCTATATATAACTATATTGCATAGACCCTAATCGGGTCTAGGACAAGCCTGCCTATGTAAACCGCCTTGAGTCTATCTGAAGAGAAATCAGAGAAAGGTGGTATATAAATATAGAAATAAATAAATTGAAGAGAACCTGTCCTACACTCAAAATAGGGAAAGGTAAAATACAATAGTGAAAGCAGCTTTTTGGGATAAGGGGGTGGGTGATTGAATTCCATGGAAGCCAGTGGCGTAGCTAGTGGTGGGAGGTCCACCCAGTTACCACCTTGGGGGAGGGGGTGACACACCACAAATGACCCACGTCAGGCCTTTGACATCCCAGGCCCTGAATTGTTGTAAGCCAGGAGGGGCCTTGATGTCCAGGCCCGGTATGAAATGCCAATTAAAGGAACAGCAGCAGCACTATGTATGTATGCTGATGCAATCAGCTGCACCTGTTGCAGGTGGGAGTCATGTGACTTGGGGAAAGATGTGTGCTGAGTCACGTAGGCTATGGAGGAGTGGTGCAATGCACCACTGGACAGCCAATCAGAGTGGGTCACAAGACTGTCTTGTGACTATGAGGTCGCCCTACTCTGATTGGCTGGCCTCAGTATATATGAGGCAAGCACAGACTCCTGGGTGTGGGTTGTTGTGGTGGAGTTTCTGCGTGCTGTGCTGCTGGTTTGTGTACTGATTTTGGACTGCCTTCTCATGACTGTGACCTGCTGTATCCCTAACTCCTGGACTGTTTGACTGACTACTCTCCTGCCTGCTCCTTTACCAATACTGCTTCTGCAACAAACAAGCCTGTGTCTGCTTCTTTGGCTCTGTTTGGGATCGCCTGCTTCTTTTGCGATCTCCCTACGCTCCCGTGCCATTCTGCTATCGGGAAAGTAAGGGCTATCCTCCCCTGCTGACCTGACAACCCAACATCACTAACATAGCAGAGGTTAAATGTACCCCATCATGCCATAAATACTGGATGATGAATTTCCAGTGGAACGCAATGCAAAAAACCAGATTGAAATATCTCCTTTCCATCAAAAGTTATGGTTAAAAAACCAGAAACAAAAAAAATCCATGGAACCCTAAGGAAAATGAAACCGAGCCATATCGCGCGTTTATAGATGCCTTTAAAAGGAGATTGAACAAATTTCTAGAGAAAAAGTCTGTCACGGGTTACAAGCCATGCTGTGTATGTGCAACCTCCTGATTTTATAAACCTGACGTCAGAATGTCAGGTGCAAGAGAGTGGCATCAGGATTGAGGTTGTCTTGTGTGCTCCATGAAGCACTTGGTGGGCCACTGTGAGATACAGGAAGCTGGACTGGATGAGCCTATCGCCTGATCCAGCGGGGCTCTTCTTATGTTTTTATGTGTTGGGAAAAAAAAATTAGGATAGCTCAGAGATTACTTATGCTTCTCAGTACTGGGAACAGAACACTTCCAGGAAGCAACTGGAAGGACCACTGTAATTTGACAATCTATTCCTCAGATCTGATGTGGCAATATTTGTAATTTCAGTGGAGAGAGAGGCCATGGTGGGAAATAACTCACAAATAGTTCATTTACTGGCAGTGTCTCAGCCCCAAAGGACATCTGTCCAGAAGCCTCTTATGAAATAAAGTGAAAGAAACTGTAGAGATGATTGGGAGAGCTGATTCTTCCTGTAGCTTCAGGCAATGTATGTAGGGATGAGCCACTTCTCAGTTACTTGCAGATGAACTCCCCAGAGCAAACCTAGAACAAAACCCTTGATCCCCTTCCCCAGATGAATAGGCTGTGAAGTTCCCTTCAAGAGAGCAAATACCAAAGGAAAATTGCAAGTTGTGACTGCTGTATAGATTGGTACCAACATCATTAGCAAAATAATTGTTGTAAAATAAAATAAAACTGATGACTGTCAGTTTTCTACAATGAAAAACTACTTTCAAAAGGAGTTTAGAGCTGTAAACTACAATACTGTACATCTTTGCTGTTGGCTTTCCCTCAATGTATGGGAAGCTAATACAGAATCCTCAACACAGCAAAACTGTTTTTATCCTTGGTTTTGACAGGGCATATTTCCTAAGGATTCATATGAAACTGACTTCTACCAATTCAGTCTCTTTATAATGAGACTGTACTTCCCAAAAGCTCCTGCTGTGACTTGGAGATGGCGCAGGAGGCCCTATGGGAAGGTGGTGCGATTGTCAGAGGGATGAGGGGACTGGAGAATGCTGAGAGACACAGAGGCGGAGGGTTGCTGCTGGGTTGGGGTCTGCAGAGGACTGGCGATAGCCCAGTGACAGCACGTAGAGCAGTGATTTTCAACCTCTGTGCTGTGGGGCTTTGGTGTGTTGTGGGAGTTAGGAGACTTATCGGAGGATGTGAGCCCCATGCTGGCAGTGTGGTGTTGCCTTGTCAAGTGCCACAAAACTGATGGTGCACCTTGACAATTTTAGTGCCTTGTCGGTGTAACGTGAGAGGGAAAAGGTTGAACATCACTGCGGTAGAGAAAGCTAAGGAAAAGGCACATGGTGCAGAGGTAGATTTGGTACCATGGCATAGATCAAGCTGTTAGGTTTACTAATACATCAGCAGCACAGAGGCACGGTTAAAGACTTCTATCTTTCTTAAATCCTTGTTCTTGTGTCCCACCCTAGAAGACGGCAAGCCTTCTTCCACACCCATGAAGCCCTCTGTTACCACTAGTCATGTGTCAGTGTGGTTTCTGGAACCCCCCAGTATTAGAACAGAGGCTGCTAAACCAGAAGTGGCTTTGGCACATGCCTCTCCAATTCACTCTCACTACCCATTGTTCCATATAGTCTTGTGCTGTCTCCTCTGGCATGGGCTCTCCACAGCCCTAAGTCCCCTGGGCATTTTAACTGGAGATGCCAGAGATTGACTCTGGTTTTCTCTATGTGTTATATTAGGGGTGGGAAAACCCTGGCACATGGGCCATTTGTGGCCCTCGGGGACTCCCAATACAGTCTGCAGAGTCTCCAATGAGCCTCTGCCCTGTCAGTCATGTGTCACTGCCTCTGAACAAGTGTCTCCATGTGTTTCTGGCTTGGTCTGTATGTTTATGGCAAACACTCCACAGTTCTGTATTATAGTTCTCAGATGTATTATAAATAAGCTCTGTAAAATTCATTCATTCATATAAGTTCCGTATCTAATGTATTGATTTATGCAAATGTATTCAAATTTGAAATGCAAATTAATTATATTCTCTCCTGGCCCCCCAGAACAGTGTCAGAAAGATGATGTGGCCCTCCAGCCTAAATATTTGCCTACCCCTGTGCTATACCACTGGAGCGGCTACCCTCGGGGGAAAAAAAGATGACTCCTAGCTAAAAATCACAGGAAAACAGTTGAACTTGGTTGAACACTTTGCTCATTTAACTTGCTCTGACTTTTGAGACAATTTTCATTCAAAAGACAGCAGAGGATAAAGAGAAAATAAAGTTAATCAAGGAGTTCCTTGAAATAAGGAATTCAAAAGGATTGAAACCTGAGAAAAAGGATCAAGCGCAACTATGATTTCACAGTAAGCCTCTGAAAATCTGAAAGGTCAGTTTTCAGTCTTTTCATTGAGAAGCTCTCCTGCTCTAAGCACCGTGACAGAGCAAGAAGGCAAAAAGAAAAATACTGGAAGGGTCAATTTGGAGTCCTTTGAAGAAAAATGTACTTAATGACCAGTTGCAAGAAGCTGTTGAGAACTGGGTCAAGAAACACTTTTAAATAGCTTAAGATTTTTAAAGTACAATAGTTACAACCATTCCCCATTCTTCTTCCCTTTTATCTGGAAAATTAGATTAGTCTTATCAAGATCCTGTCTCAATAAAAATAGCTCAGACTAATCGATCACATGCTTTGCAGTTTTGCTGATGTAGAAAGCCTTTAAGAGACTTGCTTGATAAATGGGGCAGGTTGTAGATGGATAACTAGTGCTGCTCTATTCTTAATCCTCTGCAAATCAGGCACAGGTTGACCTGATTCCAAGCAACTCTGAATCAATGCAAAGGTGAACACCGCCAGCTTTGAGATGCCAGCAGTGAGCCCCAACACACGGTCGCTGAACTTGTGAAGTTGCATTTGAAACTGTTAGCCAAATTTAGGGCTGAAGCCTATGTGAATCGCCTGGTGTGCCGGTCCAGTAACCACAAGGCAGGGTGACTCTAAGCAATACTTTATTTACACTTTCTGCAGTAAAGAGGTGTTGTAAGTACTAAGTTTACTGTCACTGTAACAGTAATGGGGTCTCTCTCCTGGGTCTCACTCCCTATACAGTAGGGGGTGACCGGTCACTCTCTGTGACCTATCAATCACTTGTCAAAATGACCTGTCAATCACCAGGTCAGTTGAGAAGAGCTGCTGGGAGAAGTGTGAAAAGGGCAGTTGAGGACAGAAGTTGAGGTGAGCTGATAAAAAGGGAGATTAGTGGTCTCAGGAAGAGATTTTTGGAAGATTTGGGGAAGGCAGTGAGTGTTGAAACTGGCTGTTCAGTTTGCTGATAAAGTAAATTTATATTTGCACCAGTTACATGGTTTCTGGTGACTGTCCAGTTCCCTTGTCCAGGTCCCCCATTACAGTCGGAAGAGTTACCGAGTCAAGAACTCAAGTAACCTGCTCCGCAGCACAGGCAGAGATGCTCTCCTTATATACTACCTGACCATTCTATTCATTGCCATATAAGGGCATATTTGACTGTTGGCCCAGGTGTCAGTTGATCTTAACTGCCATTAACAGCCACTGTTGGCCTTATACAACTAAACAAAATGGCGCCACTTTTGTTCTTCTCAAAGGGTACCTGTATAACATTATAATGCCAACACTGAATTTTCATACAACACAACAGCAACACAAAAGCAACTCAACAGTTACTAAGTTCTGTGATCAATCGAATGCAGTTATAGCACTGTCTTCAGCTTCAGTTGGTTGGCACAAAGATTCCTGATGGATGATATGATGAATGAAAGGACACTTGACACGGTGCTTCTGAAGTTTTCCCTGTCATAGTGCACATCTGTTGCCACACAACCAAGCTTGTTGAAACCTCCGATTCTCTGGATAATGGTCACAGCTTCTTTGTAGATGCTTTCTCCTGTTGTGGCTTCATGAAGAGAACCCATGGCTAATAGCTCCTCAAATACAGCGAAACGAAGAAATATTATTCATTGTGTAGTGTTCATCACATTCAATGCTGTAAAGGGCAACATAAAAAACAGACTGCTTTCAACAAGATCTCATGAGATTATCCAACAGATTCTGTGATAAAGACTGTATACGGCGCAAGACTGTTTGATGAGAAAAGGGCACCGATTCAAAATGCTTTATAGTTTTTTCCCCATTGTTAAAGGCTTTGGCCATACTGATAGTGCAAGATTTCACAAATTCACCATCACAAAACCTTTTTGGATTTTGCCCAGTTGAGTCCGTCACAACGAATGACACTTTGCAGGCAGTCCATTTGTTGAAAAGTTGAGGCTGATGGAAAAATTTATTTTTCAGTTCCTTAACAAGGGTTTCTCTCCTTCCATCTTTGACTTCATCATACTACGAGGTAAGATTCGTAACATAATGATTGATATTATACTACTTGAGCACTCTGTACTACATTCTCGCTACTTTGGACCTTGTCACTAGATTGCATGAGAAGATAGGCGACTGTCCAGAGATCCTAAAAGCAATGTCCAACAACACTGCAAACATGTTATGTTTCCTAACCGATCTCTTTCACTTCCCATAATGGCTGGAGGAAAAGTTCATCACAGGTTGCCAGTCATGGTAATTATATGCACGCTCCTGATTTTAGAGGTAGGCTACCTCAGATTGCCAGATGCAAGGGAAGGCACCAGGAGGAAGGTTGTGTCTTGTTGTCTTGTCTTGAAGCATTAGGTGGGCCACTCTGAGATACAGGAAGCTGGACTAGATGGGCCTTTGGCCTGATCCAGCATGGCTCTTATGTTCTTTATGTTCTTATGGTACGATGAAGAGTAGTATTCTCCAAAAACAAACTGATTGCAAGCCCGAGGGAAGCCTGGGACCCCTTACAAATTGCAAACTCAGGGTTCACTAACAGAAATGTGAGGCAGGCACTCATATCCTGTGCTAGAAAGTTTTGGAAAACAAAAGTTTTGCAAGCCTCAGTGGGACCCCTTGCAGGAATCAGGGGCAACTGCTTAATTTTCAGCAGACTGCACTGGGAATTTGAGTGAGCACAGACAGAGCAGTGACCACCAAACCGAAAATCAAAATGTACCGCTAAGTTAGCACTTGTAGATCAAACTTGCAAACTCAGGCTTCAGTAACAGAAAAGCGAGGCAGGCACTGTTGGAGTGGTTGGTAAGCAGAGCGCACCGATACACAGAACGCTCCTCTTGTACTTACTGTGGCTTAAAATGCTTACTATCACCAGGCTGCTTGCTAAATGATGCACATAAGGAACAGAAACAGAGGGGGAGGTAAAGTACCAAATACTTTACTTTCAGTTCTCAGTTACTTATTTGCACAGCTTCTTGCTTAGTACAAGAGGCTCTAGCAGCTTTGACACTTAAAACAACCTAGTTTGTCACTCTTGGTTTGAAAGCACTGACTGCTGAAGATGCACAACCATCTCCACAAGTTCAGGTAAAGACTGTTAAGACAGTTAAACCGTCACTGATGATTGACAGGTTGGTAACTGCTGCCTCGTGGAACACTCCTGCCCACAGAATAGTACATCATTCTCTGCAGCCGATGTTGCCCTTATTTCTAACCGGCACTCATATCCTGTGCTGATAAGTTCCAGAAAATTAAACCTTTGCAGGCCTCAGAGGCCTGGGATCCCTCATATGGGGTCTTGTGAGAACTCCTATCAGCATCGCCCCACCAAGAGTAGACTGGGCAAAGGCTGGAGCAATGCTGGGGAAAGGGTCACCGGACTGGGGGGGGGGGAGTTGAGGGGGGCTGCCAGACTCCCAAGGGCTACCATCAAGTGCCTCACAGGTTGCATGCAGCCCACAGATGGCTTGTTGGCCCACGGTGATGCACCCCAACAAACAATCTGGTTAACAGAATTGCACCTTCATGAGCATCGATATTGGCCAACTCAGAGCACCAGATAGAAAGATACGTGCATTTCAAGTGCTGTCATGAGACTAAGCAAAATTTACTATTATAGGTATCCTTGCTATTTTTAAGCTAGAACCATTTCTGCTGTGGTGTGCAGCCTATGGAACTCCATGCTTCGTGAGATTAGATCAGCGCTCTCTTCAGTGGTGGTTCACAGAAGTTCGAAAAGGTTTCTGCTTTTGCAATCTTTTAATGAGTTTTACATTCGCCTGCTCATCTCGTCTCCACTGAGCAGTAGAGTCCATGAGCAGTAGAATAGAGCTCAGAAAGTCCTGGGTTCAATCCTTGGCATCTCCACATAACACAGATAAAATATTTATGTCTGAAACCTTGGAGGGCCACTTGCAGTCACCATTGGGAATACTGCACTAGATAGTCCAACAGTCTGACTTTGCAAAATCAGCTTCGCACGTCCATGTTGCAATAAAGGCTAGAAAACTGTGAACAAGTAAGCCAATTCCATGAACTTTTAAAACTAAATGAACAGTTTCGCAGTTTGGTATCTGATCTGACTCAATGTATGTTAAATCCATACCATTTTAGAAGAGCCTGGGGCTGGCTGCTGTTTTGGGCAGAGCCCTGGCATTCTGTTCACCTTACAGACCACTAAGACACCTAGATCTTTTTTTCTCCACATGCTGCTGCCAACCCAGGCTTCCCCCAAAGATGAAGCTCAAAAGACCTGAATTTTGAATTTGTGTGAATTTGAATTTGAATTTTATTTTTCGGTTCTTTAACAAGGGTTTCTCTCCTTCCATCTTCCATCTGAATTTGTGTGTGTGTGTGGGGGGGGGGATATCTTATGTTGCCATTCTTTATGCAGATACTAGTTCAGATGTTGACCAATGACTTATTCAATAGATTATACTGACAGAGTCTTTTGTCAGGAGTACTGCTCTCCTACACAAGATCAATCTCCCCAACACCTCCCATTTCCCAGATATAAGTTGCCCTGCCCCATCTGCTCAAACATGCACTAGATCAGGGGTGCTCACACTTTTCTGGCTCGAGAGCTACTTTGAAACCCAGCAAGGCCCAGAGATCTACCAGAGTTTTTTTTACAATGTTCGCGCCATCATAACATTTATGTGTACAATGTATGTTGGTGTACCTTGAGCCCCACTGAGTATAACAGGACTTACCCCTGAGTAGACATGCCTAGGATTAGGCTGTGAGGCTGCAATCCTAGCCACACTTACCTGGGAGTAAGCCCCATTGAGTACAATGGGCCTTACTCCCGGCGTTTCCTCCCAGAGGCACCTGAAGGGGGGGTCGGCACTCCACGATCTACTCATTTTGCCTCGCGATCTACCGGTAGATCGCGATCCACCTATTGAGCACCCCTGCACTAGATGAAAAAAAGGCATGTAAGATTTCAGGAAGAGGAAGAAAGTCTCACACCCATGACTGAGCAGAAAAACCAGTTCAGGAATCCTGAAAAAACCAGTTGAGAAGGAATCCTTCTCAACACTGCCAGAGTATCAAACTCCAGCTTAGACAAAAGCATATACCTGCAAAACTGGTTGTATCAGCCAATATCACGGGAAGCAGCTGCTTCCACAAGCTCTTCCTCCCTTCCAGGAGCTTAGTAATGGAATATAAAGCTCCGGAGGAAAGTAAACAACATATGTATTTAAAAAATACCAAATTAACATACCGACTACTGGGCCTTAACATAAGATCTGTCCCATACACCTGTACTTTTCCTTCTAAAAATAAGATAATATATTCAAACAAGACTTCTGCAACTCTTTAGAACAGGTGATAATGCCAAAGATTCTCTTGTCATCATTTGGAAGACAGCCTTATTCTGAGCAATAATTATATAGTTTGGTTAAAAGAAAAATCTGAACTATTTTAGACAGCGTGTGAAGAAAGAAAATTAGAGGTTTGAGAATTATACATAGGCTGAAAGGGTGGGCAAAGGTGGGGGGGTGAAATTATGGCAACAGTGCTTGGCTTTCAGAGGAAAAAAAGTTTTGAGACTCAAGATTTGTCCTGGTCAACTTTCATGGGAACGAAGAAACTCAAAAGCTACTCACTGCTGTTTCATAATGAGCAATCAAAAGAGACAAGCCTGTGCCATGTAATAACACAGGTCTCCCATCAGTAGTGGTAGTGGTTCTTCAATAAGAATATCACAAAGGTGATGTATGGAGCCAGTTTTTGGTTGTTTGCCAAACTGTAAGCAACCAGTCTTGGGACAAAATGACCCAAGACACTAAGAAGTGGCTGGGGTTGAAAAGATGGGTTTCTCAAGAAAGCAGACAGGATGCAATTGGTGCATCCTTGCAAGAAAAGTACCAAAGTGGAACACTTCATATCTACAACCAGATCATTTCAAGCAAGACTTGTTCCAAAACCAATTTATACCAACTTAATTCTCACATCCACTTGCACCTTCTTCTCACATTTTGCATGGTACAATGACTAGCTTTAACAGAGTTCCTTAAGTCATTGGTGATTTGTTTGGGTGAATACACGTTCAAAAGAACACTCTACCGTAGGCAGATTGAGACGGCAACTTCCTGAAAAATGAATTTTCTATACAATGGGTTGTGTGAATTCGTCGTTGGTCAGCTTTAAAAGCAAAACAGTGACAATATATAAAGTAAGGATCTTGCTAATTACAGGAAGTTAATTATGGTATTTTCCATAATCATAGCTTGCTTTAGGAACTCCAGGGAATTCCTAGGTTCAATTCACCAACATTAACCTACATATCCATTTTTACTGGGGCAGAGTTCTGAAATACTTGCTCTTAAAAAGAAGAAAAAATTATAAGTACCATCAGGCCATCTGGTAGAGACAGTCACTTAGCTTGAAACAAGTTGTCCCCTGCACCACACAGCCATCAACAATTAGCCGCTTTCACACTTTTCATCCTCAGAAACACTGCATTAACACTCCGAGCATTAGCCTACCTACACAAAATGCTGTCAGTTGCTTTCTATAGATCAGGAACGTTGGCCACGATACAAAGGGCAGAATGTGATGTTCTGCTCAGGCCTGCTAGGTCTTTTTTGGCCATCTGTTCCCACTTGTCACACTGAAAAGCAGCTCCTAGATAGCAGGAGACCTGCTGGAGCAGCATTTAATGCAGGGTAAGGAGTTGTAGACAAGAAGGAAAATAGACCCACCCAGACACACACATGTGCACAGAAATGCTTTAAATTCATGCATGGGACACAGATCTTGCTCTTTGGCATTGTATTCTTAACAAAAATTCATGGGCAGTGGTATCTGATCAGCGGTATCACTAGGCTGGGGTGAGCAGGCAGCACCCAGATTCGAAGCTCAAGGAGGTGCATCACTATACTGTCCAAGCCTCCCTTCAACGATCTTCGGATCGCTTTGGGTCCAGCCACTGAGCACTCCTGCTGTGGATTCTATTTTGTCAGCAAGAGCACCCAATAGTTTGGTCCAAAGTGGCCCAAAGATCGCCAAAGGGAGGAAGGCTTTTTGCATTTAAATCCATGCATGAGCTTGAAAGGTCAGGAGTGATGCTACTACATCATTATGCCACCTCTGGACTTCCAGAACACCGAGATCCAGGTAAGCATTGCCACCTCAGGTGCAATCTGCGGTAAGGATGCCTCTGTTAGTAAGTTGGTGGCAACCTTCAGTCTCGAAAGACTCTGGTATCGCGGTCTGAAAGGTGGTTCTGGAACAGCATCTAGTGTGGCTGAAAAGGCCAATTCGGGAGTGACAATCCCTTCCACACCGGGAGCAAGTGCAGTCTGTCCCTGCACTTACTAAGTCTGCACTTAGTAAGTCAGACTTAGTAAGTCTGTCCCTGCTGTTAGTAAAACAGCAAGATCTGTGATAGTGGCATAATTTTAAAATTAAGGAGGTCCTTGAAGGAGGTCAGACTACCAAGTGCAACATGAATCTCTAGAAGAATTGTACCAATGCCCATTTCACACGAACCCTTCAACAATATAGTTAAGTCTGCAGGTACTCCTACGTCACATGTCACAAAGTTACTCTCATCTGTTCATGTCTTCCCACTCAGAGAAAAAAAATGAACCAATTTTTATTATTTTGAGAAGTATCACAAGGGGGGGTGCGAGATAACTCTTCACAATCACCATGAGACCCCTTTTTCCACTTCAAGAACTGTTTTTAGGGAAAAATTAAAAACAGGCACACCAGAACAGGGAGCAAATATCCTGCTGCTAATCAGCTGCTAGAATGAAGGCCGTGATGACAGGAGGTATCTTGGCAAATGATATCCATTTTGACCGACATGCCTCCAAGCAGCCGTCATGCTTTCCAGCTGTTCTTGAGTCTGTTAATGGGTGGACCAAAAGAAAACTCACAGCATTTCTATTGTTATAGTTCTATTATCCACAGTGTGGCTTGTACCAATTTATAGATTAGAAAACAGCCAACTAAGTTTCTTGCCTACCAACTCTAAGTGATTTCTAACCATTTGTTTTTGTTTTTTTCTAAGTTATCTGATGACTTTTCATCTCCTAGTTGGGAACTGGGGGCAAAATAGAAAGAAAAGATCTCTTCCGGAGCATCCCATTCCTGAAGTCTGCCATATGAGAGCTTTCAAAGCAACAATCACTAAAACCAAGATATACTCTGAATTTAGCAGTCCAATGTTCTCAAAGGTAAGACTCAACTACTACAACACAAACTAACCCCCTCCCCAAACAAAAAAAACTGGTTAAGAGGGAAGCAGCTTTTAATCCCCTCCAGCATGCAAGGTTTATCCAGGCAAAACACAATGGACATCCATGGTTCTCCAGCCCCCAGACTGGGGGATTCCCCTTTGTGCTATTTTTCTTCAGTGAAAATCTCCCCTCCCAAAGCTGCTATTTGCCCCATTAGGGAACGCTATGGCATACACAAATTGCGCACCTATATTTTTGCTGCACACATTAATTGTCCCTAATGGGGGCAATAGCGGCAGGAGGAACTTTAATTGGGAAAAGGATTTACTTCATCAACGCTGCTGTCCCAAACTTGATCTCCCCGCAATCCTCAAGACTGACAAAATTTAGAGACAGGAGATCTAATCACAGATCTTCATAATCTTATTTAACTTCATCCTCACAGTACCTAGAGTTAAAGGCCAGATTATACGGAGTCCTTACTCCACTTATTTACCCTTCCTTTATTAGGAAAGGAATTTTCAACAAGAACTCATATAAGAAAAACAACTGGCTTTCTTATAAGTTAATTCTGGTGACTCTCCAGACATAAGGAATATAGTACAACCCAAGATCTTTAGCTGGGGAAGAAGTCCATAAACAAAATGCAAGCTGTTATTCATTTCAAAATAGATATCACCGTGCCTTTTTGCCTTTGTTAACTCTGCCACCCTTCACAGCTTGTGAAAAGTCAACCTAAATGAAGTCACCTGGAGGTTAAGCTTTTAGAGCTGTGCATACATCCACAATATGTCATAACTTCTAATGCTTGGCTTTGGACTCAAGAATGATGGGGCTAAGGAGAAAATTTGCTGTGTGTGTGAAGACCAGATCAGGCAAACCCAGAACATTCCTGTTCAAGGAAAATAGATAAATTGGCTTAAGCGTGTAAGGAACCCAGCCCAGTCTTGCCACTGCAATAGCTATGAAAAGCAGGTAAATCTATATCCTTGGCAAAAGATGCCACAGTACAACTTGAGGGAAAACATGTCTCCATTTGTCAGCATTGAGGGGTTATACTTGAGAGTGGATTTCTTTCTGCCCAGTCCGCAGGTGTACACATTGGATCCCTGTTGCGTACATGCAACATTGGGCAGAAATGGCTTGATGGTGCAATCCTATGCGTGTCTACTCAGCAGCAAGCCTGACAGAGTTCAATGGAACTCACTCCCAACCTGCCTGTGTTTAGGCTTGCAGCCTATGAAATTTAGATGGTCGCTGGTTTTGACAATCTGTTTAAACCAGCCATTTTCAACCACTATGCCGTGGCACACGGGTGTGCCGCAAGTGGTCCACAGGTGTGCCACAGGAATTTGGGGGAAGGTAGGGCCATATTAGTAGGGCCATTGGGGGATGTGAGCCCCTCCCCCCCGGCAGCATGGTGTGCCTTGTCAATGGGCAAAAACATGCTGGTGTGCCTTGACAATTTTAGTGTCTTGTTAGTGTGCCATGAGATGAAAAAGGTTGAAAATCGCTGGAAATTCATCATCACAAGGTTTGTGATAGGTGGTTTGTGTCTGATTGAACGGAGACTGGTGGAGGCAGTGGCATAGCTGGGGGGTGCAAAGCACTAAGTTCTGCAGGTGCCTGAATGCGCCATGCCAGTAGCCTCTCCCCCTTCAGAGTCATTCTGGGTGGTGGAAGCAAAATGGAGGAGTCTGCTCTACTAGTATTCACCAGTCCACTACACTGAGTGGAGGCTTTTCCAGGGCTCTGGCACCCAGGTCTTTAACAGAAAAGGGAAACTCAAATGTTGACAGTATTCTCCATCCTTGCACCACATCCTGTGCCGACTCCCCGATTTGGACTTTTGAAAAGCAAGCACCTGTTCAAAGGATGTATTTTCTTTTTCCATAACAACACTAGCGGCATTTCAGCTCAAGAGGAGGAAGCAGTCCAACCTGTATGTTCAAGAGTAACAACTTCTAGAGCCTGCAGCTGCAAACACAACAGAGTCCTCTGGAACCTAAAAATACTAATAAATTTAATTCAGTAGAAAAAAAAATGGGAAAAAAATTGTTTTCTTCGGTGTGTTTGTTCATTTTGCTTTTTAAAGAATGGAACCTTTCAGCCCCAACAGCTACAGGTACAGTCAAATTGCTGGGAGAGGCAGGAAGATTATGAGAAGGGAACATTTCTTTGCCTCTGGGGGTCAGACTGTATAAACCAGAATGATGATTGCAAGGAAGGTACCAGCAGCTTTGGCAGGGTGAAAATAGAAACTGATAAAAGGAAAGCAACAGGTTTAACCCAATGAACTAATCTGCAAACCAAATCCTAGTCTGATACAAAAGGCTAGGGTGCATACTTGCTGATAATTGTGGGGGAGTGAGTGAAAGAGGTGGGGGGGGGACTGGAAATACACGCAACTGACATTTGGTACGTAAATGTCAGCACAGTTTTAAACTCCACATACTGCCGGGCTACAAAACTACTGGAACACATAATGACCTTGCTTAAATCCAACACCACTTGCCCTCCTTCTGCAATGGTTTTTCCAACGCAGAGTAGTCAGGAGAAAAGTGGAACTTTGACATAAATGTTAAATCCAGAAGCTAAAATGCACTCCCCCCTGACAATCAGCAATTGAATAAATTCCTGGTATTCTCTTATAACTCAGTAATACATAAACGGGATAAAGGCAGTGCTTTATCAGTAGGATTTAAGGCAGTGCTTTCCAATCTTTTTAGCATCATAACCCACTTTGTCAGCCACGGAGTCTGGGGCACTGCCCCCAGATACCCTGCAGTGCCACAGCCAATGCCGATCCACAACGTTTTTGTAACCCACCAAAAAACAGCACGCAACGGATTCGTCTGTCAATTGTAACATGCAAACATTCCAGTGAATTCTGTTGTGACTTTCTGTCTTAACTCTCTATCAGATTTAACAAGTAAATAAGAGGAAAGCAAAACTGAAAATTTATTTCTGAGTTAAACCCGAAGGAGAATTTTATATATGTAATTGTAGATGGTTCAGTTAAGCTTGAAACTGGGTAAGATTTCTTATCCTGCAATTACCTGTATTTCAATTATGATATTTCCACACATTTTTTAGAACCAGGTCTAAGTAATCTAATTGGGTGCCACAGAAAGCAGGCAGATGGAGTTAACCACAGGCATCAATTTAGTAGTTCCATGGGAAAGCTTCTCTTTAGAGAGACCCCCACCCCCAAAATCTGGAGCTAGCAGTTTCCCAAAGACAGAGCACAGTAACAGGATAACAAGATAGCCAAGAGACTGGCTAGGGGGCAGGGGCCCATTTGTCAGGTAATAAGTGACTATTATCTCAGGCTGACCCTCAAGGGGTATAAGAGGAAGCGGCTGGAAGGCTACCAATACTGGGAGATCTGATTGACAAAAATAAAGACAGAATGCACTACCAGCAAAAGGTTGCTGGCAACATAAAGGTATCTAGATCAGTGTTTCGCAAACTGTGGGTCAGGACTCACTAGCTGGGTTGTGAGCCAATTTCAGGTAGGTCCCCATTCCAATATTTTAAATATGTTAGACTTGATGGGATGTGATTGCATTTGGGGAAATGTTACAGATCGGTACTTTGAACAGGCTACAATGTATTTGCTTGTAACCATCATAGTAAATGGGACTTACTCCTGTGTAAGTGGGAGTAGGATTACAGCCTAGGATGGTTAAAAATTTTCCTGCTTTATGATGTCACTTCTGGTCATGTCATCACTTCTGGTGGGTCCTGACAGAACCACTGACCTAGATAATATCAACAAATAGGTTGTCTTTCTAGTTAGTGTCGGCAGGATGTGCTCCGTTGGTCCTGGTACACGCCACAACCATTAGTACTGAAAAATGCAGCCCAAACAATTCTTCTGTAAAAACAGAAGTACAAATGGAAACCAACTACTTCTTAACACAATGCCTAAATCACCTGATGGCATTAATTGCTGCTGAATGCTTGACAGTTCTAGCACAGGTAAGTTTTGAAATGAATCTGACAAATCCACAAAGGACTGGTCTGTCACCAACCATTAACCATGTGACTTCAAATGGCAACATACCATCATCTACCAGACCAGAGAATAAAGAACAAGTGATGCTCTCCATCATGTCCTGGTTGTGAGGACATCATTCCCAGAGGCCTCCTATGGGTTATTATTAAAATGTCATATCACATAGACCTTGGCTTCCATCCAGCAAGGCAATTCTTAGGTCTTTGGTCCTCAATCATGTCTAAAAAAGGAAAGAATATGCTACATTGCCGTCAAATTTCTGAAGGAACTACAAGACCATAGGAAACACATACCCTAAGAGAACACCAGAAACAGAATCATTCTCTCCCCCTCCCCCCCACCAACACATTGACAACAACATAAGCTCCTCTTTGGATAAACTGCTGTCAAATGCAGTAAAACACATGAAATTCTGAGGAAACACACCACTGTCAGCAAAGTGTGCTCCAGCTGCCCACAAGCTAACTCATGTAATCCAGCATAAGAACATTTGAAGATGCTGGCTATCGTTGTTCATCTACTTGTTTGATTAAAATTCTGGGCACTGTATTATTTTTGGCACTAGACGGCATCCAATCAGTTAATCAAACATCAAAGATAAACCGAAAGGACAGCTAGATGTCAAAATCATTTATCTTACCTGACAAGCAGATGTAGGTTAGATATTCACCCTGGCCCCCAGTTGCGAGGAAAGGAATCTTTTTCTTCGTTCTCCTTTTTACTTGGACTGCTCCCAGCATCCTTTCATCATGTGGAGCAAAAATCTCTTTGTGGATAGCTGATTTGGCACTCATTGTGGTTCAGGGATGGAGGGTGTTAGTGTTCCTAAAATGAAGTCAAATAGTAAACATTAGCTTTTCTTAAAAATTCAGTTTATAACACATACTTAGTTTATTTCTCCCATCCCATACCAAAAAGGAAGATATACTGATGTATATACAGGCGTTAGCCAATTAACAACTGCTCACTTAATGGCGGATCGCATATATGACGGTGGTCAACCCGCAATAAAGATGCTCTTCATGAGGCAATTGCATCTCCCATAGTTGCAGCAGATTGTCCGTTTACACAACAAAGGCTCTTAATGCAAAGAAGAGGCAATCTATGTTCATTAGCCTGTGCAGCCAGCTAGTGTCTGGCAGGGAGTGTCTGTTTACACAACAAAGGCAATAGATGGAACTGAATGTTCACTTAATGACCTAATCACATAACAGAATGGGAGAAATATCCTCGCCATTAAGTGGTGCACACCTTTACAGGATAGATGTAAAAAACCATCACGATTGATAGTCAGCAGAATTGTTAGCAAAAGCAGAGAAGGACTGCAAGACCCGACACTGGACTGCTGGAAGCAACTATAACCCGGCCTCTCCCCTCTTACAGTCTGGCATTGGTTAGATGCCGTGTAACAGCGCAGCAGGAGAAAATAAGGCTACATGACTTGCTGGGACTAAGAACCACCCAGCTAAGAACCAGCCTTCCAGATAAGAATGCTGCAGCCAATTCCTCTGCAGTGAACAGGTGAGATGGCACAGAGCCTTCCATTTGCCAGCCGTGACCCATTTATATTATATCATATTTTAAATAGTAAACCCAAGGCAAAATGTGAAAAAATAAACAGATCACTACTGAGCCCAAGATGATGAGCTAAAATGCTAATTTATTTATGTGCCTGTGTACATATGCACCCCATTTTAGTGCATCATAGCCTTAAAAACCGCACTATATAGACCTACTCTCACAAAGGTGAGGACCTTTTGTGGCACGCCAATGTGCTGCAGCACAGCTTGGCAACTGGGAGCATCCTGTGGGTTTCGGCACAACTCCCCCTTCTAATTTCAAAGTTAAAGTATAGCTGGCCAAAAAAAAAAAAAAACATCAGTAGAGACTTGATACTAATCAAATGGCATCAAACTATGGTTGGAGACCACATTCAAAAACAGGTTTATAAACTGTGGTTTTACAACAAGAACAAAACAAAACACCAGTGTTAAGAAAACACTAACCATGGCTTACTTCAAAAACTGAAAGCAAGGGGACAAAAGTTCAAGCAAAAGACAAGAGAAAAGACAGAAACATTCCTGATCAGACTATAGCTTAGTGCAGGGGTGCCCAAACCCCGGCCCAGAGGCCACTTGCTGCCCTCGGGGGCTCCCAATCCGGCCCGTGGGGAGCCCCCCGTCTCCAATGAGCCTCTGGTTCTCCAGAGACTTGCTGGAGCCCGTGCTGGCCCAATGCAACTGCTCTCAGCTTGAGGACAACTGTTCAGCCTGTCACCTGAGCTGTGGGACGAGGGCTCCCTCCACTACTTGCTGTTTCACATCTGTGATGCAGCAGTGGCAGCGAAGGAAAGGCTGGTCTTGCTTTGTGCAAGGTTTTGAGTTACTGCAAAACCTTCATTCATTCATATAAGTTCCATCTCTAATAAATTCATTTATGTAAATTTATTCACATTTTAAAATGTAAATTAATTCTTTTTTTTTTTTCCTGGCCCCCAACAGTGTCAGAGAGATGACGTGGCCCTTCTGCCAAAATGTTTGGACGCCCCTCGCTTAGCGCATCCATTTTCAACATTTTTCTTCTCATGGAAAAGGAAAAAAGCTCTCCTGTAGAAACACTTGTGAATCACAGGCACTGATTATGTTAAAATATAGAACCTTTGCACACCAGCACATCACCATCAGTCCCCAAACTGCCATAGTCATCTCACAGACCTCAACAGAGAAAACTAACTTCCAATCAAAGCATATGTGCCCAACTGTAACAGATTGCAGCTGTCCACCTTTTAAGTTTCATTTGGCTCGAGTACAAAACGAGAACACAGAACTATCAACAGATCTTCAAAGAGTTCAACATTCATTTAGCAAACTCACAAAAGGCTACATCAAAACTGAAAGAGGTGTGTTTTTGTTACCCAAACACACACATACTACCATCTTCATTACCACTTTTCACATGGACCTGAACATGGTATCTAAGCATCTCATTAAATTAACATGCGGCTAATTGCTGAACACAAGGCGTTAGAGAAATAGTTATTAAATAAGAAGTATCCATCATCACAGCCTTCCTGCCCAAGATGGTCTTGGGAGTGGCCTTGAAGTTCCTTAGACTCATGATGCTGGGGAACTTCAATATCCATGCTGGGGTTCTGAGGACTTCATAGCTGCCATGGCAATCATGGGTCAACCTCAATTTATCCACACACTGTGCTGGTTACATGCAGAAACTGGTGTTTACTACTGGACGGACAGAAGGTGATGGATATTCCCCCATGATCACTGACAGATTACCACCTGGTTAGGTTTACACTGGTCAGGGTTCCTTTCCTCTTTAGGGATGTAAAAGCTATTAGAAAGGTCCAACCTGAGAAGTTAATTCAGTTCTGGTGCAGACGGTGGGTTAGTTTTAAAAAGAGCGCAAATGGCAATAAGGAATGCAAGGTAGAGTTCAGAATGCCAAGATCACCAAAAATTGCCAGTAAGAAACTTAGCTTATGAGTACACAGTCAAACAAGTCTTCTCAGTCTAGAAAAGAAGCGCCTGGGGGGACATGACTGAGACATACAAAATTATGCAAGGGATGGATAAAGTGGCTCTTTTCCCTCTCACACAACACCAAAACCAGGAGACATCTACTAAAATTGAGTGTTGGGAGAGTTAGGACAGACAAAAGAAATTATTTCTTTACCCATCGTGTAATTAGTCTGTGGAACTCCTTGCCCCAGGAAGTAGGGATGGCATCTTGCCTAGATGCCTTTAAGAGGGGATTGGACAAATTTCTAAAGGAAAAGTTCATCACATGTTACATGTCATGGTAGGTATGTACAAGCTCATGGTTTTAGAGGTAGGCTACCTCCGAGTGCCAGATGCAGGGGAGGGCACCAGGACGCAGGTTATGTCTTGCTGTCTTGTGTGCTCCCTGAAGCATTTGGTGGGCTATTGTGATATACAGGAGGAAGCCGGACTAGATGGGCCTTTAGCCTGACCCAGCAGGGCTCCTCTTATTTTCTTAAGGAGAACACTGTTTCAAGACTTGCAGATTAAAATATAATTAGATGTGTCTTTTGCAAAAAAAAAAAAAAAAAACACATGGAATGACAAAGTCTGGAGATTTAATTTTCCTTTCTTTTTTCCCATCCCAGTTACGATTCTAAAGTGAATGATTATGTTGACATAGCTGGAGAATAAGTTGAAAGATGTCTGACAGGAGGGTTCTGCTAATATTGCATTTTGTTTTTCTGCATGAGAAATGGGAAAAGGTAGGAAGGTGACTGAGCCACGCTCTTTCTGCTCTTGCAAAATTTTACCAGGCCAGTGCATTTGCACAAACTTGCAATGTCTCTAATGGAAATAGCCTCTACAATTAACAAGATCAAAGGAAACTGAACTGCTCGGTTAGCACAGGAGAATTGCCTTCGGGTACCTGTCACGCTTGTGTAACGCTCCTGGCTAGAAATAGACGATTGTGCATTGTGAACAGCAAACCACAAACGCTTCCCTTATAAAAATAGAATGAAACTGAATGGAGTAAGTCAAAATCCAGCAAGTCAAGGGCACTGTTCTGTCTTCTTCCAACTGGTTTTGCATTTGAGGTATAATGGATAGGGTCATCCCCCCCCCCCCAAGGATGAGGATCGCTTACATCAGTGGTTCTCACACTTTTACCACCAGGACCCAATTTTTAGAATGAGAATCTGTCAAGACCCACCAGAAGTGATGTCATGACCAGAAAAGGCATCATCAAGCAAGAACATTTTTAACAATTCCAGGCTGTAATCCTAACCACACTTACCCAGGAGTAAGTCTCATTACTATCATTGTTAAAAGAATATACACAGTGGCCTGTTCAAAGTAGAGATCTGTAACATTTCCCCAAATGCAGTCACATCCCATGGCAGCATCAAGTCTAACATATTAAAAATAATATATTGACATGAATAGGGACCCACATGAAATTAGCTTGCAACCCACCTAGTGGGTCCCAGCCCACAGTTTGAGAAATACTGGTTTACATGGTTCAGTCCTTAAAATCTGCCAAGGATGCCCTGCGTGGCATTCATCATCTGTTTGCAGTTCAGTTGTTGGGTAAAGTGCAATCTCAGTTGAACTCTTGGTTGGAAGGCCCAGACTTTTGAACACACTTCCTCCATGCCTGGCCACCTCCCTTCCATTGAACTGTTTGCTGGTTAATGAAGCCCACCTTGTTTTGACAGACCTCCACTCTGGATTAATTTGTGCTCCCTGAAAAATGGGTTTATCCAATGCTGTAATTTGCATTATCGTTCTGCTATTTATCATCACTGTCTGATTATATTCTGTTTCTTCAAGCCATTTCTGCCCAACGTTGCATACGTGCAACAGGGACCAAATGTGTATACCTGTGGACTGGGCAGAAATGGGTTAATACGTGACTGTGTCACTTTGGGACCTTTTTTTGGTCGAAGGGTGGCTTATAGATATTAAACTCTCTTGCAGACACAGCTTTCTAAATGTGTTTTCAAACTGTCAGGAAGGAGCTGCAGCTCAGTGATCGACAGGCCATCTTAGATGGAGAAGGTCCCAGATGCTGTCCCCGGCATTTCCAGGTACAGCGAGAAAAAGAGAACCCTGCGTGAAAGCCGCTGCTGCCAGTTCCAATGGACAAGATTGACTTAGATGGACCAATGATCAGACTCAGCACGGCAGCTTCCTGGGATCCCAAACTGGTCAATAAACGTTATCAGGCACCGGAAACATCCAGACTATATCACAGGTCTGTGATTAGAATAAAAACTCCCTTTCCTACCAATATTTTCCAAATGTCTTCATAATCCTGTGTCATTCTGGCACTAGCTTCCTATCTTAATTTCTTCCTAGTCTGCTCTGACTCAAGTGACATAACTAGGATGTAGTAATGGGGGAATCTGCCCTGGGTGCAACTTGAAATCACAGACTTATCCATATTTTATCGATGGTGCGTTCTTGCACCAGTTTCAGAGGACCTCCAAAAAGATGTAATGAGCACTATTTTTCATGCCTTTTTTAAGCATTCAGTCTTGGGCATAAATTCACTTGGTGGAACAGGGCTGGCTTCTTCCCCATCTCCCCTTCTCTGTGCAGCCTGCTGAACAAATTCACTTAGTGGGGCAGGCTTCCCACCCCATGATCTCCTCTACTCTGTTTGGATAGGGGTACAATTTCAGTGCATGCCATGGGCACTATTTTCTGTAGAAATGCCACTGCTTCCAGGCAGTTAATGGCTATTTCATACATTACAAACATAGATATTCCTTGTATTATTTCCTACACAATCTCATGAATGCACCAGACAGGATAGGTTGCTTTTATAAATGTCGGGGTGAATTACAGCCCCTCCTCGGTTTCCCAGTGCCTTATAAGGCATTAAAAACGCCACTTCCAGTTTCTCCATGAAACCCAAAGCCATGTGTTTTGAGCGCTAAAGCTCCGTCTGAGCCCAGCAGAGACCATGGACAGATGTTCATAGCATCTGCTGAGCTCAGAAGCCACTCCAGAGGTGAGGGGAGCCAGACTTCCCTTGCCTCCGGAGGATCTGGACTGCAAAGATGGGCGTTTGCCTATATCCGTGGTTCTGGCCATCCACGGTGGGTTCCAGAATGAAAAGCCCATGAATAAGGGGGCACGCCTGTTCAACTCTTCTGCAGCATACAGAAATGATTGTTTATGAAATATTGGGATATGCATGCACCAGAGGGAAATCATGGGTTATTCCAGCTACATTCAATTATTATTTTCTGATTCAGGCTTGGGAAACAGCTTAGAGTTTGCTCAGTCTCTGCATACCAGCGGTCACTTGCTTATACAACTGCAATGCCTGCCCCAACCCTGCCAATTCTTATTTTACATCAGGTGTCATCTTTCCTGTATCAACACTTTTCTCCAAATAACCTACCGATTATCTTCAAAGCCTTGGCATTTAGACATGTTCACTCCTAATTATACAGTTGGTGTGAGTTTTATATCTGGAAAAGATTTCTCATTGCATTCAGATGAAGATTACTGACACAGACAATGTGAAAAGGGAATTGCATACCTGGAGGAAGATTTAAACCTCAGCTGCTCACAACCAAACAGTGCTCTCCAACAACACTGGCCTCAAATTAATGAAATACCCCCACACTGTCTGGGTCCTTGATTTCAAAAGTGGACACGTTAAAAAATGAATGCTTTCTAAAGGTCACGTTCATATCCACGGGTCTTCATCGTTTGCTTGGCAAATGCTGAACACTTTCTTTAAAAAAAACACACAGTCCTCATCTACAATTTTTCAACTGAGCTTAGGAAAAGCCTCCTTTTAACTTGCCCACCTGGACTGAGCAAATGATCCAGGGAAAAGCTCGCAAGTAGCAAATTGTGCACAAACACCCTTTCACACTCCTTAGCTTTCCACTGCATCCAAAACCAAACAAAACCTCTAGTTTTGAAATATGCACTGTTCCTAAGCAATAAGCAAAATAAAACATTAATTTGCTTCTATTTCTACTACACAGGAGATCAGATTACGTTACATGAAGAATAAAACTCTCATCCATTTTAAGAATTTTGTCCTCCTAATTATGGGAATATTTTTGTGGAGCAATATTCAAAAAGTCTTCCCATCCAGATGACATCTACTGAAACATTCCTGTGCTATATATTAAGTACCACAGTCTTACATGGTGGATTAGAGAAGGCAAAGAACTTTATCAAGAACAGTTGGGGACACGCAACCTAATGATTTCTTTATTAGCAAATTTATATGCCATCTTTCCCCTGTAACAAAACCTGGTGTTTTAAGGCCGTTTACAACAAGGGCAGTCCAATCCTATTCAACACTGGCATAGTGGAGCCACACCACCCATGCAATATCCCGTGCTAAAACTGAGGAGGCTGGAGATCTCGGGGCAAGGAAACATTTGCTCCTTTACACTCCTGTGTCAAGCCCGAGTCTACTCAATGGGGCCACTCAGATCTGAGCCAGCTTATTGTTGGCGCAAGTCCAAGCTCTGTGCAGGGCTTTCAGGACTGGGATGGGGGGGTAGGATACAGTGGAGGTCTCCACCATCTTTGCTCGTCTCCCGAGCCTGAAACGACCATCCCCGACCCAAAACACCCCCTCCCTGCTACTATTCTGCTCTTTCCCTACCCCTGCACCACTTGACACCACACTTACCAGCGCTGGCAGGGCAGCACAGGCCTTCCCACCGGCACTCCCTGGTCACGAATAGTCAAAAGCATACTTTATGGCACATTTGCAATGACTAGCAATGGCAAAGTGGTTGCTGCACTAGTATAGGACTGGGCCACTGTCAGGGTTAGAAAACAACCCGGGGAAATTTGGCCTGGATAAGGTAGGGCCCAAGCTGTGTAAAATTCTGAATCACCAAGAGTCAGGTGGATAGAAAGCTCACTAATTGAAACAGGTGTTGAGCTAGCATCAGGAGGAGGAGATACCACCCTTCCTAATTCACGCACAGCGCTTTAAAAGGACTGCAAGAGCCCTCATGTGTGGGAAGGCAGGTGGTCATGTATATTGCACGCTGTGCTGTCTTTATGCTATGCTGCTGTTAATTTCCGTCACCTTGTAAATACAGACTGAAATAATGAAGGATTTGTGTCTGAAGTGCTGTTTATTGTGTGGGCTGAGTCTCTGAGGTTGCATTCTGCAGGCAGCAACAGATAAGAGGCTGCTCCTTCCTCGACAGCCATTAGTTGCTTAAGTTTCTCCTGAAATAGAAAGGCCATTGGAGAAAGTTGGACAAGTTTCTGGAAGAAAAATCCATTACGGGGTACAAGCCATGATGTGTATGTGCAACCTCCTGATTTTAGAAATGGGCTATGTCAGAAGGCCAGATGCAAGGGAGGGAACCAGGATGAGGTCTCTTGTTATCTGGTGTGCTCCCTGGGGCATCTGGTAGGCCGCTGTGAGATACAGGAAGCTGGACTAGATGGGCCTATGGCCTGATCCAGTGGGGCTGTTCTTATGTAAAGACAACAGGTGAGCAAGTCAGGTGATGCAGAATAGCACTATTGAGTTTTCACCAGTACTACTATTGTGGTACACAGGAGGGATCATTGTGGAGAAGTGATCAGAATGTTGGCCTGGAAAGACCAAGTACCGTCTTCTCTATTCCTCTCACCATGGAGAGGGATTCATTATCCTCTGATGAGCATAACTAGCTACACTGACTTCCAACCTTGGAGCTGCAGAGATAGGTGGAGACCATTTCACAAGAATCTGCACAAAGCCCTCAAGTTTGCATCTTCTCACAACTGCCTGAGCAAGCAAGGTCCCCAAATTCTTTTCAGGGGATGCTTGCGCTGCGGAGCTCACGACTCAAAGCACCACAGCCATGCAACAGAAACCTTCCACACCTCCCTTTCCACAAGAGGAAATCACCTAAAGAAGTTCCTGCTTGGCTCAGGTACCTGGAACATTCCATTGACCAGCACAAACAAGCAGGTCAAACAG
This sequence comes from Tiliqua scincoides, assembly GCF_035046505.1. Taxonomy (NCBI): domain Eukaryota; kingdom Metazoa; phylum Chordata; class Lepidosauria; order Squamata; family Scincidae; genus Tiliqua; species Tiliqua scincoides. The sequence continues at coordinate 8,101,528 of NC_089821.1, read as the reverse complement.
GCAAATATGCTGATCTTTCAACACGGAAAAGAGCAACATGGATTTCCTTGCCCCACTTGGTGGAGGCTCCTCGGGAGGATGGCAACCTGCCTTGGCAATTAAGACTAGACAAGAATTGGAGACCCTTGTTTTGCCAGATTCCAAGGCCAAGCTCTGCCTAGAGAATTATGACCTTGGGCCAGTCTTGGGTCAGAGAGCAGACCCCCTCTTGGGTCAGAGAGCTGTTGAGAATATGATGGAGGTGGTACCATGAATACCCACCTGAGCTCTTTGAGGAAGTGATTTTTTTCTTAAAGTCAATAAAACAGAATGTGATTGTTTTAGCATGATCACATTCTGGCAGAGCATAAAATTTGTAGCACAGCATTTTAATCTCACAAATTAATTTAGAAATGGTTTTCCCCAAATTGCAGAGTTGGTAAAAAGAACAGAGTCTGAACAATTTGGACAACAACAGGTACTTCATCCTACTTCTCATCTCCCTGTAATACTGTCATGATGCACCTGTATACTGAAGAAATTTCTTCTTTTGAACAGGGCAGCCTGAATTCACTGTAAAAGCATTTTAATAATCATGGCAGAACTTTAAATGCCCAAGGCAATCGGAAACTCAGGATACATTTTAAATATAACTGTGCACCTTACACATTTTAATCTCTTTGAAATATTACAGACTAGATGCATAAACATGAAAGCACATGAAATGAATTATTTCATTTCCCTTTCAACAGATTATGCATTTTAGGGTTACTTGCTAATTCACAGTCAAATACCCAGAAAAGCCCCCATCTAGACAGCACTTATTCTCACAAAAGACTAATAGAGAAACAATCCTGGCAAGAGTGACCAAGATAATTATCTCCACTGGGAAAGAAAGATAAGCATTTTTTTCCCCAAAAACAACTGCTAAGACTAGAGAGATGGTCCAATATTTCCAGTACAGGATAAAGAATTGGTGCATAACAGCTCATCTTTTAAACATGAGACAACATGCAAAACAATATTTACAGCGCAATTCTTGTAGCTTTCGTCAAGAAAATGCAATGCAGGCATAAGAACATAAGAACAGCCCCACTGGATCAGGCCATAGGCCCATCTAGCCCAGCTTCCTGGATCTCACAGCGGCCCACCAAATGCCCCAGGGAGCACACCAGATAACAAGAGACCTGCAAGGCTTCCTGGGAACTGTAGTTAAGAACATAAGAACAGCCCCACTGGATCAGGCCATAGGCCCATCTAGTCCAGCTTCCTGTATCTCACAGCGGCCCACCAAATGCCCCAGGGAGCACACCAGATAACAAGAGACCTGCAAGGCTTCCTGGGAATTGTAGTTAAGAACATAAGAACAGCCCCACTGGATCAGGCCATAGGCCCATCTAGTCCAGCTTCCTGTATCTCACAGCGGCCCACCAAATGCCCCAGGGAGCACACCAGATAACAACCAGATAACTGCATCCTGGTGCCCTCCCTTGCATCTGGCATTCTGACACAGCCCATTTCTAAAATCAGGAGGTTGCACATACACATCATGGCTTGTAACCCATAATGAATTTTTCCTCCAGAAACTTGTCCAATCCCCTTTTAAAGGCGTCCCGGTCAGATGCGATCACCACATCCTGTGGCAAGGAGTTCCACAGACCGACCACACGCTGAGTAAAGAAATATTTTCTTTTGTCTGTTCTAACTCTCCCAACACTCAATTTTAGTGGATGTCCCCTGGTTCTGGTGTTATGTGAGAGTGTAAAGAGCATCTCTCTTTCCACTTTATCCTTCCCATACATAATTTTGTATGTCTCAATCATGTCCCCCCTCAGGCACCTCTTTTGTAGGCTGAAGAGGCCCAAATGCTAATTGGGTAAGAGGCACTTTTTCAAGTGGGTGCTCCTCTTTTTAGCAGGGGGAGAGTAACTGGCCCACCTCACCCCAGCAGTGTCTGTTCTAGTGGCTGTCTGCTGGTATTTATTTGCATCTTTTTAGATTGTGAGCCCTTTTGGGACAGGGAGCCATTTAGTTATTTGATTTTTCTCTGTAAACCGCTTTGTGAACTTTTAGTTGAAAAGCGGTATATAAATACTGTTGATTGAAATGCCGTAGCCTTTCCTCATAAGGAAGGTGCCCCAGTCCAGTAATAATCTTAGTCGTTCTCTTTTGCACCTTTTCCATTTCCACTATGCCTTTTTTGAGATGCGGCGACCAGAACTGGACACAATAAACCAGGTTTGGCCTTACCATCAATTTGTACATCGGCATTATAATATTAGTTGTTTTGTTCTCAATACCTTTTCTAATGATCCCAAGCATAGAATTGGCCTTCTTCACTGCCGCCGCACATTGGGTCGACACTTTCATCGACCTGTCCACCACCACTCCAAGATCTCTCTCCTGATCTGTCACAGACAGCTCAGAACCCATCAGCCTATATGTGAAGTTTTGATTTTTTGCCCCAATGTGCATGACTTTACACTTACTGACATTGAAGCGCATCTGCCATTTTGCTGCCCATTCTGCCAGTTTGGAGAATTTCACTTCTGGAGCTCCTCACAATCACTTCTGGTCTTCACCATTTGGAAAGGTTTGGTGTCGTCTACAAACTTTGCCACCTCACTGCTCACCCCTGTCTCCAGATCAAGAAGATTATGAAGAGGTTGAAAAGCACCAGTCCCAGGACAGATCCTTCGGGCACACCATTTTTCACCTCTCTCCGTTGTGAAAACTGCCCATTGACACCCACTCTCTGTTTCCTGGTCTTCAACCAGGTCTCGGTCCAGGAGAGGACCTGCCCTCTAATTCCCTGACAGTCGAGTTTTTTTAGTAGCCTTTGGTGAGGGACCATGTCAAACGCCTTCTGAAAGTCCAGATATATAATGTCTACGGCAGTTATGCCGTGCAATTTTGCTGTGACTCGCTGTTTAAAGCAGGGATGTCAAACATAATGCCCATGGGCCTTCTGTCTGTCAGAACCCACCAGAAGTGATGTCATGACTGGAAGTGGCATCATCAAGTAGGAAATTTTTTTACAATCCTAGGCTGCAATCCTACCCACACTTACCTAGGAGTAAGTTCCATTGACTATCATCAAAATATACAGAGTAGCCTGTTAAAAGTATAGATCTGTAATGTTTTTCCAATGCAATTATATGTCATGGTGGCATCAAGTCTAATATTTTAAAAATAAAATATTGACATTAATGAAGACCCACCTTAAATTGGCTTGTGACCAACAGTTTCACAAACTCTGAGAGGTTCAGAAAATGGACTTAGACCTGGAACATCCAGGTTCAAATCCCCACTCAGTGATGAAGTGACTAGTATACCTGGGTCACCCTGGTCCAGACACACTCTCTCAGCCTCACCTACCTCACAGGGCTGTTGTGAAGACAAAAGGAGGGGAGGAACTATGTACACCACCCTGAGCTGTTTGGAGGAATGGCAGTTTAAAAAATGTGAAAATAAAAGTAAAAAATACTTTAAACATAGTCTGAAGAGGGGCCTAGTCTGTGACAGTTTAGTGACAACTGAGAAGAATGGTGACAATTCAGCCACACACCTTGCTCACCCATTACAGATGTTAGATAAATTGCAGGCTTCATATTTGCATACAATTGATCACTTGTTAAAGGAATATCTCCATCATCAGAACTACAGGCAAGCACTTCTTATAGCTTATGCCTTGAGAAAGGTGGCATGCAAACTCTTCAAATAAATAAAATCCATAAATGGGCTTGCCAATTTTTTTACACCATACCTTTAACAGCAGCTTGATCTGCAGACAGGAGCAGGTACTAATACTTAAAAGGCTCCACCTGCAGAATTCTGCTGATCCAGCCTGCGTTAATATTTAGAAACCAGGCCAGGCTGTCTGTTGCCACCCCCCTCCCCCAAACACGCACAGTGTCCCAGAAATTTAAGATTTCTCAATGCACTAATGACTGTTTATCCCCTTTTTCCTGCACACTTCCTTTAACAAGCCACAAATCAGACAATCAGCCAACCACGGTGGGGAAGCAGTGTTTCCAAATGCATTCTTGCTCATCTACTAGAGTTACATGAACACACACACAGGAAAGGGTTAGCAGAAGTACAAAATGTATATATCTGAAGGGCAGCGCTGCCCTTAGGGACTTACGAGTTGCTGTAGAAAGCAAACAAACGGCGATCATAACGTGAAACCCCATTTCAAAAGGCAAATGCCACTTTGGATGGCATCAGTGCAAGTATTTCAATGTTTCTTAGATGCCACTGAGCAGTTTTTTTGGGGGGGAGGGTCCTCTCTTAATGTACAAACAAATATTATTTTATATATCCGGAGAGTCCTTCAAATATGAAGAAACCACTATCCTATGGGAAGCCCCATTCTGAAGTCAAATCAGTAACCACAGGATCACCCCGTTAGAAGGAACAATTATGGGGAAAGCGACGAGAACGAAAAATATTGAAGGAAAAACTAAACAGGAAAAGGCTATAGGAGATCCAAGCCTACAAAATGACAACTTGGGGAATACATTATGAAGCATTCCAAAATCTAAAAAAAAAAAGTCACGTACCATTGTGCAGTTGTTTACCACATGCATTGAAGACCATTTCACACATTAGAGAGATTAATCCCGCAAAAAGACGAAAGATCTGTGGAGTCAGTAATGGACAAGCACTTTCTGTGGTATTGTTCTACATGCATCCGCTGAAGTTTCAGAAGTCTGGAAGCGCACTTGGCTTCCTACCAGCCTCCCAAGAATGAAACGGAGAGGAAACTTATGGGTTTTTAAAAGCAGCAGGGAGCCAAACAGAGGCAGACAGAAAATTACAGCACGGAGAAAGGACTTGCGAGCTCTTTTCACTCTCTGTCCAGGGGAAGCCCACAATACAGGGGAAAAACAATCCCTTCTCCTCTCTTCAAGTTGCAATACCCCCCTCCTCTCATTCTCTCCCTGCATACATTTTGAATGAAAAGATCACCGTATATAGTCGGCCTTTGGTATCTGCAGGTGATCCAATATTGAGATGCACAGTTACTGGAATCCATGGGGGGGGGGGGAGGTGTGTGCCACAACTACTCATCTGGAGTAATCACTTCTGCTTTGTGTTGGCAACTTCCAGTCACATTCAGATGGTGTTCCGTGGTAGACACCACCCACATCCTCCTTGTGCCTCAGAAGATCACCCTGACAAGACCAGAAGTATCTCCTGGCCATGACTGGGAGGCCTTCTGGGCTCAGCATCCATGGATGCTTAAATCCACGGATGCCAAGCCCGCAGATAAGGAGACTGTTGTTGTTGGCAACCTTCAGTCTCGAAAGACTCTGGTATCGCGCTCTGAAAGGTGGTTCTGGCACAGCGTCTAGTGTGGCTGAAAAGGCCAATTCGGGAGTGACAATCCCTTCCACACTGGGAGCAAGTGCAGTCTGTCCCTGGTCTGTCTTCCTGGCTATGGGCCTTCCTTCTTTGTCTCTTAGCCTCAGACTATTGGGCAAGTGTCTCTTCAAACTGGGAAAGGCCGTGCTCCACAGCCTGCCTCCAAGCGGGCCGCTCAGGTGTCAGGGTTTCCCACCTGTTGAGGTCCACTCCTAAGGCCTTCAGATGTCCTTGTATCGCAGCTGTGGTCTACCTGTAGGGCACTTTCCCTGCACGAGTTCTCCATAGAGAAGATCCTTTGGGAGCCGGCCATCATCCATTCTCACGACATGACCGAGCCAATGCAGGCGTCTCTGTTTCAACAGTGCATACATGCTAGGGATTCCAGCACGTTCCAGGACTGTGTTGTTTGGAACTTTGTCCTGCCAGGTGATGCCGAGGATGCATCGGAGGCAGCGCATGTGGAATGCGTTCAGTTTCCTCTCCTGTTGTGAGCGGAGAGTCCACGACTCGCTGCAGTACAGAAGTGTACTCAGGACGCAAGCTCTGTAGACCTGGATCTTGGTATGTTCCACAGATAAGGAGGTTTCACTATATATCACTTATAACCCCCTTAAAACCCACTCAAGTTGATCCCTCAAGAGAACTTTAAAGTGGGTGGGCAGCAGCATAGCCAATATGTTGCAAACAGAGGAAAAGAATTAATCCCTGTGACCTACATCTGGGAGGGTCAGCCTGTGTACCTAGTGCCTTGTTTACAGCACTGCTAATTACACCGTTGCACCAATTATGACACAAGCACTTCTTCCTTAAAGCACATTACATAAAGCAACTGAAGTGACTTCATAAAGAGAACACGTACCCAGCAATTTCACAAGTAATGTGTGACTGCAGTTGAACAGCTCATGTGACTGATGATCAATGGTGGAGACTAATGAGAAGCAATGACAGCAACAATGTGCTTGCATGTGTTTGTCACAAAACAGGTGACCACAAGCATGAAATCATCAACCCAGTTGGATTACAACCGCTTTACTTTTGTTCCAAGCATCAGTAGCATAGCTAGAGGGATGTAAAGCACTAAGTTTTGCAGAGAGCCTCACCACGGCGTGTAAGTAACCCCTTTCCCTCAGAGTTACCTAGCAGTGGGAGCAAAGCTGAGGCATTCACCTGTGTTTTACTTCCACCACCCGGAATCGCTCTAAAGGGGCTCCACTTGCATGCTGCGGCAAGGCTCCCTGCAAAACTTTGTGCTTTGTACCCCCTCTAGCTATGCCATTGCCGAGCATTTAATGCACCATATCAAGATGTTAGATTAATAGCTTGCAACATTTTAAAACAAAAACGCTGGTCCAAAAAAGCAACACATAATATGCTTTGCAATCACTAAGAGGGATTTATGATTAAACACAAATGCAATGACTAATTAAGAAAGATTCTGGGAACCTAGGCTCATCTTAAATAAATTCTCATTAGCAACTGATCTGGAACAAGGGCATAAACGCAGATCACAATGCATTTTTCTTGGAAGCTGCTCCGCAATGTTCTGAAGATAAGTTGCAGTCGTATACAATAAATGCTTCAGCAATTGAGGTAATCAATGGGAAACAGTAATGTTTTTAATTTCTACTCCAGCGTTCCTTTGCGCACCAAAAAAAAAAGTTTAGAGATTCAGAAACATTTCCTTATAAAGTTTAAAACCTCCAGTAACCATCAGTGAGCAAATCTCTAAAAATAGATTCTGAAAAAGAAATTATGGATGGACACTTTTCACAAAACTTTGGATTGACACTTTAGGATAGACACTTGCCACAAAACTTTGCAGGCAGAAGAGTCATGCCATATTTGGAAAGGCATGCAGCCGGTTCCTGCTTTTGCCAGGCATATGTGAAACAGGGTACAAATTACCTGCTGTGAAGAACATACAGATGACATTAAAAGTATCCCTAGGGCCGGGATGGAAGAGACATCCATGGGATCAAAGCTAGCTTTCATTATTGTTCTACTATGTCGCTCAATTGCTTTAAAAGTGAAGCCAGTAATAATCCCACATGCCCAAATATGTCAAAATAAGTAAAAGAAACTCAGGCTACAATCCTACCCACACTTACCTGGCGGTAAGAGCCATTGATTATAATGGGACTTACTTCTGAGTAGACATGCATAGGATTGGGCTCTTAGTTGAACTTTTTCAAGGCAATTTCACATGGTTATTTGCCAATATACTAATTTGTCCAGGCCACGTGGGCTGCCAACAAGTGACCTATGTATTTCTTCTTTCTAGCCAGTACTGATTTTCTGATGGACTAACTAGCAGTAAACTCCAGCGTGCAATCAATAACTTGATTTTAACACACAGTGCTTCTGAAACCAAAGGAGATGAGAATCAGAGGTAAAGGAGAAAGAAGAACCTTTGATCAAGGAAAAGCCGGGCCAGGAAAGGGGAATCAGATAGCAGGGACTAAAATATGAAATTCTTTCAAGGAAATGACTTTGTCAAGGAATGTATAGCATTGTATTATATACTCATGATTCCCAAATTGTGCACAGAGGCAAACTCACGGGGCACTGTGGGATTCTTCTCAACGTTCCAATTGTGTTCAGGCAATTCAGTGACTGTACTGGAGGGGTTCACCAAAAGAATTACTGCAATGCTAAGGGCAAAGGATACATTTGGGAACCACCGCTTTTTCAAATTCAAGTTCTCTTGTACTTCAGGCAACAGTGAATTTCATTGATGAACAACAGATCTGCTAACAGAATAGAAATGCTGCTATTTCATGCTTATGTCATCACCAGTTACTTCCAGGAGCCATGCTCAGTGTCGGCAACATGGGGGGGGGGGGCATTGTGATCCGGGTGAGTCTGGGAAGCACTGGATTAAACTTATGGAGGACACATTGATCAGCAGCTATCAACAACGGCAGCTATACAAGGTCTGCAGGTACAGAAGCAGCATTCTTCAAAACACCAGGTACTGAGCAAGGTCACCACAATTTGCCCATAAATGCTGAGTATTGTACGGTACAAGAACACTGTCCAAGAGGGAGCCTAATCAGGACTAGAGAAGAAGTTCTTATACACGACTAATTTTGCTTCATCTCCATCAGTCTTGTAACCTATAGGTTTCACTGTCCTCCTTGCCCCTCGCTCCATCACTCCCCACTCAGGGCTTCCTTCTGGTTCTTGAGCCTTACTAGCCATACTAGCTGCTCTCCATCTGAGACTGCCTCAGAGCCTTCAGGAACTGACCTCTCCAGTCAAAATTTTTGTCCCTTTATCCAGCGATATGACTGGAAAAGATCCATCCAGTGAATCTGCAGCTTCTTCACTCCCCAAGAGTCCTGGAGGTGGAGAGCAGAGAGGCCCCTAAAAATTGCAACATGCTTTCCAACAGACATTGCAGCATCAGTGCTGGAGCACACTCACCCATTTGCCAATATTAACTGGCAAGAAAATTAGCTTGCCCACTTGCAAGCTGGCAAACAGCTCTGCATACCTCAAGCAAGCAGTCTCATTTCAATACTCCGGAATGCCTCCAATATATTCTAATTCTGTACCTCCCATGTGTTTCCATGTTAGAGATGCTAGATGCAAGGAAGATATGAAACTATTTTCCTATGAACAGTGCTCACATCATGTACACATACAAGGAAAATGTAGTGTTCATACAAGACACAAATGGATCCTTCCCGCTTTGTATCCAAAATTCTTGTTATACAGTATATATATATATATATATATATATATATATATATATATATATATATATATATATATATATATATATATATTAATATTAATAGCTTCTGGTTTTTCTCCAGAAGGGTAGCATCAAGTACGAAACCACATTCTGATTCCACTCTCTCACTAGAACCCAGGAAGATCACATCAAAATTTAGCTATGCAAATACACAGTGACAGCTCAGAGTGACTGTTTCATCATTCTCACAGCTGGTACGGGGTAGGCTGATTGATACCTGCAAACATCCACAACAGCAGGGGACCACAACAAGCCTCCCCCCCCCCCCCACAGCTAATCTTTGCTGTGCCATCAACTTGTCCTCTGAGGATGCAATGGCAGGAATGAGAAGCAAGAGATGCAGCCCAACTGTCCAGGGGGCCTACACCCTTTGGGTGGAAGTAGCAATTGAGCAACACCTTTTAAAAATTGCAATATGCTTTCCAGGAGATATCACAATGTCAGGACTGAACGTTCACCATTTGCGGCTGTCAACCAGCAAGAAAATTAGTTTGTACACTCCGTCCTCTGACAGTTGATACACGTACCTCAAGGACCGAGCCATAGCTTCAATATGCTGGATTACTACACTGTATTCCAATTCTACCAGGAGGGAGGAAGGGAGGAAGTACACTAGCAGGGGAAGCAATGAAGATGAAATTGACCCCACTAAGGACATCTTGCCTGAGCAGCATTCATACTTGTAAGACTCTATTACTAGAGTCTGGCAGATCTCAAGACTGACGCAAGTTTTTTGCCCAGGGTTGTAATAATAAATAATAACTGGCATTTGTATCCAGCATTTGATAACCATTAATTATCCCCATATTACAGACAGGCAAAAACGGAGAAGGAGTGGCTTGCCTAAGGTTACCTTAGTTCATGGCAAAGACAAAATATCAACTGAGGATTTGTAGCTCATCTGTTTAGACACTATGCTACACCAAGGAGGTTGCAGGATTGTACTTGGTACATGAGCATATTCTTCCCCCCCCCCTTTTAAAGCATAAATAAGAGGGAAAGATAGGATATAAATAAACATGCACCAACCTACATATTCAGGAAGACACCAAAAACAACTGAACAGCCATGACAAGGACTAGGCTACTAGAATACAGGAGACACGGGAAAACTTCCTGTACAGTGCACACAAAACTAGTTTCTCAATAGGTAGGAAGTGCTCTTATATGGGGAGGGATGAGATGCTGTCATCTGCACTCTGAAAGTCCCAGCAGGGCTCCCCTGTCCAGTCCCCGGCGTAGGTCATCCACCAAGGCGACCAAGGCAGTTTCCGTCCCAAAGCCCGGCCTGAAACCAGATTGAAAAGGATCCAGATAATCCGCTTCATCCAAGACCCTCTGGAGTTGGGCTGCCACCACCCGCTCAATTACCTTGCCCAGAAACGGGATGTTGGAGACTGGCCGATAGTTGTTCAACACATTGGAATCCAGGGAGGGCTTCTTCAGGAGGGGGCGAACCACCGCCCGCTTCAAAGCAAGCGGCAGTGTCCCCTCCCCCAAAGAAGAGTTGACCACCCTCCCCGTCCACTCAGCCAGTCCCCCCCGGGCAGCTCTTATCAGCCAAGCTGGGCAAGGGTCAAACAGGCAGGCAGACGGCCTCACACTCCAAAGGAGTCTGTCCACATCCTCAGGCTGCACAAGCTGAAAAGAATCCCACAACACTGGACAAGCAGTGTAATGTAACATTTTATGTACCGTTACAGCATTATGTTTATCTGTAAACATGGAGCTAATCGCAAATGGAGTCTGGTAGCAGGGGAAAGAAGATCTAGAACAGGGGTGGGCAAACATTTTGGAAGGACGGCCACATCATCTTTCTTACACTGCGTTGGGAGCCAGAAAAAAAAAAGAATTAATTTACATCTCAAATTTGAATAGATTTACATAAACGAATATACTATAGACAGAGCTTATATGAATGAATGAATTTTAGTGAGCTTATTTATAATACACATGAGAACTATGAACTGTTTGCCACACACTTCTTGCACAGTGAAAACATACAGACCAGACACACACGGAGACATAAGTTGTTCAGAGGCAATGGGGGGGGGGGAGTGTTAAAATAATGCCCAGGGAAAAGCAGAAAACACACAGAGACTATAAAAGGCCTTGCTCTAATTTGATCCACAGCTTGTATGTGGAGGTCGCGACCAGCAGTCGTGGGCCAGCCCAGGCCGCAACAGTTCCCAAAGAGCCAGAGACTGAGGGCTCCCTGCAGACCAGATTGGGGGTCCCCAAGGGCCGCAAATGGCCCCTGGGCCAGGGTTTGCCTACCCCGATCTAGAAGGAAAGGCTTAAACACCCTCTTCAGTGACTCCACTTCACTGATCCTTGGAGCTGTTTTGTAGGATGCAAAAAGTAAAATCAAGTGGTACATTCTAAATCGCAACTCTCCTCTAGTTTGACGTTATTAATGGTTACACTCTTCTTACTACAGCAGAGAAGTTACTATTCTTCCTGTGCTCGTGCCGTCTGTCAACCTTTCTTTAGTAGCGTTGAGCAGAGAGTGACCACAGCTACCCCATGAGAAATCATTCAAGGGCTTACCACAAAGAACACTAAAGGTACATGGGGGGAAAGTGTGAATAAGAGAGTCTTTGGCAATACTGTGAAAAGCACACACTTTTTCTTGACAATAGTACTTCACCGAGGTTACTTTTTATTTCCCTTTCAGTTTTCAAAGGACTGAGTCATGCACCAATACACACGGGAAGAATTTTGTGTACGCACAACATGCAAAAGAACTCTAAAGCACCCCTCAGTTCAGGCTGATTCAAAGGTGACAGACGTCCTGCACAGAAAGTGCTTCAGAGTGCATGAAACCTGTGTGCATACCTGTATATACAGACATGTGTACATGATAATCAAATTCATTGTTTCATGAGTTTGATTATCGTGTACACATGTCTGTATATATGCTGCTAAATACAAATGTGTACAGTTGTCAATATGACATTCTACACAGGACTACACACACATTCCTATACAGAAGTGCTTTCTGTGCAACAATTTTTTCACATTTGAAATAGTCCTTAAATATAAGAATGAAAATAGCAGATTCCTGCCCTGTCCAAACACAAAAGAACACAAAACCAAGCCTCTCGTTGATTGTCAGATGCAAGGGAGTGACAAAAGGATACAGGTACATAAGAACATAAGAACAGCCCCACTGGATCAGGCCATAGGCCCATCTAGTCCAGCTTCCTGTATCTCACAGCGGCCCACCAAATGCCCCAGGGAGCACACCAGATAACAAGAGACCTCATCCTGGTGCTCTCCCCTACATCTGGCATTCTGACTTAACCCATTCCTAAAATCAGGAGGTTGCGCATACACATCATGGCTTGTACCCCATAATGGATTTTTCCTCCAGAAACTCGTCCAATCCCCTTTTAAAGGCATCTAGGCTAGACGCCAGCACCACATCCTGTGGCAAGGAGTTCCACAGACCGACCACGCGCTGAGTAAAGAAATATTTTCTTTTGTCTGTCCTAACCCGCCCAACACTCAATTTTAGTGGATGTCCCCTGGTTCTGGTATTATGTGAGAGTGTAAAGAGCATCTCCCTATCCACTCTGTCCATCCCCTGCATAATTTTGTATGTCTCAATCATGTCCCCCCTCAAGCGTCTCTTTTCTAGGCTGAAGAGGCCCAAACGCCGTAGCCTTTCCTCATAAGGAAGGTGCCCCAGCCCCGTAATCATCTTAGTCGCTCTCTTTTGCACCTTTTCCATTTCCAAGGTATCTTGTAGCCTGTGTGCTTCTTAAGAACATAAGAAGAGCCCTGCAGGATCAGGCCAAAGGCCCATCTAGTATAGCTCCCTGCATCTCACAGTGCCCCACCAAATGCCCCAGGGAGCATACAAGACAACAGGCACAATCTGCGTCCCGGTGCCCTCCCCTGCATCTGGCTATCAAAAGCTGCCTACCTCTAAAACCACTTGCACATACGTAGTACGACTTGTAACCCGTAACAAACTCTTCCTCCAGAAGTTTGTCCAAACCCTTCTTAAAGGCATCCAGGCAAGATGCCATCATTACACAAACATACAAGATACAAGAAGAGATAAAAGAGATACTTCTTGAGATACAAGAAGCTGGACGAGATGGGCCCTTGGCCTGATCCAGCAGGGCTCTTCTGATGTTCTTATGAAGTTAGCACCAGTCACTGGACAAGCCAGACTTCTGCAGAGTGTCGAAATAAAGACCGGTTATACAGTCCATCCAGCACGGGACACCTTCAGTCTACGTAAGTCCAGCACAGAGAGAGCAAGAGCAAAACACTCATAGTGTGAGGTGGAATGGAGGTTGCTTGCAAGCAAACACAAAGAGATTATTAAAAGAAGGATTCTAACTGCAAATTAGATCATTATTTCTGATGCATTCCTATTCATACCTCCACAGTCCTAAGCTCTCCTTATGAAGAAGAGAGGCCAATGCAAATCAAGCGGGGGCATTTTTTCTATATTTGTATTAAGAGATAAATTAATTTTAGACATGGCACAGTTTTCTCTTGTGTCATGAAAAGATAATGTGATTTAATCCTAGTTAGTTATTTATTTACTGGTCCTTCCAGAATAGCCATATACAGCTACACCACAACAGTAATTTAACCCAGCATCAGCGTATAAGTAATCCACAGCCAGATCTTATACTGATTACTTCATTTGTCCAGGGGCCAAAGCAAACACCATTCATTTCCACATCCAGTTCTGGATATGCAAAACCTCATAATATGTAAACATGTTCGAAAGAGGAGGAAAGCCAACCAGAGGCTTATCAAGAAACAACTAAAGTAGAAAAAAGTACTTCACAGTTGGCAAACACAGGAAGTCATTAAAAATCCTATTGATCATACAGCACCAGCACCTACAGTATTGTATTGCATTGTTTATTTTAGTTCAATGGCCTATTCTTCAGGCCACACCTTACATATACTGTAGTTCCGGGATTCTTTTCCAAGGTTGACTTGAAATGTGACAGTCAATGGGAGGAGAAAGGCTATCTAAGCCTTCCCCTGCCACCTGTTTGTCTGATCAAATCCTAACCCCAGTTGCTTTTCTACCTGCAAGGGAAAAGACAGGCCTCATCTTTTTACCTGCTAGAAAAAAAAGATGCAAGGAAGAAATAGGATTTGGACTGAACAAGTGGAAAAAAGAAAAAGGATCAAGCAACCTCTCTCCCCTCCAGCCAACTTCAAAGCTGCCTGCACACAGAGACATCAGGGACCAGAACTATGCACAGGGTGCAACTTTGCTCCAAAGAACCCTGAAAAGTCTACAGCTAACCTTTGTCACTCTGTCCATTTTTACCAGGTCGCTTTGCTTTTGAAAGTAGCATAAAGCAGAGTTCAAACCAGAGAACCAGTGAATGCTGTTAACAGCAGTCAACTAGTATTAAACCTCAGTGATGTTATTTTGCAGACATTTTATCGGTTTTGGAACAGATTATATACTTTTTTTTTCAAAACCAAGATGCTCATTTCACATTTGAAATCCATCCGTTTTATTCAAACATGCCAGAAAGAGCACACCTAATATTTTAAAATAGCAATTTTAACAATGACATCATTCCACTGACAGCTATCAACTTGGATAAGTGCAGATATGATCAAGTCCCTCAGTAGTAGGTACTTGTGGTGGGGAAGTATTTGTCAAGGTGCCTGTGTGCGACAGACATAGTTGGTTACCACTGTCAAGCAACACCTCTGGTATTAACCCATTTTTGCCTGGGCCACAGGTGTACACATTTGGTCCCTGTTGTATACACGCAACTTTGGGCAGAAATTAATTTATGTATAATCACAATCACCGTTCATCAGTGGAGGCATACTTAACCCTACTGTTTTGCATCAAGGGAATTCCAACCATCCTGAAGTAGATACTTAGGAAGGAATGTAAAAATTCATTCAATCCACTGAAGAAGTTGTCTTATCTCTAGTGGGTATTTAATTATGCATCGGGGCCTAGATGGGGGGGTGGGTGGGTAGAAATTTTGCCTGAATGATCCCTCTAGTACAGGGGTGTCCAAACATTTTGGCAGGAGGGCCACATCATCTCTCTGACACTGTGTCGGGGGCCAGGAAAAAAATGAATTAATTTACATCTCAAATTTGAATAAATTTACATCAATGAATTTATTTTATGTACATAAATGAATTTACATAAATTTACATGCATAATTTACATAAATTCACATGCATAAATGAATTTACATAAAATTTACATAAATGAATTTTATTTTATTTTAGAGATGGAACTTATATGATTAACTTATATGATTAACTGTTAATACTGTTAATAATATGAATGAATGAAGGTCTTGCACTAGCTCAAGGCCTATAAAAGGGCTTGCACAAAGCAAGGCTAGCCTTTCCTTCGCTGCTGCTACATCATAGGCATGAAACAGCAAGCAGTGGAGGGAGCCCTTGTCCCACAGCTCAGGTGAAAGGTTGAACAGTCGTCATAATGCTGAGAAAAGTTGCGTTGGGCCAGCACGGGCTCCAGCAAGTCTCTGGAGGGCAAGAGGCTCATTGGAAACTGGGAGCTCCCTAAGGGTCGGATTGGGAGCCCCTGAGGGCCGCAAGGCCGAGGGCCCCAAGCCTTCTGACGTTCTGGCCTTTTTAACATCTTTTATATATCTTTTAGTTGCTTTTTTACAGGCCCGATTCCTCTAAGAACTGCTGTTTTATGCTCTTTTATTCTGACTCTTCTGACTACTGTTTTTATGGGTTCTGCTAATGTGTTTTTTAATATGTTTTTATCTGTGAAATTATGTTTTAATTTGTTTTATATGTTGTTAGCCGCCCTGGGTCCCTTTTTGGGAGAAGGGCGGGATAAAAATAAAGTTTTATTATTATTATTATTAAGTGGCCCCCGGGCCAGCGTTTGGGCACCCCTGCTCTAGCATATCACTGTAACTTCAGGAAGCCTAAGAACTTCAGGAAGCCTAAATGCATCAACAGGGGGCCAGTCACCCAGGCAAAGACTTCTGCAGCTACTTCAGTTCACCAAGTTGAATTCTACCTGCCAATTAACTACTTGAATAGGAGTATTTGAACCACTGAATCTGTAGATTAGCTCAAAAAAGTAAGAATGGCAACCTAAGAATTTCTCTGGGCAGCCCTATTTTCAGCGCATCGGTTTACTGGCTTCTTATATGGAACAAAAGGGAGCACACAGACTTAATAGAACTCAAGGTGGGTTCCTCACCCACAGGTTGAGCACATCTTGCCCTAGCTGAGCAAATAAAGTAAGATGGACCACCTCCCATGGAAAGGCAGGGCAGTGCCCTTGGTGGTGGGCATGGTGATGAACCATGGCCCTGCCCCACTGGGCTTTTAGTTATAACATTTGATAGAATAGAGATATTTCAGCATGTTTGTTTCAGTGCATTCTGCATGAGATTACGCATCAAATGATATGTAACATGACGGTATTATTCGAAAATACCAAGATTTAAAAACTAACATTTTTTGGTGTTTCCATGCCACCCGGGATGGCCCGCACCCCCTCATTCCCTAGCAACACCACTGCATTTTTGTATGGTGCTGATTGATGCTTTGCTTATACTCTCCCTCTCTAATGCCATCAAGAACATCCACAGTCCCTGGAGCAAGGATTTTGCTTTTTAAATATGGCAAGGAACTGACCAATCCACAAATCTCAAGCATTGCACAGGCAGCCTAACTGAAGCATGTACGTAATGGAGGAGCAAATGTTTGATTCGCTGGTATGCACCTCTTACTTCATTTGTTAGTAGGGCTTTTGGGGGATATGAGCCCCGGGTGTGCCTTGCCAGTTGTGGTGTGTGCCTTGACAATTTTAGCATCTTGTCAGTGTGTCAGGAGATGAAAAAGGTTACATACATACACACGCACACATATACATACATGAAATTTTGTATTTTTCAATAGGGTTGGGGTTGACTTTCCCCATAGAAGCTGAAACTTGCTACACCAAGTTTTTTAAAAAAAAATTCTTCCTCCACTTCTTCCAAACAGATGCGTAAAATGGCCTTGCAAAAATGCCCAGTTCATCCAGGCGCAGAAGGCTGAAGAACGCTTTCTCCTCTCACATACATGTTCATTTTATTCTTACTCTTAAATCTTCTATTTTGTTCTGTCCCAGAACTGTGACAATCAGCAGTTGTTCCCCTTGGCTGCTTCAAAGGGAAAGGCAAGCCAGAAAGGCAGTCTTATCCACCTTGCCATTTCAACTCCCCCTTTCCTAGAACTCTCTCCTGGACTGACTGTAAGCTTCATTTATAAATCTGATAGCCACATTTGACTGCTTTTATCTTCCCTTCCTTTGGCATCACGTCTATTACATTGCAAACCATTCTTCTGGACATAAAGCTACATTGAGTGCATCGGGGAAAGGTGGAACCTAATAAATCAAGCTTGCCAAGCCCTTAATAAATCTAGTAAGGCAGTGGTACTCACACATTTAGCACCGGGACCCACTTTTTAGAATGAGAATCTGTCAGGACCCACCGGAAGTGATGTCATGACCGGAAGTGACATCATCAAGCAGGAACATTTTAAACAATCCTAGGCTGCAATCCTACCCACACTTACCCAGGAGTAAGTTCCATTTACTATCATTGTTAAAAGATTATACATAGTAGCTTGTTAAAAGTACAGGTCTGTAATAATTCTCAAATGCAGTCACATCCCAAGGTAGCATCATCTAATATAATAAAAATGAAATACTGAAATGAATGGGGACCCACCTGAAATTGGCTCGCGACCCACCTAGTGGGTCCCGACCTATAGTTTGAAAAACACTGTAATAAAATGAGATTTCCAAGTGAATTATTATTTGCTAGAGTTTTCCCACCCAGTTGTGGTACAAAAAACAGACAGCCTGCTATCGGATTAACCTCCCTCATTTTTCTCTCTCCTCTCACTACCAAGGAATTGTAGAAGAGGCTTCAGTTTATTTGATGTTGCAAAGCCAAGCCCTTTTCTTTTCCCATCTGGGGATAGCAGGCACACCAATCCAACTTATTTCCTGAGAGCATTCTGGCAGCCAACATTTCCTGAATTTACTGGAGCTTTGTCAAATGTTTGTTTTTGGCCTTTGAAGGGAGGAAAAAGGTCCTATGAGTCCAACCGGAATGTTCTTCTGAGCCCCACACCTTGCATACCAAAACAACACAGTCTTCTGGGAGAGTCTGTTCTCTCCATTAGCTCAGCCCTTCTTCTGCCTTCTACAGCTAGAACTCACCGTTCACAGCTGTGCAGAAGCCCAGGAGCAGCTAGAGGGGGTACAAAGCAAGAAGTTTCGTAAGGAGCCTCACGGCAGCGTGCAAACAGCCCTGCCACCCTCCCCTTCGCCATTCCTGGTGGTGGGAGCAAAATGGAAGCACACGCCTGGCTCCAAAGGCGAGGCGGACCCCTTGCACACTGCAGTGAGGCTCCCTGCAAGACTTAGTGCTTTGCACCCCCTCTAGCTATGCCACTCGACTAGGCCCACCTCAGAAACTAAGAGCAACCAGAGCTTTCAAGATGGGACGACATCTCCTGCCAGCTCACCATCCTATAACTTGCTGCTTCTGTGGAAAAGATGAAACCGTCACCAGGGGAGCTCTTATATCATTTTTCAACCAGAAGTAGTTCACAAAGCATAATGAAGAACTATGCTCTGCCCCCCTCAGTTGGCATTTGCTGCTGGATTCATCATGGCCATTATTCTGAGGTCTGTTTAGTTACATCAGGCCTGCCTCAGCTTCAACAGCCACCGGCAGTTCCAGCCAGAAACACAATTATTTTGTTGTTGTTGTATAGTACAGTTGTTATTGTTGTTAAATGTACAGTAAACTCTTCTGTGAAGCTCGGCCAGAAAGGCGGTACCCAGTCTATTTGAAGTATCTGCCGTACTAAGCATCAGTCACACTCTGCAGTGATGACATCAACCCGCCTAGAGCAAGACTATTTGGAAACGGCACACAAACGACATGGGATCTGAATTATGTTGAGCACATAAACAAAAACCGTCTCCCAACATTGCTCTCTGGGCCAGCTATTCAAGAATCAGAACTGAGAAAAGGTTTCACAGTCAACAGATGTGCCATAAACACAACAGCACTGGGCAGTTTCATATCCAGTCTATATGACACCAAATGCAACGATATGAATTTAAACTCAGCACAGCAGCAACAAGGAACATGCTGGAGGTTTAAAAATAAAGCAAACGCTTTCTAGAATCACTGGCTGAAAACCAGAGAGCGTTAAGTAGGCTTGAGATCCACTGATTGCAATGGAACTCGTGCACTTAACGTTTCTCTGGAACGAAGACAGCAATGCAAGGAATTTCACTTTGGCTGCCCCATTTTTTTTATGGTGCTTAGTCTGAACTTTAGCATGTGCACCAATAACAACTGCAGATAGAGTCCCACTGTAAAGGCAAATGAAGCTTCCTAAGCCTATTCGTAAAACTGAGGTCTAAAAAAAAAGCTTCTATGTAAGTTTCCAAAGGTATTTAGATATAATAATAAATGGAGAGCAAACACGGTTTTCAAAAAGGTGATGTACAAAGGAAAAGTCCAATGTTATGCAAATGTCGCGCATTACCCATGGGGATTCTGTTCCAGGACACATACACAGAGATAAGGAAACCAGCGAATAACGAATCAGCAGGTTTCAGGGACCGTGTAATCCTCCTGAGGCCTCCAGGGGATGTTCGGAGGGCCGGGAAGATTCTGTGCGCGGCCTCCCCAGTCCTCAGAACTCCTTCTCAGGCCTCAGACCTCCTTCTCTGGGAGGCCTTAGAAGGTCACTTACAGTTTTTCAGAAAAAAAAACCCTGAAATGACATTTGGAGGGCCGGGGTGGCCACACACTCCGGTTGCCTCTGGAGGATCCATGTGTCCAACCCATGGGTTTGGAGACCCATGGATACAGCAGACCCACTGTACTTCCTAGGAAATTTCATACACATAAAAACTGGGTAACTATTTTTATTCCCTCTCAGGTCTGGGATTAATTTAACAACCTATTCTATCCCCAGACCCACTGTCCCAGCTTGTATCGAGTCCCCCACCACCACCTCCCATGCCCAGAAGCGACTAATGTACACAAGTTCAAAGAGTTAGAAATGCAACACCACATTTCTTATCTCATTTTTGTCTCTAAGTAAGACTAAAACATCCACTTACTCTTCCTGATAGAGAATCTAGACGTGCACAAGAAATGAAGGGCGTAAAAATACACCATCAGTGCTTTCCATACCAAAATAAATAGTGAAATAAATACAGCAATTCCGAAGTTATGGGGCTGTCGTTCGGAGGTAGGGCACATGTTTTGCAAACAAAAGGCCCTCTGAAATTCCTCGCTAAGCTGGGAAAGACCCCTCCCAAACCCCTGGAATACTACTGCGCACATGGACAATATTGAGCTGGAAAGACCAGGGGTCTGAATAGTGAAAAGCAACTTCATGTGAAATGAGGGTTTTAAAAACTCGCTGTAGAATTAATTGACGCTAAGTATGCCATGACTGAGGCAATATACCTGCCTTATGCTACCTTTCTACTACCTAGATTTTACTCCACTTTTCCTTCTGCGAATTGGACGGACGGACGGACGGACGGACAGATATAGCCACCACAAATGAGACATGGAAACAAGAAACCATAGTTTTATCCTAGATAGTCTAATAGTATAAGTCTATATACAGAAGTCAATCTCATTATGTTCATGGGACCTTTTCCCCACAATACATAGGATTTCAGCCTAGCGGTTCCCAAACTGTGTGCATGGTGCCTAAGGGCACTGTGGAGAACTCACAGAGGTGCCACAGGTGCCCACCAGATGCTTCAGGAAGCACACGGGAGGCCTCTCCTCTCTCCCCACCCCACATACTGGGGGCAGCCACAGGTCCCCCCAAGAGGCACATGCCCAGCCTTGCTGCACTACGGGGGGGAGGAGCTCCCCACTCCCCGCCCCCCCAAACTCTTTGTGGCTGCGCCCCGAGACCAGCAGGGAGAGGGAGGTGTCGCAGGTCCTCCTCGAAAGGGGCAGGGGGCTTCCCCATTTCAGGGGCTGCGCATGCAGGCAGCAGGCGGGGGAGACACTGCTCCCACTGGCCCTCCTCCTGCAGCAGCGGGGGGGCAGGGGGCTCGTCTCACCTGTCAGCCCCGACCGAGAGCGGCAGCGGCTGCAGCACTTACCTCTGGGCTCCTACAGGGGCGGCTGGGCCGGGCATGGCTGGGCTGGGTTGGGCCGGACCTGAACTGGAAGGGAAGGGGAGGGTCACTCGGGGCCTCCCGCGGCAACCGGCATCAGAGCGACTCCATCTCGAACTCCCGTCCCTCCCCCCTTCCGCTACGGAGCCCCAGGAAGCGCCTCGGTCCCGTGCAGCCCAGCTCCCCCTCCCGCCGCAGCCCAACTTTAGCTCCTGCTCTTCTGGCATGCAGCGCCAGGAAACTGATGAAACTGACTAGAGTCTAGTCAGTTTCGTCAGTTTTGTTGCTGCATGCCTGAAGAGCAGCTGAAGTGTCAGTTTCAGTGTCAGTTTAGTGTCAGCTAAATATGTCAGTTTCGTCTAGTCACTAGCCGAAACTGACATATTAACAGTTTGGAGAGACGGCTCCGCGATCTACTCATTTTGCCTCCGATCAACCGGTAGATTGCGATCTACCTATTGAGCACCCCTGGTTTAAGATATTCCTATCACAACCCTCCCTATTAAGATGCACATACTAATGTACACAAATATAGCAAGCTGCTTCTAATTAAGGCACTGGAATTTAACATGGTGGCATACAGATTGACAATACCCTGTTTCACTCACCTATTGGAACTCTAGAATTTTCAGAGGCAAAAGAAGACCAGTTGTCAAAGTGCAAGACACCTGTGGTATATGGCGCCTCCTTAGAGAGAAAGATTACAATTGTCCGAGAGCCATAAAACACAAGGAAGAAAGAATATAAATGCAACTTAGCCTAAAGAATCCCTCATTGTTAAAGAATTATCTACAGTCCCATGAAACATCTCAGCATGTTGTAAGGTGCTTAACAATTGCTCAGAGTTCAAGAAAAACATGAAGGTTTCTATATTTATAGGCATGACTGGCGCATGATTAAAAGATCACCGATGCATGATGGAACTTCTTGACCTCCAGGCTATCACATGAACCCAATTTATATATTCAGGTCCACAGTAAAATCACTTAGGGTGCAATCCTAACCCCTTATGTCAGTGCTTTCCAGTACTGACATAAGGACAATGCAGCTCCCTTACTTTAAGGACAATCATTCCCTTACTTTAAGGAGGCCTCTGTGAGTGACACCCAACTGCAGGAAGCAGCACATGTCCCATTGGCACCGCTATGCCAGTGCTGGAAAGGATTGCACCCTTAGGTGGTTCCAAATCGGGTTTAAAATCTTAGCCCACAACACAAAAAGCATACGGTTGCAGATCTGAACATCTGAACTCTGCCTCCGTGGCACAGATCCAGTAACAAGTCCAGGTATCTGACCTTCATCCAACCATAATCAATTAACTAATTGATAAATTGACAACCAAGGCACCAATATTTAGATGATTACCTCTATCTGTGTTTCAGTTTGGCCACCTTGCTTAAGCTTTGGCTTGAGCAATAAATTCAAACAGCTGGTTGCATAAGGGGAAAAAAAAACACCTTGAAATCTACTGCAGTAGAAACTGAAGATGTCGTGGTCTGTTAAAATGCAAGTGTTCAACTAGAGAAGCATCCCAGAAAGATAAGTGCAAGGCATAATCCGACTTCCACTGATATTATGCTGGAACAGGGACATATGAAGGCCCTTACAGTAAATACCACTGTCAGCCTGCCACAGTGACCAGGCACAGAACAAATGAGAGAAGGAAGCCATAAACAAATTGCTATAACCTGGCAGAAACTCATACACAGAGAGAAGATTTTGACAGAAACCAAGGCTTCTGGAGATCTCAAACCCCTCATGAGCCAGCCAAGTTCAGAAGGCAGCCGGGTTCATCTTATGATGCTATTTAATGCCTGACCAGGTATGCTGCTTTGCAATGACTCTAAAACTTTTATTATGTTTTTAATCGGTGCATACTGATGATGGGCTTAATGCAAGTGTCAAGCCTCTTTTTATTCCTCTTCTCCTTCCACTCCTATCCCTCTCAAATTCTTCAGAAGTTTGCCATTCCTATAAAATTTACAGCACAATCCTAACTTTGGCATGGCACAGATAAGGTTGCACCAGGCAGTGCAGGGGTAGGAAAGCAGGAAAGCATTTTGGAAACAGGGAGGGGACTTTTCTGGGCAGGGGGGTGGGTGGGTGGTGGAATGAGCTGAAGCCTCCTCTGCTGTATCCAGATTAAAACCAGCTGGCACAGATCCAAGAAGCTCCATAGGGACCGCTGAGGCATTACTCCCCTTACCCCAAGGAGACCTACAGCCGCCTCCCAAGTTGCATCAGATACAGGGTAAGCCATGCGTCCCCACTGCACCAGTGCAGCTTAGGACTGAGCAGCCCGTGAACTCCACTGCAGTCGTGAAAATAGTGCTTTGCAGCCATTCTGTCTCATTTTAAAACAAGTTGCAGTTTCTTAACCTTGACCTATAATGAGACACACAGCAAGACTATCCTGATGGCAGAGGGTGCAGGTGCCTGTTTAATATTCCTAGCTGGCTGTCGGCCAGACCCTCTCCTCCATGAGTCAAGAGGTGAAGAAGATGCAATTAAATTGTTGCAAACTCCATGCAGGCCAGGAGCAGGTGTTCTTATACAAGCCCAGTAGAAGGGAAGGGGCAGGAGATGGCTACAGAAGGGGTTCCTTATGAAGAGCTCCAGTTTGAACCAATTCAGATGACCCTTTCTTCTGAGGACCAGCAGGATGAAGACAGTGGCAGAGAACAGGATTGGAAAAACCAGTGAACAGATGCTAAAGTCCACTGAAACATGCCAAGAAAAGAAAGCAGCGAAAGAAACAGGCCCCAAAAGAAAGGTGGAGAGATCTTCCATTGTTTTCTTCCCCAAAGCTAACTTCAGTTGTGGGCCAACTGCCAACTATCGGAGTATGCCTGTGTGTGTGTGTGTGCGCGCGCGCGCAAGATAAGTGGGTGGACGTGATGAATTAGGGGCTTAGCTTTAGATAAAGAAAATGGCTTTATCATCACTGGTTGGTTTTTAACAAAGATCTCAGTCTGTTTTTTTTCTGGTTTTACTATATATTTTACTATATATTCAATGAATTTCTGTGCTTAAATCTGTATTCAATAAAGCTTGTTTGATATTGGTAAACACTGAGTCAGAGTAACTCCTTCTCAATAGGAAACATCTCCATTCCTCTGGGAGGTAGATTTAATTGCATCAGGCTCAGTTTACCTTCTAACAATTTCACGTGGCCAGAATTAAAGAGACAAGTCTATGAGAGTTATATCAGATAAGCAGATTTGAGAATGGGATTCATTATCGTTGCCAAAAATTTCGAGCAACATTTCGTTGGGTGAACCAGAATAATGTAGCTGCTTTCTGTTCTAAGTTTGGGGGGAAACAGAAGTTGCTTGGAATACTTCTGCCTTCAGAGTAGGTGGACAGATTCATAAGGGGAGTTATTTCTTGGGACTAGACCACTTAAGGTCATAACCAACACCCTGAACTGACTATGGAAGTGTACCAGGAACCAATGATGCTGATGTAGGATGGGAGCAGTGGCGTAGCTAGAGGGGATGCAAAGCACTAAGTTTTGCACAAAGCCTCACTGCAGTGTGCAAGCGTCCCCTTCCCTTCGAAGCCATTCCAGATGGGGGGGAACAAAAAGGAGGTACACCTCCATTTTGCTTCCCCCCACCTAGAATGGCTCTGAAGGGGAGGGGCCACTTAAACGCTGCAGTGAGGCTCCCTGCAAAACTTAATGCTTTGCATCTCCTCTAGCTATGCCACTAGATGGGGGCTCCAGCTCACACTAGGACCTGGACAACAGCATTTGGTACCAGTGTCTACCCAATGTACAGCAGCAGTAAAGAAGGCCAATTCTATGCTTGGGATCATTAGAAAAGGTATTGAGAACAAAACGGCTAATATTATAATGCCGTTGTACAAATTGATGGTAAGGCCACATCTGGAGTATTGTGTCCAGTTTTGGTCACCACATCTCAAAAAGGACATAGTGGCAATGGAAAAGGTACAAAAGAGAGCGACTAAGAAGGCTGGGGCACCTTCCTTATGAGGAAAAGCTATAGCGTTTGGGCCTCTTCAACCTAAACATACAAAATTATGCAGGGGGTGGACATAGTGGATAGAGAGATGCTCTTTACACTCTCACATAACACCAGAACCAGGGGACATCCACTAAAATTGAGTGTTGGGAGGGTTAGAACAGACAAAAGAAAATATTTCTTTACTCAGCGTGTGGTCGGTCTGTGGAACTCCTTGCTGCAGGATGTGGTGACAGCATCTGGCCTGCATGCCTTTAAGAGGGGATTGGACAAGTTTCTGGAGGAAAAATTCATTACGGTTTACAAGCCATGATGTATATGTGCAACCTCCTTGCATGTCAGATGCAAGGGAGGACACCAGGATGCAGGTCTCTTGTTATCTGGTGTGCTCCCTGGGGCATTTGGTGGGCTGCTGTGAGATACAGGAAGCTGGACTAGATGGGCCTATGGCCTGATCCAGTGGGGCTGTTCTTATGTTCTTATGCAGCTTTCAGACACTCTTCAAAGGCAGCCACACGTCATGCAATACTGTACACTCCAGTCTGGTTGTGACTAACGCATGCGTTACAGTTGGCACATCAGATAAAGCTTCACAAAAGTATCCCTGGTCACAGATGCCACTTGCTGATGACTACATTTGGGTTACAAATCACTATGGGGGACTCTTGGGTGGGGAAAAAGGTGGGATAAAAAAGCCTAAACACAAAAATAATGGGGAATAAGGTAGTAAGTCACCCTGTACTTTTCAGATTACAGAAGACTGAGTCATAAATCTAGTGAATTTCAAACTTTGCTCACTATGAAAATATGATCCCTCTTCAGAACATAGATGGCATCAGCAGCTGGTGTGATGCTCTCAGGTGGTCATCTACATTCTGATGGCAACAAATTCTAGAGGTACATTTGCTCAGTACATTTGCTCCGTACATTATGGTAGTGCAAGCCCTTCTGGGTCTGACTATATATAGCAAAACAAAAACCAGAGATCAACACTGACAATATGTAGGTAGCCTGCCAAGGACTTGCTCATTTACACTGTGTGAGGCATTGTAAGTCAGATAAATTAAAAGCAATTAGCATTCCTGGCAATTTTCATTGAACAGGAAGTCATGAAGGATCCGCCTTACTAGAACATAAACCACACCAGTTGTGGCATCGTAGAAGGATATTCCAGGTTCTGTTTAACTTTTTACTGATGTACAAATATTTGCTTACTATACAAATATTTCTTTTTTCTGTTAACTTCCCATGGGCTTTAATCTATATTTAGAACAAGAAGTCTACCGTCAACAGATCCTGAACAAAGTTAAAGTTGTCAATGAGCAATATTATTCAGAAAGTATCAGGAAACATTAATGAGTATTGCTAAGTTGATCTAAAGACTATGCTGAGTACAGTTCACAACAGTGTCTTTCATCAAAGTGAGTCCAACAAGAACCACTGAGGCTGCATTTATTTACCTGGGAGTCCTACTCCCTACTCATTTACTTGAGAATAAGTCCCATTGAACCCAATGCGACTTCTGAGTATAGATTGTGCTGTGATAAGTCTACAAATGTTTTCAAGCACTGTAATTATTCAGGTAGACCACAGCTGGGATACAAGGACATCTGCAAGAGGGATCTGAAGGCCTTAGGAGTGGACCTCAACAAGTGGGAAACCCTGGCCTCTGAGCGGCCCGCTTGGAGGCAGGCTGTGCAGCATGGCCTTTCCCAGTTTGAAGAGACACTTGGCCAACAGTCTGAGGCTAAGAGGCAAAGAAGGAAGGCCCATAGCCAGGGAGACAGACCAGGGACAGACTGCACTTGCTCCCAGCGTGGAAGGGACTGTCACTCCCGAATCTGCCTTTTCAGCCACACTAGACGCTGTTTCAGAACCACCATTCAGAGCGCGATACCATAGTCTTTCGAGACTGAAGGTTGCCAGCACACACAATTATTTGATAATATTATAGCCTGACGTAACATTAAAAATGCTCAAGGTGGGCTTCCAGTCAGACACACAAGAAACAAAATCAGAACGGCTACAACACAGAGGCAGGAGTCAGACAATCTAATCCAAAAATAGCTGCTCAATTGGTTAGTTCATTAAACCATGAAAGTGAATAGTCTTTCCTTTGATCCTAATGAATCACTTCTTCAAGGGTTCTTTCATGTGTGCCAGAGGCAAAGTTACTAACAGCTTACGTATCCTGGAAAGAGGAGTAAATTAGGGTCCATACACTGTTCATGTTTCCCAAGCCCACTATTTCTCCCTTCCAAACTCACCAGAGGACTAAATAAGGCCTCTACATCAGTGGTTCTCAAACTTTTAGCACCAGGACCCACTTTTTAGAATGAGAATCTGTTGGGACCCACCAGAAGTGATGTCATGACCAAAAGTGACAATCAAGCAGGTCAATTTTTTGACAATCCTAGGCTGTAATCCTACCCACACTCACCCAGGAGTCAGTTCCATTTACTATCATTGTTAAAAGCGTACAAATAACAGCCTGTTAAAAGTATAGATCTGTAACATTTCCCTAAATGCAGTCACATACCATGGGAACATCAAGTTACTATATTAAAAATAAAATATTGAAATGAATGGGGACCCACCTGAAATTGGCTCGCGACCCACAGTTTGAGAAACACAGCTCTACATTGAACTATGCAGGTTCTTGGGATAACTTTCTACTTACATAGTCCTGAACTGAAGCAGGCAGTTCTATAAGGCAATCGTGGTAGACATCTTAGGTTCAAGACTAGTAAGCAGAAAAGTATTGATCGAGCCAGAGAGTATGATGGAAAGGGAGGGATAGCCAGGGAGACAGACCAGGGACAGACTGCACTTGCTCCCTGTGTGGAAGGGATTGTCACTCCCGAATTGGCCTTTTCAGCCACACTAGACGCTGTTCCAGAACCACCTTTCAGAGCGCAATACCAGAGTCTTTCAAGACTGAAGGTTGCCAACACAATCCCCACCCACTGCAATTCTTCATAAGCCCCCAACCTGCCCTATGCATGCAGGTTGGTGAGGGGGCCTAGCTCACTTGTATAGCACATGGTTTGCACGCAGTAGGCCCCAGGTTCAATCCTTAGCA
This sequence comes from Tiliqua scincoides, assembly GCF_035046505.1. Lineage (NCBI taxonomy): Eukaryota > Metazoa > Chordata > Lepidosauria > Squamata > Scincidae > Tiliqua > Tiliqua scincoides. The sequence continues at coordinate 8,073,162 of NC_089821.1, read as the reverse complement.
TCTCCAGATGCAGCTGGGAAAAACCACCATCTGAAACTTTTGTTTCGGCTAGCCATTATCAGAATGATTTGCTGGACAAGTGATACACCTCTAGCCTCAGAATATTTTGCACGTTACGTAACACCAAGAGTGTTTGAGCAAAGAAGCAAAAGAGAAAACTATAGTGTACTTCAAAAACACTTATTCGTATTTTCCTGTAAAAGTACACAACACATACTGTACATAACCCTTCTGAATACTTGGAAAGCTTAAAGTCACATTTACCAGTTTTATTTTCCCCAATGAACAGTTTTCCCACTTGGAAAACGGATCATTTGTTTCTTATCAGCATCTGTTACTGATATTACTACCCATTGCCACTAACGAAGTAAATGTACCCAAGACTTGGCAGAAAAATCCGGGTATTTCAAATCAATTAATAAAATCCAAATTCTCTTCCATTTTCAAATTCACATGGACTGAGACAATCAGACCAACTGACATAAATAATGCTTCCTTGCCAAAGCTTTTATTCAATTCGGGTGAACACCGAATTGAAAAGAGCCCATTTCCTGAGCTTTGAGTGGGCCTCCTTAAAACTCCTAGAAGCCCTTCCACCTTCTTCAAAACACAGGCTTCCTTCTCCCAAGCAGCTGATGAACTGTATGCCAAATGGTAGAAATATCACCTCCCTATTTGAAGCAGTCTCATAGCTGGACAACAGAGAGGAGGGTCATCTTGCATTGTAACAAGACACAACAGAGGAAGATCAAAATGGAAGCTTCCGAGTATGTATTCAGAAGGTCAAGCAACACAGCGTCCATTTTGATCTTCCTCTGTTGTGTCTTGTTACAATGCAAGATGACCCTTCTCTCTATTGCCCAGCTATGTGTTAGGTCTTCATTTTATATTTTTTAAGAAATTCAGAGTTATATACCACCTCTACCCTGATACATAGAAGTTTATGGGAAATCTGATTATTGGAAAAAATATATTTCTGTGGTTTCCCACCATGGCAAGTTATTCCATTCTTAATGAAGACAATCAGAATAATGTATGGCGGTCCCCCCCACAGTATTTTCAACAGGAGGCCCATTCCTTGCAACAAAGCAGAACGGCAGAGTGTCAGAAGCCCTGCCAGCATTGTTCTTGTCACTTCAACTAGGACTCCTAGGAGAGCCTTAAGAAGCATTTGCTTGTGAAGTGCAGGATATATCGATTTTGCTGCTATCTACGCTATGAAGTCACAAGTCGCCTGGGTCCCAAAATAAATTGCAGGAATAAAAAGACAGCGAAGTTAGAAATGCAGGTGATTTACTCTTATTTCTGGAGAAACAGAGAGGTGAAAGAGAGAGAGATGCAACAGAATGAGAGTTTGTGCATTAACAAGAAGCTTTAAAAACGTGCTTATATCTAAACCACTCCTTAGAAGGGGGGGGATGTCCTGTAGCAAGGTCTGCTTTCTGTGCTACAAGCCTAAGAGTGCAAGTTGTATGTCAACAGCATTTCTACTCAGAAGTAAGTTCAGCTAAATCCAATGGAACTTGCTCCAACAGAAATGTGTGTCAGTTTGCAAACTTTATCGATGGATTGTTTGATCTTATTGCTGTGGAGAGTACTGTTTTATGATTTGAGGCCTTTCAAATCAGCACCGGCTTTAAGACCAAATGGACTCCATGCTGAAAGGGACCCCCTATTAAATAATCTATTCTTATCTTGTATGCAATTTTATATGAAAATGTGCTTAAATCCATTTGGTTCATCAAGGCTGCAATCCTATCTACATTTTCTTGGGAGTAAGCCCCATCGACTAGAACAGGGGTGTCCAAAGTTTTTGGCAGGAGGGCCACATCATCTCTCTGATACTGTGTAGGGAACTGGGGAAAAAGGAATTAATTTACATTTAAAATTTGAATAAATTTACATAAGTTTACATAAATGAATACATTAAAGAAGAACTTATATGAATGAATGAAGGTCTTGAAATAGTTCAAGGCCTATAAAAGGCCTTGCACAAAGCAAGGCTGGCCTTTCCTTTACTGCCACTACTGCATCACAGAAGTGAAACAGCAAGCAGTGGAACAAGCCCTCATCCCACAGCTCACATGAGAGGTCAAACAGTCGCCCTCACGCTGAGAGCATTTGCATTGGGCCAGCACGGGCTCCAACAAATCTCCAGAGGCTCATTGGAAACTGGAGGCTCCCTGAGGGCCGCATTGAAAGGCCTCAAGAGCCTCAAGTGGCCCCAGGGCCGGGGTTTGGGCACCCCTGGACTAGAACATAAGAACAGCCCCACTAGATCAGGCCATAGGCCCACCTAGTCCAGCTTCCTGTATCTCACAGCAGCCCACCAAATGCCCCAAGGAGCACACCAGATAACAAGAGACCTGCATCCTGGTGCCCTCCCTTGCACCTGACATAGCCCATTTCTAAAATCAGGAGGTTGCACATACACATCATGGCTTGTAACCCGTAATGGATTTTTCCTCCAGAAACTTGTCCAATCCCCTTTTAAAGGCAACTAGGCCAGATGCCGTCACCACATCCTGTGGCAAGGAGTTCCACAGACCAACCACATAACAGGACTTACATCTGAGTAGACATACCTAGGATTGGTTGGGCTCTAACTCCCATGCCCTTTTTAAGCGCATGTTTTGATTGTATCTCTATGGTAGAAAGGAAAGCAAAACCTATAATACATTTTATTGATATCGTTCAGATTTTAGAGACCTTGGCTGTGAACTTGGCGCCCTGCAAAAAACGTTTCCCACTGGGCCCTGCAGCTCCTAAGCCCTGTTTCCAATTTTGTACAACGCACTGCATGCTTTCACTGATGAATGTAAGACTGGAGTAATTATTCAGCTTCTGCAGCCTGATTTCCACCGAACATGCCTGCTGTCAAGCGATCAGTGTCTCCAACTCCCAGCCCGCAGCACATCTACTGGAGAGCAGGTCCCACATGCTTCCATAGCAAGACAGGGGTGCTCAGGACTGCTGTCTTGACAGCCAGAATAAGCTCATGGCGCGAGAGGGTGCAGTGGGGGCATCCATTTCTGGACTGCATACGAATCCTGGCACTCTGGGGCTTGCTATGCTTTCCAGCACTGATTACGAGCATGTCAGATTTGAAGAAGGAAAAAGCGACAGTGGCGACAGGGCAGGAGAACAGCACTGCTTCCAACAGCTCACAAAAGCTCCAGGGATGTGCAGTGGGTGTGGAGGCAGGTGAGGCAGTGCTTTTCCCCCTCCTTGGAGAAGCACCGTGCAAGTTGCTCAAGCACTCAAAACCCATGCACAAGAGGCGGTGCTTTTCAAAGGACATCCAGTGGGGAGGCACTGCCTCACCTGCCTCCCCACCCAGCATGCCTCACAGGTGGAGTCCTCTGCCTCACCTCACACTGCAGTGGCACTTTTCAAAGGACTCTGGTGGGGAGGGACTGCGGTGGGGAGGCTCTGCCTCACCTGCCTCCCTGTCCATCACAGGTCCCTGAAAAGCTCACATGCCTCACAAGCACCCCACATCCCACCACTGGCTGCTCAAGCGGGCAGATCCCACAGCTAGAGAAGGGTTGATGCTCCAGAAGCCCTAGCACCCCTGGCTCCAGCTTTGACTTCTCCCACCATGGGCCAAGGCTAAGTGGAGTGGCCAGCTTCCAGCCTGGATGATCCCAGGGTCTCCTGCAAACCCAGCCTGTCCTCCAGGCGAATGTCCTCCAGCCAGAGGATCGCCCTCTCTCCATCCAGCAGGCGAGAACTTTTGCTGCCAGCAAAGCTGCCCAGTGCCCTTCGCCAGGGACATTCGTGCAGGTCTTGCCAGAGGGATCGGGGCCATTTAGACCCCCCCAATGAGAACAGAACATCTGCCCCCCTCCCAAGCCAGCCAGGAGCATCTCGTCCCGGGGAGGGGCCACCTTGTCTCCAACGGGCAGCCCCAGTCCCAAACCCCGCAACAGGACCAGCCTTCTTCCCCGGCGCGGCGGCCAGCGCCAGGAACCCAGGAGAACAGTGGCGTAGCCAGAGGAGGGCAAAGCGCTACGTTTTGCACGGAGCCTGACCGCAGCAGCATACAAGGGGGCCCTCGCCCTCCCCTTCGGAGCCATTCTGGGCGGGGGGAGCAAAAGGGAGGGGAAAGGGGGGTAAAGCACTAGGGGGATGGCACGGGGGGGGCAAAGCGCTAAGTTTTGCAGGGAGCCTGGCCTCAGCAGCAGGCAAGGGGGCCCTCCCCTTCAGACCCATTCCAGGCGGGGGGAGCACAAGGGAGTCCAGCTAGAGGGGCTGTAAAGCACTCGGGAGATGTCACGAGGGGGGGGCAACGCGCTGGTAAGTTTTGCAGGGAGCTTGGCCGCAGCAGCGTGCAAGGGGGCCCGCCCCTTCGGAGCCATTCCAGGCGGGGGGAGCAAATCGGAGGGGGAAGAGGAGGTCTAGCGGGGGGGGTTAAAGCACTGGGGAGGGTGTAACGAGAGGGGGGGCAAAGCGCTAAGTTTTGCAGGGAGCCTGGCCGCGTCCGTTCTGCTCCCCCGCCTGGAATGGCTGCGAAGGGGAGGGACGCTCTGCACGCTGCTGCGGCCAGGACCCCTGCAAAACTTCGGCTGCAACCCTCTCCTGAGCCCCACTGAATCCAATGGGAGTGACTTCCGAGCAGACAGCCTAGGACTGAGCCCTTAGTGGTTGCCCCCCCACTAGCTACGCCACTGAGCTGCTCCTCCTGGGGATGCTCCCCCCCCCCAGCCCCACCAGGCGGGCAGCGACCCTGCAGGTCCGGGAAGGAGGCAGCTGGGCGCCGCGGCAGCCTCCGGGACTCACCTGCCTTCTCCGGCCGGGACCGGGGCTCCGTCCTCCCGGGCTCGGTTCCTGGAAGCGAACTCCGGGCGCTCCCCGACGGCGCCTGCCTGCCTAGCCCGGCTCCCGCCCAGCGCCAGCCGCATCCACGGGCCGCCCAGCTGCGAGCCCAGCGGCGGGAGGGGCGCGCGCGGGCCAATGGCAGAGGCAGCCTCGCAGGCAGCCTCCTCCTCCGCCTCCTCGCCCTGCCACCGGGGCCCAGCGGGAGCCCCCACCCCCGGGGGTGGGTCTGAGGACCGTCCCGCAGGAGGCTGATCCACAGCGGGACTGGAGCGCTCCTCCTGCTGGGATCCTCCGCCCAGGACCAAGCCGGAGCCGGCCCGGGCTTAAGGAGACTTCAGCAACAGCCCCCCCCATAAAAAGGGAGGGGGAATCCCAACTGGAAAGTGCAAGGAAAGGGGGGGGGGCGTCTGGATCTGGAGAGGCACCTTGGCTGCCTCCCTAGGCAACTTTCCTGGGAGGGGCATTGAACCCAGTGGCGTAGCTAGAAGGGGTGCCAAGCACTCAGTTTTGCAGGGAGCCTCACCTTAGGGTGCAAGGGGCCTTCCCCCTCCCCTTCAGAGCCAGGCGTGTGGTCTGTTTCGCACCCATGCCTCCGGAGGAGAGGGGGGTGCTTGCACGCCATGGTGAGGCTCCCTGCAAAACTTAGTGCTTTGCACCCCCTCTAGCTACGCCACTGTCTGCGGGGGGGGGGCACCTGGGCAACATGATCTTGGCTGCCTTCCTAGACACACCTTCCTAGGAGTGGCACTGAACTCAGTGGGACTGACTTCTGAGCAGACATGATGCAGCACCCCTGTGATCTGGAGTGCTGCTGCCTTTGCCACAGAACCAGTTTCTTTACTCAGCGTGTGATTTCTTTGCTCAGCGTGTGGTTGGTCTGTGGAACTCCTTGCCACAGGATGTGGTGGCAGCGTCCGGCCTGGATGCCTTTAAAGGGAATGGGACACGTTCCTGAAGGAAAAGTCCATTACGGGTTACAAGCCATGATGTGTATGTGCAACCTCCTGATTTTAGAAATGGGCTATGTCAGATGCAAGGGAGGGCACCAGGATGCAGGTCTCCTGTTATCAGGTGTGCTCCCTGGGGCATTTGGTGGGCCGCTGTGAGATACAGGAAGCTGGACGAGATGGGCCTATGGCCTGATCCTATGGCCTGATCCAGTGGGGCTGTTCTTAGTGCTAGAGGGGGGCAAAGCACTACATTTTGAAAGGAGCCTCACTGGGGTGTGCAAGGGGCCCCTCCCCTTCAGAGCCAGGCATTAGCCTCCAGTTTGCTGCCCCAGCATGGAATGGCTCCTAAGGGAAGGGGGACCACTTGTACGCTGTGGTTGAGGCTCCCTGAAAAACTTAGTGCTCTCCCCCCCCCAGCTATGCCACTGCACAGAGCTACTGTACAGAAGGGGGGTCCTTACTGAGCTGCTTGCACAGTTTAGTCAAATTCCAAAGTGCATGACTTCTGGTGCCATTGAAATGGAACTTTGTTCCTTGGTTCAGGTAAATAAAGACAGGATTCTTGCACTTCCTGGTTTAAGGAAAACTGCACAAGAAGCAAGGTAAAGGGAGGGAGATCTGATAGGCACTTGGGCAAGCAAGAAATGGGTTGTTGTAGCTTGTGTCAGTGGCAGGCTGCAAGGAGGCAGTGGCAGGAGATGGGGTGAAGTGCACCCTCATTGCACTCTTGCTGGCAACACGAATGGCCTTCCAGAACTTCTGATATGTGGAGTCCCTTCCCCCCCCCCAGGAAGTGGACGGGGAGGTGATGTGGCCCCTTAGTTTTTTGTTTCTTTCCCTGGGCTTTCCCTCTTGGTGGTGCAGCAGGGGTGTTTGGGCCCAGTGAATCCACACCACTGAGCTGCAGAGAGAGTGGCACAGTGAGCAAATGGAGGAGGTGACTGCCACAGCCTTCACTATTGCACCAGGGGGAGCAGGGGGGAGGCAGTGGCAGCTGCTCCTCACCAACCTAACCCTCTTCACAGTGCTGGCCAAAGGTAGATGGTGACTGAGGCCCTCTTAGGAGTGGGCCAAAAGTCACTTTGGTCATAAAATGGATGAAAGCAGATGTGATTTTACAGTCAATCCTGATATTATACATTGCTACACTATGAATGGTGCCCCTCATAGAACTAAGAACGTCTTTGAGTTTAAAAGAGGTGTACTTTGCTGCCTGCATGCAACCTGGTGACCAGGGGTGACGTCAGAAGTCAGACCCTGGCCAAGAGCCCACATTCATCAGAGGGCCCCCTTGAGCAAGTTGACCCCTGAACCTTCAGTACTGTGATAATTCCCAATACACTATCAGGGGCTATTTGTGAGGTGCTGGGGAGGGGGAGGTCCAGGGCCCCCAGCAACCACCAACACTGGTGGTGATAACAAATGCTTTACCTTGGGAAGCCTGACTTGGAAACTTCATTTTTTCACAACCCTGTTGCTTTTGATAGGACATGTGTTTTCAGCCGCACTAGACACTGTTCCAGAACCACCATTCAGAGTGCGATACCAGAGTCTTTCAAGACTGAAGGTTGCCAGCATAAAACATAAAAAAATACAAGTGATTGAACTGTCCTCATTAATACAAAAGTTGCCCAATAAAAAATATTTTAGCCTAATGTAGGTGATCAGTTCAGCAGTTTCCTTGCTACAGTTTTAGATAGTTGCCTGGGACCTGCATGCGTATCTCCACCAACCAGGCTTTGCTGAAGTCAGTAGCAAATTTCCCATGGTTTCCTTACCTATAACCAGAGTCTCATGGAATGCAGTTCTGTTGTTCACATTCTTATAGCTCAGTCCTATGCAGTGGCATAACTTAGAGGGGGTGCAAAGCACTGAGCAGGGAGCCTCACCGTGGTGTGCAAGTAGCCCCTCCCCTTTGGAGCCATTCTGGGCAGTGGGTGCAAAATGGAGGCAAATGCTTGGGGAGGGGAAGGGGCTGCCTGCCCGACTCCCTGAAAAACTTAGTGCTTTGCACCCCTTTTAGCTATGCCACTGATCCTATGCACACCTACTCAAAAGTCCCATGTTTCTGCCTATCTCCATATTGCGACACAATGCAAACACTTCTCCGCAAGTACTAAACAGAACCGAGTTTATCTTTTTAGCACTTCTGTACAGCGAGGAAGTCATCATTTACAGACGTGAACGGAAGTGCAAGGCAATTTGAGCAGCACTCTCTTGGGGTCCTCTCAACAAATAAATCTGTGACTAAGCCAGGAATTGAATTTCTTAACTGAGGTTTGATATTTTGCTTGGTGGTTTTTAAAAGCAGGTAAACCGTCATCTGTCATTCATTTTAAAAGACAGGGAGGGGAGGGGAGGTTGGCAGGGTTGCATCAAAGCATTCGAAACTTAAAATAGCCTCTTCTCTCCTTGTTGGAAAGATGGGATCATCTCTCACTGGAGAAACAGTGTGGCCTGGTGTTTGGACAAGCTTCGCCAATCCTCATAAAACTGAAGATGCTGTTGGACAAGAATGCCTGAGCAGTAACAGCTGCTTTGCTGCTTACATGGTATCCTGCCTTCTGAAGTGTTTGTGTGCATGTCTTCCTTGCCACCTATGTAGACAGTGCAGACCAAGACTGGGGTGCAAGCTGTTGGCTGAGATGCCCATGACTTCAATCCTGCACACAACAAAGCAGCTCAAATAGATTGATGTCAACAGGGTTTGAGCAGCTTAACTTCATGCAGGATTGCAGGCACTTTTCTAGAAAGCTTTGATTCAGAACTGATTCTTTGGTTTCTGCAGCACTATTGACTTTCAGTGTGGAGTGAAAAATCATTCCCTGAATTCTCCAAATGCCGCTTACGTCCAAGTAAATACACATACAGTCCAATCTTATCTAAACCCCTCACCGATGCAGTTGGAGCATGTGTTGAATGCTGTGGAGGGGGCAGTCCCAGTGGTCCCCTCCAGGTAAGGGAACATCTGTTCCCTTGCCCAGGGTAAACCTCCACAGCCTTGATGGGACTACTCAGACCTGTGCCAGCAATTTTGCTGGCCCAAGTCTCCTTGGACACAGGAATGTGGATCAAAACAGGGAAAGGGGATAGGATATCGGTGGCACTTCTCCTGCTGATACCACCTCCTTCTTGACCTTGACACACACCCCTCCCCACTCCGTAGTCTGCCCCATTCCTCCCTGTTCCACTCTCTGTCCACTCCAGGTGTCAACATACTGACTTACTGTGCCGGGGCTGTTTGGGAGGTCGGTGGCTCATGGCTGTGGCTGCTCATCACTTGTGGCAGCAGCCTGGCTGCAGGAATGGTGGGTCACACTTTGCAACCACCGAAAAACATGCTGCGCCACCAGAACTCAAGTTGTGCCAGCACAGCGGGCCCATAGGATTGGGCTGATAGTATTGCACTCCTGATCTTTCAAAAATGTGACAACCTGAACTGTGTTTAACTAAAATTATTTCTTTAACTGGCACCTTTGCAGCCCTTTTGCCCTCCCACGTCATGCAGAGACGACATTTTGGGGGGAGAGGATTCAGGTAGTGTGGGGGTGTGTACCATCCCGAATAGCTGTGCAGAAGTGCGCTGTGCTTTTCAAACTGACAAGCTGTATCCAAGCATTCCTTCTCCTTTTCACAATGTTACATGGGCATGATCCAGCTAAAGTTCTATCCTATTGAACATAAGAACAGCCCTGCTGGATCAGGCCAAAGGCCCACTAGTCCAGCTTCCTGTATCTCACAGTGCCCCACCAAATGCTTCAGGGAGCACACAAGACAACAGACACAACCTGCGTCCTGGTGCCCTCCCCTGCATCTGGCAATCAGAGGCAGCCTGCCTCTAAAATCAAGAGCTTACACATAACTACTATGATTTGTAACCCGTAATGAACTTTTCCCCCAGATATTTATCTAATCCCCTCTTAAAGGCATCTAGGCAAGATGCCATCACTGCTTCCTGTGGCAAGGAGTTCCACAAACTAATTACATGCTGGGTAAAGAAATATTTTCTTCTGTCCTAACTCTCCCCAACAGTCAACTTTTGTGGATGTCCCCTGATTCTGGTGTTATGCAAGAGGGAAAAGAGTGTCTCTCTCTATCCACTCTGTCCATCCCCTTCATGATTTTGTATGTCTCAATCACATCCCCTCTCAGACGCCTCTTTTCTAAACTGAAGAGGCCCAAACATTGTAGCCTTTCCTCATAGGGAAGGTGCCCCAGCCCAGTAATTATTTTGGTTGTTCTCTTTTGCACCTTTCCCATCTCCACTATTTACTTTTCGAGGTGTGGCGACAGAACTGGACGCAATACTCCAGGTTTGGCCTTACCTTCAATCAGAGAAGGGAGCACATGCTAAAAGTCCCCAGTTTTTGTTGGACTACGGCCATTTTGAATTACCACCCCACGAACCTGATAAATGTATGAAAAAGCAAAAAAAACCCTGATTTTTGCTGAGCAAATTCACTTCGGTTTTTAAATTATTCTTCCAAATTTACAAGTGATAACACTTTGGGAGGGGAACACTATACATGAGGCGGGTGTTCACAAAGAAGTGGGAGCACTGCAGAGAGCATGACCGCATAGTGCGCGTTTTGTTGTGCAATTCTGTATCAGTCAGTAGCAAATCAGCAAGCAAGTAAAACAGGACTGCTATTCAGTCAAGGGAATCTGGTCTGACAGAATCGTTAAATAAAAGACAGAAGCTTCAGTAGTTCTCAGTATCAACAAGAATCTTAATATACCAAGGATGCCGTTTTTATACACGATTGCTCTCCTCTGAAATATCCACACAATACACCAAGGAAGTTCAACTATAATTCAGGAGAATCTCCATCTATTTATTTTCTCTTTCCACAATTAAATAAGGCAGTGGTGTAGCTAGAGGGACTGCAAAGCACTAAGTTTTGCAGGCGCATGAATGCGCCGTGTAAGCTGTCCCTCACCATCTCCTTGCATGGCACACCATCTCACCATCTCCCTTGCATGGCACATTCAGGCGTCGGCAAAACTTAGTGCTTTGCACTCCCCTAGCTACGCCACTGAAATAGTGACCATATCTGTACTGTATGTATTTTTCTGGCAGGTCTCTTATGCCTTTAATAGCTGCACAATACCTGAGGACTTCACTAGGACCAACCATTTTCTAGATGGAATGGGGGCAAAGCTGCCCCTGCAGAATTTCCACTTGTCATGTAGTAGCTAAGATGTGGGGACAAAACAGTGACAATTGGGAAACTTTCAGCCCAATCTTAGAATTACCGGCCATTGTTGCAACTAGTTCCCCACTGATCATCAGATAAGGTAAGCAGGAGAGGCAAGAGGGGGTGGTGGGAGGGTGGAATCGGTCAGATGCAAAATGAAGCAGGGGAAAGCAATTGGATGCAACTGCCTCCTCACCATAGAATGTGGTGGTCACCATTCTGAGGGGACAGCCCTTTTTACCAAAGCCGACATCCCTTTGCCTACAAAAAGTCTACCTTAGACCTGGCTACCCAGATGATGGAAACATAGCTCACTAGCACCTAAACAATTGCACTGGCTTTTAGTCTATTTCTAGGCATAATTCAAACTGCTGGTGCTTATTTTTTGAAATTGCACATCACTATTGGAGTGTCATTTTGGGGTAGCCCTACTATCTGAAATGGGGGAGGTAGAGGCTGGGTAGGAGGCCTTTTTTATGGTGGCACCACATTTGTGAACTGCTGTCCTCAGGGAGGCTTGCCTGGTGCCTACCTGGTTGGTTCCAGTGGCGTCGCAGGAGTTGCCAGAACGTGACTGTGTTCAGCCATGAACTGCCTCAGGGACTGCGGCTCTGGATTTTGCCTCGAGGTTGACTCCTGAAGCCTTTTCCGTAATTGGATGTAGCCACAAGGCAGTGGAGGTTTGGGATCAGAGTTTTCCTTCTCTCAGATGAGCTTCCTTCCCAGGCTGACGAATCCCATCTACCCGGTGGCTGTTTAGTCGCCTCTTTCGACAAGTACAGCTAAACTGAGGGCCTACCCCCTAGTCCCTTAATATTTTCCTGAGCTCCATATTTCTTTTGGCTGCCACTTTCTATTGCATTGTTTTACAGGTGGGACCTTGGTATCCACTGATTTGACTCACAACTGATACCAAGGTTCACCTTTAAATGCCTTGCAACAAGGAAAAAAGCAGCAAAATCCAATTTCCTACCTTTGCACTGTTAAATAATTATAATTTCATTCCATTAGATTCCATTATTCACCCCATCTAGTGGCTGAATGCAGTATAGTGTCCATATGTTTTCCGGGGCAACAATAGAGGCGCAAGAAACCTGGAAGTAAAGCTATTTTTCCACTGATTTGGTATCCACTGATTTTTTCCATTTAAATCCATTTAAATTCATGGAACCCCAGTGAATCACGAAGCAGGATCTGTATTATTGTTTCCCTTTTCAGCACAATCCTATGCATGTCTTCTCAGAAGCAAGTTATATTGAGCTCCATGGAGTTTACTCCCAGGTAAATGTGCATAGGCTTACAACCTTTGAGCGTAATCCTATCCTGCACTGGAACAGGCAAGCCAAGAGGAGAAACTCTTCCCCTTACCTCTGGGTAAGGCACACTGGCCCATATGGGTCTCCTTGGAGTTGCACCACCTTCTGAGGAGGACGGAGTTCTAGGAGAGCGGAACGGCTTGAAGCCGCTCTGAACTGCCCGGCAATGGGGGTTGGGATCCGGCATAACTGCTGGGTACCAGCCCCGTCTCCTGCTCCCCACCCGCCCACCTTACGGCACATTTGCGACCCTCCTGTGCCTCTGGATTGTGCCCTTTGTCTTGTACTTTATGGTTTTAATGGTCCATATGTATGGACCATTGGTCTTGTACTTTATGCTGCCCTGGAATATCTTTATTGAAAGGTGGCAGATCAATTTTGAATACTTTCTAGGCCTGATGTATCTGATGTATCTAGGTCTAATGTATCTGTATTTGAAACGTTGCTCTGGCTCAAATATAAGTGAAATGAATTGGCGTTGCACTAAGAACAATTTGAATATTGGACTCAGTGTGTCCAGTTAACCCTTCCCTCCCCCCAACAGAAGTGTTACCTTGCCACAACTTTCCAGAACTCTCCGTTACTGTGCAAAATTCCTCTGGATGTGGGAAATCAGAGTCTTTGAAATGAAAAATCTGCAGAAGATGAAATCTGACTGGGTCAGGGATATAAACATTGTGGCAGACTGACAGTAACTGGAGATGTTCAGGTAATGTTATTCGTTTCTTAGCTCTTGGAAAACTCGGCTTATCTAGCTGCTAAATTGTATTTCAATTGTACAGCAGATTCCACAGTCACGGCTGTGATTTCATGCAACTCCTCAACTGTCAGCACCGCAGCGTTTACAGCCTGACCGTGTCCAGGACAACTTGTGACCCACAAGTGGAAGGCAGCTGACTGACCCTGTGCAGCGACAGATCTCTGGCTAGTTGTCCTGCCTGCCTGATCATGCAAAACAGGAGGATTGTGACGTAGCAGAGAGGTCACCATTCATGTCCGGTGGGTACATTTGGCCTGATGAATAACAAGCACAAGCTCAACCTGACCACACACAAATTCGAATGTGATGTGTAATAAAGCCAGGGAAAGACAACGTAACATTATGTGTCATTTGCCTGGCATGCCTTCTTGTTAATTATCAGCTGGTAATTATTATATTAGCCACATGGAGAGGTTAATTACAAATCACTGGCTAAGAGGTAAATGTAGGTCCCTGAGACTGAGAGTGTACACTTCTTTTCCATTTCAGTTCGGTTTATGTCTGTAGTCTTAGGAGAAGATCAGGCAGCCCAAGTTCACTGTAGATGCAGACAGTTTTTCATAGAAACCTATACAGGACATCAGCGATAAAGATTCAGCATAATGGATTACTGTACTGTATACTGAAATGTAATAATCCAATAACTCAAATGATTAATAAGATCCCTGCTGGTGAACAGTAGGGAGAAAATTCAAAGTGCTCAAGAACTTTCAGCAGGGGGAAATACAAAGTGTTTGTCTAATATCTGGTAGAACTTCCCCTCCCCACTTGCAAATGGTTTTCAAGTTTATTATAAAAACATTCTCTCCGAGGGAATGGAAAAATGAGAATTCTGAGCGATACTAAGGGCTTCAAAAGCTAGATGTGTATCCAAAATGTTGCTTTCTTTTGGAAACCTGTGATTTATTATTCATTATTAGATAAAATTGTACACCTTCCAGTTTTGGGGGGGGGCATTTTTATTGAACCGTGTTATGTAAGGTTTAAAGAGACGAATTAACATCGAATCGTAATGAGGTAAAGAACTCCAAAATCAGGTCAGGTGGTAATAAATATACAGCATGCACTTAAATAAGATAGCTGAGGGCTCACACCAACAATTATACCATTTTTTAAGTATTTATATCCCACCTTGCCTCCTTTGAACTCAAGGTGATGTATATTTCCTCATTGTATTCTCCATACGTTTCAAGAGGTACTCATGGCACAATACTGAATAGCGTGTATGTGGGCACAGTGCGTGCTGAACCCAGTGCTCGTTGATACAAAAGTGCCACAAGGCACTTTGCAACAGCATAGCAGTTACTGGTGCTTGCACGAAAGCCTGGGTGCACCCACTTGTGCTGGCAGAAGGAGTAGCATGTGCTTGAAAGGGTGAACTCTGTGCATGCCCCCCCCAACTGTTGTGCCAGCGATGGGGAGTGAAGTCTGCTTCCAGAACATCCACTGGGTGGGGCGTCAGCAGAGAGACCGCACCCAGCCGATGCTCTGGCTGGTCTGAGGTCTCGGGAAACCTCAGGTGGGCCATGTGGCCGGAAGGGAAGAGGCTCCCTGACCTGGCAGCCGGGCTTATAAGGAGTTGGGCTGCCAAGGAGCAAGGTTGTTTCTTTGGGAGCTCCAAGGAGGTGACTTGGGGAGGCCTGCAGCCCTTGCTCACTGAACTGCCCTTCCTCAGCCTGGCCTGAAGGGGCACAAGGCCCCCCCCCAAAAAAACACAAACACTGGATCCGCCCCAGTGGTGATGGGGGCAAAGATGGATGGATCAGGCCTGGGAGGGATGGGATTGGCAGTGCTGGCACATGCCACATCCTATCCCCCTTCCTAGGCCTGATCTGCCGACAAAGGACAATACAGACTTGCGCCAGAGATTATACTTATGCAGGTCCAAGTTGCCCCACTGCAGCAGCTGGGGCTTACTCTGGGGCACGGGGACAAGTATCCCCTTACCCATGGAGATCTCCAGCAGCTGAAATTTTCTCCCAGGATGCAGCCCAGCCAGCCCCACTGCACAAGAATTTGCACTGAATTGGGCTGTTAGATTCCTAAGATGAAGCTCCAGAAACTGCCATGTCACAGGACTTCCTTGCCAATCATTAACTGCTGGTTAGGATTTCTAGCTGTGCTTTTGGTGCCCTAATAAAAAATGTAGTGTTTGTTCTATGAAGCCCTAGAGAGGAAGAATTCTCCCAGTCCCACCTGTCCTTGCTCCTCTTGCCCTCTCAGGAAACTGTCTCTTCAGTTCTCTTGAAGCATTACCTCTGGGGCTGAGTTCCAGAGAATCCTGATCGGTGCCCTAAAATAGCAGACTCCTGGTGCTTTTCTTGTCCAGTGGATCTTCCATGCCCATGTATCATTCCAACTGACCCTTGGGCTGATGAACTCTTTCAATATCCCCATGTAAAATAAATAGTATCCTAGCATCTTACATGCTGCACAATTGCACTTGAAGCTCTCCCCAAATGACAGGGGTTTCGTCTTGCAGACAAATCTTCCGACAATCATGCCGTTCGCCTGCAGAGGCTGTCAGGTATCTGACACCAAGGATTATAGACGTTTGCACCTGCGCCTGAATGACTGATGGTGTTGAACTGGAATGTATCATTAGAGAAGTGTCTATTTTCTTTTTCACAATTACTCAGATCACACTTTTGTGGGGTGGAATAGGGACAAAGGCAGGAAAAAAAATCAATCAGGAGGGAATAACATTGAAGAGTTAAGATTCTGGAACTCAGTGTCACTTCCAGGGGATTTGGGAAATATTTAAATTCATCGTTACACAAGCCTACAAAGAACCCACATATTTTTTTTTAGTTGCCAAGGATGTTTGAATGGATTTAGGATATTTTGGGGGCGCCGAATCAGAAAATGGGATTGTATTTGCCTGACTGGTTTTTGCTTTGGGGATATGGCACTCCAAATATAAGCCAAAAATAGGTCTAAGTTTTAACTGTGTATGCCTGTGTTATAGTAGAAAAACCATTCCTGGTATACAGATTGTCCCTCATGGGCTTCCGTTCTGGAACCCCTAGTGGACAAAAAAATTCTGTGAATAAAAAAGGTGGAAAAATAGATTTAAAGACTCACTTCCAGGTTTCTTGCCCTTCCATTGCTCTCAATGGAATAAGGTCGTGCCTTGACATCCTCAGGGATTTGATTGTGGGACTCCCTGATGATACCATAAAACGTGTTAAATAAAAGCAGTTTAAAAAAATTAAAAAGTTTACAGGCTGGATACTCTTGATACCGAACTAAACAAACGCATTGGTAAAGCAGCTACCACGTTTTCCAGACTCACAAAGAGAGTCTGGTCCAACAAGAAGCTGACGAAACATACCAAGATCCAGGTCTACAGAGCTTGCGTCCTGAGTACACTTCTGTACTGCAGCAAGTCATGGACTCTTCGCTCACAACAGGAGAGGAAACTGAACGCTTTCCACATGCGCTGCCTTCGACGCATTCTCGGCATCACCTGGCAGGACAAAGTTCCAAACAACACAGTCCTGGAACGTGCTGGAATCCCTAGCATGTACGCACTACTGAAACATAGGCGCCTGCGTTGGCTCGGTCATGTCGTGAGAATGGATGATGGCCGGATCCCAAAGGATCTCCTCTATGGAGAACTTGTGCAAGGAAAGCGCCCTACAGGTAGACCACAGCTGCGATACAAGGACATCTGCAAGAGGGATCTGAAGGCCTTAGGGATGGACCTCAACAAGTGGGAAACCCTGGCCTCTGAGCGGCCCGCTTGGAGGCAGGCTGTGCAGCATGGCTTTTCCCAGTTTGAAGAGACACTTGGCCAACAGTCTGAGGCTAAGAGGCAAAGAAGGAAGGCCCATAGCCAGGGAGACAGACCAGGGACAGACTGCACTTGCTCCCAGTGTGGAAGGGATTGTCACTCCCGAATCGGCCTTTTCAGCCACACTAGACGCTGTTCCAGAACCACCTTTCAGAGCGCGATACCATAGTCTTTCGAGACTGAAGGTTGCCAACTAGCTAGCTAGTGAGGCAGTCAGCAGTTAGAAATGCAAAGTACCCCCAGCCTTTGCCTGGCTCAAGTGTGATTTTAAAGGGATGGAATTTTTTCCCCTTCTCCAGGGATCAGCACATTCCTTCTCATTTGCAGTGGCCGTTCGTACTGAGTCAAATCCGTGTATACAAAATCTGTGTAGAACAAGGTTGGACTTGTACTTAAGCCATTTCAGCCCAATGTTGCATATACCCAACAGAGATCAAATGTGTACACCTGTGGGCTGGGCAGAAATGGGTTAAACTGATAACACCAAAGGCCATGTTGTTATCAGCACTGCAAGATTTTTTTTCCATTGATACTGATGGGAGTAGCAGATGCATCTGCCCTCGCTGTTGGATTAATAGCAACCTTCCTAACCAAATGCATCCTAAATTAATTTAATTTTTAACGTTTCTTGTCTTGCTGTCATTGTTATAAAAAAGAAGCAGGAGAAAGAGAATCCCTTTTCCATTCAGCAGATGCGGCAGCAGCAGAGCTCATTAATTCCCCCTCTTGGATGTCCTCATGGACAAGGTCTTTCTGAAGCATGTCTAGTACAAATTAGGGGAAGGTGGGGAAAGATATCACTTTGTATGGTTTGCCTTATGAGAATTGGGAGTTTTAAGTCAATTTCATTTTAAAAGCTCTGTCCTTATATGTTGTGAGGCAGGAGGTCTGAAGCCTGTCCACCACCAAAATGGCAGGATTGAGAGGTGGGGGACCTTGGAACCCAGAAGTGGCATAGCAAAGCACTAAGTTTTGCAGGGAGTCTCACCGCTGCATGCAAGGGGCCCCTCTCCCTCCCCTTTGGAGCCATTCCAGGCGGGGGAGCAAAACCACCCAGAATGCCTCTGACAGGGAGGTTGAGTGACCCTGAAAAACTTAGTGCTTTGCATCCCCTCTAGCTACACCACTGAACCCAAGCTATAGTGCTAACAGCTCAATCCTATCTGTCGCTAGCACTGGGGCAACAACCAGTGCTAAGTGGTGCAAAAGTGCCATAAGACATGTTTGCGATGACCAACATTGGCAGGAAAGCCTGCCCTGTCCCACTGGTGCTGTGTCCAGCCATCAGCAAAGGTGACAAAGGTAACACTGAGCACAGAGGGTGGAACAGAGGCAGAGAGGAGATGTACCAGGGCAGGGAGAGAGTTGAATGGAGGTGGGACAGGCTTGGTGGAGGTATTCTAACCTATTTTCCAGGCCTGGGAGCATTACGTGGGCCTTCTCAAACTTGTGCCAGAGATATCACTGGTGCAGATCTGAGAAGCCCCATTGGGCAGGCTGGGGAAGAGTAGACCTCCAGCCTCCTCTTAACCAGTGCTGGATACAGTGTAGGCCATGTGGCTCTGCTGTGCCAATGCTGGTTAGGATTGGACTGACTAGCAGCTGCCATAAGAACAGCCCCACTGGATCAGGCCATAGGCCCATCTAGTCCAGCTTCCTGTATCTCACAGCGGCCCACCAAATGCCCCAGGGAGCACACCAGATAACAAGAGACCTCATCCTGGTGCCCTCCCTTGCATCTGGCATTCTGACATAACCCATCTGGCATTCTGACATAACCCAGAATGCCAGACTGCTTGCTAGTGCGCTGCCTTATAAGGCATTGAAAATGTCACTTCCAGTTTCACTAAGAAAACGGAAATGACTTTTCTTTTTTTTTTACTCTAAGGCTTAGTTTGAGCCCAGCAGAGGCCGCAGATGGACGTACACGGCCTCTGCTGGGCTCACCCTCCAGAGGGTGGGGGTGCATTCCCTGATATCCATGGATTTGGTTAACCACGGGGGGGGGGGGAGTTCCGGAATGGAACTCCTGTGGGTACTGGGGCATGCCTGTATTCTGTTTAGTTGTCAATAGTATTTCCAGTGGACAGTTGCACATCTTGTGTACTGTCCTGAGCAATCATGCCTGATCCAGATTTCTCAGAAGGAAAAAAAAATGAAATTAAAACTGTCTTCCCAGTTCCACGGGGAAGCTCAGGCTTCATCAAAAAAGAAAAGCTGCAGGCAGGCAGAGAGCCGCGAGGATTTTCACAGTCTTCCCAGGCTTAGCTCTGTGGGAGCCAAAGTCATTATTTTAATGATGATGTTTACCCTTCTCTCCACGACTGGTTTTGACATGATAGAAGAAGGCAGTTAAGGAAATATGTCCCAGAGATAACTCAGCACAGCTATTTCCCTAAATGGTCTAGGTACACTTTCTCTTCATTTCTTTCTTCCTCCTTTTTAATCACTATACTTTCCAACTCACATTTGATTTTTGCCTTCCCTCCTCTGGGTCTTTGCAGAGGCTGTATTCCCTTGAAGTCATACTGCAGATCATAGTTCAGATCATACTGCAGATCGAAGTTCATACTACAGATCTAGGGTAGGTTGAGGGCAACTTTCTGTATTGCCTCTGTCCAGTATGATGCCGATCCCTAGGATCAGAATTAAGAAAGGAAGTTGTACAAGTAGGGAGTTCCATCTTCTGTTTCCACTTGAGTCGGGTGCACCTACTTTATCTGTTTCAGGACAAGGGGAGGGGAAACAAACAGAACCTTGTTAGTATGGAGTAAGCCAGAGGTTCCCAAACTTACCACAGTCACTGTGCCCTCAGGTCACTGTGCCCTGTTGTAGTGGCACCATCGCCCGGCACTCCTGGGCAGAGTCAGCGGAGGAAGAGGGACAAACAATTCATTATTGCAAACAGTTGCTGTAGAAACAGAGCTGCAAAACCCGGAAGGGTCTCCTGGAAGCCAGAAGTGACATCACAAGGGGTGAAGACCATTAACGTAAGAAGAGCCTTTGCTGGATCAGGCCCAAGGCCCATTGAAGTCAATGTGCATTGAGAAGAAAAACATTAAAAATAGCTGCTATATAGATAAAACTAAAATATGTGTGGTGGTCAAATACAGCAAAATAATAGAGATAATTTTGACAGCATGTGCTAGAAAGTCAAGCTAAATAGCAATATGTACTTTGTATATACATAGCACATGCCAAAAGTTCAAAGAGCTTCCATAACCATAGGTTGTATTTATGTTCTCTATGTCCATGGAGATGAAGAAAGCCAGGGGACCTTATTTCTGAGGAAAGAAGTGCAGAATCAACCTGCAAGTTACTCTTCTATCCCATATACGGGACTGGCCCATCCATGAGGTCAACGAGGTGCTCTCCTTAGGCAGCAGAGAGTGGAGAACCTCCATCTCTGTCCATCTACTTGCCTTCAGTGCTCCACCTTTTCCTACCATTTCCTGGATGGAAGAAGAAGAAAGGGAGGGGCAGAGAGTAAGAGGAAATGTTGAGGGGAGGAGAGTGCTGAGTTAGAACATTGGAGAGTTGGAGGAGCAGAGGCTGGCACATCATTGGGCATGCCGCCTCAGGTGTCAGGAGGTTTTGGGCCAACCCTGCTCACAGAATAGCAGTCCAATCCTAACCCGTGCTGGAACAAGAAGGCCAGCTGCCTGCGGCTCAGCCGGGGGCAAGGGGAATTTTATTTATTTATTTATTTATTGGATTTGTAATCCACCTTTCTCCCCAGAGGGCACCCGAGGCTGGCACCAAGGAGAATCAATTCGTAACATGGCAGCAGCCCCATTGAGGCTACTTGGATCTGTGCTGCCTAAAGAGGTGGTGCAGATCTGAGCAACCTGGCGCTGCACCAGGTCTCCCAGGAGTGGGGTTAAAATCTAGACCAAGTGCAGGATCCTGGCTCCACCCCTGCCCGGTTCCAGCCAGCCCACAGGCCCGCCCACCGCCCGCCCTCCCCCAAACCCAGAATAGCCTCATTCCACCCTTCCCTGCCCTCCCCGAACCCCTGCGCCAGGCTGGTGTGAACTCACCTTTGCACTGGTCGGAGTCAGCCTCTGGAGGCTGGCGCATGTCCATGAGCTGGCCTCCCGACTC